>NW_028227266.1:49850100-50450100 GCF_978045245.1 Mus caroli
AAAAGAATGGCCGAAGATTAATGAATTCAATCTATTAGCGTTTATTTTGCTTTTCAAGTATGAAGTAACAGGAAGCTAATCTCTTCCACATTGCTGACCGAGTTCACAGAATCATACATTCTTTGCCTTATTCTTTTCCTCTTTAGTAGCTTTCCTTGTTCCCTTTGTGCCCCCATCTTCTGTCCTGGACCTTTCATTGGCTTCGCAAGACACTGAATAGAGAAGACTCCAGGAGGTCCAATGCCCAAGAGTTGAGCCAGGGGAACATAATAAGCCAGGAAAAATAGGAAAAAATTCACTGTCAAATAGAAGACTCTCAGTCTGGGCAAGAAAACAGACCAGATTAGAAAACAATCAAGCTGCCATTTTCCTGACCAAACAAGCTTGTCTCTCCAGCAGATCTGGCCAACTGGGCAGAACAATCTTTAAGGGAATCAGAGAAGCCAGTGCAAGGGAATTGCCTGGAGGCAGCCATATGAGCAGAGCATGAAGGGTCTCTCTAAGAATGGCTGCAGCTGCCCCATGCCTCTCTCATCCAATTGCCAAAACTTCATATTCCTCTACCTGGGAACTAGACCTTTCTTTCCTGGATGAATGGCAGAGAGGAAGCTGCTGATCACTAATAAGATCACATCCCAAATTATGTGTTTCAAGCCCTTCTAAAAATCAGGGGAAGAGAGCACGGGAGCCAAACAAGGTTTGGGAAAAGACAAGCCAGTCAAGACCTTGGAGAAGGGTCTGTGTCTTCTAGGGACCATCCTGGGAACTAAACTGTTGGCATGAGCAGCCCTCAGTCATCTGAAAATAAGATCAAAGTCACCATCTCTGGGCTTCACTCAGAAGATATAAATACAACTGCAATGATGATCATATGACCAGCAAGCTTGGAATCTCCACTCCTAATACACACTGGTAGGGGGAGATGCAGTAACCCCCATCACTCACCTCTTAGTGATCTCCTCTCTTCTTGCAAAGCTCATCCCATGTGGTGGATTCCATAGTGACAGCTGTGTGGTAGCCTCTGGCATTGTCTTGAGCAATTAAGAGGACAACATGTGAATCCAGGTGGTCAGATACATGTCTAAGAGCCTCTGATTGCCAGCCTGTGTGTGATTTTCAGTCATGGCTCAAAGGTCACAAAAGGCAAAACCAATTCTGAACAATTTCACTCTGCAGGAAACTTAGATGAATCTGCAGGGTGGCTAAGAAACCACATAGGGCAGTAGTTAGGATGCCCCTGGAATCCATGAAGCAAGAACTTGGCAGCCATCCTGTCCAGAAGCTGTGGCTACTGAAGCCCATCCTGGACCGCTTTCACCATCAATGTGTATCTCCTTAGAGTCCCAGGAAGAAGAGTTTGTATCTCTAAATTTGTGAAAGGGAAATACAGGTGATGAAAGTTCCTTTAAGCTGGCCCACAGATTCCCGAAAGAGGGTTGCTGGAGCATGAGGGTCTCTTAAGGGAGGAAAGTACAGTTGGTCTTGTCAGAAAAGTCACAGCAGCAGGAGCTGTCACGTGGCATCGACAGGCAGAAAGTGGGGAGAAATGAATGTGTTCAGTCATCTTTCTTCTTTTAATTCAGTCTAGGATCCAAGCCCAGGAAGTGGTGGCCCCTATTTTGAGGATAGATCTTCCCTGCTCAGTTAAGCTAGTCAACACAACAGGTTGCAGCTGTGCCTGGAGGTTTGTCTCCTAGGTGATCCCAGAGCCCGTAAAGTTGGCATTAACCATCACAGCAAGGAAAGTATACTCATTCAAACCTCTACCAACCTCTACCCTCCATAGCTACTGTCACTACCCTGGGATCTTGGTTGACCAAAACATACATGTGCTTGTTCAGAGGTTTCTAGCTGGGTGGCCAATTCCCATCAGCCTCTGAAAGGGCCAAGACAATGCAGGATGGCTTGGAACAGTCTCTGTGGTCACTACCCCTGCCAGATTCTATGTCAGCAGGGACAGTAACATGACTCCTATGAGATGATTTGCAGCATCCTGCCCCTTTTCTTAGGACACCCAAAAAGAGGATTCCCCAAGGTTCTTGCAATCCCTTGTTTTGGAAAATAATGTTATTGCAACAATTGTATTTTAAGTGTATTAATATCTCTCTGTGTCTGCCTCTCTGTATCTGTCTCTCTGTGTCTCCCTTTCTTTCTCCAACAGGAGCAGAAAGCATGATTTACAACTGTCACCTATGGTCTGTCTCTGCATACACAGTACTGTAAATTGCATTTTATATCAATTGAAATTGATACAAAAATTGAAATACCCTCCCTCTGCCCCACTACCTGGGACTACTTTTACTTAACAGTAACATTTTGACAAGGACCAACCTTGGCATACAGAGGGGTTCTGAGAGAAGGGGTGTCTGGGAGTGGCAAAAAGAATGACTTGAAGTCAAGTGGTAGAAGCAAGCTGACAACCTGTGTTCTGCTTGATACAGCTTTTCCAGTCTGTGTCTCTGTTCTGCTTTCTCTCTGGAGATCTCTCTGTCTATATTCTGATTGCTTGCTATTCTAAGAGATCTCTCTGTCCATATCCTGCTTGTGTGTGTGTGTGTGTGTTTCCAAGCAGTTCTCTCTTTTTATCCTTAAAAAAAAATGTCTCTCGATAGCTCATATCAAACCCATCATTTACTTCAGGTTTTCCTTTAGGTTATCTTATGAATTGGCATCCTGTTTTCCCAGCCCTTTGATTCTTAGGAGACAGGAAGCATACATTTTTACTTAACATTGCAAAAGAATGCAAAGATCTGCCTGCCTTTGTGAAGCACAGACAATAAACTAGTTGGGTGGGACCCTGCCCTGAAATTACCATTTCTACAACATCTGGGCCTAACCTCCCTCTGTCCTAGGCTGACCTTGAATTCAGGATTCTGTATGCCTTTGTATCTGACAAGCTGGCTCATAGTGTAGCTGCTGTTGTTCCTTTAGATTCATGAAACTCCTCATAATTCATATTGCATCTTTATATTTTCCTAGTTGAGAAATTATATATTTTTGATCTCATGCATCTAGAGCTCTTTCCCATAGCTTTAAGGGCTGTCCTGAAGGTCCCAGCATTTACCATTTTGCTGAGACATTAGCCATACCTTCATCTCCTGGACCTGCTGTCTGATTATCATGGAGTCATTAACATTAATAGAGAGGACATTCTTTGGAGTGAGAAAATATGTATGTTATTACACAAACAAGCTTTACGTCCACAGCAGCCATTGACACTCATGGAGGCTCACACGGGGCACTGTGCCAGGGACAGGAACCATGTCACTCTGTACCACAAGAGCCACATGAGGCCTGGCAACATTTCTTTGAAACGTTTTGTTTTGTTTGTTTATAATTACCTAGGTGGCCAAGGGTGTGTGGAAGTGCAGGTGTGCTATGGAAGCTAGAAGACAACTTGCAAGAATTCAGTTGTCTTCTTCAACTCTGTGAGTCTCAGGATGAAACTCAAGTTCACAGTCTTGGCAGCAACCACCTTTAACCACTGAGCCATCTTATCAGTCCAGAAGATGGCATTTCTTAACTTCATAATTTACATGGCAACTTGGGAAATCACACATCCCAGGCACATGTCTCAACTTGTGTTTTCAAAGCATAGACACACACAGAAGCACATGTTCACTCTTGAGATGCCTGCTGACAAGACCTCTCCTCTGACTCTCAGACACCTGACTCTCAGAATACACTAGCATCCACTATATTCTTCAGGGGCGTGAGTAATGGCGACTTCCACTTCCGCTCACCTCTCAGAAAAGCTGGAAGAAGTAAGCGAACCTTGCCACCTCCCTCAGATGCATGCATGCACACAGACACACAGGCATGGATGCACATCATAAAATAGGCATATATAGACTGCCATATAGCTTGTCTTGGGAGTGCTGACGTGCATAGCTTATTTAAGCAGTTTGTAGACAGACTCAAGGTTTGCGCAGCTGTTCATACGGTTAAAAAGAACTGTTTTAATTCTGGCCATAACAGCAAAGAGGATGTTGAATTCTCATTCTTCCTGTGCAAGCTAAACCGGTCTACCAAAATCTGAAGAATGCTCTCTCCGGGCCGTCCGATAGCCGCTACACAGCAAACCTGCAGTCAGTTCCTCTCCCACACCTATGCTCCTCACAACCCCCACAGATCCAGATTTTCTCCAGTGTCCCAAAATGCAGGTCAAACTCCTTGCTGTGACTCTGGATCCTGCTCTCCTCTGCCTCTTCCTTCAGCATTTCTGGTTCAGTTGTTGGTGTGTGCTCAGTAAAGCGCCCTAGCTTGGGCCCTCTCCATGGTCTCTGAAATCTGTGTTTGGGTGGCTTCATGACCCTGAAGACAGGACATGTACTTTATTGTCACCCCAGCTTTTAACCCAGTGTCTGATCTGAATAGGTTTTCCATCATCTATGACTGAATTAAGGTGTGGGAAGAGTAGGTGGCATTGGGGTCAAAGATGTCCTGATTCCAAGGACTTCTGCTGTGTTCCCAGGAACTGTGCTGCAAAGCCTCCTTGGGGGATAGGCTTCTTGACAAGAGCTATTATACACCTCATGGCAAAGGACACCAGTGACACATGAAACGGATTCCAGAGAAGGAGTATAGTAGTTACCCCCCAACCTTGAAACTAGTTTCCATCTACAGAGCTCTGGGGTTACCAAGCAGCAGAGGCAGGAGGGATGCCTCCCCACCCAGCTTTTTTTTTTAATTGAAATTTTTGTAATATATTCTCTTCCCAGTTTCCCCTCCTCCATTGTCTCCCAGGCCCTCTCCACCTCCCATCCAATTCCACACCTGACAAACAGGAAAATTAAAAAAGCAAAAATACAAGAAAAAATTATAAGCACAAGAAACACACAAAACAAAAGACAAAAAAAACAAAATCAGAAATCATAATATGCACACAAACAATAAAATTTTTTTAAATGTCCAAAGCAATATGAGACTTTTTTTAAAAAAAATCTATAAAAACCACCATTGAGTTCATTTTATGTTGGTGTCTTCTGCTGGGCATGGCCCTGCCCTGAAGGGTGGTTTATATACCTAGTGAGATTCTGTTGCATAAAACTGAGTTTTCCTTTCTGAGCAGTTATCATATAGAGATCGATGTTGGTTAGGGCTGAGAGTTTGTGTCTACTCACCGTTGGGATACCATCTGGCGTATATGATGTAGTCCCTGTGAATGCCACCACAGTCTCTGTGAGGTCACATGTGTGCCAGTTCTGTTATGTGTGAAGATAACTGTTTATTTTTTTTGTCATCTGCCCCCTTTGGCTCTAGCAATCTGTCTGCCTCTTTGTCTGCAGGGTTCTCTAAGTCCTGAGGGAAAACATTTGATTATAGGACTGAGTGTGCCAAGGTCTCTCACTCTCGGCACACTGTGGGTCTCTGTATTCACTCCCATCTACTGAAGAAGGAAGCTGCTCTTATGATGACTAAGCCAGACATTGGTCTATGGGCATAGTAGACAGTCATTAGGAGTCATTTTATTGTTGTGTCCCTTTAGAAGAACAACAGTGTTTTGTTTAGTTCTAGGCCTATGGTCTATCTAGTCTCAGGTTCTTGGCCACTTAAACAGTGTTGGGCTTCCATCTCATAGAGTGGACCTTAAATCTAATCAGATAATAGATTGTCACTCCCATAACATTTGTGCCATTATTGTATCAACATAGAAAGCAGGTAGGTCACTCTTAGGGGCTTTGGGATTTGTAGCTGAGTTAATGGTTACTTTTCGCCTCTGGTAGCATGCACAGTACCTTCAAGTACCATGAAGTATCATTAGTTAGTGAAGATGAAGGCTCTAACTTCTTCATGTTCAGTGAGATATGTAAGTGTTGTCTTCAGCAATGAATTCTTTTTTTTTTTTTTTTGGGGGGGGGGGGTTCAAGACAGAGTTTCTCTGTATAGCCCTGGCTGTCCTGGAACTCACTTTGTAGACCAGGCTGGCCTCGAACTCAGAAATCCGCCTGCCTCTGCCTGGCCAGCAATGAATTCTTAACATGAGTTTTTGGAGAACAACCAATAGCCTTGGCAATAGCCTGAGTGGTTTAGAGGTTTCTAGTGCTCGCATCTTGAACCACAGGCAGAAATCAAAGAGAGTACACTAACCCACACCTCCTAAACTGCCCAAACATCACCACTAACTAGGGATCAAGCCCTGAAATTCTAGAGACAATGGTGGGACGTTTCTCATTCAAACCAACACAAGGAGAAAACAGCACTAAGGAAAATAAAAAGTGGTCAGCTTAGTTAAAGAGTTAATGTATTTACCAACTGTTTTCAGAACATCATCCTTCGTCCAACATAGGACTGGGTCCCTGGAACAAAAGAAAAGTTTTAAAAAGTCTCAGGTCTCAGAGAATGCAGGGTTCAGTAGAAAGAGTAAGATGTGAAATGCAATACATAAGTAAACAATAAATGAATAAAAACCCCTATCGATAAAAAAGGACACCAGGAGTACAATGTGACAAACTCCTTTTATGGGGCCACATGTGCACCCCACATCCTGCATCCTATTCCGGGCCTTCCACAGTCCTTGCCTCATCTGGATCTCCCAGGAGGTCTCTAAGCTGGATGGGTAGGAAAGGGAAGGGGGTAGCAATGAGAGGCGGCAGGGTGAGCCTAGTGTGCTGGGCAGGGCTAGGTGGTCTCTCTGGCTTAAGTTACATCCCTCTGGGCAGCCTTGGGCCAGCCAGCCCAGCCTGTCTTTGGCTGGATGAGGGGCCTGAGCCAATCAATCCTGCAGCCCAGGCAGACCGTGCTGGGGGCCTTGGCGCAGCCCATAATTAATCTGGCTAGCAACAGAACTTATTTTTACACCTCTTCACATTAGTCTCCAAAGACCAGACCTGAACACAAAGCGAGAAAACATGGATTGATCGCAGCTGTGGATCCATGGTGATTTGTGCTTAGTGCTGAAAAGTGTCGGGTCTGTGGTTGGAACCCCTGACTTTCTGGCCATGAGCCATCATTAACACAAATGCTGATATGTTTGTTCTTCTCCCTTTGTGTCAGGCCCCATCAGCCGACCCTGCCTAACTTCTGCCTTATAAAAGTTCCATGTGTTTTAGAGTCATTGTATACAAGATCTTTGTTCAAAACTGCCATGGCCACAGTACACAGAGATCACCAGTCTGTGGACAGGCTGAGGTATAAGTCCTAAGGGCATATAACATGGTCCCTAATACTAGAAGCTGAAGTCAGATGATCTGGGTCCAAATCACAGCACCAACTCGTCTGTTGTGTAACCCAAAGCACCAAAATCATCATTTTGAACATCTGGCTCTTCTTGGTAAGATATAAGTAACAAAACCATACATCAAGAACTTCTTGAACTGAAAGATGGTCCTAGTTGACTTTAACTATCAACTTGGCACAGCCTAAAGGGACCCCTGATGGGAAAGCCTCAACTGAGCAGTTCCCTAGGTCAGTTTATCCATGAGCATGTCTGTACAGACAGAATTGCCTTGATTGCTAATTGACATCAAAGGTCCAACCCACTGTGGGTGGTGCCATTCCCTAGGCAGCTGTTTCTGGGCTGTTTGAGGGAGCAAGGCAAACATCCACCTGAGTGAGCCAGTAAGCAGCCTTCCTCCATGACTGCTTCTTCAAGTTCCTGCAGTCAAGCCTTCCCTCCTCTGAGTTGCTTTTGGTTATGATATTTTGTCACAGCCACAGAAATGAAACTAGGACACGGATCAATTTTCGTTATTGTTTTTCCAACTTGGGGCCGATCCTTTTGTATAAAGATAATGCTTGGGAGTGGCAAGCAATCTCAAATTGCTATTAAAAATGATTATTTGTTATAGGAACTTGCAGAAGAAACCATTGAGCATGGCTGCTTACTGGCTCACTCAGGCAGATGCTTGCCTCGCTTCCTCAAACAGCCCAGAAACAGCTGCCTAGGGAATGGCACCACCCACAGTGGGTTGGACCTTCTTCTGTCAATTAGACATTCTATAAAAATGCTTATTCTAAATGTGTGTACTTATTACCATAGACCATTAACTGAGGACCATGTACCAGCATCACTACAGATCTCACCCAGAAAAGCATAACCCCTGGCACAGAATGAGAGTGTTTTCTGCTGTGGTGATTATGAGCCCCTTGTGTGTTTGTAAAAATAAAGTACTGGCCAGTGACTTAGCCCATTAATCACACGTACTAGTAGAAAGAGAAATAATCTCCAAAGTAAGATTATTATTTGTTTACTTATTTACTTTTGACTAGCAGGGCTCTGACTAAACATTATTGCTTAAATTTCTTGGCATTTGTATTTAGAATTAGGTAATCTCTGGATTTTTTTTTCTTTTGCAGCCTCTGAAGATGCCTTTCATCTCCTAAGGACTGTGGGTGACAAGGTTGATACAGCTATCCGTGGGTTTCTGTGGGCTGTTTTGTAGGTCAGTTCTCTCTTAGCAATTAGAACCTTTCTAACCACAACACAAAAGAGCTACAACGGCCTCTGCCTATGGGCTTCTGGGCTGTTTACTTCTTCACAGCAGGCTGAGACCTGTTAGCTCAAAAGTGCTCTGGCACTAAACACAGATTTTTACACATCCAGTTGTTTTTAGTCATAGTCCAAATAAGCAGACATCTAGCCATTTGGAGCCTGTCTACCATGCTGAACCCAGGAGGCTTCATCCAACATCTACAAACCATAGATAAGAAAGACCCGATAACCGCAAATCCCAGAAGCCTCTTTCACTCGGCTGAGCTCTCTGACCCAGACTCTTGACATTTCAGCTGGGTCTCTGACTCCCTCCCTTGGGAGTTTCCTTTCTGTGCAGTGGCCTCTGCAGTAACTGTAGACTCTCACAGATACTTTCCTGTGTTAAGTAAGGTATGTGCCTCAAATGAGACCTGTCAGAGTGGCACTAGAGTCTGTGTGTGCTACTGCCACCTAGTGGTCATATCTTTCATCACACAGTCTCCAGATCCCAAGACTTAAACTGCAGCAACGAACCAAATGCAAGGTCTGTTTTCAGTGGTTTGAGCTTCAGTTTAAGGTGCCTAGGGCCCAGCAGGCTCACTACACAGCAATGACAGAAGGAAAACTCTGTTAGGTGTGCCTTCCCACTCCACAGGCTAGAATTTAAAATCAGAAAATCTGCTTTCAAGGGCTTTCTTTACATGTTTTGCTGGCATGTAACGGCGGGCAGACTACCCACTAATAGTGACCATTGATTCTGTCAATGGGAAAATGAGTTCTCCACCTCCACAGACTGTCATGAGGATTGAACAAATTAATGCATATGGTGATAGAGTTTCAGACAATTCACGGTCACCATATGCATCATTATTGCTATCTGCATTTCTCCCTCTGAAGGTGCTACCATGGCCTCCATGTCAGACCCTATTAGAAAAGAGACTTAGATGCCTAAAAGCTTTAATGGAAATGTAACATTCTTTAATAAAACATTTTATTTTATTTTTATTACTTTTTTATTAGATATTTTCTTTATTTACATTTCAAATGCTATCCCCTTTCCTCATTTCCCCTCAAAAATCCCCCTTCCCCCTGCTCACCAGTTCACCCACTCCTGCTTCCTGGTCCTGGCATTCCCCTACATTGGGGCATCAAGCCTTTACAGGACCAAGGGCCTCTCCTCCCATTGATGACCTATAAAGCCATCCTCTGCTGCATAGGCATCTAGAGCCATGAGTCCCACCATGTGTGCTCTTTGGTTGGTGGTTTAGTCCCTGGAAGATCTGGGGGTACTGGTTGGTTCATATTGTTCTGCCTATGGGGCTGCAAACCCCTTTTGCTCCTTGGACCCTTTCTCTAGCTCCTCCATTGGAGACTCTGTGCTCAGTCCAATGCTTAGCTGAGAACATCCACTTCTGTATTTGTCAGGCACTGGTAGAGCCTCTCAGGAGACAGCTATATCAAGCTCCTGTCAGCAAGCACTTGTTGGCGTCCACAATAGTGTCTGGGTTTGGTGACTGTATATGGGATGGATCCCCAGGTGGGGCAATCTCTGGATGGTCATTCCTTCAGTCTCTGCTCCACACTTTGTCTCTGTATCTCCTCCCATGGGTATTTTGTTCCCCCTTTTAAGAAGGACTGAAGTATACACACTCTGGTTTTCCTTCTTCTTGAATTTCATGTGTTTTGCAAATTGTATCTTGGGTAATCTGAGCTTCTGGGCTAATATCCACTTATCAGTGAGTGCATATCATGTGAGTTTTTTTTGTGATTGGGTTACCTCAGTCAGGATGATATTTTCTAGTTGATTCATTTGCCTAAGAATTTCATAAATTCATTGTTTTTAATAGCTGAGTAGTACTCCATTGTGTAAATGTACCATAATTTCTGTATCCATTCCTCTGTTGAGGGACATCTGGGTTCTTTCCAGCTTCTGGCTATTATAAATAGGGCTGCTATGAACATAGTGGAGCATGTGTCCTTATTACCGGTTGGAACATCTTCTGGATATATGCCCAGGAGAGGTATTGCAGGATCCTCAGGTAGTACTATGTCCAATTTTCTGAGGAACTGCCAAACTGATTTCCAGAGTGGTTGTACCAGCTTGCAATCCCACCAGCAATGGAGGAGTGTTCCTGTTTCTCCACATCCTCGCCAGCATCTGCTGTCACCTGAGTTTTTTATCTTAGCCATTCTGACTGGTGCAAGGTGGAATCTCAGGGTTGTTTTGATTTGCATTCCCTTGATGACTAAAGATGTTGAACATTTCTTTAGGTTCTTCTCAGCCATTCGGTATTCCTCAGTTGAGAATTCTTTGTTTAGCTCTGTACCCCATTTTTAATAGAGTTATTTGTTTCTCTGGAGCCTAAGTTCTTGAGTTCTTTGTATGTATTGCATATTAGCCCTCTATCGGATGTAGGGTTGGTAAAGATCTTTTTTCCAATCTGTTAGTTGCTGTTTTGTCCTATTGACAGTGTCCTTTGCCTTACAGAAGCTTTGCAATTTTATGAAGTCCCATTTAGGAAATGTAACTTCTAGTTCTATGAAATTAAGAATGCTAAGAGAGCATTCTGAACAATTACACACTAACAAATATAGCAGCCCAGATAAAATGGAAAGCTTCCTGGAAACACGATACCTACTGAAATCTGAGGAAATGGAAAATCCAAATAGACCACAGCTGGTAAGAAGACTGAGTAACTCATCCGAAGCTCTCCTGGATAATAGGTGTTAGTGCCAATCTATAAGACTTTTGACTAAGGCCAATCCTTTACAAATCTCCCTGCTTTTCCCCAAAAAATGAAAAAGATATTTTTAACTCATTCCACAAGGCCACCTAAGTCAGAAAAAAAGTACAAAGCAACACCCTTTTGAATATTGTTCTGATAATCCAAACAATTAAAAGAGAAAATGAAATTTGTCTGTACATTAAAAATGAGTATTCATCACCAACAAGTAGGAGTTATTCTAAAAAATACAAAGATACTCCATTGCACAAAAGCCAATCAATGCAATCAATAAACCACATCAACAAATAAAGGGACAAAAATTAACCTCAACTGATGCAATTCAACACAGTTCAGCATCCTTCCACGACTATAAGGAAGTCAGAAGGAACTGAAAGAAACCTCCCTAGACTAGCAAAGGTTTGGTATTAAATAACACAATTAACAGGATATTGGTGATAGAGGCCCAGCAACTTGTTCCTCTTGGGTCAGGCAGGAGACAAGGTGCCTATTTCATCACTTGTAGTAAATATTATATTGAAAGTTTTAGGTAGAGGAATTAGGAAACAAATAGGGATGTAGCTCTGTGGTAGCGCTGTGTGCAAGCCTCTGTGGTTAAACCTCAGCACCGCAAGAACAAGAGGGGAAGAGGGAGGGTTGGAAAGAAAGGGGAGTAGGGAAGAAGAGAGAGCCAGAGACAGTCAGACAGACAGACAGACAGAGACAGAGACAGAGACAGAGACAGAGACAGAGACAGAGAGTTCAATTGTGTGTCTAAGACAATATGATCTTATACATAAAAATTAATGTAGCCTTAAAACAGGCACTCATGAATGACAATCATAACTAATAAGTGAGCCCAGCATAGCTGAAGGATCCAGTATGGACTTTCACAGCCTTGCTGTAATGTGTTCTCTAGCAATGAACAAGCTGGGAAGGAAATAAAGAAAACAGCTCCAGGTATAACTGCTAGGAATTAGTCAAGGATATAAATAAAGGACCTATCTCAGGAACGTGAAGAACACTTTGACAGAAATTAAATAAGACAATGGTAAGTGGAAAGGCATCCCAGATTTATGGGTTGGAACATTTAATACTGTTAAGCGCCAGCAATAGCCAAAGCAATCTACAATGACAGAATCCCTCTCAAAATCACAACATTGCTTCTGTAATCATAGACAAAGCTCCTAAAGTTGACATGAATCTAAAGGGGCACTAACAATCAAAATAATAGTAACAACAACAACAATAATAAAGTTAAATCAAGCTTCCTAATTTTACATTTTACTGCAATAATCAAAATAGTATATCAGGAGCATAAAGACAGATATACAAAGCAATGGAAAAGATCTGAAAGCCATAAATAAACTCTGGTAGGTATGGGCAAATGATTCCAACAAGAGTTCTATGACCATTCAATAAGAACTCAACACAGTGGGGCATGGTAGCACACACTTTTAATCCCAGCACTCAGGAGGCAGAGGCGGGCAGATCTCTGAGATCAAGGTCAGCCTGGTCTCCAGAACAAGTTCCAGGACAGCCAGATCCATGTAGAGACCCTATCTCAAAAAAAAAAAAAAAAAAAAAAAAAAGTAAAACTTCTGTAATTATTGGCTCATGTGTTGATGAAGAAAAATTTTTTAAGAGGATACAACAGCCTTTTCAATAATCTATATTAGAAAACCTGGAGCCCAAATGCAGAAGAATGACATTGAGTGGGGCATGGTGGCACTTGCCTACAGTTCAAGTGCTTAGGAGGATTTATCACAAGGATCAAAGCCAGCTGGAGTCACATGGGAACAGCCTGTCTCAAACCAAAAACAAGAAACGGAGGAGGAGGAAGAAGGAGAGGAAGAAGAAACAGTAGTAGCAGTTATTTCTCTGCTTAATACTACTTATAAAAATTAACTCAAGCACATCAGAAATCTAAGAGTAACAACTAAAATTATAAAACCATGAATAAAACAGGAGGCATTCTCATTATACTGTGTTGGCACTATTTCTTTAATGACTGTGACCCAGGCACTGGCAATAAAAAAAAAAATACACAAATGAGGCTTCATTTTTTTTTTTAAGTCCATTCCAGAACATATCGAAAGATTCTACCAAGAGAACAAAAGCGGCAAATCGGAGAAGTGAGGAAATGTTTATAAAGCACATATCTAATAAGGGATTGGAGTCCAGAATACACGAGGAGCTCCTGTGACCTGACATCAAGCGGTAACTCTATTAAAAAAAAATTGGCAGGGAACTTGAACAGACTTTCTCCAAGAGGAAATAAACAAGGGATCTTGAAGACACACTGAAGTGAACAAGACAGGCACACACGAGGATAAATACTGTGTGCTTTCACTTACGTGAAGACACTAGTCACCATAGGCTCGTGGGGAAGGAAAATGGGCTGTCATTATCAGACAGGTAGAATTTCAATTCAAGTGATGGAAGCCTTCTGCAGATAGATAAAAGTAATGGGTATAAAACACCCATAGCGCTTAACTATATACTTGAAGTATACTTGAAGTATATACTTCTCTGAACTATATACTTGGAAATGGCAAAGGTGGTAAAACTAACAAGTTAATTGTACCACAATTTTTAAAGGAAGATGAAGGAAACTACGTTACTTGAGTTTCATGAACATTTCTTCCACAGAGGTGATATGAATTGCATCCATCTTAAAATTCAAACACCAAATCAAAGCATGACTCCATCAAAGTCCATCCTGGGGAAACAATGAGTTTATTGGGAGTTACTGACAAGGACATGGATGGTCTCAAACAGTCCACTAGACAGTTTTAACCCAACGTGGGTAATGGCTTCCCCATGGCCATGCAGATGAAGCCTCCTTCTCCTTAGTGTCCCCAGACTCCCCACAAACCCTGAACTCATGTGCAATTTGGGACCAGCCTTTACATTTTTATCCTCAAGACAGCATTTCATATTATACCCTGTTTTATAACTAGACTTTTGTAATGTAATCTCTTAGTGCCAGAGCTCTCCAAAGAAGTAACCTACGTGAGGTAATCTGCCTAGAGAACAGTGTGAACGCCCCCCCACCCACCCACCCCCAATCTCTGAGGTCCATAGACCTCAGGTCTGCGTGAAATTTTCTTAGCTAGGCCTAAAGTCACCGGGCCTCCTGAGCCTCCCTCTTAAGGAGCCTGGATTTTAGCCTGAGAGATGAAGAAAGCCACTACAGGGTATTGATCCAGGAAGGGACATGAGGGGATTATGGTTTTCAAAAGCTCACTCAGGCTGAGGTGTGAAGAGCTTGGCTTGTACGAGTAAAAGCATGGAAATAGAGTGGCTGGTTAGGTAACGGTGGCCACCATCCAGAAAGAGCTGACGACAGCGACTGATTTATCGGAACTTCTCTGGGAGCCTGTCTTAAAGTTCTATTTCTCCGAACCAGTAAGGGCTGATAATAATGGGTGGCCTCCAACCGTCAGATGGGAAGAGGGGAACGGTTTGTGTGCACGCAGCTGCACAAGCACAGGCCAAGCTGACAGATCCCATTAACCTGAAGAGAAAAAAGTCAAGGGCAGGTAGGATAGTATCAGAACTTAGCCCCTGGAAGGAAAACCCCACCTCTCTGACTCACTGACCCTCCCATTGGCTCAGGCATGCTGGGAGTGGGAGGGACTGCCTGTTCGGGATTCCATGGGCTGTCTTAGCAATAGCTCATTCCAACTTTCCTGATGTAGAGACAGTCTTCCAAATTGGAAAAGCCATCCTTAAACTATCTGGCTAGGATGTGAACTGTCAAGAAAGCATTGGGGAGAAAGCAAGGGAGCCCTGGAGGAGTCTAAAGGGGGGGATCTCTGCCTTTTTAGGTTTGCTGACTTCTATTTGAACAAAATAGATAGCCCTGGGCTTTTTACTTTCAGGAATGGTGCATAGGGTTTTCATCTCGCGCGGACCGAGGGTGCCAGGAACACATTGGTGAAGTCTGCCAGCCTCCACATTAAGAGAGTAACTTTAGATAAGGCCGTCTGGCCATTCCTTGGTTTACCTTCTCTTCACAATATAGGAATAAGCAAGCTCTGTCTGCCAACCCTGATTGATCCCGCTCCACCCTATTGCAGAACGGAGGATATTAGCACCTGCCTCTTATCAACAAGGGGAGACTAAGTCCCCACCTTGCTGCTTACAAATGTATATGACATACTGCATACAGGCTAACACCATTTGCAGAATATTTGAGAGCCTCCTAGTTTCCAGCAGTCACTAATGGTAGGTGCTACAAGTGAAATGGTTAACAAATGGTGTGAATCACTTCTATAGGAACAACCCAGAATGAAACTCCCTAGGAAGGACCTTGTACCAGTGTCCTGTCTATACCACTCCTCCCTGCAGATGGAGCAGCTACCTCATCTTCCATCCTCTGACCCAGTTTATGGGGTTGTATTCTGACCTTCAGTTTCCCAGACACCAACAGAGTAATCTTGGATACATTCTGCTCACCACCACAGAGCCTTGGACTCATGTGACCTGTGTTCCCTGCTGGGCCTGCTTTCTGAGTGCTAAGATTGACCTTATATTCCCCTGAACTTCCTGTGCCCTGTTGCCTACCTGGACATTGCTTGAGTCAGATCCCAGATGCTTTCCACCTGAGCTTGAAAATAAAATACATGTTACACTTGAATATCACTCATGTACCAACATATTCATTGTATGAATATTCATATTCATGTACCAACAGTCCATTCATATGGCTATAATTTTCTCTTTCAATTTTCCTCTCCCCTTTCCCCTTCCTCCTCCTTTCCCTGGCCTCTCTCTCCAACTTAAATCTTCACCTCCATCTCCTACAGCATCAGTTCTCAACCTGTGGGTCATGAGCCCTTGGGGGCAGGGGATGTTGAACAATCCTTTCACACAAGTTGCCAAAGGCCATCCTGGATATTATACATTTATATTACAATTCATAACAGCAGCAAATTTACAGTTATGAAATAGCAACGAAAGCAATTTTATGACTGAGGCTCACCACAACATAAGAAACTGTATTTAAAAAAAAAAATCACAGCATTAGGAAGGTTGAGAACCACCATCCTAAAGCAATAGACCTCAAATCCAGTTACACCTTAGAAACATATGGGGATATTCCTGAAGTACAAATACTTTACCCCCTGTCCAGATGAATTGAGACTTGCTGCTTTTCAAGGTTTCCTACAGAGAGGCTCAAACACCAGGTCCCTAGAGTATAAATCCCATGCCCTGAGAGGGGCACAGGGTGTTCAGGGGCTGCCAGGGATAGTGGGTTGGGGCCAGGCATGGATCACAAGTATAGACAGGAACAGGAAGACCAAGAAAGCAGCCTAAGTGGAGGCCAGAGCTTACTCTCCTCACACGGCTCTGCTCTGCTGCTGACTTGTTCTGGCAATATCTTTATAGAAATCAGAGTCTAAGGAGTCACTGAATCTCCATCTTGGTAGTTGTCCTGGTCAGGTTTTTCATCGCCATGATGAAACACCATAAACAAAAGCAAGCTGAGGAGGAAAGGGTTTATTTGGCTTACACTTCCACATCATAGTTCATCATTGAAGAGAAACAGGACAGGAACTCAAGCAGGGCCAAAACCTGTAGACAGGTGCTGTGAAGAGGCTGTGGAGGAGTGCTGCTTACTGGCTTGCTCTCCATGGCTCGCTTAGTCTGCTTTCTTATAGAACTCGGGACTGGCATCCCAGAGATATTACCACCATAGTGGCCTGGGCACTTCCTCATCTATCACTAATTAAGAAAATGTCCTATAGGCTTGTCTATAGCCTGATCTTCTAGAGGCATTTTCTCATTTGAGATTCCCTTCTCTCAGATGACTTTAGCTTATGTCAAGTTGACATAAAACTAGCCAACGCAGTAGTCCTGGTCAGGAAATGGTGCTGTCCTTGAACGCTGAGCCAAGATGCTTGTGGAGTAGAAGGTTCCAAAGGGCACCAATAAGAAGTAGTAATGGGGCTCCCTCAACCTCCCACACTTCCCAAAACCTTACCAGGATTCAGAGGTGCTAACTAGAAAACAACTACTTCTAAGATGGCACAGATGGCTTGGTGACACCATCCAGTAAGGACTGCAAGCATGGAATGACCTCATCAGACACATAGCTTCTTTCGGCCTTCTCAACAGGGGTCAGCTGCTTCTGTTCATTGGTTGGGTGCAAATAACTGCATCTTACTCTTTCAGCTGCTTGTTGGGCCCCTCAGAGAGCAGTCATGAAAGATCACTTTTTGTGAGCATTCCATAGACTCAGTAGTAGTGTCAGGACTTGGACCTCCCCTTGAGCTGGATCCCACTTTGGGCCTGTTGCTGGGCCTTCTTCTCCCAGGCTCCTCTCCATTTCCAACCCTGTAATTCTTTCAAACATTTCTTACCAAACATGGCTGCACACTAAAATTGGAAAGATCAGAAGAGGAAGATATAGACATAGACATAGACATAGATGTGTGTGTGTGTGTGTGTGTGTGTGTGTGTGTCAGTTGGTAGATTGCGTTCTAATATGTCTGAAGTCTTGGGTTGAATCCTCAACACCACATAAACTAGATGTGCTTGTACATGCCTATGCCTATAATCCCTGCCCTTGGAAAGAACAGGCAAGAAGATCAGAAGTTCAGTATCATCTTTGGCTATATAGGGAATTTGAGGTCAGCCTGGGATACATAAGATAACTATATTAATTAATTAAAAAAAAACAGAAGAAAGTACAAAAAAGCATTCTTTCTTCCCACTCCAGACTAACAAGCCAAGATAAAGGCCAGAAAGCTAAATGTAAACCTGAAATCCTTAAAAGAAAAGTAGGGGTTCTGGAAAAAGGGCTCAGAAGTTTAGAGTGTGGGTTGTCTCAGAGGACCCAAGTTCAGCTCTCAGCACCCACATCCAGTGACTCACAACTGTCTGTAACTCCATCCCCAGAGACACCTGACACCTCTAACTGCCTTGTACACATGTGTGCACATACCCACACAGAGATGCCCACAAATAGACATACCTTGAAATAAAATATATCTTTAAAAGAAAAAAGAAAAAAAACCTAAAACTGGAGGTACTACCTTCTCTGTTAATAAACATAGATAGGAAGGCCCAAGTTCTCTAGTTAGAATAAGAACCCAAGCAAGATGGAGGTGAATTCTGGGCCAACAGACACTTGCTCATGACACCTTTCCTGTTTGTGCATGACTTCAAGCCTTAAAAATCTCTTCACCAACACTAAGCTGAGCAATAACAGGCACCCCCAGCTCCTTCTCGGCAGGCCATATTTTAACAAATACTTTAGGCCACCAGTCAAACAATCTCTTAGTGCCCCTAAACTGTGCAAACTTCAACGTTAAGCTTAGAATCTCTGTGCAATGGGCCTATAGCAAACTCAACCCACTCTAGA
The DNA here is from genome assembly GCF_978045245.1 of Mus caroli. Classification (NCBI taxonomy): domain Eukaryota; kingdom Metazoa; phylum Chordata; class Mammalia; order Rodentia; family Muridae; genus Mus; species Mus caroli. The sequence goes on from NW_028227266.1 coordinate 49,868,612, forward strand.
TCCATGTTCTTTTATCAACACCCTTCACTAATTCTAGAACACACACTTGAAAAGCTTTGTGGTTGCTTCCTCCTCGAGCTGGACTTTATTATTGGAAATGTGGCTTCTTATTGTCCATTCATTTCAGCACCACTTGGTAGATAAGACAACACCTAGAATCTGTTTTTTTTTTAACAGCTTTATTGAAGTATAGCTTATGAAGTATGCCTTGCATATTTAAAGTAAATGTTGATAAATTAAATCTGTCCCCCACAATCTCAAACCCCTGACTACCCAGACATGATCATTTTTCTATAATTTCATGGTGGTATGGACTCATATGCTATATACTCCTGCCTAAAACCCTTCACTCAGTGTAGTCCCTTTGAGAGTCACTTGTGTTTTACTAGTGGGTGAATGTTTAGCTCTGACCAAAATATCTGATAGAATAACTTTACAGTAGACACATTTATTTTCATTCATAGTTTCAGTGAGATATTTTTAACTGCCAACTTGACACAATTGTCTGGAAAGGGAATCTCAATTGAGAATTGGCTGTATTAGATTGTCCTGGGAGCCATGCCTGTGGGGGACCATTTGTTAACTAAAGGCTGGCTTACCAGCCAGAAGGCAGCACAAGACACACACAGTTCTCTCTGCTCTTGACTGTGGACAGGAAGTAACTAGCTGTTTGAGTTTCAGCTTTGACTTCCTCACAGACTGTTTCCTGGCATTGTAAGCCAAATAAATCCTGTCTAAGTTGCTCTTGGTCAGAAAATTTTATCTTAGCAAAAAAGAAAACAAGTGAAACAAGAACAGGAGACTTGCCGGGCGTGGTGGCGCACGCCTTTAATCCCAGCACTCAGGAGGCAGAGGCAGGCGGATTTCTGAGTTCCAGGCCAGCCTGGTCTACAAAGTGAGCTCCAGGACAGCCAGGGCTATGCAGAGAAACCCTGTCTCGAAAAACCAAAAAAAAAAAAAAAAAGAACAGGAGACTTGGTCGATGGTTGCTTGGCTTCATGCACTAGGCAGGGTATCCTGGCAGTGAGGAGAATGTGATGGGACCATTCCTATCACGACATACAGGAGTCAAGACAAGTCACCACGAAGGATCTATCCCTGTGGCCTATTTCTTTTAGCTACATTTCACCTCTTAAGGTTTCCAGAACATTCAAAACTAGAGCCACCAGATGGAGACCAGAGATCCATCATCTAGGTATTGGGTGTACATTCCATATTCAAATTATGACAAGTGTCTCTAAAAAGCTCACCCTGTCTTAATACAGAGTAGTATCTCATCGTAGGAATATATCATAATACGTTTCTCTACTCCCTCATTGGTGGACGTTTGGGTTGTCCCCAGCTTAGGCCTGAAGGTGGTGCTTCTGATGCTCTATTCTGGAATCTGCACATAAATGCTAAAGGTCCTGTTCCCCAATTGGTTCTTGATCAATCAATAAAGATGCTAGTGGCCAATGGCTGGGTAGAAGAGGCTCCCACAGGCAGGCAAGTAGACACAGGAGGAGGAAAGAGAGTTCATCACACTTCAGAGGGAGAGAGAGCCACCTGCCATGGGAGATCTCAGGTGAAGTGGCCGTTGGCTGCTTCCCTGACTGGGCCTGGGGTAGCATGAGGCAGATTAGAAATGCAACTAAACCGAGGGCAGATTTAGGGTGCTGAGCTAGGACTAAAGGTATCTGAGCAACTGAGTTGAGGGCAGAGTTAGAGGTATTGAGCTGGGAGTAAAGAGAAGGGCATGCTAGCTGAGGGAGGGAAGAGCTCAATGGCTATTGAGCTAAAGCTAAAAGCATATTTAAAAATAAGCTAGGGGTGTGGGGGGTGGTTTTCATCTGTGCATCCAAGGAAACCTGGGTGATGGCTGGTAGTGCTGTCCACCAGAACTTAAAGCAGGGTAGTAGGAACTACATACTACATAGGCATATTACAAATGAAGCATGCTCTGAATATTCTTCTTCACATCTTTGCACAGAAGTATGCCTTCTTCCTTTAGTTGTGACATAGTTGTGGCCAGTGCCAGTTTTGTATATAACTGTTCAGAAGCTATTTTTCAAGGCAATTGTCTTAGCAATCCACAAGAATTCCAATGCCTCCTTTTCCTTACCCACACTTGGTATTGGCAGTCTTTTCTATTTTAAATCTTTTCATGATGTATATTGCCATGGTTTTAATTCGCACTTTTCTGATAGCAAATGACAGTATCTTTTCATTCTCTTGTTTACCATACACTACCATGTATATCTTTCTTGATTAGGTATCCTTTAAGATTTTTTCCACATTTTTAATGTTTTGTTGAGTTTTGAGACTTATTGAGATTTGCCTTGCCAAAATAGCTCAGTTGGGAGAGAGTTGAGATGAAGACGAAAATCCAGATGTGTACTATACAAACATTTCCTTTCAGCACGTGGCTTGAGTTTTCGTTTTATCAATAGAAGTTATTGATATTGAGGAATTCTCTCTCTCTCTCTCCCTCTCTCTCTCTCTCTCTCTCTCTCTCTCTCTCTCTCTCTCTCTCTCTCTCTCATTTTAAAGACTTTTTTTTACTTTTTTATTTTGTGTGAGGAACATTGGAGAGGGTGAGGGTGGACATGTATACGTGAGTACAGGGGCCATCAGAGGCTAGAGTGAACATCCTAACTTAGGTGCTGGGGACCAAACTTGGCTTCTCAGGAAGAGCAGTACTCAACCACAGAGCCATCTCTCCAGCCCCTTTCTTTCCCTTTAATGATTATACATTTGGCACGACAGCTTGAAAATCCTTGCTTAGCTCAAAGTCACAAAAAATGCATTCATTTTTTTCTTCTAGAAACTTTATACTTCTCATTTCTATAGTTAGTTTGTGATTCATTTCAGTCTATTTTCCTTTTTCTTTTTTCTTTCTTTTTTTTCTTTCTTTGCTTAGGAAGGAAATAGGAATTCATGGCTATTTTTGCCTGTTGTTAAGTCATTCCATCACCATCAGTTGAAGAGCTGGCCTCCCTCCTCTGACTGTCCTGTCTTTGTGCTTTTGCCAGATTCAAGCTGAGGGGACAGGCTAGTTAATAAGGTGCTTGCCTTGCAAGCATACAGAACTGAGTTCAGTTCCCAAAGCCCATGTAAAATGCATCAAGCATGGTGGTGTGTACTTAGAGCACCTACTTCTGGAAAAGTAGAGACAAATGTGTTCCTGGGGCTCACTGGCCTGTCAGCCTAGAAGAGTTAGCAAGTTTGAGGCCTGTGAGAGACCCTGTCTCAACAAGAAGTTTCTGAAGAGCAGCCCCTGAATTGACCTTTGGCCTCCACAACCCCTGCCCTCCACACACACACATATCACATCACATGCACCTGCACACATATGACTACCCCCTACATATACACACACACCCCTACCTGGATTTATCCTCAATGTAGTGTCTTTCTGGACTCTCTCTCTTTTCCATTGCTTGGTCACATTATCTTCATCACTGCCTATTTGTGTTAAATCCTCATCTAAAATAGCGTAGGCCCCAAATAGCTTGATTTTTTTTCCACTACAAGATGTTTTGCTTATTCTAAATGCTTTGCATTTTCTCCATTTGAGTATTACAACCAACATCAATTTCTATCTCTTTTTTAAAAAATGGTGATAAGTGTGTTGAATCTGTGTCTTAACATCATTGAATCTTCCAAGTGGATTTTTAAAGATACTATCTTGTATGTAATGCCTTTAGAAAGTCATAAATGGATGTTTAAAAACATGTTGTAGTTGTTTATTTTTTTATGTGTGTTTGAAAACTATTGACAGGGCCAAGTTTTGTGTTTCAATCAACATTGCTAGTGCTAAACAACCTATGTGCAGCCAAAAGCAGGGGGTTGAAGGGGAGGTGAGTGTGTGGGAGTCAGTAGAGACTTTGCCGTGGACCTCACAAACAGCATAACTGACAGTTCTGGAGAGGCATTATCCAGGTCTTAGGGTCCAAAAGAGCTGCTGGTGACATCTGAGCCTTAGACTGAAATCATCTTCCAGGAAAAGACATCCACTGCCCCACAATGCACCTTAGATCTATCATCCTCTTACTCCTGGGACAATAAAAGGATCAGCCACGGTACTTCAGAACAGAAGAGACACTGGCTTTCCGTTGCTTAGCAACTAACAACTGCACACGTAGAAGTCTTCTAGTCGGAAGCTAGAAATAAGTTCCCTTCCTTCCTCTCTTTTCTTGTCCATTTGTCTTTCTTTCACTTCTTTCCATTTTTTTTAAAAGTTTCTCATTTTGTAGCCCCAACTTGCCTAGAATTTACTAATCCTCCTGCCTCTGCCTCCCTGGTGCTGGGAATGCAGGCAAGCACCACTATTTTCATCCTTTTCTTCCTTCATCTCTCTCTCTCCCCCACCCCCCTCCTCTCTTTCCCCTCTCCCTTCTCTTTTTAGCTTTCTTTCTTTTTTAAGTCCTCTTTTGATAAACATAAAACCTATGCTTCTCTCTAGCCAACTCCCTTAGAGTTAAAACAGCATTTTTCGCTTGGGCTCACTTGTAACACAGAGCTGATATACCAGGTTGAGGTTCAGCTATCTCTGCTTGCTTCCCAGGATGAGGAAAAACATCTAATGACTTCCAAAAGATGCCTACATTTTCCACACTTACATTTTTCTTTCATACAATTCTGGGTCCACCAGAATAAAGGTTGGCATTGGCATAACACACACACACACAAATCAATTTTGTTTTCCACTTGTTTCCCTGCTCTCCCAAGAGCTCTCTGAAGCTGTGACCTTCCTTGATCCCACCAGGTGCTAAGGAATAGGACAGTGTCCTATTCCTCCAGCCAGACTTAGAACATTACACCAACAGCCCAAATGAAGCTATGAGCCAGGCTCTTCCGTGGTGCATCCCAGCACTCAGAAGGGTGAAGCAGGAAGGGCTCAAGTTCAAGAAATTATTCTAGTTACTTAGAAAGGAAACAAATTCATCTTCTCTTGTGCCCTGTGCAGAAGAACCCCTACTGGAGCTAGCTAATGGGAGTGTGGATATGAACCAAAAGTATACACAAGTGAAAGCACTTTGTACTCAGTATATTCAGGGCTCTTCTCAATGCCTCAGCTCATTCAACACACGCTAGGAAGCATAGAACACCATTGAAAGGCATAGCTAACATGGAAGAAAAAGTCAACACTCACTAAACATTTTCCATTTTCTAGCCTAAAGTTTAAGATGGGGTCATGTGACTAATTTTGGCCAATGATGGGTTTTCGAGCCAGGGTCTTTCTCCCTCTTTTTATTCCCCTACAGCAGTCACCATAGGAACCTGTGTCAAGTGGCTTTGCTATATGAAAGAGGGCAACCAGACCCATACTAGCCTCCATGGAAATGAGAAAGAAGCCTTTCTGTATGCAGTCACCACAGTTAGGGGCTCCTCGGTTACTCTGAACCACGTCAGTGAAGATCGGGCTGCAGCTGAGAAACAGGGCTAAGGCATGGCGCACCATCAGAAGTAGGAGCAGTTACAAAGAGCTTCATCTCTGAAGGTAACCTGAAGGGCTCCTTTTTACCTTAATTCTTTTCCTGCACTACAGTGATATTGAACTCACAGACACCATTCAGAAAACCAAACCCATAACCATAGGTCATTGAAGCAACCTCTGTGTGGTGACTGTAAATGAAGTCTTTAGCAGGAATTTCAGAAACTCTTCTCCGTGAGATCCTTACCACCTCTTACTTATGTGCTTCCGGCTGCAGATTGAGGGCGTAGACACCTCTGCCTGTCCTTTGGCAGTGCCCACATAAGGAAACTTTCCTGCCAGAGGTGTGCTGGATTCCTATCCCTGACATGAGGTTGACATCAAAACAATTCTGCAACAGGAAGAACCAGGAGGCGGCTCATCTGACAAGAACCCCTCCTTCAGCAGGAAGATCGGAGGTGGTTTGATCTGATGCGTGGTTACGCAACACTGTCTCCCTCAGAAATATCCTCTACCGGGAATGGTTGCTCCACCCCACAACTAAATCCCGAGAGCTCTCTCTGAAGCTCCAAGCTCTCTGTGGTTTTGCCTTGGAGCCATCAATACAAATGCAGCAGGAGACAGCACTGAGATGGTGGTCTCTCGGAATGAAGCGGCATAGGTTCTCCTGAGAGAAATCGGAAGTTGCAGCTTAACCATATTCCCTTCACACAAGGCCTGCTCTTCGGTGGGTGGAGCTGAAACATCTATTTAGAGCTAATTGCTAAAGGAGCGAAGTGGGAGCTGAAAGAGAGCGAGCAGGAGGAAACGGCTGGGCAGCATATTAGTCTCAGCACGGCAGAGACATCCGTGTGGAGAAGGGAGCAAGATTCTTGGGACAGTTTCTGCTTCACAGGCTCGGGGATTTAGAATCCTTTCAGATGTTGGATGCAAAGTCCTTTGGACAATGTACATCCAAGCGATGGTCTCAAGTGACAAGAACAAGGAAGGGTGTTTCAAATCCAACACTACCCTTTGCTATTCTGCCTGTACAGTTCCTAAAGCTCACTGCTGTCACTTAAAGGAGACCAGCTTATGAAATGCATGGCTGCCTAAGAAGAGACCCAGATGAGTACCGTCTGTGTGGTATGTCCAGATTTCTAGGTCTGGAGGCATGCTCCCACAGTGAGAACTAGGCTCCTGAAGGCCTGGATTGTCCTGTAACCCACCCGCTGTACCCAGGCATCCAGCTCCTAATTTATCTGCTAAAGGCCAGGAAAGGGGCAATTTCCTGTTCTGCTATAGGCCAACCTCCTCACAGCCAACCCAGAGGTTTATCTAGCCAGTGTCTAACTCCACTGCCAAATGCCACCTGAAAGAGCTCAGCTCAGCAGTGGGGTGAGACTGTGATTTAGAAACTGCAGAGCAAGAACACAACAATATACAAGACATTCCGGGTGTTTTGTCCAAACATGCTTATTTATTTAAACTGCAAGTCTAGATGTGATAAAGCCACCAAAGCATTGTTCATATGTGGACAATAAAGTGACATTCTCTCTCTGGAGTTTGGATGAGAATCAAGTTAGGTGCTGCAGAGATGGCTTAGTGGTAGAGCTTGCTGCACAAAGGCAGGGAGCTGAGATCAAAACCCCAGAACCCACATAAGGCCAAGCACAATAGAAGGTGAGGACTAATACTCAAGGTGGTCCCCTTAGCTCCATACTTGAGCCATGGTGCAGGAATTCACACACATTCTCTCTCTCTCTCTCTCTCTCTCTCTCTCTCTCTCTCTCTCTCTCTCTCTCACACACACACACACACACACACACACACACGTGGGGGGGGGTAGGGGAGAGACAGTGAGTAAATGAGTGAGCTGGGGGCATGTGATGGGTTAGAGGTTACAAATGAAACAGTCATCACTGGAAATTGATACCATGGGTGTAACTGATGCTTGGCAGAGTGCCTTCATGGCACATATCACACCCATCACTCTCTAAGTGCCTGTTACTGTGCCAGATGGTGCAGGCACTCTCGTTTTGTCTGGTGAGGCTAGGAACCCTTGGCACTCAGACACTAGAAGCTGTCCACGCTCACTCGGGGACTAAAAATTCAGGCTTCATTGAGTCAAGCTGCATGGAGCCATGGAAGGGGAGAAGGCAGGTTGGAGAGAAGGCCCTGGACTTGCCAGTAGCTATCCTATGAGTTATTTGGGGATGTTTGGCACTTACTCACTCCCTCTGTTGGTTCTAGTGTGACTTCTAAAGAGCACTGCCTGACTTCAATACCCACAGTCACCTTCCCTTCCAACTGAGGAGTGTGAGAGAGAAGGCTGCTGGAAAACGTAAAGGAAAAAAAAAGGCATGGCGGCAGGTTCATCCTTGCAACGATGCTTGCTGGAGTCTCCTTGTTAGAAGAGCAGAATATTCCAGAAATGCAGCAAAGCAGAGCCTGAGCTGAGTCTTCAGGCACCAGCAACCTAGGGAAGAAGACATGTGGCCCAACAGATAGGTGTGCAGCTATAATTAAAGGCCTGGTATCTGGCCATAGACCTTAGCAGGCCTGTGGTATGCCTGGAGTCTAGGGATAAGAACAGCCGCACATGTGCATGCAAGTCACCGGGAGCCCTACTGGCCTGTTTAAGGGGATCAGGCTCCAGTAAAGATCACCAGCTTACTTGTTAAAAAAGGTTTGCTCCAGATCTACTAAAAGGGGATGTTCAACACAGAGGCATCAAATCATTGTGCGCGTGTGCGTGTGCGTGTGCGTGTGCGTGTGTGTGTGTGTGTAAGGAAGCCTAAGTTGATGTCAGGCAGCGCTGCCTCATTTGCTCTCCACCTTATTTCGTGAGACAGGCTCTCTCACTGAACCTAGAGCTTGTCACTTTAGCTAGCCTGGCTGACTGGTAAGTCCCAGCAATTCTCCCATCTCTATCTCCCCAGCACTGCCATGCCTGGTTGTCAGTTTATTGGTTTTAATACAGGCTTTAGGGACACAATTTACACAAGTACTTTCCTGACTGAGCCATCATTCCAGCCCTTAAATGGGAATTCTCATTCCTGCTGGGTTTTCTTTTTAATGTGTCTGGGTGTTTTGCCTGCCTGTGGATCTTTGTACTACATGCATGCCTAGTGCCTATGGAGACTCAAAGGTGTCAGGTACCCTGGAAATGGAGTTACAGAGGGTTATGAGCCTCCGAATGAGAGCCAGAAAATGAACCTGGGTCCTCTACAAGAGCGTCCAGGGCTCTTAAATACTGAACCATCTCTCCAGCCTCTACACTGGTATTCTCAATAAGTCCTCATGTGGCTCTTAGGACCAGGCAAGTTTGAAGTGATCTGTCCTGGATACCAGGTAATGGGAACTAATTCCAGACTCATTTTAACTGGGCGTCCTGTTTCCTCAAGCCTCCTCACTCAACACACACTCCTTGCAGCATGTCCCTACCAGGCCTCCAGACTTCTGTACACCCCACATACACCTTCCCACCCAATACCCCACCCCCACCCCCACCCCCACCCCAGTGAAACTGCATGTAACTTTTACTCTCAGAAGCATCTTAGCAAACCAGCCCTTTTCTAACAGCTGAAATCACAGACCACACTCTGTCTCTCCTTGTTTCCTTTTTATTAGGTGATAAAGGGCTTGGGTCTGCGGTGTACTCCAGGGAGGAATGATGGCCACTGTGGTGATAAAGGGATGGGAGGAGAGGAGACGGTACATCTGGGAAGAGGGATTGGAGTGGTGAGGAGGAATGTTTATGGGTCAGAAAAGCATGCCTGTAGCCATTTGGCAAACTGTGCTAGAACACGCCTTCATGAAGAGACAAGCTGAATGTCCTGCTAAGCCTTCCTAGGAGTGCTGGCCAGAGCTGCCTGGGTGACGAGCAATCGCACAGTATCGATTCTGTGCATGCTGTGTGAACAGGCTAGAGATTAGGTTTCACAAGACCAATCGGCTTGCTCTTGCTTCCACGTTTGGGGAATTGCTCTCCACCTTGGGTACCTTGGCTTCAGATAGTTCAGAAAGGATTAGTGAGAAATTCTGTTGCAATTGCTGTTTGAAACAAAGAGGGGAAAAATGGGGAGGGGGGAGGAGACACAATGCCAAAAAAATGAAAACTCATTTTAGCTCTTCTATTAAAGCCAGATGTATTTTAGGCCCAGTTTCTAGGCAACTGCATAATGGTAATATTCTCGAATCTTTTTTTTTTTTTAAGACTCAAGACTGTCAGAGTCAGTAAAGGTCATAAGGTAATTATAAAGTAATAAGGATGACATACGAGAGGCAGAGTCACTCAGGACGCTTGGGAGGCACTGACATTTCCTAGTCTGCATTCATTTTCAGGAACTCTGAGATCTCACCCTGGGCATGTGCACTGCCCACTTCAGCAAGCCTCCTGTGCAATCAAACAAGACATCAGCCTGGCACCTGGCCCTCAGTCATCACATCTCTCAAATCATTCCTCAAGGATCAGTGTAGTCCCACCCCGTGCACGTCTAAGAATGCCTCAGCAGCAACAAAGAACTCTCTACCTGGCTATTGCCTCGGAGAGCAGACCCAAGGCTCGGGACAAATACTGAACTCAGAGAGGAGGGGTAGAGTGGAGAGAGGGAGAGACAGAGAATGCTACAGTCTGGAGGGGTGTGGTTGTGCCCAACCTGGTATAAGATGGGCCTGATCTTCATTGTGTTGACATTTACTGAGTTTTGGGAGCACGTTGCTAAGCAGGCCTCGTGTTACTGCTACACCTTCACAGCTGTAGGCAGAGAATTCCGGTTCTATGGAGGAAAAAGCTGGATCTTGGAGCAGTTAAAGAGTGTCTCTAGCTCCCTCGATTGCTACATATTCAGAAGTCTTCATCCTTACAAGGCTCTTTATACGATTATATGATGTAATCTATGTGAAGATGCAGTTCTGGACATACGAACACTCAGAGCATCCAGGAGCTGCTGGCCGTCAGAAGTAAGGACTTCAGTGTTTGCACCACCTGGCAAGTCCCTTTCCCACCTCCCCAACCTTCCACCTCCAGGCAGCCCTCCTAACTCTGCTGCTAGGGAGGGCCACTGTCCACTCCTGGAATGCTCTTCTGTAGCATCCACCCCACAGTCCATCCTAGTTAAGACAGCAGCTTCTTGTTCTCCTTACTCCCTACACCCTCCTCTGTTCATAGCACTCACCACCATCTAAAACACACTGATTTTCTTTAATGTATATTTGTGCATGTGTATGTGTGTGCCCGTGTGTGCATGCGTGTGTGTGTGTGTGTGTGTGTGTGTGTGTGTGTGTGTGTGTGCAGGCAGGCGTCCACCCACTGAGACCAGAATGGGATATCAGATTCCTTGGAGCTGGAGTTACATGTGGTTGTAAAGCTGCCAAACATTGGTGCTTAGGACCCAAATTCAGACCCTCTGGACATGCTCTTGTAAAGCCCAACCAAGCCCGTTTTTGAAGAAACTCCATTTTGTGTGAAACCAGGGACTAAACTCCAATTCCAGGAGAAAAACCACAAAGTCTATTGAGCAAACATTCCACGACAACCCTCCCCCTTCCCACCCCACCCCACCCCCACGGCAACAGCCAATAAGGTTACAACAGTCAGCTTACAAGAGTAGGGTTAAGATACATACAGGTAACAGAAGACATCCTGCAGAGAAGAGATAACTTGGCCATCCTCTTTGTCAGGGTGGTTTTGTCCGTGTGTTCGGTTCCTGCAGATTACACCCAGAAACACAGTTTTTAAAATATTAACTTGCTGACCAGTTTGGAAATTCCCCAAGCTTGCTGTAACCATGATAAAATTCCTGCACCCCTAGACTAGGACTCTCACTCTGACCCACTGAGAATGGGACGGTGAGAGACCTTGCTCTTGAGTAAATAATAAAGACCCTTATGTGTTTGCACTGGAATTGTCTCCTCGGTGGTCTTTGGGGTCCCCGGGATTAGGCAAAATACTCTTAACCACTGATCATCTCTCTGGCCTTATGTTGTCACTTCCTGCTCTCAGAATCCCACTTTTAAAAATCGGTAAACACTCCATTTACCAGCTTGATCTTGTCCTAGCTGAGGACCCACCTAGATGTGCAAGAACTGTTAAATGAATGCTTGCTTGTGTGTATTTCTTCTTTCCCCTCTCCCTCCATCTCTCAAGGTCACACACCTATTAGAATAGAAGTCTTTGACCTTTGATCTTCCAGCTATCAGTGATAATGGAATAACTGATGGCTCTAAGACCAAAGCACGCCCTGATCCTAGGCAAGTGTGGGCGTTGGGGGTGTGGGCATGGATCTGCTAGAGGAAGAAGTGGGACGGAGAGCTAAGTGCCATAGGCTCACACACTCACTTGTGCCCACACAGGCAAATATACATACACTTATGCACATCACACACACACACACAGCTAAAAAGCATCAAAACCAAAATTAAAAAAAAAAAAAGGAAGAAACCAAATTCAAAACCAAGGAAATTTAAAAAAAAATAAATAAATAAAAGGAAGAAACCAAAATTCAAAACCAAGGAAGACAAGATTTTCAATGTTTTGGGGTTTTTTTTTGGTTTTTTTTGTTTTGTTTTGAGGAAGAGGGCATTTCCTGACTATCTGTTTATGATACACCTGGCCTTTGCTCAAGTTGACAAGAGAGAACACAGACCCATCAGAAACCTGCATCTCCAAGAGGATACCCTAGATGATGCACTTATCCTGAATAGGCCAGGGGCTCTGCACCTGACAGGGCCACTGCAGTAAGACAGGGGCTGCCACCCTCCAGAGACCATAGAGCCCCAAGGCAAGAGAGTCTATTTTGAGGTTGCCTGAAAAACAAATTCACAGAAAGAGCCACACTTGACGTCAGTTCTAATCATGAGGACTGGACTTCTCAGGGGCTTTCCAGGCCAGAAGTTGCTTGTTGGAAGCAACTGTTCATGGCTGTTCATGAATTATCATCTGAATCATCCAAAACAAATGAAAACAATTTTTAAATTCTGGTAAACATCCAGCAATCTGGAGATTTCACATAAAAATTGGGTTCCAGCTCCTCGTGGAAAAGAAGCAGAGAACAGTGATTCGCTTTCTTCTCTGACACAGTGGGCTGGGGCGAGACCATGGCTGCTGCCTCTCCCTCTTGCTGCCTACGCTCCCTCCTAAGTAGAGATTGACCTCATTTGCAGACCGCTCTGTGGCCTTTCAGGCATTCAGATGACCGCTGAATCTTCAGAAACTGGCCTCGAACGTCCATGGAAGGACTCTTACCCCATTTCCAGTCTGAGTTTATCAGCTTATCTAAATTATCTATTGAGTCCTGCCAAAACATTTCCCCTGGTAGATTACTCAATGCCAATAAAAGCTGGGCATTTAAGAACAGAGAATATAATAAACAATATAAAAGAAGACAGGAGGGGAAATGTGCGCTAGATTGGGAGAGCCACCCCCAGAAAGTCAGATCCTGAGGCCTGAGCAACTGGGCTATTAAAAAGAAACCAAAACATGGAAAGTGACAGGGTGGGGCCTGGAGAAGAAATGAAAAGAGAATTATCTCTCAACAGGAAGTTGAGGGAGATGTGGAAGTGTGGGTAGGCAGGAAAGGAGTCTTTCCCCATCAAGCCACATGGGCTAATGCTTAGCAGCAAAACATTAATATCTATGTGCTTATCTATCTTACTAGTAATTAGACTTAGCATTCCTGGGAATTTGAATGAGGTGCTAAGTGTATGTTAACTTCGGCAGGGGTGAGCTTTTTCCAGTTCAAAATGAGTGCCCCAGCCAAACAAAAAAAGAGCGATGGAATGTTTCCCCCAGATGGTTTGGCTCTTTAATATCTACAAACATTTTGAAGACACTTAAACTATTTTTCAGTGTTTTCTGTGCCATTGCATTAGGTGATGACTGCTGGCTTGCTTGTTTCCTGTTTAGTTTTTCCTTTGCTCTCTCTCCAAACATCGTTTGGCCTTGGAAGGTTGTGGTTGATCCACAAAATTGAGACTTGGGGGCACGAAGAGTTGGATAGCAGTTGGGAGAGTTGAGGCTGCCAACAGTGGTTTCACCATTCAAAGCCTTGTGGTCCTCCTTTTATCTCGGTTTTCCCAGTGAGTACTGAATTTGATGGAGGATATTTGCAGCATGCCCCCTGCCCACATCAAGATGAGGCCATGTCCCTGTTCCCTCAGATATGAGATTTTGCTGGAGCTGTGCAAAAGCTCCCTCGCTGTTTGATTACTATACAAAAGGAAGAAGCCTCTGGTTGGCTAAGACATGGGAGTGGAACAAATGTTCTTGCCCCTTGAGAACTGGAAAGAAAACAAACAAATAAACAAACAAATGAACAAACAAACACCAGGAGAATCTACTTCCTGAGGCCACTCTCTCTGCCCCCTACTATACCAGAAATTTCTCTATCCAAATGCGTGCATGAAAGACATGCAGCAACGGCTGGATAAGGTGCACAGCAGACTACAGTACAACACTGCCACAAGCATGTCCCTTTCATTTTGTAAATTCTAGTAGTGTTCACCTACAGGATTCAACTGTCTGGGAAAAGCAATGAGAACCAGGATAGAGAGATGGTCCAGCAGTTAAGAACACTGACTATTTTTCCACAGAACCCAGATTCAACTCCCTGTACCCACATGGAGACTCACAACCACCTAGAACTCCAGTTCCAAGGGATTATACACCTTGTTCTAGCTCCAGGGTCACCAGGTATGGACCTGGTACAAAGACATACATTCAGGCAAAACACCAATCATCATCATCATCACCACCACCACCATCATCACCATCACGAGTAGCTAAGTGTTATATTAATGTGCTGTCAATTTAAATGGCAGAAAATTAAACACATATCATTAAAAAAGCAATACAGATTTTAAAAAAATTTGAGTGGGGCCCTGCAGGGGTGGGGGAGGTTTTAGAGATGACTCTGCCGTTAAAATGTTGGTTGCTTTTGCAGAGAATCTGTGCTTGGCTCCTAGTGACCACATGTACACTCACTACGTGTATTACTCATGTAATCCCAGTTCTACCATCTTCAGGCTGCTTCATGCACCAGGCATGTACATGGTGCATATCCATATAATGCAGACAAAGCACCCATACATATAAAAAGCAACAAATACACTTATTTTTAAAAAGAGAACACTTAAAGTCTGTTATCCTTGTCATCTGATATGAGCGACTCCCCAAGTCTGATTGCAAACGCTGGAATGACCCTGCTTTTCACATCTTGTTTCAGTTTTGATGACTCAGATGACTTAGAACTTTACGTATTAGTGTGAAGTTGTAATCCAAGTCTTCCTCTTCCTCAGTCTCCTGATATGTTAACTCCAGAAACCCTTGGGGCACTGTGATGGGCAGAGGAAGTAGAACTTTTTATAAAAGAACAATTAAACTAATTCACCCAATAGTTACTGACCATCTACTATAAGCCAGTTATCCAAAGTATTAGAAATGTATCAGTGGAGGGGAGGGATAAAAAAAGAAAAAGAAAGAAATATATCAGTGAATAAGAGTCTGTGAGGCAGGCTAGCATAGGGAATAGCTTAGCAACCTGGGACTCCTCTTGGTTGGGGCTAGCCATACACTCCTGTTCTAATAATGTACCCAGGAATCTTGAGCAATGTAGAATTTCCAGCGGCATCAAGCTGCACATGTATCTCTCTCCAAACAATGGACTAAGTGTCTCTTTCCTTAATGATCATCAAGTATGGACAGTTTCTATATAACTGGACTCCAGCTACATCCTGGTAGGAGGGCAGGTCTACCCTGAACTAACCTTGGGTCTAAATGTAATAAAGCCAACTGCCCTCTCAGTGAACTGTTAGGGAGAATCCCCTGTTTAGGAATGTGTAAATGGTCATGCATGTGATTGAAATCAAATGCATCATGGGAAAGGACACAGTAATGAGCAAAAATTATAACTCAAATCTGTCCATCCAAACAGAACCACCTGCACCATGTCTCTTAGCAACCAGTTCCTTCTTATCTTGAACCCATAAAGGGAAGTCCACATCATCTTGGTAGGTCCCTGAGGATTCACTCACACTCATGTGGCTGCTGTCACTCTTGACGGCATACTTCTTTCTGATCTACACTATGATTTCACTTTTGAATCTTCTGAATGAAGTTTCTTCCCTACTTTGCAATCTGTGTGAACCTTTATTTCGAGTCTTTGGAAAGAAGCCAAGAACCTGGAAACATCTGACTCGGACCCTGAACACCAGTAACCACTGGACTTTTTTGAAAGAGCCCAGGAACTGACACTTTTGGTTTTGTAATTCTAACTACAGAACAACAATTCACTTGAAATCACTGCATATGTGAGCATCTTTAGCCAATTTCAGTGGACTGTGCAGAACACAGCTCCCTTCTGTGAGCAGCCAGAACATGCTGTCTCTCCCACAATAAAATTGTGGTGGGAGGAAATCCTTCTAGGGTTATATAAACCTCCACCAATGTGGGTTAGCTGACGCTCAAAGAATGGCTTGTCTACTAGACATGGTATATCCCATGACCATACTTCAAAAGTAGACTAGGCTGTTAAAGTTATACAAAATATTTTTGAGTTTAATTAAAAGTATGTAGAGTCCCATTATTTCTTTCAAATCAGACTTCCATATTAGCAGTTTGTTTTGGATTATTTGAAAGAAGAATGTGACTGGAAATAACCAATACTACACTAAAAAGTCAACAATTTCTATTTCCATTTTTGGTCCCAGGAGCTCCCTCTTCTTTCATTTTCCCCAGAGTACCACACCTGAAGTAGAAATGTCTGGTTTCTTTACCAACTCAATTGTGTCATGTGATGTTTTGCTGAAAACAGACAGGTGAGCAGACCTGTGATGTTTAGAAAGAATATAAATAGAACCCTACAAACAGAGAATGCTCTTGCATTGCTACACCAAGCAATGCTTCGCTGTTCTTCAATTTGTAGAGAGAAATGCACCAAAGAACTTTTTGGTGTGTTCTTGCTGATTCTGGCCACTTCCACTGACTTGTGCTGATTCAGAGGAGCCTTGCTGTTTCTGCTGGATCATGCCGCCACTACTGATTCGCATTTGGTGTTTGCCATTGACTGTTTGTATCCTGACAATGAAGAGTAGAATCACCTTGAGGAACTATTTCTAAACAGGTCCACAACTCCCTTTTCTTAATAGCCTTCTTCTCCCCCTACCTCTGGTTGGTGGGTTAGAAGGGAGGTTGAAGAATTTTTTTATTAAATATTTTCTTTATTTACATTTCAAATGTTATCCCCTTTCCTTGCTTCCCCTCTGAAATCCCCCATCCCATCCCCCAACCCCCTGCTCACCAACCCACCCACTCCTGCTTCCCTATCCTGGCATTCCCCTACACTGGGGCATCCAGCCCTCACAGGACCAAGGGCCTCTCCGTCCATTGATGAAGGACTGGGTCATCCTCTGCTTCATATGCAGCTGGAGCCATGAGTCCCAACATTTGTGCTCTTTAGTTGATGGTTTAGTCCTTGGGAGCTCTGGGGGTACTGGTTAATTCATATTGTTGTTCCTCCTATGGCGCTACAAAACCCTTCAGCTCCTTGGGTCCTTTCTCTAGCTCCTCCATTGGTGACTCTGTGTTCAATCCAATGGTTGGCTGAGAGCATCCACCTCTATATTTGTCAGGCACTGGCAGAGCCTCTCAGGAGACAACCATATCAGGCTCCTGTCAGCAAGCACTTGTTGGCATCCACAATAGTATCTGGGTTTGGTAACTGTATATGGGATGGGTCCCTGAGGTTGAAGAATTTAAAAACCCTAAATAAAGTAGGGCTTGAAAAATCTAAGCCTACATATACTTTATTGTTTTTTTCTTTCAATAAAAGGTCAAAGCATTCATTCCAGCCCACTCCCAAGCAACACGAAGCTGTATTTCAGCTTCCTTTTCTAGGAATTTGTAGAAAATTACAAAGTCAAATGACTTGAGGATTCAATACATGTAGCTATCAGGATATTTCTTTAATGTAAAATATATTTAAACCTTTCCACTTTCAATAATGTCCATCAGATGAGTCTTACCATAATCCCTTTGTTTGCCTTTTAAAAATAATTATGATCAACTTCTTAGAAGTCAAAGCATCAGTTCAACTCATACATCACACAATCAATACCTAAGCTTTAGATTTTGTCAAGAAGCATAGCTTGTCATGGTACTACATACCTATGATCCCAGTGCTGGGGAGATGGAAGAGAGAGGCCAGCCCAGTTACATGAGATATTCTCTCAAAAATACAGAACAATTAAAATAGAAAGTAATGTCTGATAATTGCAAATGCCATAGTGCTTGGCAGTCAGCTGTGTTTACACATACCATCGTTAAACTTAATTACAAAACACTGTCCAGTGCCTATTACTACTTGAGTGAGGAAGTAATTTAGCTGAAGTACTGGGAGGGGGGGGGGAATCTCCTCCACTTAAGAACCTGAGGCACTGCAGGACTAAACAAGCAGCTCTAAATAGAACCCTGGTGAGGAGGCCCTGGCAGGCCTTGGACAGTCATTCCCACAAAAAAAAAGACGTGTACATTGCAGAGTGATCATGCATGCACCAAAGATTTTCTTAACTCTCTAATGAGAAGAGGCACAGTGCTTAACACCAAAGACCATGAGAAACAGATACACAGGGTCAGCGAATAAAAGAACGTTGGCAGAATACGTCAGAAGATACAAAACCAGATAGCCACAAGGAAATGCAGTTGTCAGAGTTACCCCTTCTGTGGACAGAAACATCTACAACATATTCATCTTTCTCAAGTTATCATGTAGCTTTAGGATCTGGGCACAAATCAATAGTCCACAGCAATGGCTGAAGCTGTCTTCTCAGAGGTCAGCAGCGTTTTCTACAGATGTAGCAAACACCTTCCAGCTCCTAGGCTGCATGGTCTCTGCTGCTTCCATCTATGTTGGGGTGTTATAGTATGGAAGCAGTTACAGGTAAAAATGAATGAACATTGCTGGATTTCCATGAAAAAGAATAAGCACTAGCTAACAGGATCATGGGACATCATGCCAGCCCCCATCAAAGACTTCATGATCATCAGTTTAAGACAGTTAATCCTGTAGGTAAACTCTAAAGAGATAGCATAAGATTAACATAGACAAAGAAACGTTTGTTCTCCACAAACTGACAGTGGGGCTCCAGTGCCATGACAATATCCACACAACTCATGGGACATGCAGAAGTTGATCTGGTGCCTACATGGAGCCCTCACACCTATGTTCTAGTCTCTTTGGTGTGGAAAAGTACTCTGCAGGCTTCCAAAGGAGAAACATAGACACCAACCCAGCCACAAAGCCTTTGACTTACAATCTGCCTGCCTGTGAAATATGCTGGGGCAATGGTAGCACAGAGCTTGTGGGAGTAGCCAGCCAATGTCTGACTCAACTTGAGGTCCACTCCAGGAGATGCAACTCATACCTGACACTGCACGGGTAACTAGGAACCAGAGACCTAGGGTAAAGCAAACACTATGGGTCCAAAAAATCAATAAAATGGTTCCTAATGAGATGCCATGTTCATAGATCAGTGCCATATCCAGTCATCATCAGAGAAGCTTCCTCCAGCAGCAGATGACAACAGGCCAGAGACCCACAGCTGGAACTTATGTGGAGAGAGAGAATCTAAATTGGAGGCCTCCATCAAATCCCTCCTCTAAGAGCTCAGAGGATCTCCTAGAAGAGAAGGTGGAAAGATTGTGAGAGCAAGAAGGATCAAGGACACCAGGTGAACAAGGTCTTCTGCAACAACTAAGCAAGGTGCAGAGGAGCTGACAGAGACAGAAGCAGCAAGCCTGGGGCCTACCTGGGTCTACGCTAAGTCCTTTGAGTATATACTATAATTATTAGCTTAATATTTTTATGGGACTCCTGACTGTAAGAACAAGTGGACCGACTCTTTTCCTCCTGTTGGGTTTCTGTGTCCAACTTTGACGTGATGGTTTTGCTGTATCTTATATTTATTTTGTTATAATCTGTTGTTATCTCTTGGAAATCTGTTCTTTTCTAATGAGAGACAGAGAGAGAGTGGATCCATGGGGGTGGGGGAGGAGGTGGGGAGGAACTAGGAGGAATAGAGGGAGGGAACACTATAATCGGGATATATTGTATGAGAACAGAATCTATTTTAAATAAAAGGGAAGACAACAACAACAAAGCATGGTGTCAGACACTTCCAAGAGATGGAGGAGCCCTCATCTGGACTATGGTCCTCAAGGTCATGGCCTCAGGGAGACCAGAGTCCATGAAACAATGATCAGTGTGAGAACACTGGTCTGTAAGGTCAAAACCAGCAGAGAGACACACATCAAGAATTATTCATACAAAAGAGAGATAGCAGTTTCCCGGAGGGTTAGAAAACTGGAGTCTGCACCCCCAGACCCCATGTAAACATCAAGTGAACATGGCAGTCTGCCCGTAATTCTAACCTTGGAAGTAAAAGGCCAGGAACCCCCCCACAGCAAGCTGTCTGGAAAGACTAGCCATATTGACAAGTTCTGAGTTTGATGGAGCCCCCACATCAAAGAATAAGGTGGAAGTGAAATCAAAGATTCCTGATAACAACCTCTGCGTGCATGAGTGCACACACACACACACACACACACACAAACGTGGGCACAAATGCACTCAAACACATGTACTCACATGAGTACACATACACATGAGGAGATGAAAAACACAAGTTGAAGAGTTGTATGCATTATCTAATCTCTCAAGAAAACTTTGCTACATATCCTGATTCATATTAAATTAGGCTGCAGGCTCCATGTATTAGCCTAAATTTAGCTTATGTCCCATCTACAACAGGTGACTGCTACAGAGCCAAATGATCACATTCTTTTTAGGTCTGGTTAACTCAGAGACTTATTGCACAGGTACTGTGGGCTAGAAACCATGATACATACTACAGTCACCCAAGTGAACACAACATCAGTGCTCATTCTCAAAAGGAGCAAGTGTTAGTTTATCAGGGAAAATGCTGATGTAATTAGTAAGCCATGTCTCCACTCTATATGCCACAAGGTGGACACAGTGAGTGCTCCATAGGCTGTCTAGTGTCCACAGGTGAGTGCCACACACTGCTGTTTAAACACTTGAACTCCTGGAACAGTTCCTCAGAGTTGGTAATTTACAGTCATCAGATGCTTATTAGGCTCCAGTTCTAGGGGTCACTATCCAAGTTCAAGAGTCCAAAAGAATAAAGGTGCATAGGAAAGGAAGGGAGGGGCTAGACCTTAACCTTGTATTGAACCACTGGCAAGAGAAAGTCATTAATGTACTCATGACTGCAAACTCAAACATCTCACTGGCTCTCTCAAAACTGGCGCAGCCAAGCAGTGTGGTCTGTGCCTATGATTGCAGCACTGGGGAATTGGAGGGTCAAGATTCATTGCAAGTTCAAGGCAGCCTCATCTATATAGTGAGTTCTGGACGAGTCAGAGAGACCCTGCCTCCAAATAACAAAAAAACAAACAAACAAAAACTCCACACCATCATAGAAAAGACTAACTTTGAACACTGGAAGACATACTTTCAGAAATAGCCAACAAAGAACATGAGATGGCAAGTACTTCTTTGTAAGATAAGCAAATGAGCTGAGAATGGAAAGGCGACTGAGGAGCCTATGGGACATTTTGCTGTTATCAGCCATGCAGACGTCCATCTTCTGACAGATTAAAATTCTCCCCATTTCAGTACACAGCCATACCTACCTGTGTGTCTACTAACGGCCATGCGTCCCTCCAGCCAAGTGGCTATCTAAACTTTCAGTTTTCAGACTGTCACACATGAAGGAATCCCTGTTGCTTCTTTGCCAGAATCATGTTTCCAGTCATCAATATTTCTCTAACAGGAAACCCAGTCTTTACATCTTGCTGTGGTCTACACTTAATTTCACACACTATTTTCAGGAGTGAACATACAGCACATTATCTCTGGGTTTTAAAGCACAGTAAGTTGTCCCATAAACAGAAAAAATAGCCATGTATCAAAACTCTGTTCCAAAATGTGGTTTGTCACAGCATTCCAGGAAGCTGAGGGAGAATCATTAAGAAGAGGGACAGAAAGGAAGGAAAGGATGGGGAACAGTCTGTGTCTTGTAACTGTAATTTTTTCTAATCCTATTTTTAATGACGGTCCTTAAACACTTTAACCTTCCTTCTAACCCGCCATCCACCAGAGGTAATAGAAAAGAAAGGATACTGGGGGCTGGGGGGAGTGGACCTGTTTAGAAAAGTTCTTTGGACCAACTTCCCTCTGTGTCGTCTGGAAACCTGAATTTCAGTTTACAAGTTAGCAGGCAAGGGACAGCTCGATCCACTCGCAAACACTCCACAGATACACCAGCAGTCCAGTTCGGTAGTTTCCACTTCAGTGTCTCCCTTAGAAAATGTTTCAAGTGAAATGGGGAATATCACTACTTTGGCCATGTGGGCTACCATGTGATACTTAACCTAGCCACCAGAACGGGAAGGCCATCCTTTAAGACAAAAATGACTGTGTTCACAGTTAAAGTTAGCAAACTGTTTCAGAAATTCCTGCAATCATTTTCCTTAAAAAAATAAAATGAAATAATGGAGTGGTTCTAAAGCACTTTCGTAATTGCAGGTTGTAGATTTATCTGTGAAATTTAAATATAACATTAAGTACTAGCACATAGTCAACAGTTATAGAGTACTCTACTAAAGGAAGACACTTGTCTGAAGATGCAAAATCACTGAAACAAGAAAGCTTGCTTTACAGATCACTGGAAGGGAGCCCTTAATTACTCCCTTTCAATCAATAGTCAAGAATAAAACTGGTATGAGTTAAAGAAACAGACCATCATAATGCAGTCAACACAGGGTATTTCAAAAGATAATGCAAAATGAACACGTGATTTCTCTTAAAAAGCTTGCTTCAAAGTCTGCCTCATGTACCACATGCACTGTGCTTGGCCTTAGAACACAGCCACTTTGAACACTTCCTTACTTTGTAAGGAAGCTGGGCCACAGTATGGGTGCTCTAGCCAACTCACACTGCCTAAAAGTCCTGGCTGACCCCTACCAGACTCCCAGTCATCCACAGATGACTCTACCGTGGCTGGTTAATTTTTGTTGAGTCAGCGGTGCAAGAGACACTCAATTGAAGAATTGTTTTCATCAGATTGGCCTATGGGGTTGGGCTGGGGGTGGGGGTGCATTTTCATAACTGCTAATTAATGCTGAAAGCCTACCCCACTGTCAACAGTTCATTCACAAGGCAGGAGGGCTTGGGCTGCATAGGAAAAGTAGCTGAACAAATCAGTAAACAGTCCCCCCATGGTCTCTGCTTCAATTTCTGCCTCCAGATTCCTGTCTATGCTTCCCTCCATGATGGGCAGTAAAGTTTAAGATAAAATAAACCCTTTCTTTCCCAAGCTGCTTTTGGACAATGCTTTATTCCAGCAATAGAAAGGGAAGCTAGTATATAGCACTGCAACTTTCTGTCCATGAGTGTCCACGCCAGACACAGGGTAGCAGACACACGGTCCCACTCCTTGCTGACTGTAATTCCTGACCTGCAGGAGCTATCTGAAGAAACAAAAGATAATTGTTTGACATTACGTTTTTTGAATATTTTTATGACAATAGGGAAAAAATACAGTAACATATAATGCACGTTTCAAATTTGGAAAGTTTCTTTCCTCAAACTAGAAAACTCACCCTTATATAATCCAATTATTTAACATCCATCTAATAAGATTAGACTCTATACAAGCACACACTGCTGAATTTTTATAATTTGAAATAATTTATTCTACGATATGTATCACTCTTAAATGCTCTGGGTGATCTGTGTAGGACAAGAATACTAATGCTAATTAATAAATTGCTTTGAAAAACTCTCATAGTATCGCATGCTCCATACATAAAGGATCCAAGACATTAAGCAGCAACCACAAGATGCTTCAAGATCTTCCAAGTCTCTATTTATACACTAATTTAAAAGAAAAAATCATTTGCCAAATTCATCAGTGTAGCTCAAGAAAATTATGTTTTTTATATATACACATATACACACACATACTGTACCTTTTATCATTTTGCCCTCCTTAGGGGAAATCTTTCTCTCAATCATTTTTCCTATTCTTTGAGAACTTCATATATGCGTATGTTTTGATTAAACCCACTCCCCATCTCTCCCTTTCAGTAAGTTCCCTTTCCCTCCTACCATGTTTTCCCCCAATTTCATGACCTCTTGTTTTCAAAATCCACTGAGCCAGGAACTAGAGGGATGGCTCAGTGGTTAGGAGCACTAGCTGCTCTTACAGAGGTCCCTGGTTTGATTCTCAGTACCCACTTAGTGGCTCACAGTTACAAGTCCCTCCTTTGGCTTCCATGGACGCTAAGACTAAGTGCATATGGTGCATAGTCTTACATGCAAGCAATCACCCATAGACATAAAATAACAAAAAATGTTTTGTAAAGGCCAAAACCCACTTGGTATGCCTAAATGTGCATGGATGTAGGACCATCTACCAAAGTGTGGTAGCATCTTAGGAACTACATAGTCTCTGAAGAAAACCGACTCTCCCTCCCCAGTAGCCATCAATTGCCAATAACTCCTCACCTAAAGGTGAGCCTTCATTAACTCCCTCCCCCATGCGTGCTGGGATTTCAGCTGGCTTGATCTTGTACAGGTCTTGTGTGACAAGTCACAGCCTCTCTGGGTTCACGTGTGCATCAGCACAATTTTGCTACCAATGCCTATAACCTTGGACTCTTACAGTCTTTCCGCCCCCGTTCCCTTGTTCGTTCCCTGAGCCTTGTGGGGAAGAGATATGAGATGGCCTGTTTATCCATCTGTAAATTTATGGTACACAGCACAAGGCTACTTGTTAAGTTTTACCCTTGAAAGAGTACACTGTGGCCATTGTAGCATATTTGATTCCAGAACACACTGTGTGTAACCCCTTTGTGAACACTGAAGAATTTATTTTTGGTTCAGGTAAAGAGTCAAACATCTTCCATATATAATCACTATCTGTGAGCTGAAAAACACTCTAGTTTCTGGGTCTGTGGCACAATGTTGGGCAGACTGTGTATAAGAAGACAAAAACCATACAGATGAGTGTTGGATTCTGAAAGGGGTGGGTAGCATGGGATTTGAGACAATGTATTGCAGGCAAACTTTATGGAGAGGGAAATCATTCATCAGTTAAGGCAACTAAAGAATTCCAGAAATGGATCAAGATTTTCCCTGAATAGGGTTAACTATCTCCTTTATTTCTAAGTGAAGTTTCCGAATATGTCCTTGTACCTGATGGACAATATGAACAGAAGTTTTTAATGCTAATGATATAAAAATACCATTACCATGAAGAAAAGGACCAGTTGCAGTGGTCCCAGCAGGCCATGTCAACCACTGCCAGTTTTGGATAGCCTTGTATCTGTACTGAGAGGTCGGTCACATGATGTCCTCTGTAACACAGCTCTGTGGTTATATACACCTCTCCACATCATGCTTGCTGCCTCTTGCTTTGCCAACCTCAGTTAATTTCTCCAGTTTCATTCTGAACATCAGTCAGCAGAAGATTCGGGTCCCAGTACAGATTCTCTGGATGTATCCTAGTCAAGATAGAGCTCTGCCATCCACATGAAACAAGATGTTAAGCTTTTACATTTCTTGAAATTTTAATTTCTTGTGTATGAATGTTTTCCTTATTATGTCAATATACCACATATATGCAGGGGCCAGAAATGGAATTACAGACCATTATGAGGCACCATGTAGCTGTCAGACTTGAACTGGGTCCTCTGGAAGAACAGTCTTAATTGGAAGAAGTGCTCTTGATTGCTGATCTAATTTTCCAGCACTAATGATACTATTTAAAATTACCTTTTAAAAAAGCAGACATGGGATTACACAGTAATGTTTTGCTAAAATCACCAAACACACTCATGGTAAAATTCATAAGGAATTTATTATATCAGCTGCCTTCTAATAGTAGACTGATGTTTTAATAATTTAATCAAAATAAAAACTGCAAAGTTTCAGTTCTACAGAACTGAACTAAGACAGCACAGCTACTCACACTAAGGTATATATTCTGTCATATAATCACTTAATTATACTAAGAAATAATTATAAAAATAGGTAAAAATTTAATGAAAACATTTCTTTTTATTGTAGCTTAGGAATTCTTGCTCATGTCAACAGACTGTCGGACATCCGCCACTGCTTCAGGCACACGCACAGTCATATTGTCCATAGCCTTGGTCAGACAAACTTGGCAGCCCAACCTTGACCTGTAAGGAAATGAAAGATACATATCATTCACATGCCTGTAGTTGTCTAGGATATTTTTAGACTTTCTTGCCTAAAGCAATTGGAGAATTTGCTAATCTTTTAAGTTTTTGTTAAGCCGAAGCAGACACCACCATCCATGCCATCTAACTGATGCCATGCCCTCTAAAGGGCAGCAGCAGGTCAGCATCATACAACCTACTAGGCCAAAGCTTCATGAGGCTCTAGTGTGTTACCCAATGGACTCTATTTAGTGGGATTGCAGACAGGAAGAGAAACAACCAGAAGGCGTGAAGGCACACACGTGACTTAGCAAGCTAAGGAAACAAGTCTTCAATGCCCAGATAAATGAAATCATAGACTGAAGGCAAGCACAGTTGCAAGCACCTCTAATCCCAGCACTTGGAAGATGAAGGCAGGTCAGGAGTTCACAGCCATCCTCAGCTACACAGCCAGTAAAAAGACTGAACTAGATATGAGATCCCACCTCAAACAGTAACTACAAAAGCCTTTAGACAAGGTCAAACTCGAACCATCAAAGGCAAGAATGTATCCCCCCCTTATTTTTAATATCTCTGAGACCAAGGTCTATCTCAAAGCCAATGACATCTTAAAGTCAATGCTAGATGTAAGGAGGCAGCTATGTCATAGCTGTAACATGTACACCAGTGTCTCCAAATGAGCAAGTATCTTGACTCCAAAAGTGTTGCATTTTTAACCCTTTCAAAGTAAGTCCAAAAGTATTATAAAACCAAAATTACCAGCAATAGAGGAATACTATAGATGCATATCTGTAATCTGTTATAGGAAGAAAGACCATCACTCCATTTTCTTCTCTTTCTTTTACAGATTGCTACAAATCATGCTTCCCTTGAATGTTTTGTTTTCAACACATACACATATGAATATGTGTAAATAACCTTTCACATGCACACAATATAGTAAACCAAGAGATAACACAGTGCATATTTTAATCAGTAGCACTTTTCTTTTCTCTTAGAAGTACAAAAAGGTTTCATGTTAAGCCAGGTTGGCGGCACGAGTCTGTCATCTAAGTTACTTAGGAGTTTGAGACAAAAAGACTGCAGGTTGAGGGCAAGCCTGAGCTAAGGAGTAAGTTCAATTCCAGCGTGGATTTAAATTTGATCCAGTCTCAACATCAAAAAGTAAATACAGAGCTGAGATACAGCTCAGTGTGAAGTACTTGCCTAGCATGTGAAAGGCCCTGAGCTCAACTTCTAATACTGAAAAAAAAGGCTAATCTTACAACCAGTCTTTGACAAAGCATGTTATAAAGGCATTGGATTCATTAATAGATTCATCAAACATTTATTGAACGCATAATGGTAAAATTTTCTACTACTAAATGTCAAAGGGTAAAGTACTAAATGTCAATGGGTGTACAACTAAATGTCAATGATTATTCTACTAAATGTCAATGGATACACTACTGTATATTAGTGGATATACATGGAAAACTCAATTCAATATTTTCTTATTAACATCTGTTACATGTTGGGCACAGGAGAGGTATTCATAGGAAAGCACAAGATTCAGAGCCAACAGACCAATGGTTCAAAAGCAGTACTAACAGAATTTTTAAGGGCAACTTCTATTATTTCCTAGCCTGATCATCACAATGGAGAATAAAAGCTTGCTCGTAGGGCTGCTGAAGACACTAATTGCCAATGTCAGCAGTATGAAGTGAACTTTCTTTTTTTTTTCTTTTTTTTTTTTCAGAACCCCACTTTGATTTATTCTGCATATCCCTTCTCCGTTTTTTATTTTTATTTTATTTTATCTTTTTTTTATTACGTATTTTCCTCAATTACATTTCCAATGCTATTCCAAAAGTCCCCCATACCCCCCCCCCACTTCCCTACCCACCCATTCCCATTCTTTTGGCCCTGGCATTCCCCTATATTGGGGCATATAAAGTTTGCAAGTCCAGTGAGCCTCTCTTTCCAGTGATGGCCGACTAGGCCATCTTTCGATACATATGCAGCTAGAGACAAGAGCTCCGGGGTACTGGTTAGTTCATCATGTTGTTCCAACTATAGGGTTGCAGATCCCTTTAGCTCCTTGGGTACTTTCTCTAGCTTCTCCATTGGGAGCCCTGTGATACATCCAATAGCTGACTGTGAGCATCCACTTCTGTGTTTGCTAGGCCCCGGCATTGAAGTGAACTTTCAATCAGACAGATGAGATGAGACAACTCACTAATAATTAGCATGTGAGACTGTGACAATGACACACAAGCAGAAAAAATAAAACCCCTTTGAGGAAACACCCATACTTCTGGCCAGGATAGATAGTATCTAGAAGGGTAGACAAGACTGAACATTTATAAGAGGCAAACTAACTTGAGAAGAGCATTTGAGGTCATGGTAACGGACATAAGAGGCTCAAAGGAACATCTGAGCTGAGGCAGGTGCTTCAGTTTTGCTGACAAGACAAGCAATGGGCTAGGGTGTGGCTCGGTGACAGACACATGCCTCATGTCCAAAAGTCCCAAATTCAATCCCCAGAGCCTTCTTTGAGAAAGAGAAAATTTACATGGAGAACTGTAGCTTAAAAGTCGCCAGGGTAACACATAAGTTTAGACATAGTGAGGCACCACTAGGGAGTCCTACTGAGAATGAGAAAGCCAGGTTAACCATAGGGAGTTTTGATGATGGGTGAAAAAAAAAAAAAAATCAACCCATCTCCCAGTAGTTCTTTTTTTTTTTTTTTTTTTTGGGGGGGGTTTTCGAGACAGGGTTTCTCTGTGTAGCCCTGGCTGTCCTGGCACTCACTTTGTAGACCAGGCTGGCCTCGAACTCAGAAATCCGCCTGCCTCTGCCTCCCGAGTGCTGGGACTAAAGGCGTGCGCCACCACGCCCGGCCAGTAGTTCTTCTTTGTAGAACTAGAAACAGCCTTGACAATACCCAATTATGCACTGAGCTCTATCTGCAAGAGCCAAAAACAAAACAAAACCCACAAACCAAAACAAAAGGCAATCCAGATAGACTTTAGACTTGGGAGGCCTTACTGAGCTAGTCAGATATGGCACATGTTCATATGATGAATGAGACAAGGCTACTCCATAAGGAACTATTAATTTACAAAGTGAAGCACCTGTCAGTGAGGCTCAGCAGAGCACTGCAGGTAGTGATGGGAGAACAGGCACACATGAGGACAGAGAAGAGCTCTGGGTCAGAGCAGCCTGACACAATGAGCTTGCATGTAAAAAGGTATGGTGTTCTCAGTCTCTTCCAAAGGTATTAGTCTTACCTCCATAAGACAGAGGTGAGGCTGGAGACGGAACTGTGTTGAAGGAATTCTGATCACACTGTGAACCCTAAGACTGTGTTATTTACTGGAAAAAACCTGTTTCTAGTTGTGGTGTGGCCTAGCACTAGCACACACCTTTAATCCAAGAGTTTTCTGTTTATTGTAAATAGGATTAAATAAAGTCAGCCATAGGTCAAGGGGCAGAGCAAGCAACCAGCAGCCAGAGAGTAAACATAGAAAATAATCATAATGAGTAAGAGGAAGTCAGGATGATGGATAGAGAGACACACAGGAAGTCGAAGTTCACCCCAGCATTGGTTGGCTCCCATTGGTAAAATCAAACATTTGAGATTTTGTTAAAAACAGTATTTGGCACCAAACATGGGGTGCCATTTGTAACCATTTGGTTTTTTTCTGTCTGCCCCAGTTCCTGAATAATGACATGGAGGCTTATTTATTTATGTCTAGGCCTTAAGCTAGGTTTGTTCCCCAACTAGTTCATAATTCAATTAACCCATTTATTCTATTCTCTGTCTGCCACATGGCTAGTTTCACATGTCTGACTTACTTGTCTTGGTGGTGAATCTCCTGTGCCTAATTCTGTCCTGGGGATCCTATCTCCTCCCAGAAGTCTCACTTCCTACTTCCTGCCTTGTTATAGACCATCTGCTTTTTAATAAGTCAATCAGAAGATGAGAGAGTGTTTGCAAAATATGATATAGTTATGTGAACCATACCAAAGTCCAGTCTTCATTCAACTCTCTGACATCACAGATATCAACATTTGAATAATACAGAGACAATCTGTATGGGGTGGTTCTGATGCTAAGGTCCTACTCCCCATTTGGTTCTTGATCAATTAATAAAGATGTCAGGGACCAATTGCTAGGCTGAAGGAAATAGGTGGGTCTTCCAGGTCCCTGCAGGAGGAGGCAAAGAGATACAGAAAGAGGAAGGGAGATTTTATCATACTTCGGAGGGAGAAAAGGAGACCAGCCGTGTGGGATCTCAGGTGGAGCAGCCATAGGCTGCTTCCCCAGGCAGGAGATTAGAAATGCAACTAAGCTGAGGACAGTTTAAGAGGAGTTAAGCTAAGAGTATTGGGGAGGGCACGCTAGCCGAGGGAGATTAGAAGCACCCAGCAATAGGACCAATAAGGCAGGTTGAAATTTAGGTGTGTGTGCGTGTGTGTATGCGTGCGTGTGTGGGTTTCATCCACAGATCCAATATTCCCTGGGCGGGGGCTGGAGTTTAAAGTGGCATAGTAAGAACTACACACTATGACAATCTTTACAGTACATAGTAATATTATCCCAATATAGGTAACTGACAGGGCACTCTATCTAGCATGAGCAAGGCCCTTTGCACTGAAAACTAAACAGAATGAAAAATAGGGAGATGAAGTATAAAAGGAACAAACCGAAATAAATAAACTATTACCACCATAACTGCTTAAAATATAAAATGAATTGTTGTAAACTAATCAAGTTTTTAAAAATTATTCATTAAGGTAGCAAAATATAGTTAAACAAAACCCACTCTCAGTAAGTAATAAGCCTCCTTAATTATGCCTTGAAACAGTAAATCCAGGAGAAGTCTTCCTTGACTCTGAGACTGGAGAATTAAAAAATAGTATCACTAATGCCATCTGTTCTGTGGAGCTTGCCATGTTTAAGAGAAACTCTACCTACTAATTAATAAGCTCTGATTAATTTCTTTAACATACACTTAGAAAAATAACTAGTCACCTTAACGTAATTACTACTATATATTAAGTTTCTTTGAAAACTCAATTCTCTCAAACAGGTAAAATTCTCCACTATAATTTTGTTCAATTATCAAATCTGTCCTTCAAGAATACTATAAAAAGTATTCCATTTAATTCCATCCTAATAAATTGTGATAAATATTAATTCCTGGCATAAATAGACTAAAAAGATATATTACAATTTAGAAATTATATTACTACCAATTAATTCTTTGACTTGTAAAAGAAGTTTCATGGAGGCCTGTGGACAGTGAAAGAGAAATATCCCCAGACTTCGTAACTTGTGCTATACCCACAAGGGCACTTCTACTCATGCATATGACCTAAGACCTAAAGGAATATTAATGCAGATTTTTCCAGGTTGTTGATAACAATGAAGCAACTTTAAACCCTTACCTGACAAGGCAGGTTTTGTGCCTTATATCTGTAATCTCTGCACGTATGAGTGTGAGTCACCCTGACCAATAGTTATAATCCTGTCCTTCAAACAAAACCAACAAAATCTACTCACCTGTCTGTTAGTCCAAAAGCCAGGTCAAGCATGTCATTCTCTTCATCAGTAATGGCATCTAACTTCTCATATATGTGATCCTCAAAGATAAGATGACAAGTAGAGCAAGCCAACGTTCCCTCACACGCACCTGTAAAAGCAGCACAAGGTGACCATGCCATCCACTGTAGCCGTGCACACCTGGCTACTGCAAAATGCGCCTAAGTTTTAGAATCAGCTGCACACTTAAAAGGGCTGAAATACTGAATAATCATGAGTCAGGAATAGGTCGCCCATCCTCACACAGTTGTAAATCACTCAGTACTTCACAAAGGTTCTGAACAGATAATGCGAGGGGACCATGAAGGTCATACAATTCGAATATTAAAATGTATACACGTTCATAACTGAGACACACAGACACGTAAAGATGCGTTGTTCTGAAATACATATAGCAATGGTGCATATAATCATTTGCACACAATTCACCTTGTCTGGAGAGCTCAAAACAACCAATAAGGACTTGCATTGTATAAGAGAAAGCATCTAACCTACACTAAATAAAGCTAATCATTCTTTTCTCTCAGTCCTCTAAATAATTGGGTTTAATCAAACAGACTCAAATACTGTGAATATTTGTGTTCCACATTTAGATTGTATTTATTTTACATTTGTGTGTTGTGTATGTATGTGCACATATGTGCATGCATAGTACAGAGTGAATGTGGAAGTCAGAGAACAGCTTGTGAGAGTTAGTTCTCTCCTTCCATGATGCAGGTTTCAATGACCAAACTCTGGTTGCCAGATGTGGTTGACAAGTGCCTTTCCTTGCTGAGCCATCTTGCCAGACCTTTGCTCAATTTTAAACCATTAATTTAACAGTTATTTATTCAGTTCTTATTATGATCCAGGTACCCTACAAAGGAATCTAACAAAATCATGTCATCCAGCCAAATCAAGGCAGAATCTGCTGAGAAACAACCTCCGACTTCATTTGGAAATCTCCTCACAAAGAAACTCAACCATATAAGCCAGGGCTTCCTGAACTTTCCACTCATGTCCCACTTCCAAGTGAGAAATTTTTATGTGACCACAGGTCACAGGCAAATAAAATAGGTACAGAAATCAAGTGTGCAATTTTAATAAACCATAAAACCAATTATTTGATATACACACATATATGTACACACACATACACAAACACACATACACATATTTATACACAAGATCTCTCAGAATTTTACTAGCCAGATAGCCTGGAGTACACAACACAGTAGTAAAGAAATGAAGCTCAAGAACATATGAGTTCCCCGCCTATAACTACCTCTTCTGTTATATGTCATGGTAGGCTTCTTTACTTTCCATGCTTCAATTATCTTAATAGTAACTATACCAACCTCCCCTAGGAGTTACAAGAATCATGAGTATAAATAAATTATATGTATTGGCAACATAGGTTGTGATAATTACTATTTGGAAATGGTCAGACTCTCAGGCTGCTGGAGGCTGAGGAAGGAAACTGCATCAGTGTTCTCATCCAGCACTAGACCCTGCATGCTCCAATACTAACCTGATTGGCAAGATGTGCCCTTGGTGCAACAGTGGCATGGTTGTCATGTCATAGGGTAATCAACAACTTTCTGACTGGATTTTATTTTTTTTATTACATATTTTCCTCAATTACATTTCCAATGCTATCCCAAAAGTCCCCCATACCACCCCCCCACTTCCCTACCCACCCATTCCCATTCTTTTGGCCCTGGCATTCCCCTATATTGGGGCATATAAAGTTTGCAAGTCCAATGGGCCTCTCTTTCCAGTGATGGCCGACTAGGCCATCTTTCGATACATATGCAGCTAGAGACAAGAGCTCTGGGGTACTGGTTAGTTCATAATGTTGTTCCACCTATAGGGTTGCAGTTCCCTTTAGCTCCTTGGGTACTTTCTCTAGCTTCTCCATTGGGAGCCCTGTGATACATCCAATAGCTGACTGTGAGCATCCACTTCTGTGTTTGCTAGGCCCCGGCATAGTCTCACAAGAGACAGCTATATTTGGGTCCTTTCAGCAAAATCTTGCTAGTGTATGCAATGGTGTCAGCGTTTGGAAGCTGATTATGGGATGGATCCCTGGATATGGCAGTCTCTAGATGGTCCATCCTTTCATCACAGCTTGAAACTTTGTCTCTGTAACTCCTTCCATGGGTGTTTTGTTCCCAATTCTAAGAAGGGGCATATTGTCCACACTTTGGTCTTCATTCTTCTTGAGTTTCATGCGTTTAGCAAACTGTATCTTATATCTTGGGTATCCTAAGTTTTGGGCTAATATCCACTTATCAGTGAATACATATTGTGTGAGTTCCTTTGTGATTGGGTTACCTCACTCAAGATGATGCCCTCCAGGTCCATCCATTTGGCTAGGAATTTCATAAATTCATTCTTTTTAATAGCTGAGTAGTACTCCATTGTGTAAATGTACCATAATTTCTGTATCCATTCCTCTGTTGAGGGGCATCTGGGTTCTTTCCAGCTTCTGGCTATTATAAATAAGGCTGCTATGAACATAGTGGAGCATGTGTCCTTCTTACCGGTTGGGACATCTTCTGGATATATGCCCAGGAGAGGTATTGCTGGATCCTCCGGTAGTACTATGTCCAATTTTCTGAGGAACCGCCAGACTGATTTCCAGAGTGGTTGTACAAGCTTGCAATCCCACCAACAACGGAGGAGTGTTCCTCTTTCTCCACATCCTCGCTAGCATCTGCTGTCACCTGAATTTTTGATCTTAGCCATTCTGACTGGTGTGAGGTGGAATCTCAGGGTTGTTTTGATTTGCATTTCTTTAAGCTGGCTGCACAGAAGGGATTTCATGCCTGTTATTGTAAATCTGGTCAAAAGTCCACGACAAGAGAGATCACAGGCCCTAGGAATTTATTGTTAAGCTGTCCAACTGCCTTCTAAATATTCATGTTTACAACCATAGATTTGTGTTGTTCTCAACTCGGGTGGAAGGAGCTTGATTTTGCAGTAGGTAATGGTTAACACAGAGACTCATAATTGGTCAAAGTGACAAAGGCTCAGGGAACATTGTGGAAGAGGGCCTGAAGGAGTGTGAAGCACTGTTTGATGAGGAGGAAAGCTGTAAAATGCTGACATCTGGACATGGCACAGCTGCTGCAATACATAGCAGCTGTGATTGCCTGCGCAGGATCAAGCCAGTCGAAAATCCAGCATGGATGCAAGAGTTCCCTTGGCAAAGGAACTGCTGGCAGTTGATGGTTGCTGAGAGAGAGAGAGAGTAACTCTCTTTTGAGGACATGACAACACTGGTAGGTTGGCCATGCCCCAATTGATGGATGGTCCTATACTCATACATGTTAGCAGCACTAATTGGTCTTTGGGGTTATTAATAACCAAAAGGAGGTCAAGAAGTTTAAAGGAAGACAGGGTAGAGAACACTAAAGGAAGCTGGAGGGAAGTAGTAGTGAATGGAGATAATAAAGGTACACTCTATAGATATATGAAATTTCTACTTTCCGTTTATGAAATTTGAGTTTATGAATTTGCTAATAGGATGTTTCCTATATGAAAGTCTTGGGTTAAGATCATTCTGTCCACTTACGATGCTGATAAGATAAAGTGAGCCACCCACCCATACCTAACCCCTTTCCTAACCAAAACCTAGAATACAGCTATGTTGGAAGTTACAGATTGAAAATATAAAATTATATATAAACATTTTGTTCAAAGGATGATCTAGCATAAGAGAAATACAACACTACGCATAACAGCAAGCAGAAATACAGACTTCTATAAACATTACTAGAACCTCTTATCTTGGATAGTCATGAGACAGGCATATGAAACATACAGAAGAAAAAAAGTTTGAAATGATGAGCTAGATCAATTTAATCACAGATGTGTAACTGCCCCCAAGTGGCAGAGTACTGAAACGCACAATACTGAAAAACTGATCTATTAACATACAAGTTGGTAGAAAGAATATTTATGTATTGTATTACTTCCCAAGTTTACAACTGTCCATTTTGGTTCACTTATTGCCTCATTCCCTCATATACAGTAAGTTATAAATTGAGAGTGACTGTATTGCTCACCAGAGACCAATGGAAGCAGAACACAGAAGTGAATTACAGAAATGTGGTAAATGCTATGAAAGCATGGTCTGAGGTAGACCAGAGAATGACAGACTATCACAGACTGGGTGCTACAACGATCCAAGTTTATAATGGGTTGGGAGTAAAGAGAGAAACCCCACTAGGGACTGGGTGGTTAGGTGAAGGAAGATTTCTTTTGTTACCTAAGCCCAGTATCCTACACCCTAGAATCCAGCCATTTCTTCCATAACATGTGTCACCATCTACTATGCATTTCTCCTGTATGCTATAAGGGACTAATACAAAGACACTTGATACAGAATAGTAAGTATGCATTTGTGGAATGAGGGAGAGAAGATGGTACCTTAGCAGAGGTGTCTTGGCAGAGGAGCACATGAAGTCTTGAAAAGTGGTGATTTGGTGTAAGCTCCAGCTTCTAAGAGGTCAGCATTGCTACACTAGGAAGAGCAGTGAGAAGTGAAGGGGGAGGGGAAGAGCAGTGGGGAGCATAGTATGTGTAGCCTTTAGGTCAATGAGGAATATGGATTTAATCTTAAATGCAATGGCAAATCCTTTGTGGTTTTACTCAGAAAACTAATACAGCTGATGTCAGACAATCACCCCAGCTTCAGAGCTGATTGGAAGCAGGTTCACAGGTCCAGTGGCTTCATAGAGCCAAGTGATAAAGATAATGGAGCCAAAAGAAGCGTCTGGAGGCTTAAGGAAGAGGAGATGCTGATGTACCAGGAAAAAACCTGCTGCTCAGGCTCCAGCCTGCAGTAGCTGGATAGTGTTCATGATGAATACAGGAAATGCTGGAGGAAAGACTGCTTTAGGGGAGGGGCAAAGGCTGTTTTAAGAACATGATTTTTACCAGCAACATGGCTCATCAGGTAAGGACAACTGTTGCCAAGCTTGATTGCTTGACTTGAGATTTATGCTCACAATGCACATGGTGGGAAAAACGAACTCCTCTAACCTGTCTCTAGCCTTCCACATACGTGTTATAGCAAGTGTGTGCCTATACTCACACACAAGTATTATACACATACGTGTTATAGCAAGTGTGTGCCTATACTCACACACAAGTATTATACACATACGTGTTATAGCAAGTGTGCACCTATACTCACACACAAGTATTATACACATGTGGTGGAGGAGATAAGTACATGTTTAAAAAAATCAATAATTGCGTTCTAAATACCTTTGGGGTTTCCAAAAAGAAACATAAAGTAGGGAGTTGAATGTACAAGTTCAAGATCAGAGGAGAGAACTAATCAAAGATGGAAAGTTAATCTCTATCAGCATCTAGGAAGGGCTTATAGTCACAGAGTAGATGAGAGTACATGGAATCTCATGGAGATACTGAAGAAACCATGGACTTGGTCAGGCACATGGCGAGCTCAGTAAGTGATGCTGTTTTGGGGATGCCACAGAAACCATTAGGAGGTACAGCCTCGCTGAAGAAGCATGTCACTGGGTAAGGCTTTTGGTCTGTAACCTCACCACTTCCAGTTCCTTCTCTCTCCTTTACATCTGTGGTTGAAGATGTGATCTGTTAGCTTCCTGCCAAGACCACCTGCTGCCATGTCTCCCTCATTATTATGGACTTTCTATATGGAACCGTATCAAACCAAGATAAACGCCTTCTTACCTAAGTCACCTTTGGTCAAGGGAGTTTTATCACAATAGAAAAGATCCTGATACACTCAGATTAACTCATTTGATCTTCGCAGCAACTGTATGGAGTAACTACTAGTATTAGCCCCACTCTATTGGAGAGAAGACAAGATAAGAAGTTAGGGCCCTAACCCAAAGTCTCAGACTGAGTGACAGAGTGGACAAACGAGCCTAGGCAGAAAACCCTGCTCAACCACACTAAAAAGGGATTAGGGGGAAAACACTGTTTTAACTTTGATTCACAATATGTATTTAATTTTACACCAACACTTCATAAAATAAATATTTCACAGTAAAATTCCTGCAAAAGATGTTGTGTTTTTCTATGTTTTTTAAAATTAATCAACTTCTCTAAGATGCTAGTTTGAAGCCAATAAGCTGGAATGTGGAGTGCTTGCCTAGCATACAGGACGCTTTAGGTTTACTCTCCAGCATGACAGAAATCAGGCATGGTGGCTCATATACTCAGAGATAAAGAAGGAAGATCAGGGGTTCAAGGCTGACCTCAGATACATAATTTCAGGCCAACAAGGATACAGTAGGTCAGGTGTTTTATCACAGCAACAGAACAATAACAAATACAGTAGAAGGACTTTTGTAACAAAACAGCTCCCTTCTGGTGTTTAATTCTTAACTCTTCTAGAACTGTCTCATACAACTGTACAGAGCCTTATAGTCTATGACTATCAGTTCTCTGTTGATGGGCAGTTGTTTTTGCTAATCTGTTCTGTTAGAAACATCTCTAAAATAAACTGCCCAGGACAAGAGTCTCTTCCTAAAAGTGAAATTGAATCTACAGAGAAAATGACAAAAAAAAAAAAAAAAAAAAAAAAAAAAAAAAGCCCTGCTTGGTTACAGCTTTCATCTAACTTGAGAACATTTAGGGCTGGAAAAACAGTTGCTTTTGCATGTTCTCAGAGTGTGCTAAAAGCTTCTACATATAGATGTAGGTCTAGAACATGCCAAAGAACACTGCCATACAGTTTTTAAACCTGGCCTAACATTTTTGGCTAGCTCCAGGACAGACGAGGCTACAGAGAGAAACCCTGTTCAAAACAACAACAACAACAAAAAGGTGTCTAATAAATCTAACACCTGGGTCTCCTTACTAACAATTTATGTTGACAGCTTTTTGTTTGTTTTTTCAAATAAGAACCTTATATTGCTCTTTGTATCTCTTGAATGTCTTTGTCTGTGCATACTGCAGATACCACAATGTGAAAATTCAGGGAATAGGAACTCACCCTGCCACCAGCTTTGCTAAGTTGTGCTCACTGGTGGTCATTGCTGCTATCTGCTTTCCAGTCATTGTTCTATATAAATTCTCTAAAGCTTGAACTTTTCAGTATGGGAATCTGACCAGCTAAATGATAGCCAGAGGCTTTCGTGCTGGTGCCAAGAGGCTCAGGTAACTAGGTGAATCCCTCAACAACCAAGCAATTTGTGTCTTTACTCCTGCTTGTAAGACACCTCAAGGTCAGCCAGAGATGTGAGAGTAGAAGTAGAGTCTCTGGGTCTTGCAGATCCCAAAGCCGCTCAAAGCCTGCTGTGGGCATCTCACCCATAGGTATTCCATTCACTATGTAGCTGGCTCTTGCTCACCCCAGCTGGTTTCACAAACCAACAAAGCTGATCACTTTATGTGAATGCTCTATAGACAAAGCTCTCACCATCAGCAACCTGCAAGAGGGATCAAGGAACTCCCTAGACTGAGATAGGAGACTGTAGCAAGGAAAACAGGGACCATATTCTGGGAATGGGACATCTCTGAGCACCTCAGACCCAGGCTGCCTTCCATAGTCACACAGAGACAGTTTTCACCAACACTAGAAATTACAGGGCTGCTGCTTTCCAAGGATGTTCCAGATCTGTGGGGTGAGAACAGACCAAACTAAAATGCCACAAACACTACTGCTTTTCCCAAACTTAGCACATGACAAGCCCTTCACTGC
This sequence comes from Mus caroli, assembly GCF_978045245.1. Taxonomy (NCBI): domain Eukaryota; kingdom Metazoa; phylum Chordata; class Mammalia; order Rodentia; family Muridae; genus Mus; species Mus caroli. The sequence goes on from NW_028227266.1 coordinate 49,907,553, forward strand.
TGTATCCTGAACAACACAGTGAGGGCAGAACTGTTATTACCTCTATTCTCCAGACCATAAAAACAGGCACAAAGAAGTTCCAGTAGCATACCCTAGGTCTCAGGTGACAATGTTGGTTTGAGAACCATAATCTGTCTGATCCCAGAGTCCAGTCTCCATTACTGTTCAGCATACTAGAACCCACTGTGAAAGAGTATTTCAGCAAAACTTAATTAAAAGTGCAGTTTAGCTGGGCTTGGGAGCACATGCCTATGACTCCAGCACTCAGGAAACAGCTTTTTAGCATTTATTATCTAAGGAGAGGGATGCTGCTTCTAATAAGAAAAATTGCAACAAGCATTAACATGGAGATTTAATACGTAATGAGAAATGGAGAAGAAAAGAACTAGCAATAGTTCTTACAGTAGGAAGTAAACCATGCCCTGAATCGACACAGTCAGGCTTTAATCCCAGCACTTGAGAGGTAGAGACAGTTGGCTCTATGAGTTCAAAACCAGCAGGGCATCCAGGGCTATGTAGACAGACTCCACCTTAAAACACCCCCCAATAAAAAATAAATAAAATAAAAAGATTTAGTTCTTTATATAAAAAACCAAGCATCTACTTGATTTAAAATAAACTTGTAACTTATTACCAGTAAACGTCTGGTTTGTGTAACTCTAAACAGCACCCAAGGCTGTATAAAATGTCTTGAACAACAAGGAATTACAAGTGGAAAGATGTAAGGAGCCCTGCTCTAGACTAGTGCTTTTCAAATCTAGCATGTGCCGTCCACATCACGGGAACATCTTGCTACACACTGCTAGGCTGACAAAACAGCTCGTCTGGTAAAGGTGCTTGCCACCAAACCTAAGAAACTCAGTTTGGTCCTCAGGTCCCACACAGTAGAAAAAAGGAAAGAACTGAGTCCGCCAAGTTGTCAGCAAGCCACACATAAAAAATATGCTTGTGTGTGCATGCACAAACAAAATAATAAATAAGTACAACATATCTGACAGACTTCCTGAGCCCAAAAATCTGACTTCCCAGGTGACATAGATGGCAACAAGCCAAAGAACCCTCAGAAAAGAGCCATTTAGGCACAGCCAGTGCTTGCCAGAGGTGTAAGATGGAGGGGTGGGAACACCAGTTTTGTACGTGTGATTTGACAATAAGGTCAGAAGTACAGGAACAAAAAATTTCTACATAATACTTATTTTTAGAATATACTACCTGTTCTAAGAAGATACAATAGCATTTAAAATTAAATTATAATGATTGAAAACTGTTCTGTGCTATGGTATTTACTACTTCTGAGCTGATCTCTCATCTGCTCGGGCTTGCAGCAAACAGGCACACAGCAGGCAATGGGCCACAATAGACCTCTGAGCCAAGTGGCTATTTGAGTTCCTTTCCAGAAGTAAACAGTAGTGTTACTACATTATCGATCTGGTTCGTTTTAGTGTATATGTGAGTATGTCTCTGCCTGGGTGTGTGCCATATGTGTGCACGTGTTGAAAAGACAGGAGAGGGTGTAAGATCCTGGGAGCCAGAATCAGAGGCAATAAGGCAACTGACCTAAGTGCTGGGAACAGAACTCTGGAAGAGCAGTATGTGGCTTTAATCATTGAGCCATCTCTCCAGCCTCTACTCTAATAATCTTTACAAAAAATAAAAAAAAAAGAGTAACATGTCCTAAATTATAATATTTCCTTAGAACATCAGAGTTTAAAGTAAAAAAAAAACAAAAATAAAACCTGTAACTTATTCCGAAGGCTACCTGGAAAGTTTCAGAAACACTTACCAAACCCATCGATATCTAAGTTGTTCTCAATCACAACATCTAGCAGAGAGTCGCCAATTTTTCCCTTGGTCGTTAGCGTCTCACCATCTCGGTTCTTGAAGTGGACTGTTATCTTATCTTCTGAGCTGGGAAAGGAAGCAGCAGTTCAGTACTTTTAGTAATTTCTAACTGTATCTTAAGGGCTAGGGAGATAGTTCAGAGGATAAAGGCTCTTGCCACCTAAGTCGGATCCCTGGAAGTCATGTAAAGGGAGGAGAGAACCAACTCCAAGAAGTGGTCATCTGAGCTTTACAGATGTGCCATGGTGCCCCCCCCAACACCATCAATACACTCACATATGTGCCATGGGTGCCCACACACACATAATATACTCACACAACAGTATCAATGAAAGAAGAATTAAATCACTACTTAACCTGCAAGGCCAAATCAATAAACCTGCATACATGTAGAAGATGGGATAAACTGAGGGTCTATCCACCCACCCCACACCGAGGAGGACATACTCTAGCACCTTAAAACAAATGAAAACTACCTTCCTGACTCAGTAACCTGGTGGGGATGGAGTCAGTCTCCCCATAGGCCACAGATATGCGGAAACACTCAGCAATCATTACCCCCCAGAAGTCTGTTGGGCTTTGTTATGACAGCAACAGTGATTCGGGTTAGTCTTCATCCAGAGATTAACTCCAGACCCCCACACACACTGAGCACATACTTGACCACCACACTACACCCTCAGTTCAGGAAACCTATTTTGCTTTCACAAGCTCTTAGGAAAACAATGTATCTGTGACCATAGTCCTAATAGACAAGGTCAAGGTTGACTGCGGTTCTCTATAAAAACAAGTCATTCCACTAGCCCCAGGGTCACTACCGTGCAGGCGTCGTCTGCTTAGTGAGACTCTGGCCCCAAAGGACAGCTGTTTTATTCTCTTGTGAGTCTTTGAGTATTTCATTTTTAGTCCACATGGTATATTCAAAATTCAACAGAATAGAACCCTCAAAGGATGCACACTTCTGCATGTGTTTTTACTGTCATCTATCATCTAGTCAAGCCTAAATTGCTTTCCTTTCTACCAAACAGCATTAAAATGTGAGAAACAGCCCTTATCCTAACACCTGACGCTTCCCCCTCCATTATCAACACTTAGAAGATACAGACTTACAATAAGTAACTACCAATAGATGACAATACCCACTCCCTACCTCCACACCCCCACTACCTCTGTCTCAATAAAAGCCAACCTCACTGGAATTAAAACTCAGAACTAAGTAATTCCAGGGTTACAAATGTTTTTCAGAAGCAAAAATCTAATCATTAAATCATTTCACAAAAATGTCAGATGACACTCCTCCCACCCCCAAGTGGATAATGCTGTTGTTAGTATGGCCCTGGATAAAAGGATCTTGCTGATTAGAAAGGCCCAATAGAAATGTATTTTAAAATATCAATAAAAATTTTCATCACTCTTTTCAATAAATGAATTCTAATATTTTTAAAACTAAAATGATATAAAAACTTGCTTGTGTAAAAGCAATTACAAAATTAAAAGCAAATTTAAAAATTGCAATTGTAGTTGCCTGCAAAAACTGGTCTATGCCACACCTTTCTTTTAATTGGTGGTGCACGAGGTCTTTAGAAACAAGTGCTTTTACTTGCCTAGCACCTCTAGCATGCGTCAGGATTCCCAGGACTGTCGGAAAACAGGGAAAGAGTTCTCTTGTGTGGCTCCAGAGACAGAGTCAGGAAAATGCTCTTCTTTGCCTTAGTTGCAGCCCAGGCTCTGTAGGTCAAGTGTCCTCATACTTGAGGATTTGGGACGATAAACTACCCAACAGCTATTTTCTTTTTTCAAGGTAAAACTGAGAATGACAATAGCTCTCAAGACTAAGAGATTCTGTAAAATTACAAATTAAAAAAGGATTTAAGAGGCAAGGATTTGAGCCAGTTGGACTACATAGTGTGTGTGTGTGTGTGTGTGTGTGTGTGTGTGTGTGTGTGTGTGTGTGTGTATGCGCGCGCGCGCACGAGTGCATGTGTACTTGTTTGGCTTTTAAAACTTGAAAAACCAGATGGGACTGTCCCAACCCATATGGCAATATGAATCGCAAAGCTAAGACATGGACAAATGCCTGGAAACTAAGCTACAGTAAACAGGATGTTTATGGAATTACTCAAAGCCAGGGACTTTAGAATTGCTGTTCTAGAACACACAAGAGGAATTACTCAAAGCCAGGGACTTAAGAATTGCTGTTCTAGAACACACAATTGCTGTTCTAGAACACACAAGAGCTAAACTCACAACAAAAAAATTTCAAAATCACTTTAACATCAGCCTCTTGTCATTTATCTTACAGTTTGACAACGTACAAAATGGCTAAACCATAGTAGAGTTCAAACATGGATTTTTTATTTAAAGCCCAAGTTCTTTTTGCTGCTAGGAACCTGAACTGCTACTCGTTGCGGGTATGTATTCAAATGTTGAACCCTGGCCCCCAAGATCTAACTGCAGGTCAGCGAGCACATTCTCATGTAGACCAAGTGATGTCATATAAACCTTGTTTGCTAATCTCCTCTGCCTGGGTAAATAAACATATTTGGCTACAATTTCTGGGGAGAATAGGGGTAATCAGGGTTTTGGTTACTGGGCTGGGGGGTCTCAGGACAAGAAGGAAGAGAAGTGGAGAAGAGAAGGAAGACAAGAAGAGGCCAATGTGAGAGGAGATGGACCATGCGCACGTGGCCAGGAGAAGGGCCTCCTAAGGACTGTACCTTAGTCAGGTTGATAGAGCAAAAAAGGAGTCCAAGCAAGACTCAAACAGCAAGTAACTTAGGGAGCACAGCTGAAAATTAGCCAGACTAAGATACAGAAAAATAGATTGGGGATAATTGTACAGTAATTCTGCTAAACTTGTTGCATAAATCCATGGGACTCAGTCTCGATTATTGGGGGCCTGACTAGGCCATATTAAGAACTAAGAGTTAATTAACATTTACAATAGCTACTATGTACTAAAGCAGTGATTTCACTTTCAGAGTGGGACTGACCCCTTCACAGGGATCATGTCAGATATTTTGCATGTTAAATATTTATATTATGATTCATAATAGTAGCAACTTATGAAGTAACAAGAAAAGTAATTTTATGGTTGAGGTCACCACAATACGAAGAGCTGTATTAAAGGGTTACAGCATTAGGAAAGTTGACAAACACTGTACTAAAGGTATGCAACCCTAGTTAACAAATGCTAAGATTAGTAAGTGATTCATTAAGGACAAGGAAGACTGGAAAGGTAACTCTTCAAGTGAAAGAGCAGAGAACCTAAGAGCCAGAAAAAAACAGCTTCTGTCTGGTCTCGCTTCCAATAGCACTTTTATAGAAGTGACCATGGAAACCACTCCTATATGCAGGTAAAACAGAATAGTGACTCTATTGATTAAAGCATTAAAGTATTTTGTTGGTTTGTTTTACAGATTCCTACTTATTTCAGGCTAAGTTCCACTACTCCAATAGCCAAGGATGGTCTTGAACTTGGATCCTCCTGCTTCCATATCCCAAGTGCTAGAATTACAAGTATGTCACCACACCCAATTTATGTGGTGTCAGAGATCAAACAGGGCTTCACACATACTACACAGGCACTCTACTAACTGAGCTACATCCTTAGGATAAACTGTTTTTAATTTAACCAACTGAGAGAAACAGTTACAACAGAGGAAGTTTATGGAATACTTTATTCCTTAAAACGCTATACACATGACTAGCGTTAACTTCTGTCTACTCTCAACAACTGATTAGTCAATTGTACAGACCTTCCCACCCCACCCCAGCCCAGCCTCTGCCACATACACACAGCCCTTTCTAAGAACTAGGTAATATTTCAAATAGTGCAATAAACGTAATTCTTCTAAACTGTATTCGCCAATTAAATAGCCACTTGTTCTGCTCAACCCCAGCAGACACATTAACAAGGCCATAGTCCTGTAGGTCTCCAGGCTTCATGGAGAAAAGCAGTGTTTCTTGACTTCCCTAATGCTGTGGCCCTTTAATACAGTTCCTCATGATGTGGTGACCCCCCAAACATAAAATTATTTACACTGCTACTTCATAACTGTAATTTTTCTACTGTTATGAAATGTAAATATCTGTTTTCCAGTGGTCTTAGGCCACCTCTGTGAAAGAGTTATTTTACCCCACAAAGGGGTCTCAACCCTCAGGGTGAGAATCATTGCAGTAAAGTATAGCAGCACTTACCCTTTCACTACATAGCCTGGGGCACTAGCAAGGGAAAAGGGGCAGCCTGTGGCTCCCTTCTTCCCTCATCACCTTCGCTCTCTGAAATGACTCAAGAAGTAAGAACCACAGAGCTGCCAGCTGTAGCACTGCAGTATCTCACACGCCTGACACGCAAGAGGGTCCTGGCTCCATCCGCAGCAATACAAGAAGAAAGACTGACACCTGCTGTGCAGCATAAAACCTACTCAAGGTCTAGGCCTGGTTTTGCTAGCTGCTTAATATGGAAAACACCCACTAACCTACCTATATACTTCTTGGGATTGTCTTAAAAGCACAGTGAAAGCCCTTTGTGATGAAATTGCTACAAAATATCAGGTATTGTATCAGGTACTTGGGAACAAAAGTGTTTCAATACTCACTTACTGAGAACTTACATAAATGTGGAACTTAAAACTCAGTTCCTAAAATTGCTGTCCAAACACAACTGTGTACTTAACAGGAATGTCCTGCACTGGCAAAGCCAAGCACAACAGGCACTCGCCATGCACTAAGTACTTGAAATGACTGCAAGCCCGAAACTTAAATACTTTTTAGCTTCACTTGTCTTAATGTTCAATAACCACCTATGACTGGGAGCTGCTGTGTTAACAGCAAAGGTCTGGATAATAAGAGCTGGAAAACTTATTTAAGCTCTGTCAAGAAGCAAAGAATCCAAAACCTAATGACAAAATTGTGGGAACCAGTTTGCAAAAGCACGTGTGTTCCCTTAAATAGTAGTCACACTGATTACGTATAATGTATGTCACAGCTTAAAATCCAGAAAGCACCTGCCACAGAAATTAAGGCATCCATGGGTGAATGGTTGGAGGGGCCAGGAGAACTAGGACTGAATGGTCCTAACAATTTCCCTCTCACTTCATGCAAAATATCTGTACATATGCACAAATGTATGTACACGCATTTTCGTTTCCTGCTATACTCTGCTCTGGAGTCAAACACAAGTTTTCCGAAGAAGCCGTATCCGTGTTGAATATTTTGCAGACTGATACACCAGGCACAAACATTTGTGTTGTGAAGAGGTGATTGCCACAGATCTAGAGACAGCCAAAGTTACCCTGGGTGAAGGCCTTTAATGGCCACATATCGCCAGACACTATTTCTGAGCTTCATGTTTACCAGGTAAAGACGTTTGGAACGTGTTATTCTAACAGTCGGCTTCCGATCCAAATGCTATATATGTAAGTTAGCTTTATATAATCCTGTGATCCACTTAGTGTCCCAGCAATATATTTGGCAAGTACATTGATTTGTGACTTTCTTTGGGACTGTGACTACAAAAGTTGAGCTAAGTTCTTCCACCACGTAACATACAATCCAGGGAAACCTTAATCTGTGTCTCCAGACCAAAACCACTCTTGTTTCACTTTGCAGAAACTTTCATCTTCCCTTTGAAGCAACAGATGCGTTTTGCATTGACATTGACATTATATGATTCCCACCTTGTCCCTACACTTAGAAACCTGTAAGTAAATCTCATCTTTAGTAAACCTAAGGGGACCGTGCCTTTGAGAACAAATATACCCAGTATCTCCTCCCACGGTGGTGGTGGTGGTGGGAATCTCTCATCTCTCTCTCTCAACATTCACCACAGAGTTCTCTACACTATGACCCCCAGAATTGTTGCTAAGAGGCAGCTGCCTACTGAGCCCTCACTTTCGATCAGGTGCACTAGCAATGTTACCTTCACGGGGTCGTTTATCCCTTAAATCATCCTCTAAGGGCTACACTGTTATCCTGGGTCAACTGGGCGGGTGTAAACCCTTACCCTACCATGCCCACTAGGCAGTCGCTCCTAACCTTTCCTACCTGAAGTCAGCACAAAGGGCCAACACAAAGCAACCCCAACGGCGAGGTCGACAAGGACAACCCACCGAGGAAGCCCCAAAGCCAGCGCCCCACACCGCCCGAGCCAGGCCCGGAAGGCTAGGGTCACGGGAAGAGCTCTCCGGCGCGGGGCCAGCAACCGAGAGGCGAGGCGGAAGGGAGTCGCGGGCGGAAACGCAGGCCGCGGGATGAGGGACCCATCGCCGCCGCCGCGCCTCACCTGCTCCGCGCGCGCGCAGACACGCTCAGCGGCCGGCCGGGCCCGGCCTCTGCATGCAGGCGGGGACTCGGGGTCCACGGAGGGACGGCAGTTCCCGCTCCGGTCCCGCAGACCAGCAGCCGACGGCGGTCCAGGCCGCGGAAAGGGACGGAGGCGCAGGCCGCGCGCAGGAGTCGGGCGCCCGGAGCGGCCGCCATAACCCTGTCGGAAGGTTCCGGGTCCCGCGGAGTCCTGCGCAGTGCTGAGGGTCGGTGGGTCCCGCGTGTCCGGCTGCGAGAGGGCTACACTCCCGCGAGCGCCCTGCGTGTCCTATAACCCGCGACTGCGCCCCGCCTCGCCGCTGCCACGCCTCCACGGGGCGGGGCCGAGCACTGTTCCAGGAATCTAGTTAAGAGTTCACCTTGAACTTTTTCTGCAGTCAGCTCTGCGCTCTGGAGCAATTACTCATCAAGGACTGACCAAAAAGCCACCAGATTAACTTTTGCCTTTTGCCATAGACCCTCAAAAACAAAGCAAATTATCACAGTTTCCAACAAGGGACCTAAATTTTTCCTACACAGGACAGCAGAGAGTTATACAAAGTTTTAAAATGCCAATAGGCATTTTTATGAAGAGAAACATACATAGGTAAAAGCATAAACTATCTCATAATCAATAATTTGTTATTTAGGCCTGCTGAAGAAAGCAGGTAATAACGGTCAGCCTGAAGTGACAAACTGAATATATAAAATCCTGAAAACAGGGAACTTTTCTTAAATGAGTAACTATTCAACAGACTTCAAAACTAGAAAGCCGACTTTTAAAACGCACGTTATCATTGCTAGTACGTTTTTGAAAGAGTTTTTGTGGTCAGATATGCAACCTCCAAAACCAATTCCTATGTTGATCAGGAGACCTTGGATAAATTACTCTTGGAGGATAAGAGTTTCCATGACTGCAGATAAGCTCACACTCAGGGCCACTCTGGAGGTTAGGTGAATTAGGGCAAGGAACTGCGTCACAGACCATGAGCAAAACATACATCATCTTGAGCATTCCTGATAAGGTGCTGAAGGACAGAAGCACATGTTGCAAGCGAACTGAAGACAGTAAAAGATTCCTTAAATATTCAAACCGAGGCCGGAGACATAGCTAGGGGTAAAGAATACGTGTTGCCCTTGCAGAGAGCCTGGGTTCAAGTCTCAGAAACCATAGAGATGCTCACAACTCTCTGTAACTCCAGTTCCGGGGGATCCAAAACTTTCTCCTGGCCTCCCTTGACACCAGGCATGCACGTGGTGCATATATAGATATACAGATATATATTCAGGCAAACACATACATTTGGGAGGAGAAAGGGTATTCCCAAGAGGCTGAGGACGTGGCTCACCAGTTAGAGTACTTCTAGAGCTTGTAGAGGATCTTATTTGGTTTCCCAGCACCCACTGTAGTTGGCTCCCAACTGTAAAACTGTAACTCCAAGTTTCACAGTAATCCTCTGCCCTCGGGCCCCCACAGGCACCCACTGACGTGTGGCATACACGTACCTACACACACATATTTTTAAATAAAAATATTGCAAAACTGGTCAGGTGTTAAGGACACTTGCCGCTCATCCAGAGGAGCAGAATTCCGTTTTCAGCACCCATAGTCAGGTAGCTCATGCATGACGGAACATGCTCGCTCATTCTGACCCCATGAATACACATGCATACCTCAAGAAAATAAATATTTTTAAAATGAATATTTAAAAAGATAGTCTACCTGTATAAAGTCTCTCTAGAGGACATATGGATATTGAACCTGCAGGGTATAGACATGGTTACCTTAGTCTTTGGGCTAAAATCATGTTTAAAACTCAGGTTAGAAAGGGGTGAAGAAGTCCTGATGAGAAGGCTTTTGTTGTTTTTCAGTTCTAAACCCAAAACCTAAAACTTCATCAGATGATTCAACCATAGGAGAACTGGGCAAGGCATGCATTCCATCTCAGTCCTCCTGTAGAAGAACAAGCTGTGTTTTGCAGGGTGTGTATAAGGTAGTTGAGTAGTTTTATCTTAATAGTCCAATATATCAAGGCTTTAACTAGGCATTTAGAATAAGCTGGTGTTCCCAGGTAACTCACTATCAGCATTAGAATTCATGAAGCATCTTCATAGAGATCAAGGGTGGGAATTGTTCTCCAGACTTTGAAAGGCAGGTGAGGTCACGCTAAGGATTGAAGATATGGACATTCAGCAGAATCCCAGAAGAAGTGAAAAACATGCTGGCTGTGAACATAGATAAAGCAACATGGAATCATTGCAGACTTGCTTTTGCCCATGCATCGCCTCGTCTATAAAGTGCCACCCCTCCATGTTTTACTCATGTCAAACCCACTAGTATTTTAATATTCTTGCTCTTACAAAAACCAACACCAATTGGGTAAATTATAAAGAACAGATTAAATTAAATAAGCCTAAATTGGAGGCTGGAGAGATGGCAGTTAACAGCACTGGCTGCTCTTCCAGAGGTCCCAAGTTCAATTCCCAGTACCTACATAGTGGCTTGCAACTGTCTATAATTGTAGTCTCATGGGACCCAATGCCCTCTTCTGGTGTGCAGACATATATGTAGACAAAACACCTGTAAGTCATCCTGAACATATCTCCTCAGACATTCATCATTCTTACGATGAAGACTGTAAAATCCTTCTAGCTTTTTGAAATGTACAGTGGAAAATTGTTATCTATAGCCACCTCACTATGGAACAGCATACCAGGACTGACTTAAATGTTACAGTATGCATATTTATGTACACATGTGTGTGCATATATCATATATAAAAAGCACTGCATGAAATCCCATTAGTATTTATGATTTTACGTATTTGTTGAAAAATTATAAAGAACAAAAATTTGGCATCTTGAGAGATAACTCAGATAGCTAAAAATACATGCTACTCTTACAGTGGACCTGAATTTGGTTCCTAGCACCCATGTTGGATAGCTAACAACAGCCTCTAATATTAGTTCTAAGGGATCAAATGCCCTCTTCAGGCCTCACACATTTGGAGACTGGGTAGTCCAAATTCAAGATGCCAGCAGGTTGGTGTGCAGTGAGAGCCTAGTCTCTGCTTCTGAAATGACACTTTATAGCTGTGTCCTCCAATGAAAGAAAGGGTTAAAGCCAAAAGGCCTATCTAGTTCTATTAAACTTTAAAAAAAATATATTATTTGAGCAAACTATAGTTGTCTTCAGACTCACCAGAAGAGAGCAGCAGATCCCATTACAGATGACTGTGAGCCACCATGTGGTTGCTGGGAACTGAACTCAAGACCTCTGAAAGAGTAGTCAGTGCTCTTAATTGCTGAGCCATCTCTCCAGCCCCTATTAGCCTTTTTATAGAGTTATCAGTGCCATCTGTCAGGGCAAAGCCTTCATCTTTTCCTGACAGCTCCATCTGACCCTTTAACCAGTCTTCTATTGGCAATTAAACTTCTTGGAAGGAACACATTCAAACCACAGCACTTTAACCCATCTTTCCCAGTATGTCAATCCTATTCCTCTGAATGGATCACATCCTCTTGCACTCAATATCTACAATACCTTCTTTTTTATCATAGATCATAGCACATCCCATGTTTCAAATGGGATGATGCTTATAAAATGTGTGGTGTAAAGAATACAAAGTTGTAACAATTCTGTTTCCTGAGTTCTGGGGATCCATGGCACTTTTAGTTCTGATACAAATAATGTGTGCTGCCTCTTTAGAGAGAATCCTCCCAACTTCGTCTCATTTGTCTTCATGTCTCCAACACTTGGCACAGTGTCCTGGGCGTGGAATACATTTGACAATGCCTTTGTTAGGAACTGGGCTAGGAATCTCCGTAGTGTTTAGCTCACTTGTGAACAACTCCGAAAGGCTGGAAACATGCTAGTTAAGCAGATATCCTTGCTCCCAAGTCTATAGTTTTTAACTTTATACTCAATAGTAAACACTTAAAATCTACATGAACCATGACATTTAGGAATAAGGTAGGAATCCAAAGAAACTAAGTAATGAGAGCCCAATGGAGAATTCGAGAATCTCACTCAGAAGGGGAAATAAAATAGTTGTCGGAGGTGGGTGGAGGGAACAGAGCGGGAGGTGTGTATCAGCTATGGGGAGGGGAGCTGAAGAGGGCACGGGAAGAGAACCAAAATGGACGGGAAGCGCCTCTAGGACTACCTAGGGTCCTGGGGCAAGATGCACAGGGATAAAGATAAAGCAGATTGAGGAGACACCCAACCAGTGACAGGCCCAACTTGAGACCCATCCTATGTGAGAGAGCCAACCCCTGACACTGCTAATGATACTCTGTTATGGTTGTAAACAGGAATCTAACGTACCTGTCTTCTGAGGGGCTTCATCCAGCAGCTGATGGAAACAGATGCAGAGACCCTCAGGCAAACATTAGGCACAGCTCAGGGAGTCTTGTGGAAGAGTGGAGGATAGGACTGAGTGAGCTGGAGGGGTCAAGGACATCACAGGAAGATCTACAGAGTCAACTAACCTGGGCCCTAAGACCTCACAGAGAATGAACCACCAGCCAAGGAGCGAGCACGGACTGGACCTAGGCTGTTTATACATTTGTTGCAGATGTGCAGATTGGTCTTCATATGGGTTCCCTAACAACTGGAGCTGGGGCTGTCTCTGATTCTGCCATTGATCTCCTTCTCCTAGCTGGATTGCCTGGTTAGGCCCCAGTGGGAGATGTGCTCAGCCCTGCTGTGACTTGATGCCCCAAGGGTGGTGTGACGTGATTGATGGTTTATATATGCTTAGCCCAGTGCGTGGCACTATTTGGAGGTGTGGCCTAGTTAGAGTAGGTGTGTCACTGTGGGCATGGGCTTTGGGACCCTCATCCTAGTTTCCTGAAAACCAGTCTCCTAGCAGCCTTCAGATGAAGATGTAGAACTCTTAGCTCTGCCTGAACCACGTCTGTCTGGATGCTGCCATGCTCCCACCTTGATGATGTTGATGGACTGAACCTGTAAGCCAGCCCCAATTAAATGTTGTCCTTATAAGAGTTGCCTTGGCCATGGTGTCTCTTTACAGCAGTAAAACCCTAAAACTAAGACAGGTGGTAACCAAAGTGTGTGTGTGGGGGGGTCCCCTTCTTGAAGGGGGAGGGGTAATGCAGGGAGGAATTTGTAAGGGGAGGACTGGGAGAAGAGAGAAAGGGGATGTGATCAGGATATAAAATAAATACATACATACATACATACATGTGTGTGTGTGTGTGTGTGTGTGTGTGTGTGTGTGTGTGTGTGTGTGTGTTGGTAGAGAACTGCATTCTTTGCATGCTAAGCAAGTACTCTGTTGCTAAATAAATTTCATTATGAAAACTACCCCTCCACCCCAAGACAATTTAAAACTCAAATAGCTGATAATATGAATGAGTGATTTTCATATATTAAAGATTCAACTTGTGGTCTGGGGGCACTGACTGCTCTTCCAGAGGTCCTGGGTTCAATTCCCAGGAAACACAGAGTGGCTCCTGGAACCATCTGTAATGGGGTTCGATGCCCTCTTCTCGTGTGTCTGGTGTGTACAGTATATTCATATATAAAATAAATAAATTGGTTTTAAAAATAAAAGATGCAACTTGCACTTAAATAAATGCCTTAGTGTTCATGATATCCATACCCACAATCTTGTCTTATATCCCATAATTATTTATCCCCAATGTTTCTTTTTCTTTAATTTTGACACTATAATTACCTATTCCTCCCTTTCCTCCCTGCAAGCCCTCACATATGCCCCTTCTTGCTCTTTCAAATTCAGGGCCTCTTTTTTGATGTTATTGCATGATTATATGTTTATATGTTTATACATATATAGTCCTAAATATAACCTGCTCAGGATGAATTCACACACACACACACACACACACAACACACACACACAACACACACACACACACACACACATCACCAGGACTGATCATTTGGTATTAGATAAGCAGTTGGTGTGCTCTTCCCTGAAAAAGTCTAATTCTCCCAGTCTCAGAATTCCTTAGTTGACTGTGGTTGACCTCATGGGGGCTCTCCCACCCATGTTACTATGCAACTCGTGTTGCTGTCTTTGTTCAGCTCACATTAGGTGTAACTTATTAGTAGGAGACACATTCTCACAGCAAACTCTGTGCCTTTGGCTTTTATAATCTATCTACTCTATCTTTCACAATGTTCTCTAAGCCTTAGATAAGTATGGGTGGGTTTTGTAGATGTCTCTCTCAGGACTGGACTCCACAACTCTTCATGTGGATGGGTTGTGGTTTTATGCAACAGTCTCCATTTTTTGCAAAGGGAAATTCTCTTGATGAGGGGTGAGGATTACCTTTACCTGTGAGTAAGATGTCAAATATTTAGAATATGATTAGGGATTGTGCTGATTCTTAATAAGGTGGTAGTACTCTCTCCTCCAAGACCCATGACTTCACTTGCCCTGGGTTAGGTTTTAGTACCAGGCATGGTCTCTCCTATTGAGTGGGTCTTAAGTCTGATTATCCAAGGTACTCCGACCACTACTACACGCTTAGGGTTATGACGTCATGCTGGTTGTTGTTGGGGTTCATAGACATCATAGCTAGACAGAGCTGTTGGTTGCTTTCCCCCTTTGGAAGCTTGCATGGTACCTTCTGGTACCATGAAAGCTAATCTTTAGGGAGGAGTCATTCAGGTAAGTTCCAGCTTAGGAGCTGTTAGGCCCCCTATGTCTAAAGTACATGATATCTTCAGCAATAGGGACTTAACTGCCACCTCTTGGGGCCAATCAAGAACAATAGCAATAGGGTATGTGTTTAGGAGTCTCTTGGACAGCCCTGATATTGAGGGTTTTGTTAGGCAGTCTTTGGCTATTGGAGGGAGCATTGTCAGCACAGATGAAAAATAATTCATTTAAACTATATGTGTATACCTATACACAGAATTACATGTATTATATGTGTAAGCTTTGATTTTTTTCAGACTCTACTTTTAATATAGGCTATTAGATACTTTGGCCTCCCTTCTAGCCCACCATCCACCAGAGGTAGTAGAAAAGAAAGTTATTAGGATACGGGGGGAAGTGGACTTGTTTAAAAATTGTTCTTTGGAGCAAATCCCATCTGCATCGTCAGGAAACCATCAGTTCAGTTTATAAGATTCAGCAGCAGCGGCTCAGTCCACTTGCAAATATTTCAGAAATATACCAGCAGTGCAGCTCGGTAGTGTTGGGATAGCAAATATGAATCCACAGTGGTAGCACAACCTAGCAGAAACAGCCAAGCCTCAGCTGAATGGGCACAAGTCAGCAGGAATGATTAAGACCAGCAGGGAAGCCAGGAGAAGTTCTCTGCTGTACCTCTCAATGAATCTAAGATGAAGACTTGAGACCAAGAAGCACGGCAAAGCTAGCTATGCAAGCATGAATCTGTCCCTGTCTGTTGAGTCCTATTTATACTCCCTCCAAACATCAAATGTCCTCCACAGGTCTTGCCTGACCACGAGTGTTGCCTTGGCAAATGAATTTGTCTTAGCAAAACTCAACTGACATCACCCTGCCAATTAGCCCAAATCTGAGGAAGCAGCAAGAAGCCAACAGAATACCACCGCAGGTTTTTGGTGCGTTTCTCTCATGACAAAATGGAGCTCAGCTACACAATGTAAGGTGAACCAATACATTCCTGTCGTTAGTGAAGAATCCTTTATCATGTATCCTTTCAGGGGTCTGCTTTAGCAAGACATCCTTTCACCTGTGTCTGCTTCAGGAAAACACTCCTTCATGTGTTTGCCCCAATAAAACGCCATTCAACACAACTGACTTTCCAAAGAAACCCTAAGTTTCCACTTCAACCAAGTATTCAAATATATGAGCGTGTGTAAGGCATTCCCATTCAAACCACCACAGGAACACTGATTGCTCTCGAGGCTTTCCCCTTCCTCCTTTTTATTTAGGCAGTTCATGAACTAATGCCACTCCCATTTAGGGTGGGTCTTCTCTCCTCAGTTAAAACTCTCTAGAAATAACTGCATGTGCTTGTGCAGAAGTCTGCCTCTTAATGATCGCAAATGCAGATGAGTTGGCAATGAAGATTAGACTTCATACCTGCTGAGATGGAACTGAAAATTTATGCTAGACTTTCCTGCCCTGCAAGACCCTCTGGTAAGAAAACCTATGGTTTTGGGGGTTGTTTTGTTTGTGGGCTGGGAAATGTTCTGCTTCCCATCTTCCAGGTTTGCAAGGACAAGTGCTTGGAAATTGGTGATACTTCAAGATCCTAACGTCACATACAGATCAGTATTAAGGTACAAAAGTGTGTATTCTGAATACTTAGCTGGGAGGCTGTGCTCTCAAGAACTGTTCTGATTTCACAGTGTCATGATGAGAAACAACCAAGGATTGTGATATATACTGTCCTGCAATGTGACTGCAAAAGAAACAGTGAAATTAAGTAATCAAAGAGCTCCAAAATGACGGCTGGCAGCCAAACAGAGACTATTTATTAAGTTAAAAGAGCAAGGTCCTAAAGTGGAGGGGCCAATAGAAAGAACAAGTAGTGCCATATGAGGCTCCTGCCACATCAGCTTCAAAGATCTGACAGTGAATAAGGGGAAGGAAGAATAGAGAAGCCAAAACTCTCGGTCCTTGGATTGTCTCTTTCAGACCCTAAGTCACAAGACAATTGCTTTCAACTCCTAGGCTTTGCTGCCAGTGACCTAGAAGAATTTGCCAGGTGTGTGCTCTTGCACAGAGGCGGATACCTACAAATGTTAGATAATCTGGAATGTAAAGAAAACAAAACAGAACCAAAACAGAGGTAGGGTCAGAAAGAAGCTACAGGATAGTCATCATGTGCTGCCTTAACACAGTGTCTTAGTTAGGGCTACTCTTGCTGTGATGAAACATCATGGCCAAAGCAACTTGGAGAGTGTACTTACATAAAATAAATAAATCTTAAAAAAAATAAAATCTGATGACTAGTGGGAAGGATGTTGTTACAATGTCACCTTTTCAGGTTCTATAAAAATGCCAGGTAAGATTTGTTTTTGCGAAGATGGCCTCTAAACTTTTAAACTACAGGGTCCACTGAAGCTCTACAACACCTTGCACTCCCAACCATGTATTCCAGAGCACAGCAGGCCATATACTACCATCTCAAATATAGCCAACAGCAGGAAGGCTCTTCTTCATAGCGTCTCACTAACTGTCACCACTGGCCATTGGTCTGCTCTGCAAGGCACTGAATGTTTGGATAGTTCCAGACAGTATTTATAGGGTCAAAATCAAAAGTATATCTCAGCACATGACTCATGGTGACTCATGGGTGCAAGATCCCTGAACCATGCAGAATTCTTGGTCTTCATATCAAAAATTCACATTGTTTGATGCTACATAACCCTGAAGATTCTGTTTTGTCATTTATCTTTCTGTAAAAACAAAACAAAGCAAATAAAAAATGAGAAGAGTTCCGTGTACTCTGTCCTCCTCTCCTGTCCCCAGAGTCCTTCCTCCGGTCATGTCAACTTTCATGTTATCACGTCACTGATTGATAAAAGTAAAAAATAACTTCCACCCAGCTAAATATCATGGTCAGTTTCCAGTTTTCCAGTTTTTTGTCTCTCTTACTTCATCAGTACCACTTGTCATGTCACCAGCAAATGCCACACTTCCTCTCACAGGGTGAACTGACGTCACTCAGAGTTCTGCTCTTATCTTATTCTATCTCATGGGTCCCCCAACTCTAATAGTTAGGGTGTTCCATGAACAAATCTTCAAACTTCTGTTTCTCTCTGTTTTTATTAAAAGAATCTCAGGTCAGCTGCTGGATGAAAATACATCTACATATCTGTATTTGCTAAAGCATAAATTTTTCACTCCAGGCCAGACCACTAGTCTAATATGATTTCCCAACACCGATTTAATATCTCCATGTAGAGACTAACATATACTTCAATTTAAAATGGCAAAAATGACTGGGATGTGTGTGTGTGTGTGTGTGTGTGTGTGTGTGTGTGTGTGTGTTGTATACTGATTCCAATGTATGTATCTGTTTGTACATCTAAGTACATGTGGGAGGGCAAAGGTCAATGTTGGGTACCTTCATCAATTGCTAAGTGCTTTTGAACCTCAGTTTTTGAAACAAGGTCTCCCTCTGAACCTGGGACTTGCTGGTTGGCATTGACTGGCTTATCAGCAAGCCCCTAGGATTATCTGGCTCCTGAGTGCTGGGATTACACTGCATCCAGATTTTGATGTGTGTGTTGGGAATCCAAATTCAGTTTTGTTTGCTTACTTTTGTTTTGAGATTTTTCTGTCTTGGTTGGTACTTGATTGGGCTTTTTTTTTTCCTTGTTAAAAGATTGTTTTTGTTAGAAATTGAGCTCAGGGTCTCCTACATGCACACGCCCTTCCGCTGAGCTAAACATCACCCCAGTGCTCTAGTTGTTCTTGGACCAAATTAGTGATCACGGAAGGAGTTCTATTGAGATTTTATTTATTGTATATATGTGAGTACACTGTTGCTGTCTCCATACACACCAGAAGAGGGCATTGGATCCCATTATAGATGGTTGTGAGCCACCATGTGGTTGCTGGGAATTGAACTCAGGACCCCTGGAAGTGCAGTCAGTGCTCTTAACCACTGAATCATTTCTTCTGCCTAGGAGTTCTATCTTTTACACCACATGTAATCAATTCATCAGTACTGCAGGCTTTCCTTTGCTATCTTTAGGGACTTTTGCAAATGGCCCTTCACCAGTTAATCTTTGCTTATCATAAACAGCATCTACTCTCTCTCACTCCCTGCCTCCCTTCCTTGCTTTATCATTACAGCACTCATCAGCCCTTCGCACGCATGTTTCTTTTGTTTCCATGGCAATGCTTCCTACCCTCAGAATTTAGCGATTCTAATACTGTACTCCCAATGTCTAAGTCAGGATTGTGTCATTGTACCTTTCAGTAAGTATTGCCTGGGACTTGAGAGTCTAAGTAAACTGAAACAGACAAAAACTCATTCAAGTGTTTGAGATTTACATATATCCCAGACCAGATTTCCTTACATAAGGTAGAGAAAAAGAGTGTAATTGTATAAATGATGTATCTACCTAGAGGATTTTTCAGAGAGACAAAGTTTGCATATTAAAAACAGCAATCAGGGCCTAAGAGACTGTAGCGTTTTCCGAATAAAGCCTAAAAGCTGGGCTGATCTCTAGAAACCACACGAAAGTGGAAGGAAAGACCCAACTCCATAAAGTTGTCCTCTGGCTGCTACATGTGCCATGGCAGTTGTGTCCCTAAGTAATATTGATGATAATGCTAAGAAGAACAAGCAGTTGAGTATCAGTGACAAGGGTGTAAGGTGCATCTTCTGAGAGCTCCTCCTAGCCCAGGTAATGAAGTAATGTATCCATGAGGCACAATAATAAGGTCTGGCAAGTCTATCTAAGAATGAGCAGACAGTTTGGAAGAAGAAACACTACATCTAAGTGCTACATACTATATTCGCATCGTATCACCCCCCCCATCTCCATTAATATGTTGAAATCCTACCTGATCCCAAAGATAGGAGGGGTCACCCTCTTTGGAAGTCGATTACTACTGGGTTAAGTGGGCAGATGTCTGTGAATTGGATTAGTGTCCAGTGAAAAAGACCCTACAGAGATCCTCTAGTCAACCTTCCTTACTGTAAAATTATTTTCATTGCTTCTTTATAACTGTAATTTTGATACTGTTATGAATCATGATATAAATATGTGCGTTTTCCAATGGTCTTAGGTAACCCTTGTGAAAGGGTCATTCACCCCCTAGGGGTAGAGAGCCACAGATCGAAACCTCTACAAGTTCTTCTACCATGTGACATACCATAAGAAAGTGTCATCTGTGAGACAGCTGGTCCTAACATCACATCACATCTGTTGCTCTCCTGACCCTGTTTGCCAGCCTCTGTATCTTGGGAGGGAATCTCCCAAGCAGATCCAAGTAAGGGCAGTGCTGGCCACTTCAGCCCGCTAGGTGGAGCCCGAGGAAACAGAAAACAGTCTCTGGTAGCTTGGAAAACTGGAGATTCCAAGACCAGCCCTGAAGGGCACGTGCCAGTGGCCTCCTCAGTTGGTTGGAGTCAGGGGAGGGGAAAGAGTCTGAAATGAACTAACAGAGTAAACAGCAGGCACAGCAAGTCCAGGTACAAAGAATAACAAACCAGTTTAGTCTGGAGCTGAAGGGCATGCTTTTGTTTTCACAAAACTTTGAACTTTAGAATGGTCAAAGGTGCATTTGGGACACTCTCTTGATTAGAAGTAAAAGATTAATAGTTATAATAAAATTAAACCTATTGCTGACAGGATAGCTCAGTGGCTCTTGCCACTAAGCTTAGATGTCCTCAGTTCGGTTCTCAGGACACACAGACAGACTCCCTGGGGTTGATCTCTGACTTCCATGCATGCACATCCATACTCTCGCACAAACAAGTAAAATAGGTGTGAATTTTTAAAACATAAAGTTTTCGGCTGTAGCTTTAGAACAAGTACATGGAGGAGAGGAGAAAAAAGGTATTAAGGAGGATGTTTGTAATTCCTCCAACTAGCTGCAGCTGACCAATGACACCCAGGAGTATAGTTCTGCATAATTTGATCATTGTGATAGTTAAAAAGTTAACAAAATGTGTTGAATTATATTTCACAGATATGCCTTTTGACTGCTTTAAAACGTGTCACATATCTCATCACCAGAAAATCTCACACAGAGACTTGCCAACAAAAGCAAGGACCCAAGAGGCAGGACAATCTTGGGTTCAAGGGCTGCCTGGGCTACATGGGAAGACCTGGTCTCAGAAAATAGCGGAAAGGAAAGGAAAGGAAAGGAAAAAGGAAAGGAGAGGAGAGGAGAGGAGAGGAGAGGAGAGGAGAGGAGAGGAGAGGAGAGGAGGAAGGAAGAAAGGAAGGATGGTTATGGTGCTTTTAGTGTATATGCAGCTGGGTGAGGAGACACTGAGGTTCCAACATAGCCCCCATCTCCTCTTTTCATCAGCCCAGAGTAAGCTGAATGAAGATGATAAAGACCTTGGGAACTTGATAATATTGGCTCAGCAGCCTAAGGACCTCCATAAGTTTAGGTTGAGGGTCGATGTCTTAGTCTATCCAGTCTACTATAACACAATATCTTGGGCCGGGCAATTTACAAATAATAGAGATTTGTCGCTTACAGTCCCAGGGCTTAGAGATGCCATGGTGAATGCACTAGTAGACTGGATGTTTCATTGTTGTGGCTGGGCCTGGTGCTGTTTGTATTTTGATGCTAATTCTGCTCTCCTGGGAGGGGCTTCAGACAAGGAGTGAGTCACACGTACTCAGATGACTTCTTGTGAACCAATCCCCTAATGAACAAAGGAACCAATCACTGGGTGAGTAGGAGGGACTCCCAGGTTGGACAGAGGAAGAGAGGAAGCAGGAGAGAGCTAGGTCCTTTTGGACGGGGATAGTGTAAGGACAGGGATTGATTGCATGAGGACAGGATGTAGCTACTAGTGTCTCCCAGTTTCAATGGCAGATCTGTCAGGATTCCCCACCAGATGATTTAAATTTAAATAGGTTATTAAATTTAAATTTAATAAGGTTTACAAGAGTAGGATTTCTTTCTGAACTAAGTTTGTGTTGTGTTTTCCTTCATGCGGCGGCTCATCCAGGTTCAGGAGAGAAAGTTATGGCAGCAAAGTGTGGGTTTGCTGGAGGTACACCACAAAGGCCGTGGGGGATTTGAAGCACAAGGTTGGCATGGTAGCAACCTGCCAGTGGGAACCTAGCAACTGGGTGGAGAGATTTTGGAGTTATGAGTCAGAGTCTCCATGAGACTCCACTGCCCGCCCATGCTTGGTTGGCCAGACTGCTGGAGCAGAGGTATAAGCGCTGGAGCAAGTCAGTTTTGTTTTGTTTTGTTTTAAATATTTCCCACAACATTTCATAGATTATCTAGACATTGATGTTTTTCTCTCTCCTTTCTCAGTGGTAGGAATCATAATCAGGGTGTTGTAAATGCTATGGAAGTGCTCCACTACTGAACTCTACCCCAAGTCCTAGATAGTGCCTCTTGCTGAGTTCTCATGTGACTGCGTGACAAAAGTGGGAAAGCAGGCTTGCTTCAGTTTCCTTTAGAGAGGCTCTAATCCCATTCAGGAAGGCAGAACCCTCAGGAATTTGCTGCCCATCCCCCCTCCCAGAAGCCCTGTTTCGTTGTTTGTTTTTTAATTTTTATTAGATATTTTCTTTATTTACATTTCAAATGTTATCCCTTTTCCTAGTTTCCCCTCTGAAAATCCCCTATCCTAGCCTCCCACCCCCTGCTCTCCAACCCATCCACTCCCCCTTCCTGGCTCAGGCATTCCTCTATACTGGGGCATAGAATCTTCACAGGAACAAGGGCCTCTCGCCCCATTGATGACCAACTAGGCCATCCTCTGCAACATATGCAGCTAGAGCCATGAGTCTCTCTGTGTGTTTTCTTTGATTGGTGGTTTAGTCCCAGGGAGCTCAGGGGTTACTGGTTAGTTCATATTATTGTTCCTCCTATGGGGCTACAAACCCCTTCAGCTCCTTGGGTAGTTTCTCTAGCTCTTTCATTGGGGACCCTGTGTTCTGTCTAATGGATGACTGTGAGCATCCACTTCTGTATTAGTCAGGAACTGGCAGAGTCTCTCAGGAGACAGCTATATCAATCTCCCGTCAGCAAGCTCTTGTTGGCATCTACAATAGTGTCTGGGTTTGGTGGTTGTTTATGGGATGGATCCCCAGGTGGGGCAGTTCCTGGATGGTCATGCCTTCAGTCTCTGCTCCGAACTTTGTCTCTGTAACTCCTTCCATGGGTATTTTGTAACCCCTTCTAAGAAGGATCGAAGTGTCCACACTTTGGTTTTCCTTCTTCTTGAGTTTCATGTGTTTTGCAAATTGTATCTTGGGTATTCTGAGTTTCTGAGCTAATATCCACTCATCAGTGAGTGCATATCATGTGTGTTCTTTTCTGGTTGGGTTACCTTGCTCAGGATGATATCCTTCAGATTCATCCATTTGCCTAAGAATTTTATGAATTCATTGTTTTTAATAGCTGAGTAGTACTCCATTGTGTAAATGTACCACATTTTCTGTATCCATTCCTCTGTTGAGGGACATCTGGGTTCTTTCCAGCTACTGGCTATTATAAATAATAAGCCTCATTTTTTAATACTATCACATCGAGGATTGAGTTTCAACATAGGAAGAGATGACATACCAATGTATTAGCACTGGTCAAAAAATTGCAAGTCATCTTTCTATGAATGATGATATGAAATAGCTCGGAGAGTTATAGTTATGCAAGGTCCTGGCTTAGCTGAATGACTAGAAAGGACCGTGAAATGTATAGAGCAGCAGAGGATCACTCAAGGGGAACAGAATGACTTACAAATGAACTTATAGAGCTAGAGAGAATGGAAAGTCACAGGTACCATCTAGAATCTTCTCAGCGGCTAAGGCTATAGAAGGACACAGGTTATAAGTAGATAGGGTGGAACCTTGCACTGCTGGCCTCCGACAGCAAGTAGAACTCAATCTCTTTCTATGCCAGTGACCCAGTTTCCTCTGCTTTAAACAGCTCTTGGCATCTGCAGCTGGTGCTCATTCTTCTGGCTGTGGGGAAGCCTCCCCTGACCTCACAGCTCACTTGGCTCCTCCCTGCAGACGATTGGGTTGTTTTACATGTCAGCCACTATTCTAAGACCTCTCTATACATTTTCTCAATAACTACTAATGAGGTAAACACTGTCTATGGCAAAGCTAAAACTCCAAGAGTTTTATATTTTGTCCAAGGTCACCAAGCTAAGTCTGGATTTATCTCTGTAATTCTAAATGCCCCCCTTCACTTTTACAACTTTCAGAAACAAACTTTTTGTAAAGCAGGCATTAGTGTGTATACTAAGGTATTTACAAGAGATCTAAGGGGCAGGGGAGAGAGATCCAAGAAAGGCACCTAGAGTCTCATCTTTCATTACTGCTATGTTGTTTATCCTATCCACACAGAAAGTACTGACTAGAATTCTGAGTTGAATGTGCTCTTGTCTGTATTAGGATCCAGATTTAAAGAAGAAAATGACAAAAGGTCTCCACAAGTCTCTGCTTGTCCTCGCACCTCCCTCTCCTTACTTCCACCATTTTGCTTTGACTTGACTCATCCTTGTTTCTCTTTGGCACACTCCAAATCAAAAAGGGCAGATCAGAAACAACAAATAAGGGAAAAGAATAGGTGCCACACAAGCATGGTAGAGTTCTATTTCAAGAGGGTACTAGAAATAGGAAATGTTAAAAGTAACAGAATAGAATTTGCAAAAATCTAGATCGCCCATGAAAGAAAGATTCATGACAGGATGGCTGTATGTGCACATGTGTCACTGATCAGAGGTGGGGACTTCAGGACTACAGAAAAAAACCAACCAATAGTGGCTGATGTATAAAAATAAGTGGTGTGTGGTGCCTATTGTGCCAGCACTTGGGATGCTGAGGGAGAAGGCTGCTACCACATCAGGCCAGCCTGGGCTACATAGTGAGTTCAGGACAGCCAGGTCTATATAGAAGAACCCTGTTAGATAAAAATGAACAATATAGAGATGGGAGGGAGAGAGAGAGAGAGAGAGAGAGAGAGAGAGAGAGAGAGAGAGAGAGAGAGAGAGAGAGAGAGAGAGATTGAGAGAGGTGTAAAATGGAGAGACACTTGTTATATCAGTACTTGGAAAACAGAGTCATAGTAGTGTCTGTCTGTATTTCCAGGTACTGGAGAAACTGAAGCAGGAAGATCCCTTGAGTCATTGAGTTTGAAGCCAACCTGTACAAGTACAGACTGACCTGAAACTCAGAGATCCACCTGCCTCTGCCTCCTGAGTGTTAGGACTAAAGGTGTGCACCATCATCACCCAACAGACTTTGACTTAAGTGGGAAAAAAATGAAATGGAAGGAAAAAGAAAGAGAAGAGGAAGGGCAAGGAGAGAGGAGAGAGACAATTAAAACTAGCAAAAGATCAAGGGTCCTATACAAAGAGCTCAAGGAGCTGGACTCCAGAAATTCAAATAATCCCATTAAAAAACGAGGTACAGAGCAAAACAAAGAATTCTCAACTGAGGAATACCAAATGGCTGAGAAGCACCTGAAAAAATGTTCAGCATCCTTAATCATCAGGGAAATGCAAATCAAAACAACCTTGAGAGTCTACCTCACACCAGTCAGAATGGCTAAGATCAAAAATTCAGGTGACAGCAGATGCTGGCGAGGATGTGCAGAAAGAGGAACACTCCTCCATTGCTGGTGGGATTGCAAGATTGTACAACCACTCTGGAAATCAGTCTGGCGGTTCCTTAGAAAATTGGACATAATACAACCGGAAGACCCAGCAATACCTCTCCTGGGCATATACCCAGAAGAAGTTCCAACTGGTAATAAGAACATATGCTCCACTATGTTTATAGCAGCCTTATTTATAATAGCCAGAAGCTGGAAAGAACCCAGATGTCCCTCAACAGAAGAATGGATACAGAAAATGTGGTACATTTACACAATGGAGTACACTACTCAGCTATTAAAAACAATGAATTTATGAAATTCTTGGACAAATGGATGGTTGTATCTGGAGAATATCATCCTTAGTGAGGTAACCCAATCACAAAAGAAGTCATTAGATATGCACTCACTGCTAAGTGGATATTAGCCCATAGAACATAGAACACCTAAGATACAATTTGCAAAACACAAGAAAATCAAGAGGGAAGACCAATGGGTAGATACTTCGTTCTTCCTTAGAATAGGGAACAAATACTCATGAAAGGAGTTACAGAGACAAAGTTTGGAGCTAAGATGAAAGGATGGACTATCCAGAGACTACTCCACCCGGGGATCCATCCCATAATCAGCCACCAAACCCAGACACTATTGCATATGCCAGCAAAATTTTGATGAAGGGACTCTGGTATAACTGCCTTATATGAGGCTATGCCAGTGCCTGGCAAATACAGAAGTGGTTGCTCACAGACATCTATAAGATGGAACACAGGGCCCCCAATGGAGAAGTTAGAGAAGGCACCCAAGGAGCTGAAGGGGTCTGCAACCCTATAGGTGGAACAACAATATGAACTAACCAGTACTCCCAGAGCTCATGTCTCTAGCTGCATATGTAGCAGAAGATGGCCTAGTCAGCCATCATTGGGAAGAGAGGCCCTTTGGTATTGCAAACTTTATATGCCCCAATACATTTTTAAAAGAATTGTCCCGCTTGACACCCCAAGTTTTCAGAAATCTTCTGTTTTTCTCAGCACCACTACAGAAATGGCTCACGGACAGAAGGTCCCAAACAGAAATGTTACAGTGCTCTGAAACAAAACAGTCACCCTGGCATACTCTAAATTACCCTGCACAGAGTGAGAGGACAGCTGAAACGGAACAATCCCTATTCACAGCCTTGCAGAAACGCCCATGAAGGCAACTGGCTATTTGTTCTGGGTGCCAGAAGTAGGGGAAAGGGCGATCAGTTTGAAGAGCAGCCAGGCCTTTGAGCCCTGGGAGTGCGATTAGAGCCTGGGCTGGCTTGGTCTTAAGAACCTGCACATGAATGGCAGTGCCAGGCCCTGGAAAGTCTGCTGCTTGGAAGGCTGGGAGGAATGACTGAGTGGAAGAGTCGGTTTCCTAACCCACACCGCCTTCTCTGTAGTGCGTCGGTAGGAGTTATGCTAAGTGCCTATAATATGCCAGCCTGCTGTCGGGGAGCTATCATCGGATGAGTGTGACATGCACAAGGGACTTCCTATTCCTCAAACAGAAACAGTCACTCGTCAGGACCCAAAGTGAGCAAAGGCAACTTCTTAAAGTGGTATTGATTTAAAACAAAAACAAACACACAAAACAACATCAGCAAAACCCCTTACTTTAATTTTTTTGTCTCCTCCTCCCCCTCCTCCCCATCTCTCTCCCCCTCCCCCTCCTCCTTCCCCTCCTCCTCCTCCCTTCTGAGGGCAGCTCCTCACTAGGCTCACTTTTTTTTTTAATTGGGTATTTACTTCATTTACATTTCCAATGCTATCCCAAAAATCCCCCACACGCTCCCCCACACGCTCCCCCACCTGCTCCCCCACCCACCCACTCCCACTTCTTGGCCCTGGCGTTCCCCTGTACTGAGGCAGATAAAGTTTGCACGACCAATGGGCCTCTCTTTCCACTGATGGCCGACTAGGCCATCTTCTGATTCATATGCAGTTAGAGACACGAACTCCGGGGGCGGGTGTGTGTGTGGGGGGGGGGGGGGTACTGGTTAGTTCATATTGTTGTTGCACCTATAGGATTGCAGATCCCTTTAGCTCCTTTGGGTACTTTCTCTAGCTCCTCCATTGGGGGCCCTGTGATCCATCCAATAGCTGACTGTGAGCATCCACTTCTGTGTTTGCTAGACCCCTGCATAGTCTCATAGGAGACAGATCTATCTGTGTCCTTTCAGAAAAATCTTGCTAGTGTATGCAATGGTGTCAGCGTTTGGAAGCTGATTATGGGATGGATCCCCGGATATGGCAGTCTCTAGATGGTCCATCCTTTTGTCTCAGCTCCAAACTTGGTCTGTGTAACTCCTTCCATGGGTGTTTTGTTCCCAATTCTAAGAAGGGGCAAAGTATCCACACTTTGGTCTTTGTTCTTCTTGAGTTCCATGCGTTTAGCAAATTGTATCTTATATCTTGGGTATCCTAAGTTTTGGGCTAATATCCACTTATCAGTGAGTACATATTGTGTGAGTTCTTTTGTGATTGGGTTACGTCACTCAGGATGATGCCCTCCAGGTCCATCCATTTGCCTAGGAATTTCATAAATTCATTCTTTTTAATAGCTGAGTAGTACTCCATTGTGTAAATGTACCACATTTTCTGTATCCATTCCTCTGTTGAGGGGCATCTGGGTTCTTTCCAGCTTCTGGCTTTTTTTTTTAAAGATTTGTTTATTTTATTTATAAGTACACTGTAGCTTCAGACACACCCACCAGAAGAGGGCATCAGATCTCACTACAGATTACTGTGAGCCACCATATGGTTGCTGGGATTTGAATTCATGACCTTTGGAAGAGCAGTCAGTGCTCTTACCCGCTAAGCCATCTCTCCAGCCCTGTTTTTATCTTATTGTAGTAAGCTGAGAATCAGTGCCCAAAGATCTGTGAACAGCTCAGTCTACAGAACCTGTGAATGCTGTCTATCCTGCTAGCCTTTATAGATGAAGCTGAAGGCTTTGAGATTCCGAAATTATAGTTTATTTGTGTACATTTGAAGTACAAAACCAAAAGTATTCTTTTAGAACTCATCTAGAAGAGGAAGCAATGTGGCTTTGGGGTGAAAATTGTTGTGATGTAGCCACAAACCAAGGAATGCCAGCAGCTACCAGAAACTGGCAGTGCTGTCCCCTGAAGCCTCAAGTGATGCTATGGATTGGCTGTAAAATGTATCCCACTACCTAGCAGTGTTTGGTCCCAAACAGTGGCATTGGTTCTAAAACCTTTAAGAAAAGGAGACTAATACAAGGTAAGGCTAACAGCCACACTGCAGCGCTCCTTCTGGCTTCTGGTCAAGGGAGCACACAGCTCCTAACTCCTACTGCCACCATCTTGAGTTGTTCCTGCCACTGTGCCTTCTGTGTCATGATGGACTGTAAAACCATGAGTTAAAATACATGCACCCAAATCACTTCTTGTCAGGCAAGTGGTTGTTGCTGATTCAGAGGGCATGAGGCACTGTCAAGACCTTGATTTGGACAAATAAAACTGATTTCACACTTCTACTTTCAGAATTGCAAGAACAAGTTTCTGCTGGGGGAAAAAAAAAGATTTATTTTATTTTTAAATTGGTGTATACTTCTTTGTGTGTGGGAATGGTATGCCTAAGAGCAGGTGCTCCTGGAATCCAGAGGAGGGCATTAGATCCCCTTTAGCTAGAGTAACGATGTCTGTGAGCCTCTAGACATGAGTGCATGGGCCCTTGGTCAGGGCAGTCTATGCTCTAACTTAGTTATTTTTCTATTGTCTTGATACAATACCACGAGCAAATGAGAATAATGTTGCTGTGCAATGGTCTATAAAAGATCTCCTTTTAAGGGCAAGCCTGAATTCAAGGAGAACCTGTGACTCAGTTAAACCTCCCCTTGGCCTTCATTTCTCTAAAGAATATTTCAGGGAAATCTGATAGCCAAAGAAAAAATGCCTATAGCTGTGCTTTTCCGGGAAGAGTGTCCATGAGGTATCTTTGAGCCCTATGACCTCCAATGCTCTAAATGAGGCCAGACACTCCCAGTGACTCAGTAACTCTGTTCTATCCTTTAAATAGACCAAAATGTAAAATAAAGTTTCTCTCTTTTATCAGGAAAAGAACCCAAGAGTATGTGTGTCTTTCTCTACTCATTTATTGCTCTTCTCTTCCTGGTGCTCCAAATTTTAGCATTTGCTACACTGGCAGAAGCAAACATTCAATGGCTGCTTACAGTTTTGGAGGGGGAGTCCATGGTCATCATGGCAGGGAGGGTGACAGCAGGCAAGTAGGCTCGGTGAGGGGACAGTAGCTGAGAGCTTACATCTGGTCTACAAGCAGCAACCAGAGCAAGAACTCAATGGGAATGGAAACCTCAAGTGGTAACACATTTCCTGCAACAAGACGACAGTTCTCTCTGCTCTCCAAACAGTTCCATCAGCTGGGGACCAAGAGTCCACGTATGTGAGCCTCCAGGGGCCATTTGCATCCAACCCATCTCAGTGTTCTTAACCACCGACTCATCTTTCCAGGCCTAACTTGCTGTTGCTTTAAGCCACTACTTCTACATTTATTTGTCACAACAGCTCAGGCCAATTAACATGCTCCCCTAGTCACCCAAGCTCCTCCAAGCAACAGTTAAAGGATGGAAGATTCATAAATACAGAGAGGATAATAGAAAAAGATTTTGATAACTATTTAGAAGATGGCAAATTAATGGGTGAAAAGCAATTTAGCAGAGATAATAGCAAGCAGAGGGTGTGAAGACATGGTCAGTTGTCAACAGAGGCCAAATATAGTCACCAAGTAGATGAGTAATGAGGCACCGGGCTGAAACAGAAGACAGGGTGAATGTACAGACACAATCGAGTCAATGTTGTGCCAAGAGCTAGGGGCATCCCTGGTGCTTACCTCCAGTCCAAGTCCTACCACTTGAACTTGTATTGTATACATCAGTTCTGCCCATATACTTTCTATTGGAAAGAACTAGTCACAAGCTTCTTCCTGGAGCAAGAGCTAAAAAGCACCACACAGAACAGACAGGCTTTTGTACAGTATCTCTGTACTTCAGAGGGAAGATGTACTTCATGAAGCTCTGATACCATTGTCTGCTGCATGCTCTACAGCATGCCACCCTAAGATTTCAGATCTCAGAGGATCCTCAAAAGTTCCAGAAAAACAAACAAACAAATAAACAAACAAACAACACAATAAAAACAGATCACATGCTACTTGAGGATAATCAATCTCACTGGCACCAAACTCTTCAATACCAGTACAGAATTACACATTCTCAAAATTCTGAGAGAAATGTATCTTGCCGCAGAAATATCTATCATATCTAGCAAGCAACACCCCCAGAAGACAGTAGAAATGTATAATGAAGATGTTTAGGGAGAAAAGTAGAAATGATATTTACTTCATGTGTTGCCAAATTTGAGGGAAAACTATGATGAGTAATTTACCAAATGTTGAATTTCTTGGGGGAAGAGGTGATTGTAAAATAATATAATAAAACTAATAAGCCAGGCGTGGTGGCGCATGCCTTTAATCCCAGCACTTGGGAGGCAGAGGCAGGCAGATTTCTGAGTTCAAGGCCAGCCTGGTCTACAGAGTGAGTTCCAGAGCAGCCAGGGCTATACAGAGAAACCCTGTCTCAAAAAACAAAAACAAAAACAAAACAAAAAAAGCCCTAATAAACTATTAAGTGGGGGAGGGAGTAGACATCACTCGTTTTAATTTTTCTATTTTTATCATTGTAAATTGATAAGTTATAGTTGCATGTATTTATAGGGTACACAATGATGTTATATGGTGCTGGAGACATGCCTTGGCTCCTAAAAGCACTTGCTGCTCTTCAGAGGATCCATATTTAGTTACCAGCACACAAATCATAAGGCTTAAGACCTGGTTTGTCCAGTTCTAGAGAATCCAATACCCTCTTCCAACCTCAGTGGGCTCCTGAACTCACATGGCATACATGCAAGACACATAGGTAATAAAAACCAAATCAACAAATTTAAGTAACATTATGATTTAAAAACACAATGAGGAACCATTAAACCCCCTAAAATTAGCATCTCAAATGCCTTATTTCTTGCGGTAAGAGCATTTGATGTTTGCTCATTATTCACCAGGCTTTGTAATATCTCAACGTTTTAAAAGTAAAACTTTATTCCTCCTGTCTAACTGTGGTTATGTACCTACTGGCCATCATCTCCATATCTCTTTATCCTAGATTAGAAGATTAACAATTACCGATGTCAGGCTAAGCAGACTCTGTATAAAGAAGATATGACTGCATGCATCAGTGGTGAATAACAGCAGATAGATGCCATTAGATTTTCTTAGGATTTATTTGTATTCTTTTCAATTATATGTAAGTGTGTGTGTGTGTGTGTGTGTGTGTGTGTGTGTGTGTGTGTGTACGTGTGGCTGTCCCCGTGAGGGTGTGTGCCTGAACTGCAGGAGTCCCTAGAGGCTAAAGGGGTGAGATACCTGAGGCTAGAATTATAGACAGCTGTGAGACACCCAATGTAGGTGCTGGGAACTAAACACTGGTCCTCTGGAAGAGCAGCGAGTGCTCTTATCGACTGAGCCATCTCTCCAGCTTTTAAACTGAATGAATATTTCATAACTGTTCTGGAAAATAGGGGGAAGAGAAGTGAGGGAGAGCTGGAGTGGGAAAAGAAAATTTAAAAATCTCAATAATTTTCATTCTAGAATCATAGCCTATACACATATGCAAAGATCATGTACAAAGGACTTCATTATATTTATCACTGGAGAAGAAATTGCAAAATGGAGGTAACATAAATATTTGAGTGAGGCATAGTGCTATTCATTTATATTTCCAGCACTCAAAGAGACTGAGATGGGAGAATCACAAGTTTGAAGTCAACCTGGGCTACACAGTGAGGCTATACCTCGAAACACACAGACAGCAATAACCAAAAAGACTGGCTCGTCACATCTTAGTTAAACAGGATATGATGTAAACACTCTTTAAATAAGCCATCCCAATATACTGGCATGGTATACGCCCAGATAATGTAAACAAAGCACAGACAAACACAAGAGACTCGGTGCACCAGCTGCTTTCCTCTGGCTGTGGCAGACTTCTGACAGCAGTAACTCAAGGGAAGAAAGTCACATTTTTGCTCCTGGCTTCCCGAGACTATAGTTCACCATGGTGGAGAAAGCTTGGCAGCAGGAGCACGTCAGGCTATGGCTGTGGAAGTTGGTAGCTGGTCACACTGGCCATTACAGTAGAAGCTGGTAGCTGGTCACAATGGCCACTACAGTAGAAGCTGGTAGCTGGTCACACTGGCCATTACAGTAGAAGCTGGTAGCTGGTCACACTGGCCACTACAGTAGACAGAAAGTCAAGAGAGCTACAGCTGAAACTCAAAGCTGGTATCACTTCAAGGGCCTGCTACCAATGACCTCTATCAACTTGCCTGACCCCATGGTCAAAGGGACCACAAAGTCACAAAACACTACCACCAGCAGGGGGCCACATAGTCAAACACCCAAGAAACTGCTCATAGAGATTGGCCTTGAGAAGGAGGCTGTGGAGGGGAAGGCAGGATAGGCATGGACTCGTATTTCACTGCATGCTATTTCGTCATTTAAAAGTCTATGTTACTGGTGAGTGGAACACAGCTTCTGCTCCAATCCAATTGCGCGAGGGACCTGAGACTGCATTAGTTAGGGAAGCAGAATCCGGCCAGAGTAGGGCCACAGGCCTCATCCGGCCGGATCAGCACCGGGGTAGCTAGAGTGCAGGGTCGGCTGACACCCGCCAGCTACCCACGACCCCCCCACAGGATTTTGAGACTGCTGGTGAGTGGAACACAGCTTCTGCTCCAGTCCAATCACACGGGACCTGAGACTGCTCTGGTTGGGGAGAGAGAAATCCGGCCTACATAGGGCCACAAGCCTCTTCCGGTCAGAAAAGCACCGGGGTAGCGAGGGCGCAGGGTCGGCTGACACTCGCCAGCTACCCACAACACCCACCACAGGATGTTAAGACTTCTGGTGAGTGGAACACAGCTTCTGCTCCAATCCAATTGCACGCAGGACCTGAGACTGCATTAGTTAGGGAAGCAGAAACCGGCCTGAGTAGGGCCACAGGCCTCATCCAGCCGGATCAGCACCGGGGTAGCTAGAGCGCAGGGTCGGCTAACACCCGCCAGCTACCCACGACCCCTGCCACAGGATTTTGAGACTGCTGGTGAGTGGAACACAGCTTCTGCTCCAATCTTTAAACAGTGACAACGACAACAACTAACCCCAGAGATTACCAGATGGCGAAAGGTAAACGTAATAATCTTACTAACAGAAACCAAGACCACTCACCATCATCAGAACCCAGCACTCCCACTTTGCCCAGTCCAGGGCACCCCAACACACCGGAAAAGCTAGACACGGATCTAAAAGCATATCTCCTGATGATGGTAGAGGACTTCAAGAAGGACTTTAATAACACACTTAAAGAAATACAAAGGAACACTGGTAAATAGGTAGAAGACAGTAAAGAGGAAGCACAAAAATCCCTTAAAGAATTGCAGGAGAACACTGCTAAAGAGTTACAAATCCTTAAAGAAAAACAGGATAACCTAACCAAACAGGTAGAAGTCCTTAATGAAAAACAGGAAAACACATCCAAACAGATGATGGAAATGAACAAAACCATACTAGACCTAAAAAGGGAAGTAGACACAATAAAGAAAACCCAAAATGAGGCAACACTGGAGATAGAAACCCTAGGAAAGAAATCTGGAACCATAGATACCAGCATCAGCAACAGAATACAAGAGATGGAAGAGAGAATCTCAGGTGCAGAAGATTCCATAGAGAACATCGGCACAACAATCAAGGAAAATGTAAAATGCAAAAAGATCCTAACTCAAAACATCCAAGAAATACAGGACACAATGAGAAGACCAAACCTACGGATAATAGGAGTGGATGAGAATGAAGATTTTCAACTCAAAGGACCAGCAAACATCTTCAACAAAATTATAGAAGAAAACTTCCCAAATCTAAAGAAAGAGATGCCCATGAACATACAGGAAGCCTACAGAACTCCAAATAGACTGGACCAGAAAAGAAATACCTCCCGACACATAATAATCAGAACAACAAATGCTCTAAATAAAGATAGAATACTAAAAGCAGTAAGAGAAAAAGGCCAAGTAACATATAAAGGCAAGCCTATCAGAATTACACCAGATTTTTCACCAGAGACTATGAAAGCCAGAAGATCCTGGACGGATGTTATACAGACACTAAAAGAACACAAATTCCACCCCAGGCTATTATACCCAGCCAAACTCTCAATTAACATAGATGGAGAAACCAAAGTATTCCACGACAAAATCAAATTCACACATTATCTCTCCACGAATCCAGCCCTTCAAAGGATAATAACAGAAAAAAACCAATACAAGGACAGGAACCACGCCCTAGAAACAACAAGAAGGTAATCCCTCAACAAACCTAAAAGAAGACAGCCACAAGAACAGAATGCCAACTTTAACAACAAAAATAACAGGAAACAACAATTACTTTTCCTTAATATCTCTTAATATCAATGGACTCAACTCCCCGATAAAAAGACATAGACTAACAAACTGGCTACACAAACAAGACCCAACATTTTGCTGCTTACAGGAAACTCATCTCAGAGAAAAAGATAGACACTACCTCAGAATGAAAGGCTGGAAAACAATTTTCCAAGCAAATGGTATGAAGAAACAAGCTGGAGTAGCCTTTCTAATATCTGATAAGATTGACTTCCAACCCAAAGTCATTAAAAAAGACAGGGAGGGACACTTCATACTCATCAAAGGTAAAATCCTCCAAGAGGAACTATCAATCCTAAATATCTATGCTCCAAATACAAAGGCAGCCACATTCATTAAAGAAACTTTAGTAAATCTCAAAGCACACATTGCACCTCATACAATAATAGTGGGAGACTTCAACACACCACTTTCACCAATAGACAGATCATGGAAACAGAAACTAAACAGGGACACAGAGAAACTAAGAGAAATTATGAATCAAATGGATCTGGCAGATATCTACAGAACATTCTATCCTAAAACAAAAGGATATACCTTCTTCTCAGCACCTCATGGTACCTTCTCCAAAATTGACCACATAATTGGTCACAAAACAGGCCTCAACAGATACAAAAATATTGAAATTGTCCCATGCATCCTATCAGATCACCATGGACTAAGGCTGATCTTCAATAACAAAATAAATAATAGAAAGCCAACCTTCACGTGGAAACTGAACAACACTCTTCTCAATGATAACTTGGTCAAGGAAGGAATAAAGAAAGAAATTAAGGACTTTTTAGAGTTCAATGAAAATGAAGCCACAACATACCCAAACTTATCGGACACAATGAAAGCATTTCTAAGAGGAAAACTCATAGCTCTGAGTGCCTCCAAAAGGAAACTAGAGAGAGCACACATTAGCAGCTTGACAATATACCTAAAAGCACTAGAACAAAAGGAAGCAAATTCACCCAAGAGGACTAGACGGCAGGAAATAATCAAACTCAGGGGCGAAATCAACCAAGTGGAAACAAGAAAAACTATTCAAAGAATCAACCAATCAAGGAGCTGGTTCTTTGAGAAAATCAACAAGATAGATAAACCCTTAGCCAGACTCACTAGAGGGCACAGGGAAAGCATCCTAATTAACAAAATCAGAAATGAAAAAGGAGACATAACAAGAGATCCTGAAGACATCCAAAACACCATCAGATCCTTCTACCAAAGGCTATACTCAACAAAACTGGAGAACCTGGATGAAATGGAGAAGTTCCTAGACAGATACCAGGTACCAAAGGTGAATCAAGGTCAGGTTAATGATCTAAACAGCCCTATATCCCCCAAAGAAATAGAAGCAGTCATTAATAGTCTCCCAACTAAAAAAGCCCAGGACCAGATGGGTTTAGTGCAGAGTTCTATCAGACCTTCAAAGAAGATCTAATCCCAGTTCTTCACAAACTATTCCACAAAATAGAAACAGAAGGTACTCTACCCAACTCATTCTATGAAGCCACAATTACTCTGATACCTAAACCACAAAAAGACCCAACAAAGATAGAAAACTTCAGACCAATATCCCTTATGAATATTGATGCAAAAATCCTCAATAAAGTTCTTGCTAACCGAATCCAAGAACACATCAAAACAATCATCCATCCTGACCAAGTAGGTTTCATCCCAGGGATGCAGGGATGGTTCAATATACGGAAATCCATCAATGTAATCCAGTATATAAACAAACTCAAAGACAAAAACCACATGGTCATCTCGTTAGATGGGGAAAAAGCATTTGACAAGATCCAACACCCATTCATGATAAAAGTCTTGGAAAGATCAGGAATTCAAGGCCCATACCTAAACATGATAAAAGCAATCTACAGCAAACCAGTAGCCAACATCAAAGTAAATGGTGAGAAGCTTGAAGCAATCCCTCTAAAATCAGGGACTAGACAAGGCTGTCCACTTTCTCCATACCTATTCAACATTGTACTTGAAGTCCTAGCCAGAGCAATTCGACAACAAAAGGAGATCAAAGGGATACAAATTGGAAAAGATGAAGTCAAAATATCACTTTTTGCAGATGATATGATAGTATATATAAGTGACCCTAAAAATTCCACCAGAGAACTCCTAAGCCTGATAAACAGCTTCGGTGAAGTAGCTGGATATAAAATTAACTCAAACAAATCAATGGCCTTTCTCTACACAAAGAATAAACAGGCTGAGAAAGAAATTAGGGAAACAACACCCTTCTCAATAGTCACAAAGAATATAAAATATCTTGGCGTGACTCTAACTAAGGAAGTGAAAGATCTGTATAATAAAAACTTCAAGTCTCTGAAGAAAGAAATTATAGAAGATCTCAGAAGATGGAAAGATCTCCCATGCTCATGGATTGGCAGGATCAACATTGTAAAAATGGCTATCTTGCCAAAAGCAATCTACAGATTCAATGCAATCCCCATCAAAATTCCAACTCAATTCTTCAACGAATTAGAAAGTGCAATCTGCAAATTCATCTGGAATAACAAAAAACCTAGGATAGCAAAAACTCTTCTCAAGGATAAAAGAACCTCTGGTGGAATCACCATGCTGGACCTAAAGCTCTACTACAGAGCAATTGTGATAAAAACTGCATGGTACTGGTATAGTGACAGACAAATAGACCAATGGAATAGAATTGAAGACCCAGAAATGAACCCACACACCTATGGTCACTTGATCTTCGACAAGGGAGCTAAAAACATCCAGTGGAAGAAAGACAGCATTTTCAACAAATGGTGCTGGCACAACTGGTTGTTAACATGTAGAAGAATGCGAATCGATCCATTCCTATCTCCTTGTACTAAGGTCAAGTCTAAGTGGATCAAGGAACTTCACATAAAACCAGAGACACTGAAACTTATAGAGGAGAAAGTGGGGAAAAGCCTTGAAGATATGGGCACAGGGGAAAAATTCCTGAATAGAACAGTAATGGCTTGTGCTGTAAGATCGAGAATCGACAAGTGGGACCTCATGAAACTACAAAGCTTCTGCAAGGCTAAAGACACCATCAATAAGACAAAAAAACCACCAACAGATTGGGAAAGGATCTTCACCTATCCTAAATCAGATAAGGGACTAATATCCAATATATATAAAGAACTCAAGAAGGTGGACTCCAGAAAGTCAAATAACCCCATTAAAAAATGGGGCTCAGAACTGAACAAAGAATTCTCACCTGAGGAATACCGAATGGCAGAGAAGCACCTGAAAAAATGTTCAACATCCTTAATCATCAGGGAAATGCAAATCAAAACAACCCTGAGATTCCACCTCACACCAGTCAGAATGGCTAAGATCAAAAATTCAGGTGACAGCAGATGCTGGCGAGGATGTGGAGAAAGAGGAACACTCCTCCATTGTTGGTGGGATTGCAAGCTTGTACAACCACTCTGGAAATCAGTCTGGCGGTTCCTCAGAAAATTGGACATAGTACTACCGGAAGATCCAGCAATACCTCTCCTGGGCATATATCCAGAAGATGTCCCAACCGGTAAAAAGGACACATGCTCCACTATGTTCATAGCAGCCCTATTTATAATAGCCAGAAGCTGGAAAGAACCCAGATGTCCCTCAACAGAGGAATGGATACAGAAATTATGGTACATTTACACAATGGAGTACTACTCAGCTATTAAAAAGAATGAATTTATGAAATTCCTAGCCAAATGGATGGACCTGGAGGGCATCATCTTGAGTGAAGTAACACAATCACAAAAGAACTCACACAATATGTATTCACTGATAAGTGGATATTAGCCCAAAACTTAGGATACCCAAGATATGAGATACAATTTGCTAAATGCATGAAACTCAAGAAGAATGAAGACCAAAGTGTGGACACTGTGCACCTTCTTAGAATTGGGAACAAAACACCCAGGGAAGGAGTTACAGAGACAAAGTTCGTAGCTGTGATGAAAGGATGGACCATTTAGAGACTGCTGTATCCAGGGATCCGTCCCATAATCAGCTTCTAAACGCTGACACCATTGCATACACTAGCAAGATTTTGCTGAAAGGACCCAAATATAGCTGTCTCTTGTGAGACGATGCCGGGGCCTAGCAAACACAGGAGTGGATGTTCACAGTCAGCTATTGGATGTATCACAGGGCTCCCAATGGAGAAGCTAGAGAAAGTACCCAAGGAGCTAAAGGGATCTGCAACCCTATTGTTGGAACAACATGATGTACTAACCAGAACCCTGGAGCTCTTGTCTCTAGCTGCATATGTATCGAAAGATGGCCTAGTCGGCCATCAATGGAAAGAGAGGCCCATTGGACTTGCAAACTTTATATGCCCCAATATAGGGGAATGCCAGGGCCAAAAGAATGGGAATGGGTGGGTAGGGAAGTGGGGGGCGCTATGGGGGACTTTTGGGATAGTATTGGAAATGTAATTGAGGAAAATATGTAATAAAAATATAAAAAATAAAAAAAAAAAAAAAAAAGATGACCTAGTTGGCCATCAATGGAAAGAGAGGCCCATTGGACTTGCAAACTTTATATGCCCCAATATAGGGGAATGCCAGGGCCAAAAGAATGGGAATGGGTGGGTAGGGAAGTGGGGGGCGCTATGGGGGACTTTTGGGATAGCATTGGAAATGTAATTGAGGAAAATATGTAATAAAAATTTTAAAAACTAAAAAAAAAATAAAAGTCTATGTTAGTGAGTATACTATTAAAATAAAAATTTTAAAGGAACTTTTTAAAAAAGAAGCTTGGTAAAAGAAAAAAAATCAGAACAAAACAAGTGTCTTCTAAATACGACTTTGGCACTATGACCTCAGGGTGGCTGTGGCTGCCTTCTTATCATCAGCCAACCTTCAGCAGATGGGGTGGGGCAGGCACACAGACCCCCCAACCCTGGCTGAGGAGCCCCTGATAGCTGATGGTTGCCTTGAAGTGACATAGGGTCAGATTCCTTTAGGGGTGTGGCCTCTGGCAGTTGCCCATGACCTGTGGTTGGTCCTACATTCATGCCTAGCCTGGGAACATTAATGGGACTCAGCAGATTATTTAAAAAAAAAAAAATCTGACAGGAGTTAGGGGAAGAGGGAGGAATGTGTGTGGTCAAAATATATGAGATGATCAAAGAATACATTTTAAAATTATTTTTAAAAACCAACTCTCTTACTTTCAGCATGCTTCCTTTAGGTGGCAGCAACTGTATTTTCTGTGTGTGCAATCCAGCTGGCTTGCCCTTAGGACTAGATCAACAGAGTGTTTTCATATCTTGTTTTGTTTTTCCCTCTCACAAGGGAAAGAAAAAAAAATCCTTGGAATGCTAAGTATTCATTAATGAAACACATGGTCCAGAAATGTATTTCTGTTGTACTATCCCAAGTCCTACTGTCATAAAAAGAAAGTCAAGACAGACCAAGAGGCTAGCAATCCCGGTGGTTATAAAGCCAATGGGAGGGTATTTACCAAACTGACAATGCTTATGCTTGCATGGTAGACCAAAGAAGGGGTCAGCTTGTTTTGCTCTGGGTTCTTCCAAATTTCCTACAGCGTGAAAGGTATTTCCTGCAGACTTGTTTATTGTAGTCCTAATCTGTGTCACTTTAGCCTGCTTAGGCCCAGGGGACCAAGACTTGTGTGCAATTGTACTCCGGTTGCCTTGCCCACGTTTGGCACACCTCAACCTGTTCAAAAACCACTTGCACACCTGCGTAATGGAAGTGCATGGTACGGAGAACTCAGAGCCTCTCATTCTCTCACTGACAGAGTCAGTGAGGGACTTACAGAACGACTCCTGGTAGCTCACAGAAAGGCTATCTCTAAAGCCAAGGCCACAGGAGAGTGTCCTTGTCACTGGAAGGGTCTTGGGAGAAATTGAATGGATCCTGTTGTGTCATTACAGTGCTCAGGTCAGGTTGGCTGTGTGCTAGGCTTAAGAAAAGAGATCTGGCTGGGCAGTGGTGGCGCACGCCTTTAATCCCAGCACTTGGGAGGCAGAGGCAGGCAGATTTCTGAGTTCAAAGCCAGCATGGTCTACAGAGTGAGTTCCAGGACAGCCAGGGCTACACAGAGAAACCCTGTCTCAAAAAAACAAAAAAGAAAAAGAAAAAAGAAAAACCTGAAAAAAAGAAAGAATGAAAGAGAGAAAGAAAGGAAGAAAGAAAGAAAGAAAGAAAGAGAGAGAGAGAGAGAAAGAAAGAAGAAAGAGAGAGAGAGAGAAAGAAAGGAAGGAAGAAAGAAAGAAAGAAAGAAAGAAAGAAAGAAAGGAAGGAAGGAAGGAAGGAAGGAAGGAAGGAAGGAAGGAAGGAAGGAAGGAAGGAAGGAAGGAAAGAGATCTGTTTCTACTTTTTGAAGGGATGTATCAGCATGTTTACCTGTGAAACTAAGGACAAATGATACCTGGTGTGTAAATCTCCCAAACAGCAGAATCATAGAACACTAAGAAAAAAAGAGTAAGAATTTAAAAAATCTCATGCTGTATAATGCAGTTCTACCTCAGGGTATATACACCAAGACATGAAAGTATATCTGGATGGATAATGGATATTTACACACTAATATTAATAGAATTATCCATAGTAGCCTAAAGTTGGAAGCAACCAAGTGTGAACAGATAGAGAAATAGATGAACAAAGTGTGGTAGGTGTACAAAGTGGAAAAGTATTTAGTCTTCAAAAGGGAAGAGATTCTCACAGTTGCTATAAGAGTCTTCAGACATTAAGCCAGTCACTAAGGAAAAAAATATCATAAAATTCTGCACAAATCAAGTCTATAAAGCAGACAGACTTCCAGAAATAGACAATAGAATATAAGTTGTCTGGGGCTGAGAGGAGAGAGAAAATGGGGAAATTCAGTTTTAAAGGTATAGAGTTTCAGTTTTGCAAGGTAGAAATAACTGTAGAGCTGAGCACTGGTGGTGGTAAATAGCAACATGAATTCTTCACAGAACTCCACCCTGAGAAGTGCATGAAGTGAGAGCTGCTGTCCTGTGTGTTATCCTGCAATGAGACCAACCAGATTGACCCAGAAAGTAATGAATATTCCTCAGACCTTCACTGATGTCTTAAGATGAGGGGATTACATGTCAGTTACAGAATTGTTGTCATTAAAACTTTTTTTCTGGTCTGGAGAGATGGCTCAGTGGTTAAGGGCACTGGCTGCTCTTCCAGATGTCCTGAGTTTGATTCCCAGCAACCACATGGTGGCTCACAACCATCTATAATGACATCTGGTGCACTCTTATGGCCTGCAGGCATACATGCAGGCAGAACGCTGTATACATAATAAAAAAAAATCTTAAAAAAAAAAAAGAAAACAAAAAACCTTTTTCCTTTTTTTTTTTTCATG
Organism: Mus caroli; assembly: GCF_978045245.1. Classification (NCBI taxonomy): domain Eukaryota; kingdom Metazoa; phylum Chordata; class Mammalia; order Rodentia; family Muridae; genus Mus; species Mus caroli. Next base: position 49,949,865 of record NW_028227266.1, read on the forward strand.
TGTACATGTGATTTGCCTCCATGTGCATGCAATGACTGTAGAGGCCAGTGAAAGAAAATAAAACTTGAAACCTGTGATTCATATAATTTATGTCAAATAGCCCAAAGAGTTGTTTGTGATCTTTGAAACCTGGATCTGAGAACCTAGCAGAACAGGCCAGGACATGCCCAGGCAGGCCCTTCCTTAAGACATTCCTGAGGCTGCTTAGCCAAAAAGATAAAGAGAATGACATGCCAGAATGGCCCGGCGCCTCCCTATCTCCCGCCCTTCTGACAGTCTGTTGATGTTTAAATGGACCAATCATGTGAAACAGCGCCAATTCCTCCCCCAGCCCCAGCCCCTTTTCTATAAAAACCCCTAGCTTCCAAGCCTCGCGGTCGAAACCACTGTCTCCTGCATGAGATACATTTCGACCGGGAGCTCCGCCATTAAACTACCTCATGTTTTTACATCAAGGCATTCTGTTCTGTTCATGATTCTTGGGTGCACACCGAATCGGGAATTGAGTGGGGGTTTCCCCACTAGGTTCTTTCACCAGCAGAGGGCATCAGATCCCTTGGTACTGGAGTTATATAGACTTGTGAGCTGCCACTTGGGTGCTGGGACTCAAACGCAGGTCCTCTGGGAGAGCGGCCAGTGTTTTTAACTGCTGAGCTGTCTCTAGAGGCCCTGTTCTCTAATTATGTACAGATGTCAATAATGAATGTTGACCTCTAACAAGGCCCTTTCTACGTGATTGGGTCAGTGTTAAAGAATAATTTTAAATAATCAAAATTTGTCCTGTATGATGGGTACCATTATTATGGTTATTTTAAGGTTCAGAAAACTGAGGTTTAGAAACTGTGAATATTTGTTCAAGGTTCATGAGTGACAGAGCCCTGATTGCTTTTTAACTAGGAATTGAACCTGAGCTCTCCCACATGCAGGCTACCACTGAGCTAGCTCCTCAGCCAGATCTGATCCTGCTTTACTCATCTGAGTGCATGCTTCATTTCGGGGTTAGGGTTCTGTTTTGTGCAATCAGATATTTTGTAGTTCTTTTTGTCTTAAGTACTTCTTTAAATACTCTTTTAAAGATGGGGATCTCAAATAGAGGACTCTAAATTATAAGGGCATGGGGTGTGGCTCAGAGACAAAGTTTAGTAATAGAAAAATACTGGATTCAACCCCCCAGAACCAAGGAGAAAAGGAGAAAAGATGCCATTTATGTGTTTGGGATTGAGAGTTCATTGGTACGTCTTAGAGAACTGTACAGAAGACAGAGCCTCAGCAAGTGTCTACTCATACCTAGCTGTAGAATTGGGGTGTCATGCCTAATTCTGGGAAAGGGGCAGAGAACACACTAGTAACCACAAACAGATCATTCTATAAGGTAATCTTAATGTCACTTTAAATTCTTTATTTTAAACTTTTCTGTCTATCTATCAATCTACCTATCATTTGCTTGTTTGGTTGGTTTATTTTTCAGTTTTTCAAGATAGGGTTTCTCTGTACAGCCCTGGCTGTCCTAGAACTCCCTCTGTAGACATACTGGCCTTGAACTCAGACATCCATCTGCCTCTCTCTGCCTCTCTGCCTCTGCCTCCTGAGTGCTCTGATTAAAGCCTTGTGCCACTACCACCCATCAACATTATTTTTTAATAATTATTAACAGAGTAAAGCATAATCAAGCATGAAATCCAGAAATTTGCTGATAACTTATGGAAGACTAACTTCTTCAAAAGGATTGTCTGGATGAGTAATTTTCTTTATGTTGTAAATGTATGTGGAAGTGTAGATTCATATATATGCCTACACACAGTGTCACCACCTACATGTGGAGATCACAGGACAACTCAAACTCAGCTGCTCAGGCTTGGCGGCAAGCACCTTTACCCACTGAGCCATCTCACTGGCCCAACAGATACTTTTAAACAAAACGAAATGATAATACCAATCATGGAGGGAGTGTGGTATCAGCAAAGAAGGAGCTTTGAGAACTTCCTGAAAAATTCAAAGTGGGTGGAGAGGAGAGATGGGTGGGTGAGCAAGCACAGAAGGAGCTGCAGGCCAGGGCACATGAATGAGCTCTGGGCCTTCCCTGGGGACCCCGGACAGGCTCTGCATTCTGTCAACAATGCTGTGATGGGCTGTGGGGCAATTATCAGTGGCCTCATTACTGAGCTGGATTCTGTGCCTTGGGACATCTGGGCCCCTTTCCCAAGACCTGTGTAAACATAGTGTGGCAGATGAGACTTTGCCCTCAGGATAAGAGCCAGGGTACTGCCTTTTAGAAAGCAAGCAGTCAGCTCAGAGGTTATTTCAAGGGTCTTGTGATCTACTAGAAGACAGGAAGAAACTCCCAAATCTCTAGGATAAGCTCAGACAACAGTCAAACAAGCTGAACCTGCTTCTCCACCTCCTCCACAGCTGCCGCAGGCGCTTGCCTGCTCTGCTGCTCTTTCTTAATTGACAGTTGACAATTGTACACATTTATTGGGAGCAGTGTGGTGATTCTGCACATGTACAAAGTGCAATAATTTCTATATCTTTATCATTTCATTTGGAGTCTTCAAATCTTTCCTGTAGCTCTTGCTAAGATGCATAACTGGACTGGGGAGGTGCCCCAGGCAGTAAAGTTTTTGCTGTAAAGCATGAGGATGTGACTTCCAATCTCCAGCACCCATGTACACAGCTAAGGGTGGCACACACACCTGTAGTCTCAGCACTCAGGTGGAAACAGAAAGATTCCTGGGGCTGGCTGGCTAGCCACTGAGAGGTCTCTTCCCAAAGAAAAAGGATAATGGGGGGGGGGTGTATTTTGGTATATGTGGTAGAAATAGGTATGGTATATATGGCAGGCTGTTAGAAATTAAGACTACAGTCTGTGCAACTATGTGACTACTTTGACACATGCTGTCCTTACCCTGCCCTTCCTGGTTGCTATATACTCTGCCCTTCATTGAAATGACTTTTGTGTCCACTGGAAGCCCTTTAGCGACATCATACAGTATATAAGTCCCACCAACTTGGATAGGATTTCTGTTGGTAATTCTATTTAAGGAGAAAAACAAAGCTAAATAATTGGAGAAGAATCCATAAAACTATTTCTATCAAATTGTCTGCTTAATTTCAATTCATTCACAGGAACAAACAAGGAACACCAGACTTGTGAGAAAAAAAACCAACAGCACAGAAGTAAAAGCTTCAAATACAGCAACCTGATCTGTAGGAATGAGATAATTCAAGCAAGAAAGAAAATTATGTTTTTCAAAACCAATCAACTCACAAATGATAATCACATTCCCAGTAGATATATTATTAGCTCATTAAAGAAATTAATGTTGAAGTCAATACTAGAAAAATGCTAATTAGGACCAGAGGGGGACTGTTGCAGGAAATATTAAAAAGAACCAACAAGTTCCTGTGCTCCATCCAGCTACTCTCTGCCCACCAACTCTCTGGCAGGGCCAGAGCTCCCGAGTTGTTCTGAGTTTCATTTGCTGCCACGTCAGCCCCATGCAACGACTGTCCATCCCACAGTCAGCCATCACAACGCCCAGAAACCTGGTCGAAACAAACCTCTAGAAGCTTATAATTAACAAGTCAGATTTATGTACCAATAAATTCTTAATTCACAAGGTGCCCACCTAGATCAGACAAGTTATCCCAACTATTCTAACCCTGTCTGATATTCATAACTACCTGTGTCTATTTAAAACCATGCGGGATCAGGATTTTCTTTCTTTTTTTTTTTTTAAAGATTTATTTATTTATTATATGTAAGTACACTGTAGCTGTCTTCAGACACTCCAGAAGAGGGCGCCAGATCTCGTTACGGATGGTTGTGAGCCACCATGTGGTTGCTGGGATTTGAACTCTGAACCTTCGGAAGAGCAGTCGGGTGCTCTTACCCACTGAGCCATCTCACCAGCCCTGTCATCCACCTCCATCTTGGCTTCTCCTCCTCCCTCCTCTGAGTTGCTCTCTGTCCCTTCAACTCTACACTCTGACTTCCTTTTCCCAGTCCAATCACAGCCTTCCTGTTGAACTAATATTTTAATGTAATTGGACAGGGAAAATGCTGCCACATATAATCCTTTTTGTTTAATTAAATAAAAAAATCTTTCTCTCAAAATATAAATTGAGCACAACTATTACCATTTTGTAATTTATAAGCTAGATCTAACACTCAGTCCATCATTTTTGTCATTAGAATAGAACACTGTCATCTGTGCTAACTAAAAGACTTATCATTCTACACCTGGCTTATGTCCTGGCTTTTGATTGTATGCCATCTAAAAACTATCTTCTCAAATCTGTTCTCTCAATGTAAAAGGCCTGGGTTGGCAATGAGACTATAAATAGTCTTTAACCCCGTCAGAAATCTGAGAATGACTAACATTAACTGAAAGGAAGCCTAACACAGCTTCCAGAACTGAGACAAATTATAGAGACAGCTGTCTACTTATGCAGCGCCAGTAAGTCAGGAAGTTGGAGCATCCATCTGTCTTCAGCCTTCTAGCCCAGGATCATCTGACAGACCTTAGAGAAACAGGAATATCAAGGACTTGCCTATTCTGTCTCGGCAGAACTAAGCTGCCCTAACCTGTAAATTGTGTCCTTTCAAGAACAGTACAGGCCTGCAGGAGACAGCAGCAATTTTCTGCCCAGTGGCGACCTAGTCACAAATGTACACCCTCACCTGGAGGTAAGATGCACAGCTCCTTCTTTGAATCCACAAACGGGAAGCTGTTAGGAGCAGATCTGTCTCAACAAGTGAATATATAACATTAAATGTCACATTCTGATGTTTTTGAAAACCAACTACCTATGTAATCTGGACTGTTCTCTATTAACTATTCTCAGCCATTTCTAATTAAAATATCTGAAAACACCCTAAGAATAAACTCAGAGCCATGAATTTGATATTTGACTCAACTCACAGGCTTAAACATCTCAGATCAGTTTATAATAAGTTATAGAAGGACTGGATCTAAGCCCTATACTTTTAAATTTTTTGTATCAATAGAAGAAATTCATACCAATGAAAACCTTGATTTTGCATCAAAATAAATTTTGTGCCAAAATAAGAAATTATGATTTCAACTTAGTAACAACTAAAAAGATTTCTACCAAATAATATTGTGGCTATGCAATCAATTCTAGCTATTTCCTCCCTGTTCCAATTATGACCATTTCTACATTCCCTAGAAAGACAACTTATAATAACCCTCTCCAGCCCCAAAGCACAGGGAACTGGGGCAACGACTCTTCATAAATTCTTCAAACTGAATATGGGTGCTGAGATTTACTGAAGCAGGGGGAAGGGTAGGGGAAATAGGGGAGTTGGTTGTCCTTAAGAAGGTCACACCAATAATTGATTTAGTCTCTGATGTCTGTGTCTTGACTGGATCCAGCTGAAAGTCCAGGACATCAGGAGTTCAAGCATGTCAGTTCAGCATGTCTGACGATGAGACTCACCAAGGCTGTATACAAATCTCAAAACAAAATTTTAGTATCATCAAGATATATTTTTTTGTTTGATTCCCTGGAATCTAGTCCTGTGGGGGTCTCCCTTCATCATATCTGATCCATATAACTCTGGAAGATTTATAGACTTTAATCACCTTTTGTTTTGTTTTGTTTTTTTGTTTTGTTTTTCGAGGCAGGGTTTCTTTGTGTAGCCCTGGCTGTCCTGGAACTCACTTTGTAGACCAGGCTGGCCTCAAACTCAGAAATCCGCCTGCCTCAGCCTCCCAAGTGCTGGGATTAAAGGTGTGTGCCACCACCACCTGTCCTAATCACTTTTTCTAAACACGCAAAGAGAAAACCTTTCTCCCCAAATTGCATATCCTTCAGTTGGCAACCAGGAAAGCTTGTATCCTGCCCTCTCTTCCAGAGGAATAATAAAACCACAAAACTCAAAATCACACCCATTTTGAAAGTTAAAACAATCCAAAACAAGTGAAGTTAATAAAAATACTGTATGTGCCTATTCTTTGGCCATGTCTATTTTGCCAAGCAGGATAAAAACCCAAGATTCCCGTGGAGCCCATGTTAGATAGAATTTGAGTATCCTGTGAAGCATAGAAATCAATCTTCACACCATCTTGCTATTCGGTTCTCTGCCTAGAGCATCCATCTTGTTATACCATTTATCTGTTCGGCTCTCTGACTGGAGCCACAGACATATTTTATTAATGCCTGTATAGTATCTATCTGTTGATCTCTCTACCTGGAGCCACAGATAATATCAATTAATACCTGTACATAGCAGTCAATTATTATTACTGCCTCTCTACTTAGAGTCAGTGACTAATTTTCCCTATTCTAGTTCTGAACCATGGGCAAAAATTCCCATGTGATTCGAACAAAATCTGTAATAACTCTTGCCTAAAACCAAGTAATCCCAATTTTATAAATTCACAGTTCAATCCATCTCTGCCCTAAGAAGCAGGAAACTTCATTCTTCTCTTGCCTTAAAAAAGAAAATGAAAAAGTTGTAATTAGAAAACACAAGAACATTCTTGGAAACTAAAAATATAAAGATCCAAGGAACTACTAAGTAGGAGTAGTCACACCAAGACCAATATGGTTACCTTGAAGAGAAAGCAAAAAAGTAAAGTGAAAGAAAACAGGAAAGAAAATTCTTGCAGGGAAATAAATTTTGGGAAATCAACTAACGTTATAAAAATGTGGTTTTAGATCAATTAAAAGACTAAAGAGAAAAATCTAGAGATAATGAAATAAAGTCTTCTATAATACTTTAGATTTAAAATGATGCCTCCAGTTAGTAAGTAGAAGAAAGTGAAATACACACAAGATATATATATATATATATATATATATATATATATATATATATATATACAGAATAATAATTAATAATAATAAATTAATGCAAAAATGAGTGCATATAACACATATACTGTGTGTTGTATATTGTCTGAGGTATCAGTGTGTCAGATATGATGTGTATCAGTGAATCAGAGAGCAAAGATCTTGCCTTAGAGATCTTTTATTGTGTTAAAAGAATGTCATGAGAGTTCTGAAAGAAAATAAATTGATAAATATTGGAATTTGTGGCTGGTCAGACTGGCAGTCGAATCAAGATTAAATAACTTTCAAAAGCACCCCATGAAGCAAACAAGACACAATGCCACGTAAGCATGGCCTAGAAAGAGAAGTCCAGCAAAGGAGAGAGGAAAGGCATGAAGGAGTGATAGCAGGGAAGGAAAACAGGTATCAGAGGGAGGGAAGAGAGGCAGGCAGGCAGTAGTCACAGGGAATTGGGGGTGGGGGAAGAGTCAGCAGGAGGGAAAGAAGGATACTAGGCCTTAAAGCTTAGGAGAATGTCCTTTGAGCCACAGCCTTCTTATTCTTCCAGAGGGGTTTCCACATCATTCATTGATAACTATAGACCACAGTTACAGACATCTTTTGTTCACTGTGCTGTGTGCTTTGTGTGGATTACCATTGCTAACCCTCATAGACCCAATTACAGTAGAATATAAATACGCAGGCATGAATATACATAAAAACAGACATAGTGAAGAGGTGGGTCCTCTTACACAAATGGGAACCAAAGGTTCCACCCAAGGGAGCATGATGGCTCATGCTTATATTGCTTATAATCCTAAGACAAATTTGAGGGTTACAAATTTGAGGTCACCCAGAGCTACAGAGTAAGAACTTATTTTGAAAAGATAAACTGGTTGAGAATAAGAGAGAATAATTTTCAATATGAAGGTGTCATTTTTGGTTGTAGTTTAGTGTGGGGGTTTGTTTTTTCTTTCTTTCTTTCTTTCTTTCTTTCTTTCTTTCTTTCTTTCTTTCTTTTTTTTTTTTGTAGACAAGAGTTTTACTCTGTAGTTCATGCTGACCTCAAACTTTAAACAACCCTCTTGCCTCAGTTTCCCCAATACTGGGATTACAGGTGAGCCCCTATGCACAGGTAAGTGCATCTTTCATAGACAGATGCCAGTAGATACTTCCTAGAGTGGATGAGTAGGGAAACAGCTATATGCACATTTAAAATGACAATGGAAACTGCTCTGTGATCAACAACAGCAGCTGACAACTTGCTTCTGTTTCTGGAGTGTAGCCTGAACCCTTCTGCACTAGAATATTCTTATGCCTATGTGAAACTTCTATAAGGTTATAAGGAATTTCAATACTAAACATTTACATACAGTTATGCATTTTGGGGTGTGTGTGCAGCAACTTTATTGATGGTATTCAAGAGAGTAGAGAGAGCTCCCTAAGCCCCTTCTGTTATTATGGCATTCTGAGATGGAAATTGTGAGGGAGATGCTCAGTGTTGGGGGCCGAGTTGGGATAGGAACTCCTCAGCAACTGAGGGCCCCTCTCTTGCTCTCAGTGTCCTTGCTGGAGTGGGTGGTCCAGGGTTTCTTACTCCTTGGAGGCCATGTAGGCCATGAAGTCCACCACCCTGCTGCTGTAGCTGTATTCATTGTCATACCAGGATATGAGCTTTACAAAGTTGTCATTGAGAGCAATGCCAGCCCCAGCATCAAAGGTGGAAGAGTAGGAGTTGCTGTTGAAGTCGTAGGAGACAACCTGGTCCTCAGTGTAGCCCAGGATGCCCTTCAGTGGGCCCTCAGATGCCTGCTTTACCACCTTCTTGATGTCATCATACTTGGCAGGTTTCTCCAGGCGGCATGTCAGATCCACAACGGATACATTGAGGGTAGGAACACGGAAGGCCATGCCAGTGAGCTTCCCATTCAGCTCTGGGATAACCTTGCCCACAGCCTTGGCAGCACCAGTGGATGCAGGGATGATGTTCTGGGCAGCCCCACGGCCATCACGCCATGTTTTTCTAGAGGGGCCATCAACAGTCATCTGAGTGGCAGTGATGGCATGGACTGTGGTCATGAGCCCTTCCACGATGCCGAAATTGTCATGGATGACCTTGGCCAGGGGGGCTAAGCAGTTGGTGGTGCAGGATGCATTGCTGACAATCTTTAGTGAGTTATCATATTTCTCGTGGTTCACACCCATCACAAACATGGGGGCATCAGCAGAAGGGGCAGAGATGATGACCCTTTTGGCTCCACCCTTCAAGTGGGCCCTAGCCTTCCCCATGGTGGTAAAGAGGCCAGTAGACTCCACAACATACTCAGCACCAGCATCACCCCATTTAATGTTAGCAGGATCTAGCTCCTGGAAGACAGTGATGGGCTTCCCGTTGATGAAAAGCTTCCCATTCTCAGCCTTGACTGTGCCATTGAATTTGCCATGGGTGGAGTCAGACTGGAACATGTAGACCATGTAGTTGAGGTCAATGAAGGGGTCGTTGATGGCAACAATCTCCACTTTGCCAAGTGGAGAGCAGACGGCAGCCCTGGTAACCAGGCGCCCAATACGGCCAAATCCGTTCACGCCAACCTTCACCATTTTGTCTATGGGATGAGGATGGCACTGCAGAAGATGCAGCTGTCTCTGGAACAGGGAGGATCAGAGAGCCCAAGTAAATAGCCCAGAAATCTTTTCCATAAGCATATGATTAACACTTCACATGTGTATATATATATTTACATAAGCAGCTATAAACCACCATCAATATATCCAAAAGTTCAAGAGTTTTAGGAGATATATTTTAGGTCAAAGGGAATTTACTATATTAGTTTTTATTCCTTTGTACATTTAAAGAAAAAGCAAAAATATTCTCTGTAGCATTTCTGACTGGATTTGAGAGAACTTGTAAACACCACGTCCTCTAACCTATTTTGACTTTACAAATGACCCCAAACTGCTCAACCAAACACTTTGGACTTTGCAGAAAAGGAATTTATCAGTGAGGATTATTCATCTGCCAGACTGTGATAAAATGCAGCTCTGGGTCAGGCTGCCTTCTTTAGCATTTAATAGTTATTGAACTTGGGAACCCTGCAATACTGAGGAGAGGCAACGAGGGTCAGAAAGCCCTTCTGTCCCAGTTAGCAGGGTGACCTCCATTTGTGGAGCCTGAAATAAATAAATAAATAAGAAACTCTCCCCTTTTTTGTGCTATTCCTGTGAGAACCAAAAATGATTAAAATCAAACAAACAAACAAAAAACAAACAAAAAACAAATGAGCCCTTTTGAAACATTGCAAAGAGCTGTGAGATTACAATTCCCAGTTGGTAACTAGTAACTTAGTAACTAGCTAGCTCTGGTACATGAATTCAGTGTCTCTCTCCCCATCTCTCAATCAGTCCATCATTTTGCATACCAGCAGTGCTAGTCTCACAGTAGACACTGATTTAAAATTATATTCTCAGAACTATTTCCTCTTCTAAAAGTACAAGGAGACACAGGCTACTGGTGCCCCAGAGGACTTTGCCAGTCATCCCATCTATTCCCCTTTTTAAACATGAAGCAACAGCAACCCAAAGCAGACTGAGTGGACTAAGGTAAAAACATAGGACAATGAACTCAGCTCCTGGATTAGAAGCTGGATGCCCAGTCCCTCGGAGCACAACCCTCTCTCCTGTCACTGCTGAGATAAGCAAGGAAAAAACATTGGTGAATAAGCAAACTTCATAAAAAGATGTGCTGTCCTGATGAGAAGAAGCTAACTACTCTAAGCATTTTTGTAATCCGAAGTTTTTGTTTCTTTACTCATGGAGCAATTGCACTGGATAAAACAAACAGTAAAAACTTGAAAATAAAGGGAAATGTTGAAAGTAAATAAATCCTTGAAGAAAAAAAAACCACACTCCAATCTATCATGTAAATCTGACTGTATCATAATTGGGCGCTTAGTCAAATTAACTAGCCAACATCTTAGTAAAACATGGTATCATTGAATAATTAAGAAAACCCTTAGAAAAGAGGATTCTAAGTGGTTAAGAATATCTGTTTCTAGCCTAGTGTGGTGGGATACTCTTAATCTCGGCATTTAGGAGGAAGAGCAGGCAGGCAAGTCTATATCGTGGGATCCTTTCTCAAAAACAAACAAACTCAAAGGGGAAAAAAGAAAATATATTGAGTTTTCATAACCGCAGATTTGAAAACTCAACATTATGAAAATGGCTGTTTTCCTACAGACAATCTACAGATCAGTGCACTGCCCATAAAAATTCTTATGCCATTCCTCAAAAACATAGAAAATAAATCTTAAAATTCATTTAGAACTATAAAAGATCTCAGATAATAAGTCAATTCTGAACAAAAAGAATAATGCTGGAGTTATCACCACACACAATTTCAAGTTATGCTACAGAGCCATAATATAATAAATAGCACAAAAGAAACATGCAAGTCAATAAAACAGAAAAAAAAAAGATGCACAGTATGTCGATGCATAGAGCTATAGCCACCTGACTTTTTACAAAGAAACTAAAACTAATTTAGTACTTTTTAGATACTAAATAATGTTAGCAGTTCCTTTAGGCTCCGCCCAACAACTACCTAGCAACAGCTTACATAGCCTCCTGCCAGGTGCTAGCCACTGGCCTTCTGGCTTCTCTCTCTCTCTCTCTCTCTCTCTCTCTCTCTCTCTCCTCTCAGTCCTTTCCCTCTTTCTCAATTCTCTTTCCTTTCTCTCTCCCTCCCTCCCTCCCTCCTTTCTCCCCTCCCTTCCTCTCTCCCCCTCTAACTCCCCATCTCCTAATCTCTCTCTGTCTTCCCCACATGTTCTCTGCTGGACTCTTCCTCTCTTCCTCTCTCTTCTCTCTTTCTGTCCTTTTCTGTCCTCTGCCTCTATCCCTTTTCCCGGTCCCCTTCCTTTCCCCCAATAAACTTCCTTCTCTCCTAGGTCTGTCACATGGTGGTGATTCCTCAGGTGAACACACCTTGGCTGTCCACTGAGGTGCTTCCTCCTGCCACATTACACCACATTTTCTAAGACATAACAAATAATTCCCAAATATAATTGGATCAAAGTCAGCCTCTTAAACAAATTATGTTGAGAAAATAGAATATCCACCTATAAAAGAATGGAACTAGATTCTCACCTCTCACCTTGCACAAAAATCAACTTCAAACACATCAAAGAATGCAGACTCAAAGCTCTGAAACAGCTAAAGGAAAAAGTAGAAGAAACACCTCAAGATACAGGCGTGGGGGATGGATTTCTGAGTAGGTCTCCAGTAGTTCATGCAATGAAGTTAACAATCACCAAATAGGACCTTGTAAAAATTAAAAGGCTTCTGTACAGCAAAGGAAACAAGCAAACGAGTGCAACGACAGTGTACCGGATGAGAGTGGGGACGGGGTGGGGTAGGTCCTTTGCCAGCTACAGGTCAGACAGAGGATTGATAGGATATACAATGACCTCAAAGAGCTGAACAAAAAAGCCAAACAACTGAAATAAAAAAATAAGTTGCTGAGCTGATCAATTGTTGAAAGAGTAAACACAAATGGCCAATCGTTTTTAAAAGCGTCCAATACCCTTAGACATCAGGGAAATCCAAATTAAAACTTCTCTAAGATTCTACCTCATTCCAACCAGAATGCTATGATCGAGATTTATTAAAAAAAAAAAAAAGACAATAAACAATAGCAAGGATATGGGGAAAGAGGAATCCTTATAGGCTGCCAGTGGGAGTGAGCACTGGTGTAGCCATTACAAAATTAGTATGGAGGGGTTTATTATTATTGTTGTTGTTATTATTATTATTATTAAATTATTTATTTATTTATATTCCAAATGTTGGCACCCTTCCCAGTCCCTCTCCCAGAGTTTTCCACCCCATCCTTCCTCCCCTTTGCCTCTGAGAAGGTGCTCCCCACCCACCCATCCACACAACATTCTCATGCACTCATACCTCACCCCCCCCCCCACATTCCCCTTCCCTGGGGCATCAAGTCTCTACAGGCTTAGATGCATCCTCTGTGTGGAGGGCTTTTTAAAAGCTTACAATAGAACCATTGTGTGAGGGGATGGAAAGCTGACTCCCTGGTTAAGTATACTTGCTGCTCTTGCAGAGGATCCAGGTTTGGTCCTCAGCACCCACATGGCAGCTCACAACCATTGGTAACTCCACTTTCAGGGGGATCTAATGCCCTCTTGTGGCCTCCACTGGTTCCAGGCAGCAATCAGTGCATAGATGTGCATGCATGCAAACATTCATACATTTAACAGTAAGAGGAACTGCTGTATAGCCTAGTTACTCTATCTGCGTGTGTACCAAACAATTCTAAGACAACATCCGTGTATATCACTGCTTTATTCACAGCAGCCAGGAGATGGGACCAGACTCACTGTCTATCAACAGATGAATGAATGAAGGCTATGTGGTACATACACAAAATGGAATTTTATTCGGTCTTAAATAAAAATAAAATTATGAACTTTGAAGGAAAATGAATGGGATTGAAAAAGACTATAATTTGAGGGAGGGAGCAGAAGGGAGAGACGCCAAAAACAATTAAAATATTAGAGGAAAATACATCTTCCTCTCCCATTACACAGCTTTATCCAAGGCTCCAGATCTTTTTATCACCACAGGAGAGATCTCTTCTTTTCTTTCTAAGTAGGATAGCTTTTCCAGCCAATTTCAGATAATATGCCCTCTACAGCAGTGTTTCTTTCAGCCTGCCAAAGGTTGTTACTTGACTCTTAAGCTCACAGACCCCATGTGCTAGATCCATGTGGAGGGGTAGTGGCCTATGTTGGTCACACAGTCCACTATTGTGCTGTTATCCTCCTTGCTGCTCTGACCTCATCTCATGAGGAGGCACATGCCCTTACTCCCCCTTCCCCACCCCCAGCCATTCTTCTGTCTAGACTGGGAAAGTCATTATCCCTTTTCTTTTTCTTTTTTTTTTTTTTTGAGTTAGCAACCAATATTTATTTTTTCATAAATCCATGGAATTCCATAGAGAACTTTTTTTTTCTTTTTTTTTATTACATATTTTCCTCAATTACATATCCAATGCTATCCCAAAAGTCCCCCATAGCGCCCCCCACTTCCCTACCCACCCATTCCCATTCTTTTGGCCCTGGCATTCCCCTATATTGGGGCATATAAAGTTTGCAAGTCCAATGGGCCTCTCTTTCCAGTGATGGCCGACTAGACATTCTTTCGATACATATGCAGCTAGAGACAAGAGCTCCGGGGTTCTGGTTAGTACATCATGTTGTTCCAACAATAGGGTTGCAGATCCCTTTAGCTCCTTGGGTACTTTCTCTAGCTTCTCCATTGGGAGCCCTGTGATACATGCAATAGCTGACTGTGAACATCCATTCCTGTGTTTGCTAGGCCCCGGCATCGTCTCACAAGAGACAGCTATATTTGGGTCCTTTCAGCAAAATCTTGCTAGTGTATGCAATGGTGTCAGCGTTTAGAAGCTGCTTATGGGATGGATCCCTGGATACGGCAGTCTCTAAATGGTCCATCCTTTCATCACAGCAACGAACTTTGTCTCTGTAACTCCTTCCCTGGGTGTTTTGTTCCCAATTCTAAGAAGGGGCACAGTGTCCACACTTTGGTCTTCATTCTTCTTGAGTTTCATGCGTTTAGCAAATTGTATCTCATATCTTGGGTATCCTAAGTTTTGGGCTAATATCCACTTATCAGTGAATACATATTGTGTGAGTTCTTTTGTGATTGTGTTACTTCACTCAAGATGATGCCCTCCAGGTCCATCCATTTGGCTAGGAATTTCATAAATTCATTCTTTTTAATAGCTGAGTAGTACTCCATTGTGTAAATGTACCATAATTTCTGTATCCATTCCTCTGTTGAGGGACATCTGGGTTCTTTCCAGCTTCTGGCTATTATAAATAGGGCTGCTATGAACATAGTGGAGCATGTGTCCTTTTTACTGGTTGGGACATCTTCTGGATATATGCCCAGGAGAGGTATTGCTGGATCCTCCGGTAGTACTATGTCCAATTTTCTGAGGAACCGCCAGACTGATTTCCAGAGTGGTTGTACAAGCTTGCAATCCCACCAACAATGGAGGAGTGTTCCTCTTTCTCCACATCCTCGCCAGCATCTGCTGTCACCTGAATTTTTGATCTTAGCCATTCTGACTGGTGTGAGGTGGAATCTCAGGGTTGTTTTGATTTGCATTTCCCTGATGATTAAGGATGTTGAACATTTTTTCAGGTGCTTCTCTGCCATTCGGTATTCCTCAGGTGAGAATTCTTTGTTCAGTTCTGAGCCCCATTTTTTAATGGGGTTATTTGACTTTCTGGAGTCCACCTTCTTGAGTTCTTTATATATATTGGATATTAGTCCCTTATCTGATTTAGGATAGGTGAAGATCCTTTCCCAATCTGTTGGTGGTTTTTTTGTCTTATTGATGGTGTCTTTAGCCTTGCAGAAGCTTTGCAGTTTCATGAGGTCCCACTTGTCAATTCTCGATCTTACAGCACAAGCCATTACTGTTCTATTCAGGAATTTTTCCCCTGTGCCCATATCTTCAAGGCTTTTCCCCACTTTCTCCTCTATAAGTTTCAGTGTCTCTGGTTTTATGTGAAGTTCCTTGATCCACTTAGACTTGACCTTAGTACAAGGAGATAGGAATGGATCGATTCGCATTCTTGTACATGTTAACAACCAGTTGTGCCAGCACCATTTGTTGAAAATGCTGTCTTTCTTCCACTGGATGTTTTTAGCTCCCTTGTCGAAGATCAAGTGACCGTAGGTGTGTGGGTTCATTTCTGGGTCTTCAATTCTATTCCATTGGTCTATTTGTCTGTCACTATACCAGTACCATGCAGATTTTATCACAATTGCTCTGTAGTAGAGCTTTAGGTCAGGCATGGTGATTCCACCAGAGGTTCTTTTATCCTTGAGAAGAGTTTTTGCTATCCTAGGTTTTTTGTTATTCCAGATGAATTTGCAGATTGCACTTTCTAATTCGTTGAAGAATTGATTTGGAATTTTGATGGGGATTGCATTGAATCTGTAGATTGCTTTTGGCAAGATAGCCATTTTTACAATGTTGATCCTGCCAATCCATGAGCATGGGAGATCTTTCCATCTTCTGAGATCTTCTATAATTTCTTTCTTCAGAGACTTGAAGTTTTTATTATACAGATCTTTCACTTCCTTAGTTAGAGTCACGCCAAGATATTTTATATTCTTTGTGACTATTGAGAAGGGTGTTGTTTCCCTAATTTCTTTCTCAGCCTGTTTATTCTTTGTGTAGAGAAAGGCCATTGATTTGTTTGAGTTAATTTTATATCCAGTTACTTCACCGAAGCTGTTTATCAGGCTTAGGAGTTCTTTGGTGGAATTTTTAGGGTCACTTATATATACTATCATATCATCTGCAAAAAGTGATATTTTGACTTCATCTTTTCCAATTTGTATCCCTTTGATCTCCTTTTGTTGTCGAATTGCTCTGGCTAGGACTTCAAGTACAATGTTGAATAGGTATGGAGAAAGTGGACAGCCTTGTCTAGTCCCTGATTTTAGAGGGATTGCTTCAAGCTTCTCGCCATTTACTTTGATGTTGGCTACTGGTTTGCTGTAGATTGCTTTTATCATGTTTAGGTATGGGCCTTGAATTCCTGATCTTTCCAAGACTTTTATCATGAATGGGTGTTGGATCTTGTCAAATGCTTTTTCCGCATCTAAAGAGATGACCATGTGGTTTTTGTCTTTGAGTTTGTTTATATACTGGATTACGTTGATGGATTTCCGTATATTGAACCATCCCTGCATCCCTGGGATGAAACCTACTTGGTCAGGATGGATGATTGTTTTGATGTGTTCTTGGATTCGGTTAGCAAGAACTTTATTGAGGATTTTTGCATCAATATTCATAAGGGATATTGGTCTGAAGTTTTCTATCTTTGTTGGGTCTTTTTGTGGTTTAGGTATCAGAGTAATTGTGGCTTCATAGAATGAGTTGGGTAGAGTACCTTCTGTTTCTATTTTGTGGAATAGTTTGTGAAGAACTGGGATTAGATCTTCTTTGAAGGTCTGATAGAACTCTGCACTAAACCCATCTGGTCCTGGGCTTTTTTTAGTTGGGAGACTATTAATGACTGCTTCTATTTCTTTGGGGGATATAGGGCTGTTTAGATCATTAACCTGATCTTGATTCAACTTTGGTACCTGGTATCTGTCTAGGAACTTCTCCATTTCATCCAGGTTCTCCAGTTTTGTTGAGTATAGCCTTTGGTAGAAGGATCTGATGGTGTTTTGGATGTCTTCAGGATCTGTTGTTATGTCTCCTTTTTCATTTCTGATTTTGTTAATTAGGATGCTTTCCCTGTGCCCTCTAGTGAGTCTGGCTAAGGGTTTATCTATCTTGTTGATTTTCTCAAAGAACCAGCTCCTTGATTGGTTGATTCTTTGAATAGTTTTTCTTGTTTCCACTTGGTTGATTTCGCCCCTGAGTTTGATTATTTCCTGCCGTCTAGTCCTCTTGGGTGAATTTGCTTCCTTTTGTTCTAGTGCTTTTAGGTGTGTTGTCAAGCTGCTAATGTGTGCTCTCTCTAGTTTCCTTTTGGAGGCACTCAGAGCTATGAGTTTTCCTCTTAGAAATGCTTTCATTGCGTCCCATAAGTTTGGGTATGTTGTGGCTTCATTTTCATTGAACTCTAAAAAGTCCTTAATTTCTTTCTTTATTCCTTCCTTGACCAAGGTATCATTGAGAAGAGTGTTGTTCAGTTTCCACGTGAAGGTTGGCTTTCTATTATTTATTTTGTTATGGAAGATCAGCCTTAGTCCATGGTGATCTGATAGGATGCATGGGACAATTTCAATATTTTTGTATCTGTTGAGGCCTGTTTTGTGACCAATTATGTGGTCAATTTTGGAGAAGGTACCATGAGGTGCTGAGAAGAAGGTATATCCTTTTGTTTTAGGATAGAATGTTCTGTAGATATCTGCCAGATCCATTTGATTCATAATTTCTCTTAGTTTCTCTGTGTCCCTGTTTAGTTTCTGTTTCCATGATCTGTCCATTGGTGAAAGTGGTGTGTTGAAGTCTCCCACTATTATTGTATGAGGTGCAATGTGTGCTTTGAGATTTACTAAAGTTTCTTTAATGAATGTGGCTGCCTTTGTATTTGGAGCATAGATATTCAGGATTGATACTTCCTCTTGGAGGATTTTACCTTTGATGAGTATGAAGTGTCCCTCCCTGTCTTTTTTAATGACTTTGGGTTGGAAGTCAATCTTATCAGATATTAGAATGGCTACTCCAGCTTGTTTCTTCATGCCATTTGCTTGGAAAATTGTTTTCCAGCCTTTCATTCTGAGGTAGTGTCTATCCTTTTCTCTGAGATGAGTTTCCTGTAAGCAGCAAAATGTTGGGTCTTGTTTGTGTAGCCAGTTTGTTAGTCTATGTCTTTTTTTTTTTTTTTTTTTTTTTTATATATTTTTATTACATAATTTCCTCAATTACATTTCCAATACTATCCCAAAAGTCCCCCATAGCGCCCCCCACTTCCCTACCCACCCATTCCCATTCTTTTGGCCCTGGCATTCCCCTATATTGGGGCATATAAAGTTTGCAAGTCCAATGGGCCTCTCTTTCCATTGATGGCCGACTAGGCCATCTTTCGATACATATGCAGCTAGAGACAAGAGCTCCAGGGTTCCGGTTAGTACATCATGTTGTTCCAACAATAGGGTTGCAGATCCCTTTAGCTCCTTGGGTACTTTCTCTAGCTTCTCCATTGGGAGCCCTGTGATACATCCAATAGCTGACTGTGAACATCCACTCCTGTGTTTGCTAGGCCCCGGCATCGTCTCACAAGAGACAGCTATATTTGGGTCCTTTCAGCAAGATCTTGCTAGTGTATGCAATGGTGTCAGCGTTTAGAAGCTGATTATGGGACGGATCCCTGGATACAGCAGTCTCTAAATGGTCCATCCTTTCATCACAGCTACGAACTTTGTCTCTGTAGCTCCTTCCCTGGGTGTTTTGTTCCCAATTCTAAGAAGGTGCACAGTGTCCACACTTTGGTCTTCATTCTTCTTGAGTTTCATGCGTTTAGCAAATTGTATCTTATATCTTGGGTATCCTAAGTTTTGGGCTAATATCCACTTATCAATGAATACATATTGTGTGAGTTCTTTTGTGATTGTGTTACTTCACTCAAGATGATGCCCTCCAGGTCCATCCATTTGGCTAGGAATTTCATAAATTCATTCTTTTTAATAGCTGAGTAGTACTCCATTGTGTAAATGTACCATAATTTCTGTATCCATTCCTCTGTTGAGGGACATCTGGGTTCTTTCCAGCTTCTGGCTATTATAAATAGGGCTGCTATGAACATAGTGGAGCATGTGTCCTTTTTACCGGTTGGGACATCTTCTGGATATATGCCCAGGAGAGGTATTGCTGGATCCTCCGGTAGTACTATGTCCAATTTTCTGAGGAACCGCCAGACTGATTTCCAGAGTGGTTGTACAAGCTTGCAATCCCACCAACAATGGAGGAGTGTTCCTCTTTCTCCACATCCTCGCCAGCATCTGCTGTCACCTGAATTTTTGATCTTAGCCATTCTGACTGGTGTGAGGTGGAATCTCAGGGTTGTTTTGATTTGCATTTCCCTGATGATTAAGGATGTTGAACATTTTTTCAGGTGCTTCTCTGCCATTCGGTATTCCTCAGGTGAGAATTCTTTGTTCAGTTCTGAGCCCCATTTTTTAATGGGGTTATTTGACTTTCTGGAGTCCACCTTCTTGAGTTCTTTATATATATTGGATATTAGTCCCTTATCTGATTTAGGATAGGTGAAGATCCTTTCCCAATCTGTTGGTGGTTTTTTTGTCTTATTGATGGTGTCTTTAGCCTTGCAGAAGCTTTGTAGTTTCATGAGGTCCCACTTGTCAATTCTCGATCTTACAGCACAAGCCATTACTGTTCTATTCAGGAATTTTTCCCCTGTGCCCATATCTTCAAGGCTTTTCCCCACTTTCTCCTCTATAAGTTTCAGTGTCTCTGGTTTTATGTGAAGTTCCTTGATCCACTTAGACTTGACCTTAGTACAAGGAGATAGGAATGGATCGATTCGCATTCTTCTACATGTTAACAACCAGTTGTGCCAGCACCATTTGTTGAAAATGCTGTCTTTCTTCCACTGGATGTTTTTAGCTCCCTTGTCGAAGATCAAGTGACCATAGGTGTGTGGGTTCATTTCTGGGTCTTCAATTCTATTCCATTGGTCTATTTGTCTGTCACTATACCAGTACCATGCAGTTTTTATCACAATTGCTCTGTAGTAGAGCTTTAGGTCCGGCAAGGTGATTCCACCAGAGGTTCTTTTATCCTTGAGAAGAGTTTTTGCTATCCTAGGTTTTTTGTTATTCCAGATGAATTTGCAGATTGCACTTTCTAATTCGTTGAAGAATTGATTTGGAATTTTGATGGGGATTGCATTGAATCTGTAGATTGCTTTTGGCAAGATAGCCATTTTTACAATGTTGATCCTGCCAATCCATGAGCATGGGAGATCTTTCCATCTTCTGAGATCTTCTATAATTTCTTTCTTCAGAGACTTGAAGTTTTTATTATACAGATCTTTCACTTCCTTAGTTAGAGTCACGCCAAGATATTTTATATTATTTGTGACTATTGAGAAGGGTGTTGTTTCCCTAATTTCTTTCTCAGCCTGTTTATTCTTTGTGTAGAGAAAGGCCATTGATTTGTTTGAGTTAATTTTATATCCAGCTACTTCACCGAAGCTGTTTATCAGGCTTAGGAGTTCTCTGGTGGAATTTTTAGGGTCACTTATATATACTATCATATCATCTGCAAAGAGTGATATTTTGACTTCATCTTTTCCAATTTGTATCCCTTTGATCTCCTTTTGTTGTCGAATTGCTCTGGCTAGGACTTCAAGTACAATGTTGAATAGGTATGGAGAAAGTGGACAGCCTTGTCTAGTCCCTGATTTTAGAGGGATTGCTTCAAGCTTCTGACCATTTACTTTGATGTTGGCTACTGGTTTGCTGTAGATTGCTTTTATCATGTTTAGGTATGGGCCTTGAATTCCTGATCTTTCCAAGACTTTTATCATGAATGGGTGTTGGATCTTGTCAAATGCTTTTTCCGCATCTAAGGAGATGACCATGTGGTTTTTGTCTTTGAGTTTGTTTATATACTGGATTACGTTGATGGATTTCCGTATATTGAACCATCCCTGCATCCCTGGGATGAAACCTACTTGGTCAGGATGGATGATTGTTTTGATGTGTTCTTGGATTCGGTTAGCAAGAACTTTATTGAGGATTTTTGCATCAATATTCATAAGGGATATTGGTCTGAAGTTTTCTATCTTTGTTGGGTCTTTTTGTGGTTTAGGTATCAGAGTAATTGTGGCTTCATAGAATGAGTTGGGTAGAGTACCTTCTGTTTCTATTTTGTGGAATAGTTTGTGAAGAACTGGGATTAGATCTTCTTTGAAGGTCTGATAGAACTCTGCACTAAACCCATCTGGTCCTGGGCTTTTTTTAGTTGGGAGACTATTAATGACTGCTTCTATTTCTTTGGGGGATATAGGGCTGTTTAGATCATTAACCTGATCTTGATTCAACTTTGGTACCTGGTATCTGTCTAGGAACTTCTCCATTTCATCCAGGTTCTCCAGTTTTGTTGAGTATAGCCTTTGGTAGAAGGATCTGATGGTGTTTTGGATGTCTTCAGGATCTGTTGTTATGTCTCCTTTTTCATTTCTGATTTTGTTAATTAGGATGCTTTCCCTGTGCCCTCTAGTGAGTCTGGCTAAGGGTTTATCTATCTTGTTGATTTTCTCAAAGAACCAGCTCCTTGATTGGTTGATTCTTTGAATAGTTTTTCTTGTTTCCACTTGGTTGATTTCACCCCTGAGTTTGATTATTTCCTGCCGTCTACTCCTCTTGGGTGAATTTGCTTCCTTTTGTTCTAGTGCTTTTAGGTGTGTTGTCAAGCTGCTAATGTGTGCTCTCTCTAGTTTCCTTTTGGAGGCACTCAGAGCTATGAGTTTTCCTCTTAAAAATGCTTTCATTGCGTCCCATAAGTTTGGGTATGTTGTGGCTTCATTTTCATTGAACTCTATAAAGTCCTTAATTTCTTTCTTTATTCCTTCCTTGACCAAGGTATCATTGAGAAGAGTGTTGTTCAGTTTCCATGTGAAGGTTGGCTTTCTATTATTTATTTTGTTATTGAAGATCAGCCTTAGTCCATGGTGATCTGATAGGATGCATGGGACAATTTCAATATTTTTATATCTGTTGAGGCCTGTTTTGTGACCAATTATGTGGTCAATTTTGGAGAAGGTACCATGAGGTGCTGAGAAGAAGGTATATCCTTTTGTTTTAGGATAGAATGTTCTGTAGATATCTGCCAGATCCATTTGATTCATAATTTCTCTTAGTTTCACTGTGTCCCTGTTTAGTTTCTGTTTCCATGATCTGTCCATTGGTGAAAGTGGTGTGTTGAAGTCTCCCACTATTATTGTATGAGGTGCAATGTGTGCTTTGAGATTTACTAAAGTTTCTTTAATGAATGTGGCTGCCTTTGTATTTGGAGCATAGATATTCAGGATTGATACTTCCTCTTGGAGGATTTTACCTTTGATGAGTATGAAGTGTCCCTCCCTGTCTTTTTTAATGACTTTGGGTTGGAAGTCAATCTTATCAGATATTAGAATGGCTACTCCAGCTTGTTTCTTCATGCCATTTGCTTGGAGAATTGTTTTCCAGCCTTTCATTCTGAGGTAGTGTCTATCCTTTTCTCTGAGATGAGTTTCCTGTAAGCAGCAAAATGTTGGGTCTTGTTTGTGTAGCCAGTTTGTTAGTCTATGTCTTTTTATCGGGGAGTTGAGTCCATTGATATTAAGAGATATTAAGGAAAAGAAATTGGTGTTTCCTGTTATTTTTGATGTTAAAGTTGGCATTTTGTTCTTGTGGCTGTCTTCTTTTAGGTTTGTTGAGGGATTACCTTCTTGTTGTTTCTAGGGCGTGGTTCCTGTCCTTGTATTGGTTTTTTTCTGTTATTATCCTTTGAAGGGCTGGATTCGTGGAGAGATAATGTGTGAATTTGGTTTTGTCGTGGAATACTTTGGTTTCTCCATCTATGTTAATTGAGAGTTTGGCTGGGTATAGTAGCCTGGGCTGGAATTTGTGTTCTTTTAGTGTCTGTATAACATCTGTCCAGGATCTTCTGGCTTTCATAGTCTCTGGTGAAAAGTCTGGTGTAATTCTGATAGGCTTGCCTTTATATGTTACTTGGCCTTTTTCTCTTACTGCTTTTAGTATTCTATCTTTATTTAGAGCATTTGTTGCTCTGATTATTATGTGTCGGGAGGTATTTCTTTTCTGATCCAGTCTATTTGGAGTTCTGTAGGCTTCTTGTATGTTCATGGGCATCTCTTTCTTTAGATTTGGGAAGTTTTCTTCTATAATTTTGTTGAAGATGTTTGCTGGTCCTTTGAGTTGAAAATCTTCATTCTCATCCACTCCTATTATCCGTAGGTTTGGTCTTCTCATTATGTCCTGTATTTCTTGGATGTTTTGAGTTAGGATCTTTTTGCATTTTCCATTTTCCTTGATTGTTGTGCCGATGTTCTCTATGGAATCTTCTGCACCTGAGATTCTCTCTTCCATCTCTTGTATTCTGTTGCTGATGCTCATATCTATGGTTCCAGATTTCTTTCCTAGGGTTTCTATCTCCAGTGTTGCCTCATTTTGGGTTTTCTTTATTGTGTCTACTTCCCTTTTTAGGTCTAGTATGGTTTTGTTCATTTCCATCATCTGTTTGGATGTGTTTTCCTGTTTTTCTGTAAGGACTTCTACCTGTTTGATTATGTTATCATGTTTTTCTTTAAGGATTTGTAACTCTTTAGCAGTGTTCTCCTGCAATTCTTTAAGGGATTTTTGTGCTTCCTCTTTATTGTCTTCTTCCTTTTTAGCAGTGTTCTCCTGCATTTCTTTAAGTGTGTTATTAACGTCCTTCTTGAAGTCCTCTATCATCATCAGGAGATATGCTTTTAAATCCGTGTCTAGCTTTTCCGGTGTGTTGGGGTGCCCTGGACTGGGTGAAGTGGGGGTGCTGGGTTCTGATGATGGTGAGTGGTCTTGGTTTCTGTTAGTAAGATTATTACGTTTACCTTTCGCCATCTGGTAATCTCTGGGGTTAGTTGTTATCGTCACTATTTAAAGATTGGAGCAGAAGCTGTGTTCCACTCACCAGCAGTCTCTAAATCCTGCGGCGGGGGTCGTGGGTAGCTGACGGTACCCCGGTGCTGGTCCAGCCGGAAGAGGCCTGTGGTCCTACTGAGGCCGTTTTTCTGCTTCCCTAACTAATGCAGTCTCTGGTCCCGCGTGCAATTGGATTGGAGCAGAAGCTGTGTTCCACTCTCCAGAAGTCTTAAGATCCTGTGGTGGGTGTTGTGGGTAGCTGGTGAGTGTCAGCCGACCCTGCGCCCCAGCTGCCCCGGTGCTTTTCTGACCGGAAGAGGGTTGTGGCCCTATGTAGGCCGGATTTCTCTCTCCCCAACCAGAGCAATCTCAGGTCCCGCGTGATTGGACTGGAGCAGAAGCTGTGTTCCACTCACCAGCAGTCCCAAAATCCTGCGGCTGGGGTCGTGGGTAGCTGGCAGGTGTCAGGCAACCCTGCGCTCCCGCTACCCTGGTGCTGATCCGGCCGGGTGAGGCCTGTGGCCCTACTCAGGCCAGTTTCTGCTTCCCTAACTAATGCAGTCTCAGGTCCCGCGCAATTGGATTGGAGCAGAAGCTGTGCTCCACTCACCAGAAGTCTTAAGATCCTGTGGCGGGTGTTGTGGGCAGTTGGCGAGTGTCAGCAGACCCTGCGCCCCAGCTGCTCAGGTGCTTTTCTGACCGGAAGAGGGTTGTGGCCCTATGTAGGCCGGATTTCTCTCTCCCCAACCAGAGCAGTCTCAGGTCCCGCGTGATTGGACTGGAGCAGAAGCTGTGTTCCACTCACCAGCAGTCCCAAAATCCTGCGGCGGGGGTCGTGGGTAGCTGGCGGGTGTCAGGCAACCCTGCGCTCCCGCTACCCTGGCGCTGATCCGGCCGGGTGAGGCCTGTGGCCCTACTCAGGCCAGTTTCTGCTTCCCTAACTAATGCAGTCTCAGGTCCCGCGCAATTGGATTGGAGCAGAAGCTGTGTTCCACTCACCAGCAGTCCCAAAATCCTGCGGCGGGGGTCGTGGGTAGCTGGCGGGTGTCAGGCAACCCTGCGCTCCCGCTACCCCGGCTCTGATCCAGCCGGATGAGGCCTGTGGTCCTACTCAGGCCGGTTTCTGCTTCCCTAACTAATGCAGTCTCAGGTCCCGCGCAATTGGATTGGAGCAGAAGCTGTGCTCCACTCACCAGAAGTCTTAAGATCCTGTGGCGGGTGTTGTGGGCAGTTGGCGAGTGTCAGCAGACCCTGCGCCCCAGCTGCTCAGGTGCTTTTCTCAGTCTATGTCTTTTTATCGGGGAGTTGAGTCCATTGATATTAAGAGATATTAAGGAAAAGTAATTGTTGTTTCCTGTTATTTTTGTTGTTAAAATTGGCATTTTGTTCTTGTGGCTGTCTTCTTTTAGGTTTGTTGAGGGATTACCTTCTTGTTGTTTCTAGGGCGTGGTTCCTGTCCTTGTATTGGTTTTTTTTCTGTTATTATCCTTTGAAGGGCTGGATTCGTGGAGAGATAATGTGTGAATTTGGTTTTGTCGTGGAATACTTTGGTTTCTCCATCTATGTTAATTGAGAGTTTGGCTGGGTATAGTAGCCTGGGCTGGAATTTGTGTTCTTTTAGTGTCTGTATAATATCCGTCCAGGATCTTCTGGCTTTCATAGTCTCTGGTGAAAAATCTGGTGTAATTCTGATAGGCTTGCCTTTATATGTTACTTGGCCTTTTTCTCTTACTGCTTTTAGTATTCTATCTTTATTTAGAGCATTTGTTGTTCTGATTATTATGTGTCTGGAGGTATTTCTTTTCTGGTCCAGTCTATTTGGAGTTCTGTAGGCTTCTTGTATGTTCATGGGCATCTCTTTCTTTAGATTTGGGAAGTTTTCTTCTATAATTTTGTTGAAGATGTTTGCTGGTCCTTTGAGTTGAAAATCTTCATTCTCATCCACTCCTATTATCCGTAGGTTTGGTCTTCTCATTGTGTCCTGTATTTCTTGGATGTTTTGAGTTAGGATCTTTTTGCATTTTACATTTTCCTTGATTGTTGTGCCGATGTTCTCTATGGAATCTTCTGTGCCTGAGATTCTCTCTTCCATCTCTTGTATTCTGTTGCTGATGCTGGTATCTATGGTTCCAGATTTCTTTCCTAGGGTTTCTATCTCCAGTGTTGCCTCATTTTGGGTTTTCTTTATTGTGTCTACTTCCCTTTATAGGTCTAGTATGGTTTTGTTCATTTCCATCATCTGATTGGATGTGTTTTCCTGTTTCTCTTTAAGGACTTCTACCAGTTTGGTTGTGTTTTCCTGTTTTTCTTTAAGGACTTGTAACTCTTTAGCCATGTTCTCCTGTAGTTCTTTAAAGTCCTTCTTGATGTCCTCTGCCATCATCATGAGATATGCTTTTAAATCCAGGTCTAGTTTTTCAGGTGTGTTGGGGTGCCCTGGACTGGGCGAAGTGGGAGTGCTGGGTCCTGATGATGGTGAGTGGTCTTGGTTTCTGTTAGTAAGATTCTTACCTTTACCTCTCGCCATCTGGTAATCTCTGGAGTTGTTATAGTTGTCTCTGTTCAGAGGTTGTTCTTCTGGTGATTCTGAGTATCCTCTGTCAGCAGAGCTGGGAGACAGGCTCTCTCCTCTGAGTTTCAGTGGTTAGAGCACTCCCTGCTGACAAGCTTTCCTCTTAAAGGGAAGGTGTACAGGTATCTGGTGTTTGGACCTCCTCCTGGCCGAAGAAGAAGGCAGAAAACAGGACCTTTCCCAGATGCTGTGTTGCTTTGGCAGGTCACAGAAGCTGTAGGCTTCTGTGGTGCACACTCTCAGCTGTGCAGACTAAGTTCCTAAGTTCAGTGGAGTCCTGGATCCAAGATGTGCTCCCTGCTCCTGAGGCAGAGGGCTCCTGTGCAGGGCAGACCACTGTCTTCCAGCTAGGAGGGTGCCGGATGTCTCTGGCCCCAAAAGGGTGCTGACTCAGCAGCTCTGTGGCTCCCGCCTGTCCCAGAAGCTGTCTGCCTCTGTGGTCCTCAGTCTTACCTGTACAGACTAAGTTCGGCGGAGTCCCGGAGCCAAGATGGCGCTCCCTGCAGGGCAGGTCACTGTCCTCCGGCTGGAAGGGTGCCGGACGTCTGCGGCCCCAAAAGGGTGCTGCCTCAGCGGCTCTGTGGCTCCCGACTGTCCCAGAAGCTGTCTGCCTCTGTGGTCCTCACTCTGACCTGTATAGACTAAGTTCGGTGGAGTCCCGGAGCCAAGATGGCGCTCCCTGCAGGGCAGGTCACTGTCCTCCGGCTGGGAGGGTGCCGGATGTCTGCGGCCCCAAAAGGGTGCTGCCTCAGCGGCTCTGTGGCTCCCGCCTGTCCCAGAAGCTGTCTGCCTCTGTGGTCCTCACTCTGACCTGTACAGACTAAGTTCGGCGGAGTCCCGGAGCAAAGATGGCGCTCCCTGCAGGGCAGGTCACTGTCCTCCGGCTGGGAGGGTGCCGGATGTCTGCGGCCCCAAAAGGGTGCTGCCTCAGCGGCTCTGTGGCTCCCGCCTGTCCCAGAAGCTGTCTGCCTCTGTGGTCCTCAGTCTTACCTGTACAGACTAAGTTCAGCGGAGTCCCGGAGCCAAGATTGTCATTATCCCTTTTCATCCTGGTGTCTCGGTCCTGGCCCTTCAGGACTCACATGCCTTTCAACATTTGCTTTTCTCTACAAGGCTCCAACCACCTTGGATCCCCCTATTCTTACTGCTAGGAAACCTTGGGTTTTTCTAACCCCAGGGAGCCAAGAGTGATCTGATACATTGTTAGCTCTCCATAAATGTTTGCTTGGGGGAGGGGAGGGGGGGTGAAAAGGAAGATGGAAAGAAGGAAGGGAGGGTGGAGGGACAGAGGAAGGGAATGATGAAAGATGTGCTAGCTTCCTTTCTGTGCCTGTGATAGACAGAACGACCACAGACAGAGCTACATAGTGAGACTAGGGAGACCTTGTCTCAAAAACAAAACAAAAATTAAAACACACACAAAAAAAGGGAGGAAGGGAGAGAAAGGGAGAGAAAGGGAGAGAGAGAGAGAGAGAGAGAGAGAGAGAGAGAGAGAGAGAGAGGAAGAGAGAGGAAGGAGAGAGGAAGAGACAGGGAGAAACAGATGGGAGAGAGAGAGAGAGAGAGAGAGAGAGAGAGAGAGAGAGAGAGAGAGAGAGAGGTAGGGCAAGACTAAAGAACCCTACCCCAGAGATTGCTTCCTCCTGCAAGGGTCCACATCATGAACGTTCCATAATCCAAATGCCAAACTGGACTACCTACAGTGGATCCAACTATTCAAACACAAAAGCCTAGTGACACATTTCTCACTCAAGCTATCGTAGAGAGGCAGATGGGAAGGGAAAGGAAGGAAAGGGAAAGAAAGAAGCATGAGGCTATGACAAGGTCAGTCCACTGAGCATTTGAACAGAATTCCCTTAGCTATTTCCCCCTCCTGTGTTTGAAAGGATTTATCGTTGAAAATTCTTTTGTCTTAGTATCACAAATACTTACATTTTGGGAGGGGTGCTTGAGCCATAAAAGTAGAGTTGAAGACCTGAGTTTTACAGCAGGATAGAGAGGAGTGATAGCTGAATCATGTATGGACTTGGCGAGGCTAAGGAGACCTCGGCTGCTGATAAAGCACTTGCTCCTGAGGATGTATTTGGGTGTTTCTGGATGAGATCAGGTTTTGAATCAGAGATGAGAAGAGAAGGTCGTGTTCAGCCATGTGGGCAGGAATTATCCCATCCCCTGGGAGCCAGTATAGAATACCAAGAGTTTAGAAAGAGCTTGGATGTGCTTTCTGGGCTTAAGCTAAGATATTCATCTTGTTAGCCTAGGAAACAGTTCTGTGCCTTCAAACTCTGACTGAGATTGCTTGACTGGCTCTCTGGGTTCTCCAACTAAGCAGGTGGTATATCATGAGGCTTCCCAGCTTCAGAAAACCACAAGAGCAAATCCCTGTAATAAATTTTACATTTTTGTATATAGTCATCCTTTGGTGAAGGATCAATGAAGGATTAGCTCCAGGACCCTTCGTGAATCCAAAATCCCTTCTATAAAATGACACAGTACTTGCATATAACTTACATACATCCTCTTTAAATAAGTATTATCATTTTATTTCTTTGAATATGTTGTGTGTCCTAGCACAAATGTAAAAGTCAGAGGATAACTTGGGGTAGCTGGGGTAGCTCTCTTTCTAGCATTTAGGTCCTGGGATTGAAATCAGATCATGAGGTTTGGTGCCTTACTCACTGAGCTATTGCTCCAGACTTTTATATACATCTTCTTGTATACTTTAAATCATCTCAGATACTTAAACTATCTAACAAAATATAAATGGTTATATCATACTTTTTATAACATAACAAAAGAAAATCTGAAATATATATATATATATATATATATATATAATTCATTTTCAAATATTTTCCATGGTCAGCTGGTTGAATCTATGGGTACAGAGGGGTAAATACAAATCCTGTTGGTTTTGTTTCTCTGGATATTTGATTCATCCAGAGCTTAAAAGTCCCTAAATTCTAAGTATCAGCTCAGCTATGCCCCAAGCTGCTGTGTGGTCCTGGGGTAATCATTTTTCCGTGTTGTTTAACATTAGGGCAATCCTCAAAATTGACATTCTTACCAAGTGGCCATGGCTAATAATTATCATGCATCTTAATTTGTCAGCTTCTCAGAGGATCCACAGAAGTGACCACTCTACTATCTGAATTTTCATGATCTTTGAATACCAGATTCTCTAGTGTTTGAATATCTTTTGTTTATACCTCCTTTATTTTAACTAATACTTCTAGAATTCATGGCTCAGGGCTATATAGCCATTTGTTCTCATTACTTCTATTTCTGAAATGGCTTTTGACTCTGTTCCTGGCTTCTCTGTTCCTTGTGACTCCTACTTGCTTAATATTTCTCAGTTAGGAGCAATAGCTCCCTGGAGCTGATGTCTGCCTTTTTAGTTCATCATTCTCCATTATGCCAACTGCATCCTGGGACACTGAAACGAGCCCAGACTGCCCAGGCCATTTATCTGTGAGGTTACTTAAAAGCTCAGCCCCTGGCTGCAGCTATAATGGCTGTATTTGATATTTTCTGGTCTCTCTGAGCTTTCTACTCCAGCTCTCAATACCTGCCATAAACTCTCCTTCTTTGATTACCTATATAGGGATCTCTATTCTCTATATTCTCTGACATAACATCACTCTTATTCATAAACTCCCCATATCCACAACTGTGGCAATATTGCTTTTTAAATTGGAAGGGATTTAGGGGGTATGGCTCAGAGGTACAAATTTTGCCTAACTTTCATAAAAATGTGAGTTTAATTTCTAGATGAAAGAAAGCAAAAAGTATTTTCAGGACTGGAGGATTGCTCAGTGGGAAAAGGAGTTGATGCACCAGCCTGAGAACCTAAGCTCCGATCCCCATTATCACCTAAAAGGCCAGGCCTGGAGGCAAACATCTATGATCCCAGTGCTGGTTATTCTAGCGGCTTGCTGGCAAGCCAGCCTGGACTACTTGGTAACACACACTGACACACACGGACACAGACACACACAGCCTATAAATTCTTCTTGACAACTCCACTTATTCCTTCAATAACTGCGTACTCATCAGCTATATCAAGCTATAGTGTTAGGTGAACAATGGAAAAGGAAAGCATAGCGGCCTCCTCATTGGGTTTGACAAACAACTTGACATGTATCATTCTTCTTTGTTGTCTTGTCAACATTACAATTGGCTTAGGCCCTGCAGACGTGAAAACAGTCAGTATTTTCATGCATGCAGTTTGTTTTTCAGATACGCTGGGAACATGGAACCAAGGGAACATCGCAGCTATCATTCCTCCCTTTCTACTTAAGAACAAAGACACTTTTTTAAAACAGATGACATCACTGTTTTAAAATAGATGAAGTAATTGTTTTTAAACACGTGACGTCCTAATAAACAGACTTCACTCACTGATAACTGCTGAGTATTTAAGGTGGTCTAAGCAACTTACCCCACAATGTATCACTTCCAAATTGGCAGTTCAAAATAATCCCTGACATAGGATTTTTTTTGTTGTTTTTTTGTTTTTTGTTTTTTGGTTTTTTTTTTTTTCTTTTTTCGAAACAGGATTTCTCTGTGTAGCCCCGGATGTCCTGGAACTCACTTTGTAGACCAGGCTGGCCTTGAACTCAGAAATCTGCCTGTCTCTGCCTCCCAAGTGCTGGGATTAAAGGCGTGTGCCACCACCGCCCAGTTCTGACATAGGATTTTAAGCATTAATGATCATAGCACGGTACTCTGAAATATACCCAAAGATGTATGCTAGCTGTCAAGAGGCCTAAGTGAGCTAACATGAAGTTATTACACTTTTCTGAACTTGTTTGTCAAAGCAGGACTAATACCAAAAATGGGTCTTGAGAAGAGAAACTCCTCCTTATCACTAGTAGTCAGTGCCTGTCAATCAATAAATAAATCAATAAATAATGAGAGACGTAGGAGCTGGAGAGATGCTGAGCTTTGGTTAAGAGCACTGGCAACTCTCCCAGAGGGATAGGGTTGATCCCTATAACCCACATGGCCTCTCTCAATTGTCTATAGCTCTCGTCTAAGGGATTCAACGCCCTCTTCTGGCTCCCTTGTGTACTAGGCAAGCAAGTGGTACACAGACAAAAACCCATACATGTAAAATAGGAATGAAAAATTAAAGATTAACAAAAGCATGGTATGTTCTTGTCTTACAATATACCCATTGTTAATATGTCAATTCTCTCTGAAACTAACTAACCAAAAAGTGTTTATCCCAGTCTAACACAGCAACAAAAACATGAACAGAATTCTTTTGGTACTTGTCAAAACAAAAACAAAAACAAACAAGAACAACAAAAACCATTTGTATGGATGAATAAACACAATCTGCAAAACAACCAGGAAGCTTCTATTCTCAAAGAGCATCAGGGAAGACACTGTGGGTCAGTTGAGGTCCAGTGTCTATTGCTCATGGTCTGTAGTTGGGACAGAAATGGATCCAAATAAGATTATGACTGGATTACATAATAAGGCAATGGAAATAAATGTGTCATTGAAGACAACTTGCTAGTCCTTGAAAACAGAATAAAGCTGGTTGACTATCTTGAACTTCCAGATGGAATAAAGATCGAAACATCCAAAAAAAATATCAAAAAGGATTACAATCTTGTAGCTGAATATTCCTCTGTGAAGGAGAACATGAAGCTTGACTCTCTTGGCTTCACAATTTACTGGGAAGGATTCCCACTAAGGGTGGGGTGGGGGGAGCTGGTGAGATCCAGCACTCACTTCTAGATGGGGAGCTGTAGGAGTTGAGCTCTTAGCACACATAGATGGCCTTATGGGAAATTCCCTGTGTGATTCCCTGATTCAAGAAGAAAATGTCCAAGTATGATGGTTCATACCTGTATTCCTTTTTTTTTCTTTTTTATTGTTAGATATTTTCTTTATTTACATTTAATGTTATCCCATTTCCTAGTTTCCCCTCTGAAAATCCCCTATCTCCTCTCCACTCCTCCTGCTTCCCAACCTACCCACTCCCAATCGTGGTCCTGGCTTTGTACTTGCATTCTTGACCCCAGGGGCCAAGGCAGGAGGATTGTAGTGAGTTCAAGGCTATTTGGATTACTTAGTAAGCTATAGGGTGAGATGCAATCTACAAAACAAAGACAACAACCACAACAAAAGGAAGAGTAGGAAAAAGACTGGTTTTCAGGAGGCTCTTCTTTGATGTAAGGATGATGCCATCACTAGCCCTACTATTGTAGGCTCTGCGCCCCCCCCCCCCCTTTAAAGGAGGCCTTGGAGGATGGGTGAGGATGAGCAGACTTCTATGTAGATCATTATCTTCCTAGTAGGAAAACAACCCTAAAACTTAGGATCCCATGGAAAGGGGTACACCAAATAACCACTGGATTGCAAAATCAAACTCAGACGCTGACATTTCTTGGCAAAGAGAAGACAAAGTTCACGTGTGAACTGGATGATGAATTCGGACTAGAAACAGGGAGACATTAGAAACAGCTACTGCAGTGTGACAGGAGAGGTGGGAATCTCTAGGTCGCCAATAAGCTTTCTAACCTAACCCATGCTGTGGTATGCAGTAACTGACCTAGTGATAGGAGATAGGCAAGGGCAGGACTCAGATCCGTTAGGGATGAAAGTGTAGGACACTCAAACAAGTAAAGAATGATGACCTGTCAAAGCAAAGTGAGAGGAAGACATCGTTTTTGGTAGTTTCAGAGACTGCATCCAAGTGTTTGGCTTCTGAGTTCCAGCCTGGAAGTAGTAAGCAGGCTGACTAGTGTTAACTTGGTGTTTTATCTCCCTTTAAAGCACAAATTCTGTTCACATTTTAGAAAAGAAGACAGATCCTCTTGCCTACTAAGAGTTCTGCAGAGGTTTATATCAGCAATATCCATCTTATCTCCAGCTCCCCTAGCCCGTGCCTCTTGATGCAGCTTTTCCATTTTCTCTAACCCATGGTCTCTCAGTGCACTAGATGTTTCCACCTCCAGCCACCTGCCCCTGAGCCCTTCTCCCCACACTGTCACCCATGGTTCCTCACTTGTTGCCATGTGCCACTAGTCTCAAGATTGTCTCTGAGACTGACTGCTCTAAAACATTGAACTTCTGTTACAAACCTTCTGAGAGAGCCAATGCTGTGGTCTAGAACACGTACAATATTAGCTTTTTTTTTTTTTTCAGTAGTACTATTTATGGAGAAGCCGCAAGGTCAAGCTAGCATCCAGGCCTGTGAGTTTAAAATCAACCGAATAACAAGCAATTAGCCCATTTTTACCTTTGGCTCTGGTCCATGTGACTCTCCCTTTCCTGCCCAAAGGGCAGAGGAAGGCCTCTGAGCGCAGAGCAGGAGTCTGGGGCATTGTTCAGGATCCACAGGTCCAGTGATAATTATGGCTTGGGGGGACTTGGTTTTTCAAGTGTTCTTCAGGTTTCCGTTTTTGTTTCAAATGTTAGTGACTCCTTTTCCCTAGGATAACCATTTGTCTAATGACCACACCATATAGCAAAAATGTGAGTTCTGGAAATTTCCCATTTCTTTTTTCTCAAAGATATCCTCTCCAGGAGGCCAGTGTTTAGTCACCATTGTCATCATGAATATATTTAACATGACAGGGTCACTGAGGGCTCAGATCCTTTGGAAATGAAACTTGGGTCACTCCAGTGAGAAACTCAAACAGCTATAGGGCAAGCCTCTATTTCAGACTGTCGCTATCTCCTCTTGAACCCTCCTTCTACCTGGCCTGCCTGTCTAATAGGAATTATGATTCCATTGGGTATAGGGCTGTGCACATCCAGTGTTTTTTCTATCTAGTTGCTGATTGAGCCAGATTTTTAATACACATACCCAAAGCAACATAGGTACCACTAGGAAGCTACATTAAAGCTTGTGGGGTTAGGAGCTATTCTACATACTAATAAGCAATTTACCAAAGATCCCTTGTGGCAGGGGTAGGGGTGGGAGTGGGGAGGCTACTTTTTCCTTATCTTCAATTCAATTCTAGGAGGTTAGGCTGAGAAGGTCTGAGTGAGTAGGAATAACTAGGCAATCACAGACATTGCCTTTCCAAAAATCAATTTTATTGCCTGATTGAGCAGATGCGGGAATGGGCTCAATAGTACAAGCACAGTTTTCTAGACACTAAAGTGTTTAATCTTCCTCTCAAGGACACAACTCATATGGCCAGACATAGTAGCTCATGCATGTAGTCCTGGCACTCTGAAAGTAGAGGCTGGAAGGTTACTAGTTCAAGACCAGAATGGGCTAAATAGGAAGACCATCTCAAAATACAAACAAAATAATACATACAGAACATACAGGAATATTCTCTTTCCCCCTATGATTTCTCTCAAAGTTCATTCTTTTATGTGAAATAATTATTACAACATGCATGCTCCTAAACCTTGGGTTATCGTACACTTCCTGTTCATGGTTACCTCATAGTTTTCAAACACATACTACCTCAACCTCGTATCATAATGAGGGCCAGGTGTGGTGGTGCACATCTTTAATCCCAGAACTTGGGAGGCAGAGGCAAGAGGATTTTTTGTGAGCTAAATCTATATATTAAGTTCCAGGATAGTCAGGACTAATAGAGATACTACCTCAAAAGAAATCACAATAACATAGTGGCCTTTGATGAATTTACAGATTCCTTTCTTGTCACATTAAAAATCACCACTAAGTCCCAAGGACTCTACAGTCTTGAGGGAAACTTCATTATCACCAGTCATTTAAACATACTGTAATAGTCTACAAATGCAATTTGAACACTTATTGTGCTCTGTATAATGAGAGAAGGGTGACTAAAAATAGCATTAACTTTACATTCATCGGATATACAGCACAGCTGAAGAGGTGGCTACAGCAGGTCTGCCCACATAAGAGGAGTTGGAAGGCAGAACTGTACTGAATCCAGTCTCGCCAAGGTCCCACTGAGCTCTGGGTGACCATTTTTCAGCTCACTGTACACTGGTTTCCCCAAACATTGGCTGGATGTCGCACAGATACATCAGATATTGCTGGTCACATTTCTCTGGGAAAGAGAAGCACCAAGCTAAACTTGATTTTAACTGAACCCTTCACTTTCAAACATTCTTCACTTGACTTCTAATTCTGTCCTTTAAATGCTTATGATTCCTACATTAGCATTTTCAGTTTCTGTATTCTGTCCCTCCTCAGCATCCCCTCTGGGGTAGTTAGTGGGTACCTAAAATGAACATGTCTCAGAGTGAGTTCTGAGTCTTCATTCTTCACAAGTCCAATTTCCTGCTAGCGCGCTAGACAGGATGCCTGCTGAAGTATTTGATCAGACTCTCCAAGATCTTGGAATATTCTTTTTTACTCAGTTTGCCAGGAAATCTTGTGGGTTTATTTTAATCCCGCATCACTGATCCACAACATCCACGGCTCATCACCAGTATCTCCCCTTAAGACAGGATTTTCTCCACTTGGATCTTCCTGGCATTTTCAGCCGATCTCTCTGACTCCAGCCTTTGCTCTTCTCTGGAGTAGAGAGGGCCTCCTAAGCTGGATACTGTTATTTTCTCGTGTACCTTTTCAGTGACTTCTTTCAACCTGAAACCTTCCCAAGATTATTTGCTTGTGATTCCTCCATTCCTGTTTACAGTCAGCCTGCTTCTTGGTTTACGTTCTCTGCTCACCTCACTCATCATTTGAGTTTTCTTTACTCACTCTGAAACTCTGTCATCTGCATTCCTTTACCCAGAATTCCATTCACCTTGATGTCACTGCGGCTCTTTTCTTTAGTTCTTACCTGTGTCTGTACAAATGTCAACTATTTAGAGAGACAACTTCAAAATAGCATTCCTCCTTCCTGGCTTTTTGTTCTTACTGCCTCATCTCTCTGTCTCTGTGTCTGTCTCTCTCTGTCTCTGTCTCTCTCGGTTACTCTCTCCCCAACCCCGTGTGTAATACCTAGAATAATGAGTACCCAGGATATAGTAGGTCACTCTCAAATATAAGATAAGGAATGTTGTAGCAAAAGGGAAATTATAATAAGGTAGTATACGTTAAATTGGTCTCATGTTAGGTAGTGAAGAAAGCAAATCTCCCTTAGAAAATGTCCATGCGTTAAGAGGGCAGGCATGCAAAGGCAGAGGGCGCGACTCTGTAACACTGTCTGGACAGTGGCACACTGCTTCTTGTGACCTGACCTACTGCAAGCAGTGGGAAAGCTCTACTGAAAAAAATCAAGTTTAGCTTGGTGCTTCTCTTTCCCAGAGAAATGTGACCAGCAATATCTGATTTATCTGTGTAACAGACCTGTTTAGGAGTTCGACATCAGAGATGAAAGAAAGGAGTATCAACTCTTTCTTAATTTAAAAAGCAACGAAACAGAGAAGTACTGTGACAACCCAGCTGGATGTGTAACTGATACCTAGCCTATGATCTTGCCTCCAGGACCTGAGATGGGAGAAGAAAGAAGGGAGGAGGGGGAGATAGGGAGGGAGAGGGAATATTAATGAGACTGAATAGTCTGCATATCAGAGTGAACATGCTTTTTACAGTCTCTTCAACCCTAAATATCCCCATCTCTAATTCTAATCTTAACTCCCTTATGATATAAGGAGAAGGAAAGGTATAGAAAGGAAGTGTGTGTGTGTGTGTGTGTGTGTGTGTGTGTGTGTGTATGCATGTGCATGTACTCACAGACACATGGAGCACAACTATAGTGATTCAAGTCTATGCTTATAAAAATGAATTTAATTTAACAGCATAAAAATAATTGAGATTTACACAATGGAATAAGGAATTTAGTGGAGAATTTATTACCTTTTTTGGCCTCTGCATCTTCTGTTTACTTTTATTTTGGTAAGTATATGGCATACATGTGTACATGCATGTTCACACATGTGTGTTCTATGCATGTCGTGGCCAGAAATGAATGCTGGGTATCTTCCTCTACCATACAGACTGAGGCAGGGTCTCTCATGGACCAAGCTCACTGACTTGGCTAGTCTAGCTATCCAGTTTGTTCCAGGTAACCCCTGGTTTCACCTGGGGATATATATGAGTCATGACCTCTGAGCCATTTCCCCAGCCACTTCTTTAATTTTTGAAGTAACACTCCAGTTAGCATAGAAAATAATGGGTTTCATATGACACTTCCATACATATATGATTGCTCAAATGTGCCCACTTCCTCATCCCACTGTCCTGACCTCTGCTTCAGTCTCAGCCCCATTATGTGAACGGTGTCTTTCTTCACAGTTACAGAAACTGGTATTTATCAAGGACAGTGTTATGGGTGTAATCAACTCACTGCAACATGTTCCCTGCTCCAGTGTTATGGGCTTAATCAACTCACTGTAACATGTTCCCTGCTCCAGTTGAGGTACACGTTAAGAGCAAAATAACTGAAAGGAAGCAATGAGAGCTTGAACTGGTCCTCAGTTCCTGTAGATATCTGTAGAGGACTTTTTGACTGCTCTCAGATGTCCCTGGCTACCACACAGCCCTGTAAGAATGCTCCCTTTTGCTATCCGTGTGTCATCTGCAGGCCCCAGGCCATCAGCCCATTGTTGATTTGTTTTCTCTTCAGCGTCCCCATATCTCAGAGACTCCTCATGATTTGTTTCCTACTCTAACATTTTCTTTAATTCTCGCACACGGCGTGCTCCTCTCTTTCTTTTCTGGGACCCGTGAAAGGTCTGTGGTTCTTATCCCTGGTGCTACACTTCATATGACAAGTTGCTGTGATGTAAGTTGTATCTGTGGAATTATATCTTCTTTGTTTTCTACTCATCAGGGGAGACTGGAGGACTAGGGAAGGTAACTGAATGGTCACTGAAAAGACATCACTAGCAAACTCTATCCACTTATGCTTCCCAGTATCCAGCCTGAAGTGTCTGGGGTTGTGTCAGGGCCCAGTTCTGGCCCACCAGCCATAGCTGAGGGATTGCCCAGAAGCTCCTGCTTTCCTGAAAACAGGAAAGCAGACGGACTGTTGTTGCCTCTCACCCTTTATCTTCTTCCTCCCCTACTGAACACAGACTTGATGGTCGATCTGCAGTGTCAACTTACGTCATGAGAAAGGTCAGAAGAAGCACGGGCATATGAACTCAACTGTAAAACCAAGGTGTGACTAGGCAGACTTCTCACTGAGGAAAACAAAGCTCAGTTTTTTTCAAGGGGCCATGTGTGGCTTTCCTTTCACTTACAGGTGAACGGAGGTCTGAGTTATGCTCGCCACTTCTTTACCACAGTATCATAGCTCCCTTCAAAGAAATAAGCCAGAACTTGACAAGCAAATGGTTGAGGCTCCTTATTTTAAATTAGGACTAAGGAGAGAATTAAAGTTGAATTTAATTTGGGAAGAATGGGAAACTATTAAGATCTACAACTAACTGGATCTTGAGTGGTAGGACCTCAAGATAGTTGTTGCCTCTGTCATCAAACACTATAGTCTTAGAAGTAGGAGAATTCCCATAGGTGACTCTATGGTCAGAGAAGTTCATTGTCAATAACATCTCTTTTCTTATCCAGGGTTGCAATGCTCAGAGATAACTGAGAAGTCATTTTAGAAATGGCATTATGAAGCAGTGGGAGGAACAAGTGAATCTCTGGCAAATACATACACTGAGGACAAGGCCTCTACATCCCCAAAGGCCTTTATTCTCTTACGTGACTTCACTGCTCACAGAGAAGGGGAACAACAGAGCCTGGACTCTTTGTCTATGGTAATAAAAAGGCAAGTAAGTCAAACTTAACTTTTAAACCCTGTCTATGGCTTTCTATTTAAAGAATTTCTGGGAGATAGCATGTTCTTGTTCTCTTTGTAATCCAATAAGCTATAGAATCTGCAGCTGTACAGAATTGAGACTGTTTCAAGGGTGGCCTAGAAACTGTGATACTAAGACCTTGACTTTCCTGAAAGTTCAAGCGGCCCATCCTGTGTTCCTTCCTGGAAGGCCTCCAGCTGGGAAGTCCATCACACTCAAATGCAGCAGCTGTACAGGCTACATAACACTTGCTTAATTGGCATTTAATTACAGCTATGCACAGGTAATAACAGTAATGTTGCTGCATGTAGAACTTACTAGCATCTAACTCACACTGACGAGAAGCTCTGTGGTTTACTAGAGCATCAAACCCATCTCTGAGGGTCTCTGTCCTGGGACAGTTTCAGATACCAACACTATAGTATTCAGGGTCCACTTAGAAACTGGGGAAACCTAAGAGAAAAAAATGGTGGTTAATAAAAGGTATTCAATTATTGAGAAGGTAAAGTTTTTACAGGATCTCATATAGCCCAGGCTAGCCTGGAACTCTGTTTGCCAAACATAGCCTGGAATTTCTGATTCTGCTGTTTCTACCTTCTAAATTCTGGGATTGTAGGAGTGTGCACCAAACCTGGTTTATTTAGTCCTGGGGCTTGAGCCCATAGTGCTCTGGGGGGTTTTGTACACTTGTCAAAGTTTGGTCACAGTTACCCAAAAGCTTGACTGTAGCCAGAGTTTCTGCTCCCAGGATGGCTCACTTACCTGATTGGCCAGTGGGTGTTGGTTGTTGGCTGGAAGCTCTAGTTCCTTCTTACATATACCTCTCCACAGGCTTCCTGAGTGACCAAGATGGCTGGTTGGCTTCCCTCAGAGTGAGTGGCCTGCAGGACATGAGATGGAAGTGTTTGGGTGTTTGGTGGTGGGGGAGGTGTCATTGTGACTACTTGTGGGAAGACACCTACCTTAATAAGGCTCTGATTTTAGGGAAGATGAAGATAATGCTATACTGGAGGGAAGGGGACAGAGAACCTACCATTGGAAAAGAGTAATTTTGGATCAGGTAAGGATATTTGTTGTTTATTTCATCATGTATTCCAGCCTAGTCTCCAACTCAAGAACCCCCTGTGTGGACCGTCTGAGTGCTGAGACTACTGAGTGATTCTCCACCAGGCTTGACTTGAGGAACTGTTTCAAAGCCACCGCTTAGGGACTAGAAAACACCATCTCCATGCATTTACCTGTACTGTGGGTTTTGTTTTGTTTTGTTTTTCTTTTATGGAAAAATCTTTTAAAAATCCTTTTTTTTTTTTTTTTTTTTTTTTTTGGCCCGGCAGTGATAGTGCACACCTTTAATCCCAGCATTTGGGAGGTAGAAGCAGGCAGATCTCTGAGTTCGAGGCCACCCTAGTCTACAGAGTGAGTTCCAGGATACCCAGAGCCATACAGAGAAGGCCTATTTCAAAACAAGCAAGCAAAAAACAAACAAACAAACAAAAAAAAACCCAAAAAACCAAACAGACATTCTATTTTTTGAGACTCATTTTTTTTTGACAGTCATTTTAAGAGAGTCTTAATTAGTGGGGTCATCCCCTGGGGCATGAGGACCCTACCAGTGCACACACTTCTAAAGGAAATGACTGCTAGAGACACATGGAATTTTGTTGTTTTGTTTTGTTGGGTTTTTTTTTTTTCTTTTGAGACAGGGTTTCTCTGTGTAGTCCTGGCTGTCCTAGAACTCATTTTGTAGACCAGGCTGGCCTCAAACTCAGAGATCCATCTGCCTCTGCCTCCCAAGACCTAGGATTAAAGGTGTGCACCATCATCAGCAACAGGAATTTTAAAAAATTATTTCTTTTTGAAATTATAGTTACATCATTTCTCCCTTCCCTTTCCTCTCTCCAAGTCCTCTTTATACTCTACTTTACTCTCATTTAAATTCATGGCTTCTGTTTTAATTGTTACATATATGTATATACATTATATTCCTAAAATGCATATAAATACATCCTGCTTAGTCTGTACAATATTACTTATATGTGTGTTTTCAAGGACAACCGTTTGGTATGTGAGTGCTATTCTCTGGGGGAAAACTATTTCTCCTGCTCTCAACATTCTTTAGTTGCCCATAGTCCTTTGTGTGGGGCTGAGGCCCTTTGGGCTTTCCCTCACACACTTTGGCATGTCTATTTTGTTGTTCTTGTTCGGCTGATGTTTAGACAGTCATGTTGGTCAGACTTTATGGGTATAGCTTTTGGCATTACTAGGAGACCGAATCTCACAATTTCCCTGATGCCCTGATGCTTATAGTATTTCTTTTTTCCACTTCTGCAATAATCCCTGAGTCTTAGATGCAGGAGGTGTGTGTGTGTGTGTGTGTGTGTGTGTGTGTGTGTGTATTCTGGACTCTATAAACTCTGCATGTTGATTGGTGGTTATTGCAAAGAGAGGGTTCCTTGATGAAGAGTGAGGACTACATTTATCTGTAGGTATAAGGGCAAATGTTTAGAATGTAATTAGGGGACTATGCTTGTTTAATAAAGTGATGGCTATAGGTTCTCCTCCAAGATCCATATGACTTTACTACCCTTGTATAGTTGGCTAGGTTCTAGTAACAAGTGTGATTTCCCTTTTACTGAGTAGGAACTATGCTTATTTAAGTCCAATTAGAAAGCTGTTGGTTACTGCCAAAGTACATGGGCCACTACTACATCCTTGGGGTTATGGTGCTGTGTTGACTGTTGTTATGGCTCATAGGTGTCACAGCTGGGTATGACTGTTGGTTGCATCTTTCCTTTGAAAGCTTGCACAATGCCTTCTGGTACTACAAAAGCTAGTCCCTGGGAGGGAGGAGACTTTCAAGTCAGTTCCAACATAGGGGCTTCTGAGCTCTGTGTCTGAAGTACATAGGACACATTAAATATTTACTCAAAGGCCTTATAAATGGGATTCAATAATGAGTTTTTTTCAAATGCTTTAATAGTAATAACACTGTTCCTACATAAATCATTTAAGAAGCTAAAGGATAGAATACTTGCTTCAATAGTTTTATAATAGTATTGATTTATCAATATTCTCTTCATTTAAAACCTTCCTCACAAGAACAAACTATGGACCAATATTTCTTATGAACTTAGACATTAAAAGCTTAACAGAACAGTAGCAAACAGAATCTAGAAACAAGTAGAAAAGATATCTCAATAAGATATATTCCAAGAATGTAAAAATAGCTTTAACATTAAAAAGTTAATGAAGTGATATTTCATATTTATAGACAAGGCTCTAAAACCATGCCGTTACTTTGCTAAATAGACACAGAAAACACCACCATCTAAATTCAGAACACCTTCAGTATACAAACAAGACACACATTTCCTTAACTGGATGAGATGTACTTATAAAGTGTTTATAGTTAACATGGTAATGATAAAAGCCTGAATGAGTTTGCCTTAAAACCCACAGGTTTATTAAAGTAAAGGAAGGAAGACAAAGCTAGAAAGGAGAAAGAGAGAGAAGACAATCTTCACAGAAAGATGTATTTTTAGGTTGACTTTCTCTTCAAACAATGGTAAATTGATTTTGAGGAGAAACAACTGAACATTGTAAGGCCAAGTTCCATCCTGAAACTGTAGGAGACTCGTAAGGATGGGTATGGGTGTAGGAAGTCACAAGAGAAAGAGCCAGAGGTCCTTTCATTCACACGTTGTTTCTCCCCCTGTGGAAGGCTGACTCTATCTCTTGTCTACACACTCACAGGGGCCGTTGTGAGGAGCAACCACTCCACTTCTGTGCTGTCCTCTAACCATTTCTTGCTTGGGATGTTCGTGCTGCAACATGCGCTGTCAGGCCACAAAAGCAATGAAATTTCTCATTTACATTTTCTGTAGTGACTCGTGGTGCCTTCTGACTAAATAGTCACTTTCTTTTAGTCTTGACAAGGGTTTTGCTTTGTTACTCGGAGTGACTTCAAACACACAATCTTCCTGCTTTAGCTTTCAAGAGCACTGAGATTACAGGCTGTGCCACCATGCTCTACAGGCATAGTCTTACTAAATGAAGAATATAGTTGAATTTGTTTTGGAGGCAAGAAGCACTGTCACCTGATCTATCCCATATTAAGGGGCATTCGGTCTTTTATAGTAAATGTTCTTTTGGAAGATTATTTACGTACTGTGTGTATGTGAGGGTGTGTGAGTATGGGCACATACATGTCACACACACAACTTTCTCTTACTTTGCTGAGGCAGGATCTCTCTCTTACCGTTTTTGCTGTTCTGTGTACTTCAGGCAAGCTGACCCAGAAGTTTCTGGGTCATTCTCTTGTTTGTGTTTCCCATCTTTCTGTAGGAGTACAGATGTGAACCATCACGTCCATCTTGTTATGGGTTCCAGGGCTCCAAGTCAAGTCAGTGGGCTTGTATGGAGAACACTTTTACCCTGGGAACCATCCTGCAATCACTGAAAAAGGCATTCCTTATGCAATTCTGATCATGATCATAGGGATTATAAAGCAATTTGCCTGCCAGCTGACATCAAGTAGCAGACAAGTTCTGTGGCATATTATATAAAATGTGGATTCATAGTGAGCTTGGATAATTGAAAAGTCAGTCATTAATAAAACTAAAACTTTGACG
Organism: Mus caroli; assembly: GCF_978045245.1. NCBI lineage: Eukaryota > Metazoa > Chordata > Mammalia > Rodentia > Muridae > Mus > Mus caroli. The sequence continues at coordinate 49,993,824 of NW_028227266.1, forward strand.
TGTTCTTTCCTATGGGGGTCATCTCAAGAACAAATATGAAATATAGCAAAAGTAGTAGATGGTTCTTATATCCTGCAATAGAAACACATTTAGCATTTCAAATAATCTCCCTCTGTTGTGAGAATTGTCACCATGGGAGCACTATAAAATATCTACCCACTTTCTTCTAAGGTCCAAATGATAAACCAAAATTTGATTTCATCAAAGTTCAAGCTATGAAACCAATGAATTTATTAGGGTCCCTTACAGAACATTATATGAGAGACTATGGGTAGGAGTTCAAGGTGTCTCTGCGGCAGTCATCCTCAAAGGTCTGTACCCAGCAAGGGATGATGTGGTTCCCGCTGCTCCACTGTTCTTTTTCAGTCTATATAAGGTGGCCCTTCCCTGATACCCTGAGGCCACATGCAATTAGGGAAGAATTGCATACAGCTTGTTGGGAGGAGTGGCTGCATACTCAAATGAGGGTCCCTTGAGCTTCACTACCAGATCTCTTCTATAAGGGACTGTTAACAGCCAGCAAACACAGCTGTGATGATCGTTTGCAAACAGACACAGCTGAAGTCACAAAAATGGTAGCTGTTGGATTTAAAGGACAACATCTACTCTCACAGGCAGTCCTTTTTGTTCCTTGGCCTTGTGCAACAATCACTGCAGTGAGTACTGGAGTTGCCTTTAATCTTCAAGTTTTAGTTGCCAGCATCCATTACTTTTTAAAATATCTTTATTGACAAGATTTGTAGAATAGTAAAATCCAGGGCTCACAGTGAGTCCACACATGTGCTGAACCATTATCGCCGTCACAGAAGCACTCACTGTATTTTCCTTTCATATCTCATGTGGAGAGAGCAAGGCACAGAATGTCCAAGTAAGCACAAAGAGTTGGCTGGTCAGGGGAATTTCACTCTACAGCTACTTCCCCAGCCTGCATGTTTGATCTCTCATCCAGTCCCTACAGTTACGTAGTGCAAATTGTAACCAGAGTCTCAAAAGCGTCTTCGCTCTGCAGATGTAGCTCAGGTAGAGCCTTTGCTTAGGTTGTTAATGGCTTTCTTAGGTTGCTAATGGATTTGGCTATTACCTAGTAAAGGAATAGTTTTCTAAAGTTAGGTACACTAGGAACTGTTTTAAACACAACTGTATTGTATGTGTGCTTAATTTTTGTTTCTAAAACTGCCACTGCCTTGTTACAATGGTCACATCTATGTAGCCCACCCTCAGCAGTGAGGTGGGAACCTGAATGATGAGTTACTCATAGAACCTGTTATACCATGGCGGAAATAGTGATGAATTGGGAACTTGTCCTTGTTTGGTACTCACCCTAAGGTAGAAAAGTAGACTGTCCAATGCAGGATATATACGTCTAGACAAAAATAGAAGATCTGTCTGATGCTCATCATTCAAGGGAGATAAGGCTCCAGGGGCTAACTGCTCCCAAGTTCCACAGTACAAGCCCAGACGCAGTTCTTAAGAGTAAAATGAAGAAACTGCTTTTGTACATAAATGGTCAACCCAACCCTAAAGAAGCACTCCAAAAATCTATCAGATAAAGCTAGTAGGAAAGCAAACGGGGTGGGGGAGGGAGAGAGAGAGAGAGGGAGAGAGAGAGAGAGAGAGAGAGAGAGAGAGAGAGAGAGAGAGAGAGAGAGAAGAGGATATGTATGTATACAAGTGCATGTATGCATGTATGTACACGTGAAGGTCGGATGTTAACCTCAAGTGTCATTGTTCAGGTGCTGTCTACCTCATTTTTTGAGACAGGTTTCGCACGGCTTTGAGCTAGCCAACTGCATTAGGCTGCCTGGCTGGTGATGCCTAGGAAGCCTCAGTTCCACTTCCCTAATGGGATTACAAGTGTGCATTACCATGCCTGTCTTTTTAAAAACAACACCCATATGGGTTCTAGGTTCTTAAGCGCTGGTAAGCATGCTTAGATTGTAAGAACTTTACCAACTGAGCCATCTCTCCAGACCCCCCAAGCCATCATTCCAGGGAGCAGAGCCACAGACCCACTGGAGTGCCAGTACTGAATATGAATGCCAAGGGGAAGGCTTTCTTGTTAGCAAGGCAGAAAAATAAGCTTGAACCAAAAGAATCAGGGATCCGTGGGAAGGAAAATCAGTTGAGCCCAGTAGGAACTGACAACTTGAGTGCTAATTCCAGAGAAGAAACACAGAGCGAATTCTAGAAAGTAACCAAATATTCTTCCTAAGATTCCACCAGAGATGAATTGTTCCACAGTAACATGGTGCCAGGAATCCGAGGCGCTGAGTCTAGCCTCTACCTCATCAGCCCAGACAGTGTGGAGGCCAAGAGCTGGTGCCCTCACACTATGCCAATCCAACCATCCAACCAGGCCTAAGATAGACATTAGTGAGATTAAAAATTTAAAAAAAATCTGGGGTTTGTAAACTTATCCATCTGTATCTCTCATATTTGCTTTCTTTCCCTCCAGTTTTCTGTTTTAAATTCTAATAAAGTCCCAGCTGAACCAAGAGGAAAGCAGATTTTACACACCTAAATCTGGATAAATAGTGGAAATTCTCCAGAGGCAGATAAGGTGGGGAGGATCCGGAGGATCCAGAGGATCTGAGGCCAAGAGCAGAGTGGGTAGGACAAGGCAGGGCTCCGAACAGCAGGCTAGGCTGACATCTTCCTTCCTAGGGATTTGGGCCTTATCTTTATGCTTTTCCTTGAAGTCCTGCTTGCACTGTGGCCCTGGGCCAGAGGTGAAAGAGGCCCTGTGACTTCCCATTGTCAGAGCAGGGGGAACAAATAAAGGATTGCCTCCGTGGGATTGTGGAATGTTTATTATCCTAAAGAAAAGCATTTGTCTTGTCTCACAGGAAATCCTGTCATCTTATCTTAGAACTGGCCCTGAAATAAGTAGTCACCATTGCTTTCAACAGAGCACAGGACCACTAGAGGACATGCCTCTGGGGACAGGGACAGGAGGTAGCTCAAAACCAACTCTCACAATGTTCATACAATTAAAATGACCTTGAAAGCAACCTCTCTTAGCTCATGTGTATCCCAGTTCCTTCTTCTCCAGCCTCTCCAGGGAACAGGGTGTCTGACAGGCTGCCGGAGCTGAGAAAAGGGGCCCATTTCTGTGAATCCTTGTATGTGAGAGCTAGGAAAGGTCACTGCAGCCAGGGCTGCCTGGAGTTCATCACGTCTCTGTGGCACAAATGCCTGGAAGCCCATACAGGACACAGCTGCTTTCATGTTCTGAAATTTCCCAGAATCGGAGGGATTTTTGAAATGCCCATTCCTAATACTTTTTTCCTTTAAGATTTCAACATTGTCTTTCTTACTTTCTTTGTAGAATCTCTGCGAATCAAGTGTGGCATTCACAAAGTGTGGTTGATACTGTCTGTGTCTGAGGAGATAGTTTGCCATTCTAAGGATTTCAGAGCCGAGCACCAGTTTATGCCTTTATCCCCTGCTTCAAGTGGTTCTTTCTGAGCATCACCCATAACACATCCATGCAAAAGAAACACTCTTAGATTTCCACAAGATAATGTCTGAGCTGATGTCATGTTTATTTCATGAACTCATATTTGGAGGGTTGTAGAAAAACTGTGCTTCAACAGATGTAAAGCTTTATTGATAAAATATTTCCCAGTTGGCAAAGAACAGACAAGAAGATTTTGTAACTAAAATGAAAAAAAAAACAACAAATTGCTATAAAAATAATTTTCTTGTGCTCTAATATAGAAATTATGTAGTGAAAAGTTCAAAGGTCTCTATAAGATATTCATCTCTAGAGGATGAAACTAACACAGAAATTCTATGAGAATTTATTCTCAAAATCAGATCAACTTTTTTGCTTTAAGGTTTTGTAATGCTATGACTATTCCTGTCTGTTGAAGATCATTAACATAGAAAATAGGAAATTCTTATTTCAGAGAATGTTGTTAATCAAAGGCTTAGAAAATGACTACATCAAAGGTCAATGCAGCTGACTGTCTAGTTTTCCTAAGATAAGATGGTTTCACACATTTCCCCCACTTTTACAAATAGTGGAAGTTTACCACGAATCTTAGAAATTTCACCAACTGTGTACTTAACAAACAAATGAGTTCTTGCTTTAGACAAATAGAAGGAAATTTTTAAGCAGCAGACTTGATAAATGGCGGCAGTCCACATGACTGCTGAGGACCAGTCTGACAGGAATTGGCAACCATAACAAACAGTACAATGACCGTCCATTATCTTAGTGTTCACAGAAGGACTTGGCACCTCGCCAGATGTATAATCAGCCTATTTTTGTTTTTATCACACAAACCAATGGGTTTTTCCAAATAATAGTAAATTAGGTGTGGCTCTTTTTTCTTTTTTAACTGAGAGGATTTCCTGAAATCTAAGTTTTGATAATATCTTTGTATATTTTCAACAAACGGTACGTTATGCACCTATATTAAAAAAACACAATGGATCTGTTGTGTGGGCTTTTTCACTTGGAGAATCATATTTTCATTGGCTCCCTTTTGATTTTGCTATTCTACACAAAGGCTGGTGCACTGTTATACAACACAGAAGCCACACAGCTCTTGCAGCAGCTTGGTCTCCAGTTTCTCAAAGAGGAAAGACCAAAGCCAGCAAACACTGCTCCTTAAACATGCTAGAACATACACCTGAGTTTATACATGCACTCTGTGAGCAAGCGGCTGAATTATTAGCGTCCTGAGACAGCAGTTGCTGCTTAACTTGTGCATTTTCTTTCTTTTTTAAAATAGTCTTACTTTGTAGCTAAAGTTGTCCTTGAATTCAAGATCCTCCTGCCTCAGCTTCTGTCGTGTTGGCATTATGTTATCATACTTGGCTAAACATTTCCAGTTTTAACTGCCAGATTATCAGAATATCACATATCTATATATAACTGTTGAATGTGAGAAGTCCTCACATTTAAATCATTAAAGGTCCATTTATTATTGAATATATTAAAAGAAATAAAGATGTTTTTAATGACACTCTCCAGCTTCTGTTCTGATATCTATTTTTAAAGACATTTAAAATTTATTTATTTATTTATTTTCTTAATGTATAAGTGCTCTGCATGACAGAAGAGAACATTAGACAGAAGAAGACATCAGATCCCATCACAAATGGTTGTGAGCTGCCATGTGGTTTCTGGGAATTGAACTCAGGACCTCTGGAAGAGCAGTCAGTGCTCTTAACTGCTAACCTGTCTCTCTAGCTACCCAAACATCTATTCTAACTGTGGAAGTTTATTGTATTGTAGGCTTTGGGTTTGGTTAATTTTTGTGTATAATGTTCTTTTGTTCACAATATTTTTAATAATAAAATTTAAAATAAATAAAAATTTTTGTCAAGTATAGTGCTGCACGCCTTTAACCCCAGCACTTGGGAGGCAGAGGCAGGCAGAGCTCTGTGAGTTCCAGGGCAGCTGGGTCTATATAGAGAGATGCTGTCTCAAGAATAAGATAAAACAAATTAAATGTTTATATTTATAAAACAATATTGTTTATAATTTAAGGTATAAAATTCTTCAGGATAAATTTGTCCAAGCATTTTGCCTCTTGTATGCTAAAAACTGTAAAATATGGCTGAAAAAATTAGAGAATTACTTGAATTTATGAAGATATACAATTTGTTCACAAGTTAAAAGTCAGTATTGTTAAAGTATCGATTGACACACATAGTTAACTAAATCCCAATCAAGAGCTTAGTACTCTTCCCCTGAACCCATGTAGTATTCAAAAATTTGTCCTAAGAGTCATGTGACAACGCCAACTATCTAGAATAGCCAAAACACTTGATAATAAAGACCACTAATAGACACAGTTACTTGATTTTAAGATTGTTTTGCATCAAGAGTATAAAGTGGTGTGGAAGAGGCATAAAATACGTATTTAAATCAATGGAATCAAAGAATGAATCTAGAAATAGATTTGAGCAACTTTCCACAATGTAATTTATTAAGAGAAAGAAATGTCTTTTCAACAAATGGTGTGTTGGGGGAAGGGGATTGTAAAGCCATACAGACTACTACAGAGTTGGACCTGTCTGGACAAAAAAGAGAAGGAAAAGGTCAGGTCAGTCTAGAAGTATAACCCAGTGGCCAAGTGCATGGCAGGCATGTCTATGATCCTGGGCATAAACACGGGAGATACCATTTTCTACTCCGCTTAATGTAACAAGGAATCCTCTAAAACAGTTTCTCTAAAAGAAAAGTTAGTTTTAAGAAAAATAACCAAAACATCACCATTTTTAAAAAAGAATTGTTTTTTTTGTACATATTAGTGTTTTGCTGAATGAATACATTTACCTCATATTTATACCAATTCAGGCATGGAAGTTAGAGGGTTGTAAGCTACCCATCTGTGCTGGAAACTGAACTCAAGTCCTTTGCAAGAGCAGCAAATGCTCTTAACTGCTAAGCTATCTCTCCAGCCCCCAAAGTATCACTCCTTCACATGCAGCGCCACATTCATTTTTATTGCATCACACTGTACATCATTCCTCTGTTACTCTTACAAGTATGTAAATTATTTTTTCTATTCTCTACCATAAATGCTTCCTGATGTTGAAACACAAGTACACTCTTTGTAAAAATATATTAAGACACACCTGGTAGAATAATCAGTGCATTTTTTTTCTTTTTAGCTTAATATCTTATTACCAGAAATGATAACCTGGTAAGAAGTGATCACTTCTCAGCTACAATTGTCAAATGTGACCTCATGTTCTAGGAATGGTTAAAACTGTGAAGAACTACTCTGTCTTTAATCTAGATAGATTTCTTGTTTTTGTGTCCTATCAGGGGCAAAACTGAGACACAGGCCCCATATATCTTCATGCTTGTGAAGAATTCAGAGTCCTCCTGGTCTTTAATAATTCTGACCACATGCCAAGTGATGGATGTGTCCCCACTGGTCTAGCCCCAAAGAATGATTCAGTCTCTGGAAGTCTGAGAGGCTAGAGGGCCCTGGGCTCTCATGACAATTCAGGGAGGGTCAAGGTCCATAAGCACAGCGTGGGACCAGATTTCAGCAGGGTATTCAGAAAGAAAACAGAGAAGAGGCAGATAAAAAGTCACAGTGCTTGAGGCCAAAGAGCAAGTAAATATATAATGGATGAAGTCAACAGGAATTGCTCAGGGAGAAATGATCTCAGTTGTGAATTAGAACAAACAACGTAAATGCACACTGGATACTGCAGTAGGTTTAAAAAACGCATTGAAATTACAGTGGTATTGAACAATAAATGCAAGTGTCTTACTTTGCTTTAGTGTCTTTGATGGTATTTGGTGCTGTAAGGTGTTTATTAATACTTTGATGATTATGGTTATCTTAAAATTAAAACAAAAAAGTAGAGAATAAGAGAACTCCAGCAAAGGAGAAAGCCTTGGGCTTTGGGTGCTGCTCTCAAGATGGATAGCTTTTGATGGGTTTCTTCTATGTGAAGAATGAAGAAATGAATGTGAAGGTGAGCATCTAAGGTTCCCTTGAAATTTAAATAAATCACAGTTGTCCAATTTCCTCTCCTTTGTACTTCCATTCTTTTTAGGCATTGGTAGGTTGGAAGAATTATACCTCAGAGGAAGTAAACATCAAAGGTTTCAGTCTGAGACTGTGAGATCAAGAAATTGGGTTGTCTGGAACTAATTTTTCTCAAAACGATGGATCAGAGAAAAGTAGAAACCTCAGAAAAACTGACCTAGACAAGTCAACATTCCGAGATGATGAGAATGCATGAGTAGTCTACCAAGCCTATTAGCTACTTATAAGTTTGAAATGTGTTGTTCAGTCCTCCATATGCCCTTTCATTTTGTAGGCTCAGAAACACCTAAATGGTCTCTTTTTTGTCATAGGAGCAAGGGAAGCAGGGAGAAAATAATGACATTGTTTTTCCCTAAGTGTGTGTGTTGACCAAGTCAAGGTAAAGTGCTTACTAGAAGTAAAGCAGAGGCAGACATGTACCTCCTAGGAGGAAAGATGGATAAGAGGGCCAGTTTATAAATGAGAAAGAAGCAAGGTCTTCAGGAGTTCACTAACAGAGAACGGCTCTGCCTACAGCACTGCTCATTTCTAGAAGGGAGTAGATGATATATTTCAGAGAGGCTATCCATCAGCTCCTGATGTGTTCCTCTCCCCCAAATATCTTTATATTCCCCCACACACATTTTGAAGCTTTTTAATTTTTAATCCCATCTCAGCAAGCATGCAAGCTCTATGGGTCAGTTACTACATATGTTAGCCTCATTTCTGTGACAAATACCTGCTGGTCCCTTGCCCACTGGCATGGCAGGGAAATGAAGGAAAGACAAACACACAGACTAATGGAAAGGCTGGGATCATGTAGCTTAGGCTCTTGGACAGAGAAATCTCACTACCTAGGAAGCTCAACATGTTTACTGCATAGAGTTGACCAGAGAAGCGGTGGCTACTGCATACAGATGAATGAGGCAGTGGGCTTCTTACCTTCAGATAAACAAGGGGCAGAGTTTATGGTATACAGCTGGATCAAAATGACAGGTTTAGCAGTCTCTGTAGGCAAGTAGTCTTTAGACAGTAAATATCCAGGGATTGGGAGTGAGCTATGGCGCACATTTTCTGCACGCAGTATCAATGCCCACATGTGGACCATAGGGGAAGGCTTTTCTGTGCCTGGGGCTATGGGGTCCTTGACACTGCTATGCCTATGTCAATTGCACACATCCACTCAGGGTTTCCTCCTTTCCCTACAAACATCTAAGAGAATGATGGGAAAGGAGGAGAGGCATTTTGGCTTATGGTTTCTGAGGCTTCAGCCCATGAGCAGTCAGCTATGTCACTCTGGGCCTTAGGAAAAGTAGACACCGACACCGTGGTAGCAGGAGTGAGGAGAGGAAAAGGCTGTTTGTCTCAGGTAAGTACCCAGGAAGCAAAGAGGAAGAAGAGGGTGTTAAGGACAAGCAATATCTTCTCTCTGGGGCACCCCCTCAGTACTTTCTCCAAGTAGGCTCCACAGACTGCCTTCTACCTCCCAACAATGTCATTATATTATAATTCTGTCAGATCAATCTAATGATGAAATCCCCTGGGATTCAATTGCTTTCTCCAAAGTCAATCAACTGGCAACCAAGTCCCAGTCAATTGGAAATCTATGAGTATGGGAAGGGCATTTGATACTATAATTATGATAGCTTACGACCTAGCTCAGAGCAGGTGGGTACTAAATTCTACTGTGGCTCTTGTTACTAACTCATTGTGCACACATCTAAGTGTTGGGCCACATGTAGGATGCAGGGGCTCACTGACTTTGGAATAGTATGGTAGAGAGGGCAGGGTATCCCCAGTAGACAGTGCCTCTGAGGTGCCAGTTTGTATCTTCCATCATCATGTGTTTCAGGGTGTCAGTCTCTTGTTTTGCCTTCATTGCTGCCACTGCCATGGATTAACTGTCTGTACTCCGACTTCCTGGAGATGCCACATGATGTTGATCCTCCTCTCATGCATGCCACACACTGTCTGACTCCTCTTCCCTGTGGATCCTGGGGAGATGCCATGGGAGGTTTTCATTGTCCATGTCTGTTCCACTGGAATGTCAAGGACTGAATGGCTGATCGAGTAACCCTTAATTGACAGCAGATGGGAGAAGTGCTAGATTTTCTCCCTGTTCTTCACATGAGCAAACTGTTCTGATATATGACCATTTACACTCCTGAGAACTGGTTTTAAAATCAAACAACCAATTGTGCTTGGCTCAAGTGATATCCAGCTCAGTAAAGAACTGAGTGTCTGCTCTCTTTCCTTCCCTGTTTCAACATTCCCTACCTCACGTAGTCCTGTTTCCCTGGCTTTTAACTTCCTGGTAAACAAATACCAATATGTAAACTTTTGCCTCAGACTCTTCAGGTTAATATTTATCATAGCTACTTCTCTACCATCTATTAAAAAATAGTATTTTTCAGTTGGAAGGATGCCTCAGTTGGTGAAAACATCATGCTTGCCAGGCAAGCATGAGTACCTGAGTTCTATTCCTAGGATGTAAAAATCCACGGGTGGTGGTGCATGCTTGGAATTGCAGGGATCTCTGGGGGCTTGCTGGCCAGCCAGCAAAATCTAACTGGTGAATTTCAGGACAGAGAGGTGGTGGTGATGGTGGACCTGTGTCAAACAAACAAACAAACAAAACAACAACAAAAAGCAAGCAGGTGGGCAGGCAGGAAAGGGAAGGGAAGGGAAGGGAAGGGAAGGGAAGGGAAGGGAAGGGAAGGGAAGGGAAGGGAAGGGAAGGGAAGGGAAGGGAAGGGAAGGGAAGGGAAGGGAAGGGAAGGGAAGGTTAGGTTGATGGCTCTTGAGGAATGATACCCATGAGGTACTCTGGTCATCCCATGTACAGGCAAAAATGTGTAATCCCATCATCCCTCACCTCATACAGTCACAAATAGTACTGTCAATTTTTAGCCAAGTGTATGCCCATCCAGAATGAAGACCATGTCATCCCCAGGCATAAACTGATAGTAATGCCGCTAAGCTCAGGAATGGAACTCAAGAGCTTGAAGCAGGAAGACTGTAAGTTTAAGGCCAGCCTAGGCCTTACCTACTTCAAAGCTCAAGACCCTACCTCAAAAAATAAAAACACACAAACAAAAGCCAATCAAACAAACAAAATAAATCACAAATAAACAAATAAAAAGAAAAACCTCTACAAAGCTACAAAGCTAACCTGGTTTGCAGTCACATTTGGTCCTAGAACTAAGATAAAACCAATAAATAATATATTTATATATAATGATATATAAAACCACATATGTATAGATAAAAGAAAATAATCTGGGAAATGTCTTGAAAAGAATGAGTCTCGGGTCTCAGTCTCTCAGTCTCTGTCTGTCTCTCAGTCTTTCTCTCTCTCTCTCTCTCTGTCTCTCCCCCTCACCCCCATCTCATGGCTTTAAATGATAGCTCAGGCTAGAGCAGCCACCTTTGGTCATGTAGTGGAAGGCCCATGTTGAGAGTGGAAGAGCACAAAAGTGGTGAAAGCTGATACAGGAAGCTCCAGCTCCAAGCTGCTTACCTGGTGTCCATTGCCATTCTACTGCTGTGAAGAGACAGCATGACCAGGCAACTCTTATAAAAGAAAGCATTTAGTTGTGGGTTTGTTTACAGTTTCAGAGGTTTAGTTCATTATCATCATGGCCGGGAGCATGGGAGCATGCAGGCTGGAGAACTAATTGAGAGCTACATTTTGATCAGCAAGCAGAGAGGAGATCAGGCCTGGCTTGAGCTTTTGAAACCTCAAAGTACACCCTACCGTCACATTTCCTCTAACAAGGCCACACCTCCTAATCCTTCTCAAATAGCACCACTTCCTAATGACTAAATATTCAAGTATATGAACTTATGGAGGCCATTGTCATTCAAACCACCACACCTAAATACCATTCTGAGAAAGGGAGAGTCAGTATCTATTCAAAAAAGAAATAGGCTTTCTGTACAAATGAGTGTCTTATAAGAAAAAAGAATAGCACAAAGTAGAATTTATTATATGGTACCTATGGATTTGGAATTCGGGTCTAAGGTCAAGCTTTTTATCTTTATGGTATGCTAACTCTTAAAGACTAGCACAGTGAAAACAAACACAACCCTTCCTAGTCAGTAGCTTGGCCTAACCCTAATGTTTTCAACCCAAATGAACATATGCTGCTAGTTGCAGTAGTCTTTACTGTGGGTCCTTGCATTTACACACTCACAGCTAAACATTAACAATGCAAATAGTGCTTAATGTTATAAAGGAAAGGTACACTGAGTTTTATACAAGGGCACTTAGCACGGTTTTGAGTTATGACTCAGATTTAGAGGACAAATAGCTGCCAGCAAGGTGAATGGGGTGGAGAGAGGTGGAAGATCCTTGCAGTCTGGGTGTGGTGTGGAAGTACATGTAATCTAATAATTACAGAAGGCCAGGGTGACTTGAGCTTGGACAGCAAATGCAAATCAATGATGAGTGATGGGAAGTCTACAAATGGGTCTGGAGGGAGCAGTGACAAGGGAGATATGAAATCGGCATAATTGTTTCTCAACAAATTAACTATGAATGCAGTAATGAGAATTAATCAATGTTCCGTAAGTGGACATGGAAAAACAGGACATTATTAATGGAGTCTGGAAGGACCCAGGTGGGAGTCATGCAGATAGCAAGACAGATGCAAAAGTTCACTCATTAGGACCAGTAATAGGTTGTGATGTGTCTATGAGGAGAGGGGTGTGTGAAGGATGGATCTTACCTCTTGCACCGAGATAGAGAGGGAGAGGAAGGATAGGTTTGAGTAAATCCCTCTCCAGTGGTCTTAGTTTCTATTTCTGCAAAATGGGTATCACTTTTCAGTGAATAGTTTCTGGGTTATTTTATATAATTCAGTCATTTTTTAAAACCAAGGAGTGGCCTGCTGTGAGTGAGAATTTCTTACAGGTAAACACATTGGTTATCATTTGCAATATAAAACATACCCTAAACTATAATCACTTAAAATGAAGCTCGGGTTTTATTGTTGTGAAGGGACACCATAGCAAACGTCAAATGCATTTTTCAGATCTATCTCCAAGTCTTCCAGCTTTGTTTACTGCAACACACTTCTTTCTCTTGGGTGTTTCCACTTTCTTTTAGTAGCTCTCCTCAGCAGGTTTCCTACAGCTCAGGCATATCTAACATTTTGGGGTCTCCAAGGCAATCCAAGCTTCACCTTCCCAACTTCACAGCAATGGTCTCTTTGGGCCTCCCCGCAGGGACACCCCGGCCACATGCCTTGCTTCAGCAGCTTCCTTAGTCACAGAGGGAGACTCCATAGCCTTCCTTTTCACTCTAAAGCCAGAACCACGTGGCCAAGGCTGCCAAGTTCTGCTACTTGCTGGGGCTGGAACATGGCCTCCTTGTTCAATTACATCTTCACCAGCATTCTGTTTTCAAAGGTTTCCTTCACTGCCTAAGGTTGGCTGACCTGGAACTTGCTCTGTACACTAGGCTGGCCTTGAACTCAGAGATCTGCTTGTCTCTGTTTCCTGAGTGCTTGGATTGAAGTCATATAACACCACACTTGGGCCTATACTGTTCTTTAATTCTTTTTCACACGCTGGAAGCCCAGCTGGGTGGAGTTTGCCCTGAGATCACTACTCCCTCTATTCCATTTACCATCACACTTTTTAAAAAAATCTGTTTATCTTCTTGAACACAGGACTCAGCTCTATTCCATTACCTGGTGCTCATTTTCTCCTCAAATTGTACATTTTGAATTTTTCCTTGCTCAGATTGCTTCATTGTATTATGAATCTGCACAGGAGTGAACACTATAACTACTCAACAGAGGTGATACTACGCTGTTTTGAGATTTTTCTCTGCCAATGCAACTAATCCAAAACTCTTCAATTTAGCCTCTTCCTGGGTTTTTGAAACCCCACTGAGCTGCCTCAAACAAATTTTGTGGATAAGGGCAAAGAGTAGCCACGTTCTTAGCCAAAATATCATAAGAACGGTCTTTAGGCCGCATACAAATATTCTTTTCCTCTGAAATGTCTTGAACCAGGCCTCCAATCATCCTCAGCACCACTGTCTTCCATGTTCCTACTAGTATGGCTTATTAATCCATGCCTAAAACACTCTACTACTTTCCTCCTAACTAAAGTCCCAAGGTCCACATTTTTCCAAACAAAAACTTGATCAGGCCTATCACGGCAATACCCTACTTCTGGTACCAACTTCTGTCTTAGGGTTTTATTGCTGTGAAGAGACACTATGATCAACTCTTATAAAGAAAAATGTTTAATTGGTTCTGTCTTACAGTTTCAGAGGTTTAGTCCATTATCATCACGGTGAGAAGTGTGGCAGCATACACACAGACATGATGCGGGAGAAGGAGCTGAGAGTTCTACATCTTAATCTGCAGGCAGCAGGAGACTGCCACACTAAGCCTAATTTGAACATATATGATACTGCAAAGCAGGCCCATAGAATGACACACTTTCTCCAAAAGACCACACCTCCTAATAATGTCACTCCTTATGGGCTGAGCATTCAAACACATGAGTCTATGGGGGCCATTCCTATAACTATCAGAGAACCACTAATTATTCACAATTTCTATAGGTCAGGAACTCAGGAGCAAGACAGCTGAGTAGTTCTGGTTCGGGTTTTTCTTGGGGTGACATTCAGACTGTGAGCTGAGGCTGTAAGCAATTTCTGACCAACTTGTTCACATGATTGCTTGTGCAAGACCTTGGGTCTTCAATGGGGTCACCTTATTTGGATTGGAACCTCAAAAACTGTGAGTCAACAGAAATCCTTTCTTTGTAAGTTAATGGTCTCAGATATTTTATTATAGTGATAGAAAGCTGACTGAAATTATTGGGTAATTAATAATTAATATATTTCTTATAGTTTTGGAGGCTGGGGATTCCTACCAAGGTGATAGCAGATTTGGTGCATGGAAAAAACTAGGTCTCTCTATTTCAAAAATAGCTATAGCTCAGTGCCCTCATATGGCAGAAAGATAGAAGGGGAAAGAAAGATAAACTAATAGTGCAAGAAAGATTCTCAAGGATATTAACCCCATTCACGAGAACAGCACACTTACAGCTCAATCATCTCCTAAAGCTCCATCTCTTAATACTGCCATGTTGCCAATCAAATTTTAACACATAAATGGGGGTGCAGAGTGGTGTTAGATCACAGTACACACTTTCAATCCAGTTTAGTCTACTTGTTACCAAATAGAGGCCACTTAGGAAGCTCCATCTGTTAAAGAAAGAAGTACCAAATAATATGTGGAGAGATTTTGTTTATATTTTTAAAGATTTATTTTTTATGTCCATGTATGTCCTCATGTGTATATGGATATGTCTACCGGTGCACAAAGAGGTCAGAAGAGAGTGCTGGAGCTATAGGTGGTTGTTACATGCCCAGTGTGGACACTGAACCCAAACCCAGGTCCTCTGCATGAGCAGCAAGTGCTCTTACCACTGAGCCATCTCTCCAGCCCCATATTTTAAAACACTACATTACAGCTCTGACCTTCTGTACTTGGTATTTCACAAAGTCCTAAGCACCCTTCCTCAGTAGTAAATAGTGCTGCTGTACAGAACCAAACAAATAAAAGGGAAGCCAAATGCGACCCAAGAGAGTAGCTGTCAAGAATCCTCAGTGCCAACAATCGAGGGATATTTATTTGCTTAGTTTTCTCTCTTTCTCCCTCCCTCCCTCCCATACGAGAAGGAGAGTATAATAATGCACTAAGTTTACAGAGTTAAGACAAGTCTCCATTTTGGTCTACAGCTATGAGATTTTTATGGATGGTGACTCTGTACATATATGTTCTGCATATATTTTAAAAGAATGTAATTTTTTTGGTAAATTCCATTGTTAGTATGAGAATCAACCATTTTATGTCAGAGTGAGAGTTAAAGAATTTTACATCTTGAAGAAAGCTTTCTGATATTCTAGTTTGGCTCTCTTGCCAGATTGGAGAAAGCTAAGTACATACATGGGTGCATGCACAGCCACCTGTGGATTTCTCACCTGCTTTGAGGCAGAGAGCACTGTTGATGAGATAATCGTTTGCTAATACTGTTGGAGACAAGATTCAGTGCTCTTTGAGACCTTTTTGAGTCCTAAAAACTGTGATATCTTTAAACAAAGTGTGGGAAAGGCCCCTGTGCTTTTTTCATTAATATTTCTTGCAAGCAGGTGACAGACTTGTCTGTAAGATGTTTCAGGGACACTTTGTAATTGGTTGGTAGGGAATAGGAATAGGCTTGTTCATCCCCTCTGTTAACCTTTTTCCACTCCATTTATTGCTGACTTTTGAAATTTTATTGCCATATATCACAAACTATTGCCTTTACGACATAAATAAAGAGGATTAAGTTATAACTTTTACCTTGTCTTTGTTTGACTAATAAGCTCATATCTGTGAACACATGAATTATGTACTTATGTAATTTGATCCTAAGATAGGGAGAGAATGAAGGTAGTAATTGACCTATGGTTTTCTGACTCTTACTTAGGCACAATAACCTTCATACTTCTATTGACTGCACTGAAATTTTATAGCTCATATCAGCAATTAACTCTGTGTGGTTTACTCAGCACACAGCATCAGTGATAAGATAGTTTTCTTTACTTTGTCTGAGTTTACTGAGGACTAGTATATTGGTGAACACATTGAATATGTGTGCTTAAACAAGATAATGTGAGTAGTGAGAGCTCTTGTTCATAGTGCAGATTTTCTTAGATGTTTTCTATATTCAGGCTTTAAAACTAGTAATATTTCTGCATTGTTACAGTTTTTAAAAGAATAGTGAATATTTTTTAATGGAAAACCAATTTAGTATATGAACATGCTCTAATTTGATATCTAGTATTTTTATTAAAATTCTTGGCTTAGACAAAGCTGTAATTTCCCAAAAAGTGGAAAAAACACTTGTTTTAGCATGTGCATTTATTTAGCAAGCATTTATTTTTCTTGTTGTTATTTTGTCTTTTAAAATAGGATCTCATGGAGTCCCAGCTGCCCAGAACTCCTGATGTTCCTGCCTTAGCTTCTCAAGTGCTGAGCCTGCACCTGGCTGTCTCGCTGCTTTGTTCTCTTTTGCTACTTCCAGCTACTGAAACACATTTATTCCTAGATTCTTAAATGATATTTAAATAATATTCCCAAGCTGCCTAAATGATTTGATCTCTCAGTTCTTATCCATCTGAAACTGTTCATTTCTTCCTTTAGTTTTGCTTAAGTGTCTGCAGAAGAGTGATTTAAGCCCCCTCAGTGGGCTTGGGGAGTGGGAGCTCTAGATCATTCTGCAGATTCAGATTTCAGCAGCTATGGGCACAAAAATCATCTGCGTGCCTATAGACTAGTGAGCACAGTTAAGCATTGTGAATAGAGTCAGCACAGTCCATTCTTGATGAAGTTCTTGCCGTCCCTTTTCAATCTCTCAGATCTCTATAGAAGGAGGGATCACCCGTGACCACCCATGATCATGGGGATGGTGCTACACCCGCATACAGTGTCACAGTCCAGCAACCACATCACATTTACAGAGTGACCTGAGTTCCCTTGTACTGAACAGAGAGTGATGGTCATAGAGCACAGAAAGGATCACGTGCTACAGAGCAATGGTGGGCAGGTTGATACAGTGCTGGGAGAGGCTGGTGGTCATTTCTGGGATCAGTCACCATCAGAAAACAGAGTTCCTTGAGGCTCCCTAGATCTGCTTGGCAAGTCTCAGTAGGAAAGTGGCCAACAATAGTAGGAGTATCAAAGGCAAATTTTAGGACATCAAAGATTCCTGTAGGACATGATGGTGACCCTAGCAGGGTTTCCATGGAAACAAACTTTGCTCAGGTCCTCTTCAGAGTTACAATGCGGACAGTGTCACCTGTCCTGTTGTAGGCAGACATAATATTCCATCTGAAAATGAAAGGTTCGTACTGTTCGTACTGTTCTTCTTATACCCACAAGAAGCAACCTAAGGCAGGAAGGGTTGATTTGGGCTCCTAACTTGAGGGTGTAGTCCATGATGACATGGAAAGCATAATGAGAGGAGCATGGGAACACACCCTCACATCTGGGTACATCAGTAATTCTCAACTTGTCAGTTGACCCTTTGTGTGGGTCAAACGACCCATTCACAGTGATTATGTATTTCATATTTATAATTCATAAAAGGAAGAAGCAATGAAAATAATCTTATGGTTGGGGGTCACCACTACATGACGAAGTATATTAAAAGGTCATAGCATTAGGAAGGTTGGGAACCGCTGGGGTGGATGAGGAAGCAGAGAGAGGGTGAATGCTGGCAATCAGCCTATTTTCTCCCGTTCCTTTTTGATCCTAGCACATGGGATATTGTCACCCACATTTGGAAAGGTCTTATCCTTTTCGTCAATCCTTTCTGAAAAGGCCCCCGTGATACACCCAGAGGTATACTCACCGATACCCTCCGTGTTTAATGCAATCAAATTGAAAATGGGTAGTAAATAAAACAGCACTTTATTGGGTCCCTCTCTGTTGCTGACTGGACATTAAAGACCCTGGATAGTATGAGAGTTTTCCTTAGATTACGATAGAAATAAAGAACAATGCCAAATGGGCCCTGCTGCATTCTACCCAGGCCCAGGGTTGTACCATCTATAGTGGACTGGCCTTCCACATGAATTAATCATTAGTCAGGAAAATGTCCCAAAGACTTTCCCACAGGCCAAAATAACAGAGATATTTTCTCAGTTGAGTTTCCCTCTTCCTTGGTGGCTCTAATTTGTGTCAAGTTGACTAAGACTAACCAGTAGGGGCCTCTTCCCTCAGTAGTGGTAAAAGCATTTCTTCATTGTTTGTATTTACCCACTGGAAACTCACCAGAAACTCGAAAGTCACTACTGCATCTCTTCTTTCTCTTCAGTCTGTCCCCAACTCTTTTTTTTTTTTTAAAGATTTATTTATTTATATGTAAGCACACTGTAGCTGTCTTCAGACACTCCAGAAGAGGGAGTCAGATCTTGTTACAGATGGTTGTGAGCCACCATGTGGTTGCTGGGATTTGAACTCCGAACCTTTGGAAGAGCAGTTGGGTGCTCTTACCCACTGAGCCATCTCACCAGCCCCTGTCCCCAACTCTTTAACAAATTCTAATACCTCCCCTAAATTCTTATCACCTCCCAAATTCAGGTGCTTCTGCCCACCCATGTGGGCCTTTGTAGCCAAACTGTCTAAGGTGTCCCTTGTAAATAAATGTATTGTCCATTGTCACAGAATCACACAATCTACATCATTGCCAGATGTCTTACTAAAATATAAAGTGGATCATGTTATTCTTCTTTTCTCTCTAAATTTTAATTTTATTGAAAACAGATTTTTTTCATATAATATATTCTCATTACAGTTTCCCCTCCCCAACTCCTCCCATAGAAATCCACACCCTTTCTGTCTCTCATTAGAAAACAAACAACCATCTAAAGAATAATACTAAAATAAAACAAACTGGAATAAGACAAAACAAACAAAAGAAAATGAGCCAAAGATATACAAGAAATATATATAGGTAGAGAAGCATACACATTCTTACACACAGGAATCCCAAATCCTGAAAGCCATAGTACATACAAAAAGACACTATACAGTTAAAAAAAAAAAAAAGATGGGGGTTTGTGTTCATTTCTGCTCTGTCCTGGGACCCATCTGGGCATACCTGTCCAGGCGTGTGCAGCCCTGAGCATACTGCCTCTGGGAGTCCTGTGTCTAGAAGGCCTCTCTGGCTCTTTCAATCTTTCTACTTTCTCCTCTAAAGGGTTCCCTGAGCCCTGAGGGGAAGGCTCTGATGGAGACATACATGCATTTAGGTCTCTCTCTGTACATTGTCTTGTTGTGATGTCTGTATTTGTTCCCATCTACTACAGGAGGAAACCCCTCTGGTAATGGCTGAGCAAGACACGGATCTATGGGTATAGCAGAAAATAAGAGTAATTTTGTAGCTACATTCCTTTAGCAGAACAGTAGTATTTGCTGTCCCCTAGGTCCTTTCTGGTGTTAGCTCTTGATCATACAAGCAGTGTCAGGAATGGGGTCCATCTCTTGGAGTGGGCCTGAAATCCAATCAGATAGAGGTGGTCACTCCCACGTGGCATTCCTCTTTTCAATGCCTACGTCTTAGAAAGGAAAAATCCTGTACTGCCCAACTTACCTTTCTAACCCTCACTCTCCACCCCACCCACCCCAGGACATCAATCACATGCTGCTGCCTTTCCTGGCTTCTCTGAGGAAATGTCTACATACCAGTTTCCTCTGACCTCCTCTGGGAAGTTCTCTCAGAGTGAATTGCTCTCTTCTGTGTCTCCCTGGACACTGTGTATAAACTTTTATTACAGCCATATTACACAGCACTGTTGGCTTTCCTCACCACCTAAACAGACACAGGATCCCAGCCTCACTTAAACTAGCAAGAGGCCTGGAGCTTTGTCTCTAAAACAAAATAAGCAAAATAAAACAACAACAAAAACCCTTCATCTATAAATTATTTTCTTCATTTAATAAATACATTTTCTTCATTTCAGGAAGTACTTTTGTGTGTGTTACTGAGACTAATGTTTTAAAATTCCAGATTAAAATTAAAATTGGAATTCCAGAAGTGACAATGAGCAAACATACTGTGGCAAGTCTAGTAAGAGTGTAGCGTAGACATTTTGGCAATATATCATTTTACATTTTTCTTTAGAGACAGGGTATCAGTATATAGCTCTGGATATCCTGGAACTCACTCTGTAGACCAGGCTGGCCTTGAACTCTGCTTCTACCTCCCATGTTTGCATTAAAGATGTGTGTCACTAAACCTGACTATGATTTTAAAACATCTGATATGCTATTTAAAAATCTATCTTGACAACTATTGAATATTATCAGGTGTCTTCCAAGAGCGAGACTGTTTTAGGAAGTGCGTATGGTCCTTTCCCCCCTGAGGCTGAACTGTTTGGGATTAGGTTTTGGGTAGTGGAAGAGCATTTAGTTGCTCAGCAAGGAAATTCAGTTCTCAGCACCAGGAGGCACATATACCAACACCACAGCATTGAAGACTTTGGATATTTTGATTGAATATTCAATACTTCATTTAAAAGTGCTAATATCTGATGTGAAGGTCAAAATAAAGCAATGGTATGTGTGTTTCCTCTTTGATTTTTGTATCTAATAGGTATTACTGTGATGGAGTTTTAGTCTATTCCAGAGTATTTTCTTCAGATGTGTTCTGAGCTGTGGACCCTCTGAACGACTGACTCTCCCCACCAAACTGCTTTTTAAAGTATTTGTTTCCGTTTCCATTCCCATCCACAATGTTTGAGAGTGCCCTTTTTATCTTAGCAGCTTGAATACTATCTTTTACTTAAATATTTACTAATATGATAGCAACTGAAATGCTACAACTTGGGTTGCATCTGCTACTGCAGGACACAGGATAAGATCAGAGTACTTAGATTCAGGCTTTTGAGTCAAACATGCCTTTGGGGTTGGCCATGGCTCTGCCATTTCCTAGCCAGGTTACACAGACAACCAACTTTTTTGAAGCTCCCCTTTATTCATTAGCTTTTTTTAAATGCCAATAATAGCTTTTACCTTGAGCCCAGGGTTGTTGTAATCATTAAACAAGGCAGTCATGTGAAAGCACTTCACTGTTCTGAACATAAGACCACGAATGAATGCTTCGTTTTCAGTTGCAAAGTGTACCACCGACTTCCGACTTTTAGTTTGATTAGTGTACGACTTGGGACTGCATGACATTTTTACTGTCCCTATCTTTGTTGCACCCTTGGGGAGAGGGTCAGCAAGTATTCTGTTGGTGGTCTCAGAGAACCACCTAAACCTGTTTTGGCTACAAAGCACACACCTGGTTCCCATCCTTGAGGAATTTGCAATCTAAAGACTTCTGAGATTAACCTGGAGTCTCTGGGGGCTTTTTAATTGTTTAGTGAGGTCTCTGAGGGTGAAGGTGGCAGCTCACTGAGGAGGAAGCTCAGAGAAAGGATCTGCAGAGTCCCCGGAAGAGCTACTGTCTCAGCAAAGGCAAGTCTAAGGCTACCCTAAAGATGGCTTACTTGTCCTGTAAGAATTACGTACACTCGCGTCATATTTGTATTGACAGTTCGTTTACGAAAGAGGTATTGAGTAAAGCACTGTAAACGGAATGCGCTAGGCGGGTAAGGTTTGAACCGTTGCTGTGTGTACAAGTGGCACCAAGTGTTAGTCTAAATCTCAGCAGAAAGTACTGAGGGCAGGCAGCCCCGAGGTAACCCCACGCAGCCTCTGTCTGTCTCTCTAGCGAGTGGATACAGTGAGACTATGGTCAATATGGTAACTTTTTCCAAGTCTAGAATAATTTAAGTTTGGCTGCTCTTTGGGCCCTACTTCCAACTTTTTTTTTCTTTCTCAGCCTACTCCTTCTAACCGCTAAGGAAGGAGTATCCCTGCTAACAACAAGAACAAAAAACCCGAACGCATTATAGGGTCAATCCCACTGGCGTTTTGAGGGAAGTTAAAAACACTGCAAAATTTAAAACCAACCAGCCTTTCTAGTTGGTTAAAAACCTGCACATATTAATGTTCTTTTTGTTGTAAACACTGGGCCCACTTCCCTCTCCTAGCCCGGGATCCTGCAGCCTAGCACCGAACTGCACCCTGGAGCGGCTGCTGGGGGGGTCCCCCCTCCTCCCGGGAACAGCTCCACCTCGGGGGCGCTGGAAACGCCCTCCGTGAGTTCCCTGGCACCAGCGGGAGTTTCAAGTTTCCACTCGCGGGGCGGGGGCAGGCGGCGGGCGCGCGGCGAGCTTCGGGCCGCGCGGCTCCGCTTCGTTCACTGCGGGCTTCGGACTCGGGCTGGCCCGCGGCGTCCTCGTCCCGCGGGAAAAGCTTCGCGAAGGCCCCGCAGCGCGTATCCCCCCGGCTGAGGCCCACTCGATTCCGCCCGGGGCGGCCGGTAGACACGCTCGCGGGGTTGGCGCTCGAGCCCCGGCCTCGCCCCGCCACTGGCGGCCCGCGGGAGGAGGGGGCGCAGGGCGGCCCCGCCTTCCCCCCCGAGGAGGCGCCGGGCGGCCATATTGCCGAGCTGTCTGCGGCGGCTGCGGCGCGTCTTCTCTCAGGCGGCTCAGGGCTCGCACCGCCGACTCTCCGCTCGCTCGCCGCCAGCCACGACGCCCCCGCCGAGCCGCGCCTCAGCCAGCCGGCGGCGGGCAGGGAAGGAGCCACTCATTTTCGGGGTAAGCCCTGCTCGCTCCCCCGTCCCAGGCCCCGGGGGGCCGTTCTCCCCGCCGAGGCGCTGAGGTGGCGGCCAGAAGTTGCCGGGCTGTGGCGCCGCGGCCCGGGGCCTGGCGCGCCTCACAGACGAGCTCGCGCCTGGCCGCCCGAGAGGCGCCGTGGTCGTTAACGGCTGAGCCACGCCACTTACCCGGAGTCTCCCGCCGCGCCGCGCCGTCCGCCGTCGGCCTGGCCGCCCCGTGCGTCGGGCGGTGCGGGTTCCCGCCGCCGTGGACTGGGCCCCGGGCTCGGCCCGGTGCGCCCCCGGGGGCCGCGTGGAGCGTAGGTCGCACGCTCCCTCGCAACCCGGGACGGGGACCGCGAGGCTAGAACTTCTCCCCCGGCCTCCTGTTTGAAAGTCCGGGTGTTGGATTACTAGAGAGCGTGCGGACGCGCGAGCCGCGGAAAGGCCGTCGCGTTGCCGGGTCCCGCCGCGCAAGCCCGCGAGGCCAGGCCCGGGCTCCCGGCCGCCCTTACCTGGGGCTGCAGTCACCGCCCGCGCCCTCCCGGCCCCCCGGCTTGCCCGCACCGCACCGCGGAGTCGCCTGGCGCAGTGTGAGCAGACCCCACCAGGAAACTGAGCTTTTCTGCCTTTCGGGGCTCCCAAACTCCCATCGCCCAGCCAAGTTTGAAAGGGAGTAGTGCGTTATTTCAGTTGGTTAGTCCGTTCCTACACAGATGTTTCTGTAAACGTTGCCAGGATTCTGGGTGGTTTTGTTTTTTTTCCCTCCCTCCCTAGAAGAGTGGTTATTCATTGGAAATGTGTTTTAAGAGGTCAAGTTTATAATTTTTTTTTTAAATACAGTTGAGATTTTGTAAAAAGAGGTGTGAGGGAGATGCCGGGTTGGCTGTGTGGAGGCACCAAGATTTGCATGATGTAAATGTAAAAGCCGAAGATAACAAGGGTTTATGTGATAAAAGAATACTTGGACACTGCAATCTATTGTTGACCGAGCATCTTTTTTTTTTTTAATTGAATACTTATAAGACTGTGACGAAGCACAGAATAAACAATTGCCTTGTTCATTTTGCTGCATAAATAATGGCTTGATCTGCTTGCCAAAACTGCCCCATCAGATCTGAAAAGAGAGCCTAATGTTTAGGATTGCGGGTTTATTTTTAATCTTTAGAATTCTGTCACTTGCACCAGTGTGTACTTTATCTTTCATAATAATAATTTCTTCAAATATGACAAAATGCAGACTCCTTTTCAAATTGTCAGTATGCTGTGAAAAGAACCACACTGGCTTTCATTGCATAGATCCCTTTGAAAACTGTATTTTGGAACATCACTCGGGTAGTCATTAGGAAGTCTTTAGCTTGTCTGCGTGAGGAGGAGTTGGCCTCTGTCGGCCCTACAAACTCATTTGCTCATCTGTAGCTTCACACGGGAGAGAATGGAGGGGCTCAAGAGATGTTTGTAGAGTAGATTTAATAGATTTTGCTGTGTGGAAAAAACACATGAATCTTAATTTTGTGGGAATTCTGATTACCTGGGTGGAAATTACACAGCTTCATTGCAGCATTTCTGTGTAATGGGTAGGGACAACAGGTTTGCTGTCTCCTTCTCTTAGTAGCTCTTAGTAGTTGGGGGTGAGGAGGATGGGAGATAGGTGCACCAACTGAGTTTTGTTCCTTGCTTCACCATTCCCAAGAGCAGAATGTATTTTTATTAACTGGTTTTTAATCTCTGGTGACTGCTTGGACTAAAAACAGGGTGGCAAATCTTAACTTTTTTCCCTAAGGACCAGGGCTTTTAAAATATTGCCCCATTGAGGTAGAGAAGGCTGAGCTGTGTTGTTAGAGCATATCTGTAGGGCATAGGCAACAGTTTCCTGTTACTGGTGCAGCCTGGGAGATTAAGTCACTCTTCTTGGATAGCTTGGGTCTCTTACTGCTGCAATCTGGGAAATAGGAAATCACTCTTGGATGACTTGGGCTCCCTGCAGATCAAAAGGTGGCTGGTACTACTCTACCCTGTTAATATCCCGAATTGGGAGGGCTTAAGTTGCTGCTCTATAAGGTTATTTTAAGTTTCTAGACCATAGGTGTCACTAGAGGGTGTTCTGGGAAATCCCTGACTTCAGACTCCAATAGGAAGCTCATCCAGTCTGACCTCAGAGTTATTCTTTTCTATCTCTCTGTGTTTTACAGCTATCCTCTCTGTCACATTCATTACGTTTCTATATGTATCTTAGCATTTTTTACGGATGTATATTTTAAATAATTAAAAATTATAAAAAGTCATGTACTACATTGGTAAAGTTATAACACCCAGAAATATGTAAAGCCATAGAGTAAAAGGCTTGTCTTCATGCCCCAGAACTCTGCAGTCCTGTCCATGGCCCATTTTTCATAGTAATTGCCTTGTGTATAGAAAGTGGCAGGTAGTGCTCCTGCAAGGATGAGCATACCCTATTCTTATCTATGGGTCTGAAGTCTGTTAGTATAAGGTTGTGCTGTAGTAAACCCTGGCATGGGATTACTTACATTAAACAGCAAGTGTATTATATATTTCAAATTCTCATCATTTCAATGTGTACTGGCTAGTTTTGTGTGTCAATTTGACACAGGTTGGGCTTATCACAGAGAAAGGAGCTTCAGGTGATGAAATGCCTCCATGAGACCCAGTTGTAAGGCATTTTCTCAATTAGTGATCAAGTGGGGAGGGCCCCTTGCTTCCCCTGGCAAGCTGAGCAAGCCAGGGGAATCAAGCCACTAAGTAACATCCCTCCATGGCCTCTGCATCAGCTCTTGCTTCCTGACCTGCTTGAGTTCCCAGTCCTGACTTCCTCTGGTGATGAACAGAAACATGGAAGTGTAAGCCGAATAAACCCTTTCCTCCCCAACTTGCTTCTTGGTCATGATGTTTGTACAGGAATAGAAACCCTGACTAAGACACCATGAAATTAATGGAATTTGCTATACTAATTTTCAGAAGTATTATGTAAGTACATTGGTTTATGATTAGTGGTTAGGTTTACTTTTTTCCTTTCTAAAGTATAGTGTAAATCCTCAGTAAAAATTTGTAAACACATCTCACACACATAAGCATAGAATGTCTTTTGAAACAGGTTTATTATTATTTTTTTTAATTTTTAATATTTTTATTACATATTTTCCTCAGTTACATTTCCAATGCTATCCCAAAAGTCCCCCATAGCGCCCCCCACTTCCCTACCCACCCATTCCCATTCTTTTGGCCCTGGCATTCCCCTATATTGGGGCATATAAAGTTTGCAAGTCCAATGGGCCTCTCTTTCCAGTGATGGCCGACTAGGCCATCTTTCGATACATATGCAGCTAGAGACAAGAGCTCCGGGGTTCTGGTTAGTACATCATGTTGTTCCAACAATAGGGTTGCAGATCCCTTTAGCTCCTTGGGTACTTTCTCTAGCTTCTCCATTGGGAGCCCTGTGATCCATCCAATAGCTGACTGTGAACATCCACTCCTGTGTTTGCTAGAGGTTTATTATTTATAGCAGCATTTATATGTATTTTTTTTAACCTGGAAACTATTTAGAAAGGAATAGTTGTCTATGTGATTAGTTTCTTCTGTCTTTAATAGTAGACTCTAGTGAGTAACCAGGTTAGTGAGTAACCAGGTTAGTGAGTAACCAGGTTAGTGGAAAAGGTGGGGGTTATATGGGTTTCCTCCACGCTAAACAACAATTGTGTATAACAGTGCTTGCAAATTCACCAATTTAAAATAACTAGAATTTTTGTTTTTATTTGTATTGAGGCAGGGTAGCCTTGGCTGTCCTATAACTTGCTATGTAGACCAGCCTGGCCTGGAATGCACAGAGGTTTTCTGCCTCCAGAATGTTGAGATTAAAGGTATAAGCCACCATACCTTTAAATAACATATTTTTGTTGAGTAGGTATTTGCTATAAATTTGTGTATGAGTAAGCTTTGTCTTTTTTCCTTATAGTTGACCTTTTAAGTATAATTTTAAATCTATATGTATTAAGTTTTATGTATGTAAACACTGTCACTAAATCACTGTCATCTAGTGAGAGATAGAACCAGACAGTGCTGACTACTATTCTTTATGCTTTCTCTACATTGGAAATAATAGAGTAGTAAAGTTAGTTTACTTGGAGAGATTGGTAACTGTTTTGTGTATTAGCCAGTTAAACCCAGCAGGCCAAATCCAGCTTGCTCACATTTTTGTAAATAAAGCTTTATTGGCCAGGCAGTGGTGGCACATACCTTTAATCCCAACAGGGATTGGGAGGCAGAGATAGGAGGTGAGGGCAGGTTAGTCAAGGCTACATGGAGAAACCTGTCTTGAAAAACCCAAAATTAAAAACTTAAAAGTTTTATTGGGACTTGTCCATGCTGATTGTTTATTTTGTCTGCAGCGTCTCTTGAGCTGTGATGGCAAACCATGTGACTTACAAAACCTGAAATAGTTCTTTGCCTTTCTGCAGAGAGAATTAGCTTTCCTCCAGTTTGAAAGAAAAACAACAACAACAACAAAAGCTCTACTGTATTGAAAGAATGTTTTAAACTGGGCCTTGTGGGACAAATCTATGATCCTAGCTGCCCTTGGATGAGGCAGGGGATTGCATGTTCAAGGTCAGTCTGGACAACTTAGTGAGATCTCCATCTCAAAATAAAAAATAAATAAATCCAGGGCAGCAGATAGAGGTCAGTGATAGCGTACCTAATAGGATCCAGGCCCCTCGGTGGGGTGGACATGGGTACGGTTTTACATACAGTACAAAGGAGTACCACATTCGTATTTTCTCTGGGAGTGGGGGGTAACTAACTTTATAAATTGTACTACCAGTAACTGTATTCTAGAGGATTTTTTTTTCTGTAAATTTTAGTTATTTCTAAAGTTAATTATTAGCTTTCAGGACCTTAAATGTTTCTTTTAACTTTTAAAAAGTTGACATTAAATAAGAGATTTGCTACAAGTGAATTTGTAAGGTTTTGAGTCTTTACATCATTTAAGATACACTGAGAGTGAAAGTAATAGTAAATTCTCAACTCTGGCCTGGGGCCTTCTCCATTAGCTTAGACTAAGATGGTTTTCCCTTTGGTTAGTTGTAGGATAAGTCGAGTAGCTTGTCTTGATACAAAGTATCAAAGGGAATAGGGGAGGATTCATTTTCAGAAGCTTCTCCCAAGAGGTTTTCGCCTTGGCCAGGATTGTAGCATGTTCCATATCTCCTAAATTTGACATTGCTGATCAGATTGTTTTCTTTTCATTCTGTTCTATTATTTTCCTAGTAATATACCAAATGCATTGAATTCTTTTGTCCCCAAGTGGAAAAAGATCCAAAGTGACCTGTCATATATGAGTAATGTTTAAATGAGCATGCAGCTAACATTCTTGGTTCAGAACTTAAATTATAATATGAAAAACATTAATTGCTTTAATTAATTAAATTATTCTACAGGACTAAATCCAGCCTCCTGCCAGTTTTTACAAGTGAAGTTTTTTTGAATGATTGCAACATAAGACTATGGCTTACGAAACCTAACGTGTTTATTTACCTGGCCCTTTACAGAGAAAGTTTGCTGAACTTTTTTTTTTCAAGTGTCAGTCATGTATCCAGGCAATTGTTACACTATGGTACACTGTGCATTTAGGATGGAAAAGATCCTGAGGTGTTGACAGTGTAAAAACCATGTGCCATACTGAATATCTTAAAAGTGTGTTAAGTGGGAGTATGTCAGCTGGAATAGTGTGTAATAGTGTGTAAAGTTCTAAGAATTCTCTGTGATGTCAATTCTGGATATTTCTTGCTTTCTATTTTTTTTTTATTTTAAATATTCCTGTTTCTGTAAATTAATAATCTTTGAATAAAAGGCAGCTGGAGTAGATGTATTTGTCATTAATAAAGAATCCCCCCTTTATAAAATGGACAATGAGGCTGTACAGCATCTTAGGGTTAATTGATAGTGTCTTTTCAAGTATGTTATGTCTGTAGGCTAATATGGCTGAGGATAGCTATGTGCATCCCAACACATCTGTAGATGACAGTGCCATGTTGAAGTGCCAAAAGTTGGACACTCATTGTAGGGGGATGGATTGAATTTAGATGTCATGAGAACTGATACTTAAAATGTAAGATATTTAGAGAAACTATACAAACTTAGTTTGGTTTTAAGTAGAAGTGTATATATTGGAAAGATTACTATATGTACCTCAAACAAGCAGCATGATAATTATAGTCATTATTAAATGTGACATTTAATTCTTTAATTCAATAAAATAACTGAAATGGTTTTAGAACAAGATATAGTAAGCTTTATTATGTTTGTGTTTGTTGTCTCATTGATTCTTACTAGCTTGGCCATTTTATAACATTAAGATGAAAAGAAAATGTTGTCCTTGAAAAATAACAGCTAAAGTATTACCTGTAAGCCTAGATTCTCATCAAAAGCAACAAAACCCAGCTACTGCTAAATAATGTCTAATGTCTCAAAAAATATAAGTTGTAGAGCTATTTGTGAATACAGTGTTGAGTTTTTGGTTCTTTATTGCTACATGAATCTGCTTTCCTCTTACCATTTCTAACAGCATAAAAATGTTTGTTTGTTTTAGATTTATTTTATATCTTAGTACACTGTCCTGTCTTCAGACACAGCAGTAGAGGTCATCAGAGCCCATTACAAATGGTTGTGAGCCACCATGTGGTTCCTGGAAATTGAACCTAGTCAGTCTCTTTACCACTGAGCCATCTCTCCAGTACCTAACATGTGTTTTCTTAAATGTAAAATGAAGAAGTTGAACTGGAGATGGCTGTCTTACTTATATTTTAGCACATATTTACAAATGATGTTTCATTTGCCTTTCTGACTACCTTAGTAACTATATATTTAAAAAATATTTTAGGTCAGAATTGAAATTCAAGATAATATGTTATTTTAGTACCTTTTTTACACTTGTTTTAGAAATTAAAATTTTCTCAAAACTTGCAAATATTTTTTTAAGTATCTTTAAAACATAGACTACTACCACATGACTATGTCTTAGATATCTTTAGAATTACCTATCAGTTTACAGCTTTGATGATGGTAGAGGAGAAAGCTTTCTCAGCCTCTTAAAAATCCCTTTTGTTGTCTGGGACTGGCTTGCCTAGGACTGCATGAAGAAAATCGAATAGGACCAGCAGAACCTAAACCCAGGCTGACCTCACTAACTAGTTCCATGCCTTCAGGCAAGCCTCTTAATCACTTCTTCCTTTCTTTTTAGAGGTATAGGAGTTAGGAGTTGGAATACTAAAGTAGGCTGGGGAGAAGGAAGGCAGTTAGGAAGAATTAGTAGACCACATCTATAAGTGCCTTTAAAGTGAGCATACTGCAGATGTAAGATAGTCTTGTCTTCTGCACTTCACTTGGGAACTGCGTAAGTTGAGAGAGAGAGAGAGAGATTACTACAGTATTAAGCTAATATATATAATAAACATTTTTTTGGTATTTTTAAGGTTTTAAACCTGAGTGTGTGTGAACTTGGATAAAGTTGTATCCTTTTTCACATATTGTGTTATGAATGTGGCAGTATCAGAGAGACTGTTTTCATAAGACTTATTAGGGAACTTCATAATACATTCAAGTTATTTTAGTGTAGTGTTTTTTTTAAATATTTGTAACTTTTACCAGAGAGGAATAGCAATCCTTTATTTACTTATTTATTTTATTTATTTAATATGAGTACACTGTTGCTATCTTCAGGCACACCAGAAGAGGGTGTCTGATCCTATTACAGATGGTTGTGAGCCACCATGTGGTTGCTGGGAATTGAACTCAGGAAGAGCAGTCAGTGCTCTTAACCGCTGAGCCATCCATCCAGCTCTCAGTACAGTGTTAATAATGCTCTTTACTTACAAGTCTGGTGATTAAATCCAGTACTACTGTTATTTAAAGTGTTGGAAAAGAATCAAATATATTTGTGTATCTGATATATCTGACATAGATTTGTATATTTTAAGTTTTGATAATTACATTCAAGCACTATACATTTCTTGTAATTTTAGATACTTCATACATTTATTGTATGCGCTTAAACACCTCTGGGAGGTGGTTCACAGGCCTCCCTAGAGTGTCCCACATGGAGAAAAAAAGGATTGATAAGTTCTTTGTCAGTGTCATAACTGTTGATTTGCCTGCCATTTACCTAATTGAGGCATTTTAAACTTTTTTTTTTATTGTATTCCTTCCTAGTTTCCCAGAAAATTGGCCAAGAGTTCTTTTAGAATTTTATATAAAGACAACTATTTTGCTCTTCCATAGTTTGACTCCCAAAAGACTGAAAATAATTACAGTTAGGCCTTGGGAGAAGAATAACTTGAAAGTAAAATTAGTTTGGTGTTAAGTATTGACGCTTCAGTGTAAGCCACTACTAGACTCCACTGGGCAACACCTGGTGCAGCACCTGACCTGCTGGTGTGCTGTGCCAGTGCAGCAGAGAGAGAGCCACTGTATGAGGAAGGCCAGCCTCTAGAGCTGAAGGACAGGATGCTATATATCACCGTTTCCTCTTTAGTGGCATTTTGTTTGTTCATATGGGTAGGTGGTAGGAGGTGGGAGACAGCTGCTGTCAGCATCTCCTCAGACTGAAGCCTCTGAACTGATAACTAGGTAATTGCTGCTACCTTTGTGCTTCTGAGGAACTTGGTATGCAAAAGAGATAGGGTAGAACACTCCTGGAAGAAATTCAGGAGTGGGAGAAACTGCAGTGGCAAAAATTCATCACATTAATAAACCTGCAAGGGAAACATTAAACAAACTAAAGGGGAGAGGAGAGTCATTGCTTTATGACTATAACACGAACTTTATGCTTTATGAATATAGCTATATGAATATAACATGAACTCGTCTGCTTGGCAGCCATGTAGATAGAGAAAGAAGACAAGATGCTGAAAACAAGTAGTTTCTTGGCTTTTCATGTGATCTTTTATTTTCTCTTTTGCTACTGGCAGATGCTAGTTTTATTTAAAGTGTATCATCCTAAAGTGACTTGATGTGTACCATTCATGGTAAATACTATTTCGGTATGAACATTGTTCATTGATCACTAACTTGACTAAAACTTAGATTTTAATTCTACTTACATATAGTTTGTCCTAGAAAATTTTAAAGGTTGAATTCCTGTGCATACCACATTATGGAAGATAGCCAGTTAGTGAGATATGCTCTTCAGAGTTTCCCATCTGACTTTTAAACACTTAAAAGTAAAACCTCTAGGGGCTGGAGAGATGGCTCAGCGGTTAAGAGCACTGACTGCTCTTCCAGAGGTCCTGAGTTCAATTCCCAGTAACCACATGGTGGCTCATGACCATCTGTAATGGGATCTGATACCCTCTTCTGGTGTGTCTGAAGACAGCTGCAGTGTACTTATAAATAAAATAATTCTTACAAAAAAGAAAAACTCTCTAGGGAATATTGTGATTATTGTGATGGGGACTGAGATAATATTGCTGGCCACAAAGCAATATCCCAGAAGGGCCTCCACAGAGATATGCAGAGCTGAACGGCAGGCAAGGTTCTGACATTGGAGAGTTCACTAGGGTTGTAAGCTCTCTAAAATGATCAGGTATGAAAAATAAGCCTCTTTGAGCTAAAAATCAAATTTAAAGAGATATAAAGTAAATATAAGAATAAAAGAATTTTTAAATATCATACCATGAAAGTATTAAAAACTTTTTTCAGTCAAAAATAAAAATAAAAAAAGACTGTCTAGGAATGTTATAGATTGCCTAGTGGTTAAAACCATTGCTGCTCTTCCAAAGGACCCAAGCTAAGTTCCTAGCACTCAAATTGGGCCACTCACAGCCACCTCTAACTCTAGCTCCAGGAGATTTTGATACCGTCTTCTGGCCTCAGCAAACACCTTTACACACATAGAAATGAAAATTTAAAAATCTTTAGAAATATTTTTCTATTAATAAAACACCAAAATTTTATATCATAGACATATAATAAAATACATTGAAAATAACTGAGAATGGGGCAGGAGAGATGGCTCAGTGATCAAGAGGATTTCTTGCTCTTTCAGAGGACTGTCAGAGGACTGGCGTTTGAGTCCCAGAACACACATCAAATAGCTCAGAGCTGCCCGTAAATCCAGTGCCAGGGATTCTGCTATCCTCTTTTGGCCTCAGTAGCACCTGCACACAGGTGGTGTACATCCACACAAACACACATATACATAAATAAAAATCAATCTTAAATGTGGAGAAACTGGGCCTGCTGACTCCCACCTGTAATTCTAGCACCCTGGAGGTAGAAGTGGCAGGATTACCTCCAGTGTGGGAGTCCAAGGCCAGCCAGAGCTTCTGTGAGACCTTGCCTGAAAATGCAAGACAGTCGCTCATCTGTAGAAACCTGTTGGCTAGAGGAGAATCACTCAGTTAAAGGGGTGGAAAATTTGAAAACATAGTCAAAAGATTAAATAGGAAAATGTCAGAATGTGTCCAGAAAGAACTGAGTGAAAAATACCTGGATGGAAGAAGATGTGGGCAAAGCAAAGGCTTAGGAATGAGGAAGCTTACCAGCTCTCTGGCTGTTTGTAGGGAATCTGACACTAAAGAGTAAATGTTAAAGTGGAAAGGAAGGTTAGTGCACGGGGAATGAATTAAGTTGACAGCTGACTGCTCATGAGTGCTAACAATGGCCAGAATAAAGAGAAGTAGTAACATCCAATGCTGAGCAGGCCACAGTTCACCTGGGTGTCTGTGTGTAGTTAAATTACTATTTAAGGAGAGGACTCTTCCTGGAAAGATGTAACAGTTCTGGAACTGCTTACCCGATACCAGCCTAAAAATTTATATAAGTGAAAAATTGCCATTTTATCAGAAGTCAGCTGGGAAAACTTAAATGTATTTCTGTTAGATTGGCTAAGCAGACTAAAGTGAGGAGAATGAAAGATTAAAAAAAAAAAAAATAAGCACTTAGCTTAGCTTGATCTAACATGTTACCCAACGCCACCATGTAGTATTGTTTATATCTGGAACAAGTGACACTGCACTCAAGTTTAAATATTAAGAAACTCCACAAATGAGTATTTTACCCATAGACCTAAAACTCTCGAATTTGAAAATTTAAAAGTGGGAACACAATAACAAAACATTTTAAAAGTTACTAGAAATCGTGATTGGAAACTGAACATTTAAGAGCTTAATAATGAACGAGAGAAGAACATATAAAAATCAGAGGCATACCAGACATGTTGGGAACTGGGCAGGAGAATGGTCCAGAATTTGAGACCAGCCTGAGCAAGAAGTTCTAGGCCATTCTGTGCAAAGAGTTAGAACCTGTCTGAAACAAACAAACAAAAACCTAAACACCAACAGACAACAGCAGCAAACCAAAAAAATCCTACTCCCTTGACCTTGCAATGTATAAAAATGACATGGCTTAAATGTATGACAAATGTTTTCTTCCCCTCAAGATAGTTCCTCCCAAAAGGGGAACTGTGTTCTTAGGTGCTACCTTCATTTTGAACATGAAAGTTTGACTTGAAACTCCTTTAATTTAGGTGTGAATTAATTCAGAAAATGAGGCCTGTCAGACTGTAAATGTAGGAGGGGTGATAGGGAATAGACTAGAAAAAGGTCAGAAATGGGGCTTTTATATTTTCTCCTGAATGTCATTGCCAGTGACTCAGATAAAAACATGAAACACAGCCCACGGAGCTGCAGAGGGTGTTTCTGTGTATAGAGACGTTTATTGGCATGTGTGTGAATAAAATTTAGGGAAATTACCTTATTTGAATGTGTGTTAATTTAGCTGGGCCTACAACTATCTTGGCAGTGATAGTGTCTACATAAATTTTAATGTCTCTGATACAACATTAGTCACAGTAAGGTTTGATGCTGGAATCTCTTTTCCTAGACAGCTGATAAAGGCTTGGTAGGTTTCTCAGAAAGGCAAACTCATTTTTGTTGATGTTTCTTAGTAAGAATGTTTCCCCAAGGGCAACAGGGTAGTCCTTCCCTGCTAAGATGTGTTGCCTCAGTGAAAGAAGTTACATGCCAGCCTTAGCTTAGGACTGTTCTGAATTTCAGTGGTGGTCACTGGCTAGCTGGGGACTAGCACCTGTGTTGCTATGTAGAGATGGCACTGCCTTCCACACTTTAGGTGAGTAAGCTGGTGTGTTTTTTCCCAGTTTTTAGAATTTAAAAAAGAAAAATAATTTTTAAGAAAAACAGTTTTCATTTGACAGTACAGAAAGGTTGGAAAATACTGACTTTCCCTTAGACTTGAGGCTGCTGGTCTTCATTGGTACTGCCTCTTAACATACAAGGCTGGTGCATGGAGGAGCTTGTATGGGAGAGGCAGTCTTTAGTCCATAGTGATCAGGTTTTCTTGCTGTCTTTTAGATTAACATACTTTATGCTGTGCTGTTTGAGATGTGCAGTGCTTCCAGCGCCATACACCAGGCTTTTTAGGGAATGTGGAATGCTCGCCCAAGACTTTGAGTGTGAACATAAGAGGACACAGTGTCACTTGTAACCTGCTTTCCATCTTAGTCCTGCAAGGTAGAGGTAACATGAGTGGAAATAAAATATGCTTCCTTTTCTTTAACAGGCTATAATTGTTTATAGAAGTGAAGAGTTTCTAAAGAAGGTAACAAACAAGAAAAAGAAAATGCCGAAGCCAGTAAGTGTGTTTTGATTCTTTTGATACTGCTTAGCATTCATTGTGCGGGTTGTGAAGAATAATCATGGGTGACAGGACAGTTAAGGTTAAAATTAATGACATTTGGTACCAAGCAGTCTAGTTCTATTCTGGCTTTCATACTTAATCTGTGTGTGACTTCTGTTTAATCCATTTTCCCTTGGTTTCCTCTATATAAAATAGGGATATAATTTTATTTACTCAAGAAAGGAGACAAGGATTATATAAGAAGAATCTAGTATATATTTAGCTCTCAATAATTGTAAGTTATTGTTAGGAGAAAATAATGAGAGGTATGCAGGACCTATTCCTGCTAACTTTCTCGTAATTCTAGTTTGATGCCGTGACAGTGATACTGACAATAGCCTAAATTTGTATGCCTGTGATCATTTTGAAGACTGTTACCTGCCTTTGGGACTCTTTCCCATTACTGGGTTGCCTTGTTTAGTCATGTTTAGGCTTGATAGAAGAGGAGGTACCTAGTCTTGAAGTATTGCAATTTGATATACCATGGCTGGTTGATATCCATCAAGGCAGGCCCTTTCCTGAAGAGATATGGAGGACGAGTGGATGGGGGTGTGAAAGAGAGGGGAGGTTGGGGAGAGACTGGGAGGGACGAAGGGAGGGGAAATTGTGGTTGGGGGTTTAAAATAAACAAAATTTAAAGAAATAAAAAAGTGAAACATTCTCATAAACTGGGGGAAAATTCCTTGGAGCTAGTGAGTTTACTCAGTGATGAAGAACACTTAGTGCTCTGGCCGAGGACCTGAGTTCAGTTCCCATCATCCATGTTGGCCATGTTACAGCCTCCTGTAAGCCCGGCTTCAGGGCTCTGACACTCTTCTGGGACCCACTTGGCACCTGCATATATAGGACATATGCTAGTACATACATGCGTCTTTCTCTTTTAAATACATTTTATGATTTGATACTATCATATATTATATTCACCCTGCCCCATTTTGGCTCCCCAATTTTTCCCAGAACCATTTTATCTTCTTTTTCCCTTTCTTCCCTTTTGAACTTACGTCCTAGTGTTTAAGGTTTTTTTTTTTTTTTTTTTTTTTTAGTAATTCATTAAGTCCATTTTGTGCTGGACATCCATTGTATCATGACCAACCTATCATGGACCGCACCCTTAAAGAAAACAGACCCAGAAGCCATCAACCATCAATAGCTCCTCAGGAATGGGAGGCTTATGAGCCTCACCCCATTCCACGCTAGAATGTTGACTGGCTTGGTCTATGCAAGCAATCAGCTATTATGAGTTGTTTGTAACTAGTAGAGGAATTTTTTACTTAAAAAAAAATAAAATAAAAAAGGGAAAGAGCTAATAGTTTTGTCCTCATGGCTCTTTTTGTGTTGTACTTGATTCTCCTTCCGTTTCCCACCTGCTGGCTCTGTCTCTTTTTTCTCATACAGTTACTCCTCCTCCTCCTCAGGTCTAACCCCATCTTACAGGTCCTTCTCCTCTCTCACAATCTGCTAGTGATATTAGTTTGATATCCCCCCACCCTTCCCCCTCTCTCTTTCTCTCTCTTACACACACACACACACACACACACACACACACACACACACAGATTTGTGTTTTGCATTATAGAGAAGACAGGGTATTTGAGTCTTGAGTCTTGACTTACTTGACTTAATGAACATGGTTTCCAGTTGTATCCATTTTCCTGCAGATGTCTTGATTTCATTTTTCTTTATGACATTGTTTATAGGTATGGCATTTTGTAGGAGGTATCCATTTATTAAAAGATACCTAAGCTAATTCCATTTCCTGCCTGCTGTATAGCAGCAAACATGGATGTGCAAGTGTCTCTGGCATGTCAGTGTGTGTGGTGTGTCAGTTTGTAATCCTTTACTTGTAGGCTCAAGAGTGATAGAGCTGGACCGTAAATTGTATTTTCAATATTTTGAAGAACCCCCGTACTGACTTCCATGGAGGCTTCACCACCAGTGAAGAGGTTGCTCTTTCCCCAAAGCCTTACTAGCATTTGTTATCATTTATTTTCTTAAAGATTGCTATTTTCACTGGAATCTCAGAGCATATTGTTCAGTTATATCATTTAATTATTATACAAAGTAACAAGCTTCCTGTGGCATCACCATACATGTTTTAATGAAGAAATCTGAGGTAGTGGATAACAATCAGAGAATCGGGAGTTACATTCTGCTCTGCTGTATTTAATACCCATGTGTCCCGTGGGTTCCAGGATTGAACTCATGTCATGAGGCTTTCAGTAGGTGTCTGCCTTTGTTCACTGAGACATCTTGATGACCCTCTAGTAAGTCAAATGAGGTATTCATAAGATTTTCTTTCTCTCCATTTTTAAGATTTCCTGTAATAGAATCAAGCTGTACCACTTTAAATAAGGTTAGGGGTGGTGTATGGATCAGTTGTGGTGTCATGTGTGAAGGCCTTTCTCATTTCCCAGTATTGTCCTCTCTCGAGTTTTGACTGTACATGCATATGCCTATAATCCAAGCAGTAGGGGGACTGATAGGGAGGGACATTGCAAATAGGCCAAGCCTGAGTCACATGGTAAGACTAGCTCAAAAACCAAGTGCTGGGGATTTAGTGTAGTAGTCGAACTTTGCATAGCATGCACAAAGCCCTGGATTTGACCTTATTCCACAGAAATACTGTTAAGTCAAATAATTTTTCTCATGCTTACTACTTTGTAAATATATTTTGTTTTAATTTCAGATCAATGTAAGAGTAACTACAATGGACGCTGAGCTAGAATTTGCCATTCAGCCCAATACAACTGGCAAACAACTTTTTGACCAGGTATCATTTCACCCGCAAGTCATGCAACCACCTGTGGGGTGTGTGTGTGTGTGTGTGGTGTGTGAGACAAATAGTGTGTATTTGTGTGGTATATATAGATGTGTGTTGTGTTGGTGGGGTGAACATGCTAAGGCCAGAGGAGATAAATCATCTTTGCCTGAGACATTTTTGTATTGAGACAGTGTCTGTCATTGAGCCTGGAGTAAGGACAAGCAAGCCATAGCAGTTCTGTTTCCACCCCTTACTGTAGTGGTGTTACAGGGGTGGCTGGCCAGGACCAGCTTGTTATGTGACGGAGAGCCTGAGCTCATGCCCTCATATGTTAGCAGCAAGCACTGTTAACCAGTGAGTCATCTCTCAGAGACCAAGAAGTGTAACTCTAATACCATCATGTGCATGCTATTGTGTGCATCTTATGTTTTCTATACCTTCCTTGATAATCCAAACATGTACTGCTTGGAATTTTGGCAGTACATATTCAGGCTCCTTGAATAACTATAGGGGTATTTATATATTATCATTTCTAGTTTTATGGGATAACTCTTTAGTGAATTTTCAAAAATATACATAAAAGCTTAAAAGGGGCCAGCAAGATGCTCAGAAGGCACAGGTACCTGCTGCCAAGCCCAATAACCTAGTTCAGTTCCCACAGCCCATATACTGGACGGAGAGACCTGATGCCTGAACATTGATTGTCCTTTGACTTCAACATGCGTGTTGTTATTTGGGCTCAAGAGAAATGAAGGCGTAATAAATGAGTAGATAGATGTAAACTAGTGAAACTTAGGGTATGGTCCAAGAATTGTTTCTTCTCAGTGATGGTAGAACATTGAAGCTACCAGACTTTGTCACCAAAGTGATGTGCTTTGCCCCACCTACTGGTAGGGTGAGAATCAAATAGAAACTTAGGCTTAGCACATCTGTGCTGCTAGCCTTCAGACTGTTCTTTTGTTTGTTGAGGCTATGATGTGAGCTAACAAAATTAAGTTAGAAAGTATTAAGTCAAGGAGGAAGAGAGAAGTGATGTAACAGAATTGAGACAAGAAAATCTGAATTGTTGTTTTTGGAATTGTTCCCTGATGATGTTGAAAAGACTGTGTTGAAGGAAAGCAAGCCCTTTTCTATTGCACTTTCACCTGTGGTGTGGCTTGTCCTTGTGATCTGTAACATCGAGTGTTCTCATCACAGTGTGAATGGTAAACTGAATTTATTATCTGTTTTACAGGTTGTAAAAACAGTTGGCTTACGTGAGGTCTGGTTTTTTGGGCTGCAATATGTAGACAGTAAAGGATATTCTACATGGCTTAAATTGAATAAAAAGGTAAGATTTGTATAATAACATTAATTTGATGTGTTTATTAATCTGTACTGAAAAGGCACCTGACTAACTGCAGGGCTCATGGTGCAGTTATGTGCCTTTTATTTATTTATTTATTTATTTATTTATTTATTTATTTTACAGGATCGCTTTTTAATTTTTTTTGATTTGTTTACTTCATGTATGTGAATACACTGTCAGTGTCTTCAAACACACCAGAAGAGGGCATTGGATCCCCATCAAAGATGGTTGTGAGCCACCATGTAGTTGCTGGGACTTGAACTCAGGATCTCTGGAAGAGCAGAGCAGAGATTAAGAGCAGTGCTCTTAATCACTGAGCCATCTCTCCAACCTGCAGTTGTCTGTCTTAATCATTACTCATGACATTTAAGTCATTGAAGCACCATCAACTTTTACCACACACATTCTGTGAGAGCTGAGCATGTGAGAAATAGAACTTTGAAGCAGGTGTCACATGTGTTAAAACTGAGCTCACTGTCTGTAGACTGGGCTTTGGCACACACAGCTGATGCCGGGGCTCTCAGTTGCTGACCGCCTCAGGACTGCACAGCAGCTCCTTTAGCACCTGTGTTTGTCTATAAACTTACCATCTTACATAGTATTTTCTTCCAAAAAGAATATGATGTAAATATATTCATTTACAGTGAATTAAAAGTTTTGTTGATTATACTATTCTAGGTAACACAGCAAGATGTTAAAAAAGAAAATCCTTTACAGTTCAAGTTTAGAGCTAAATTCTTTCCTGAAGATGTTTCTGAGGAATTGATTCAAGAAATAACACAGAGACTTTTCTTCTTGCAAGTTAAAGAAGCCATCTTAAATGATGAGATATATTGCCCACCAGAAACTGCAGTTCTTTTGGCTTCGTATGCTGTCCAAGCCAAGTATGGAGATTATAATAAAGAGATTCACAAACCAGGCTATCTGGCTAATGACAGACTCTTACCACAGCGGTAAGTAAATCATGCCTTTATATAATCTTCTCTAATGTTGTATTTCAGAAGTGTATGCTACATTTCTCCAACAGACTTTTAAGTTGCAAGGTGGATCATGACTTAGTGGCAACACAGATTTATGTGTAGTGTAACTCCGCTCTATTGTGTTCAATGCCTATAGGATGTGCAGCAAAAGGAAGTTAGGATTTGCTCTTTAGGGAAGGCTATGAATTGTTGCTGTTTGTAAACAGTGGAACAGATGCATAGATGTGTAATAATAAATAGTGTGAGAATACTAAATGGCAAGAGCTATTTCTTCCATGGAATGGCGTTTTCTGTATTTTGCAAGAATTTCAACGAGGTGTAAACGTGTATAGTCTGCAGTACCTTTGTAACGTTCAAAGCCCATGTGGAAATAAATGGCTGAAGAATGAGGTTTGGGAACTAAGTCTAATCTGCTCCATGCTAGTTACATGACCTGAGGTTTGTAACCTCTAAGGATCTACTGTAAACAGAAGTGGATCATTATTCTATGTCCTAAGGAGAATTGTAGTCAGTTTATGGTATTCATAGCACATTATAAGTATATTGCTTTTGCTGCTTTGGTGTTAAGGATAGAAAAATAGGAATACTCTATTTGTTCACAGATGAAACATATAGGTTCCTAGAGGAGAGGAGTGTGGGGTGCACTTGTGATGCAGAGTAGGCCGCCTTTGGTGGCCTAGGGATTAGTGCAGAGTACAAATGGTCCTTGAACGCTTGGCTTCAAATTCAGAACTGCCCTGCCTCAGTTTCTAAAGTACTGGAATTATAGATGTTTACCACCATACTCAGCTTAATGTATGTCTTTTTTTAAAATCAAAAATATTATCTCTATAAAATGACAATATTTACTCATAAAAATAGCAGATACAGGAGTTGGGAATTTAGCTCACTGGTAGAGTTTGCCTAGGAAGTGCAAGGCCCTGGGTTCAGTCCTCAGCTCTGAAAAAAACAAAAAACAGATATGGAGAATAAAGGGATAATCAGGATCCAGGAATTCTGTTTTCTTGTTTGTTTCTTAATTTTCTGTTAGTAATGATAAAGCCATTTTTTTTCAATTCAGAGTATGATTCATTTGAAACATTTGTAGTTCTTGTAAACTATATAGTATCCATTTTAAAGCATGAACTAAAGTTAATTTAAACTATCTAAAAGGTTGTTTTAGCCTTCCCTGGTAACGTGACTTCTGTGACTTGAGTCTTCAGCCAGGGTACTGACTTGGACCGAGCACACCACCGTGTTGTAGTCCATGTTTTAGATCCCATGTAAGTTGTGGCTTTAGTTCTGTGCAGTGCTAGCATGTGCATTGATTTGTATCGCAGCTATCACAGTCAGCTACGAAAGGGCACTACACTTTGAAAATACTTTGTTTTTTAATTACAAAGGCATTAACTACATTTTCTTTCCTTGTAGTGTTTTGGAACAACACAAACTGACCAAAGAGCAGTGGGAGGAGAGAATACAGAACTGGCATGAGGAACACAGAGGGATGCTAAGGTAACTGGTGACAGGTTTCTGTATAGTTCTCTCCAGGTGAAAGCATTTTCATCTTGTTTAAAATTCTCCTTGGGCTTGGGAGAATGGCTCAGCCAGCAGCTAAAGGTGTCACCTGATGGATGACACAGGTTGAATCCCTAGAGCCTGCACGATGGGAGAGAACCTACCTGTGAGACTTGTCTTTTCCTCTCTGTTCCTTAATTTTCTAGTAGGAATTAGGAAGCCATTTTGAAACATTTGACTTCTTGTAAGCTACATAATATCCATTTTAAAGCATGAATTGAAGTAATTTGAGCTATTTAAAACTGTATAAGCCTTCCCTAGTAACATCTAACTTCAGTATTCAGTCAGGATAATGACTCTGACCCAGCCTACACATTCACTATGGTTCACACATGCTATTGTTACACTCCCCTACACACACACTCACACACTCATTCACACACTCACTCTGTTTCTTTCTCTCTGAATGAATGAATGTTTAAAAGGTTTGTGATGATACCAGACACACACACACACACACACACACACACACACCTGGTTTATGATGATACCAGAC
Organism: Mus caroli; assembly: GCF_978045245.1. NCBI lineage: Eukaryota > Metazoa > Chordata > Mammalia > Rodentia > Muridae > Mus > Mus caroli. Next base: position 50,036,404 of record NW_028227266.1, read on the forward strand.
CAGGTTACACTTCCCAACCTCTGGTGTGGATAAATAAATATGAAGCACTAAATATTGGCCCCAGCCCTAGGTATTTTTTAGTTTTATTTAATGTTTAGGTGTGTCTCCTTTAATGTATTACATTGAGCTGTATTTAATAGGGAAGATTCCATGATGGAATACTTGAAGATTGCGCAAGATCTAGAGATGTATGGTGTCAACTACTTTGAAATCAAGAATAAGAAGGGTACTGAGCTGTGGCTGGGTGTTGATGCTTTAGGCCTGAATATTTATGAGCATGATGACAAGTAAGTAACTGGGTGTTGGTGAGCTGGTTGTTCCTCTGTGGCCAGTGGCTCTCAGACACGCTCTGCTTGTGAAAGTTGTCTCCATTGCCCTTACACCTTTCTGTCCTTACAGCAAAGGAGTAGTTAATTCCATGAGTTTTGTTCCTAGTACCTTGTAGTTTATTTCTGAGTCTGTTTATTAAATGAGAGGGTGAATCTATATCTGTAGTGTGCCGCTTTGTCCCTTGTGAATGAAATCTGGTAACAAGGCTCAGTCCGTTACTCTGTTTACTAGGTAGATTTTCCTAGGGTAATTTTAGGAAAATGGTACATCTATGAAAACTTTCTATGGTAATTATTTTATATGAGTTAATTAAATTTTGCTTTCAGTGACAGCACCAACTGTATTATGGGAGTAAGATAGGTTCTGAGAGTCTGGCGCTCTTAAGATTGGTCATTCATGTAACCTGTCCCAGTAGGCTGTGTATTTTCCCACTGTTTCCTGCCTTTAATTTAAAGCAATATTCTTTTTTTTCCCCCCTAGGTTAACACCTAAAATTGGTTTTCCCTGGAGTGAAATCAGAAATATTTCATTTAATGACAAAAAATTCGTTATAAAGCCAATTGACAAAAAGGCACCTGTAAGGATATTTTATTTATTAACTTTTAAAAATTTCTGCTACTTTCTATGAAATAACTTAAAGAAGAGTACCGATCACTTTAGTTGCTTCTGAGAGATATTCTCTTCCCATAGTTAAATTTTCCTTAGTGATGAAATGTTATTAAAAATACAAAAATTTCCAGTTTTCTTAAGATGTAAGAGTTTTAACTGATTTACTTGTAATGTTGATAAAATGGTATTAGAAAGGTATTAACAGTCGTTTCTAAGAAATAATTTAAACAACACTTATTGATTGCAAAATGTAGTAGAGGTAACCCTTTTAAAATTAACTCTGCAGTCTTGGACTCTGAACTTTCTGTTTTTAATTATCTGAGGCTTCCTTTTTATTGAAATAGATTTTCAAAGATTAATGTTTATATAAAATTTAGTTATCTACCTTTGTTATCTAAAAGATAAATATTTGAAGAACATTTCTAGATTAAAACAGCCATGGAGAAAGACCAATTTTGGGGTGTAAGGATAGCTCTTTTGTAGTTTCTTTGATTAAATAAAAAAAAGGATTAATGACATTTAGTTCATCTTTAAAGAACAGATAAGGGGTAGAGGAATGGGGAAACAGTAATGTCGGAGGTATGTGAGGTTCATAGTCTCTAGACCTTATGTGCAGTGAGTGACATCAGATTTCTACTTCATATTGAAACTTAGTAGCTGTGAAGGATACTATCACTCAGATTTTAAAATTGAGTATTCTATTTTTAGGATTTTGTCTTCTATGCACCTCGTCTGAGAATCAATAAACGAATTTTGGCCTTATGTATGGGAAACCATGAACTGTACATGCGAAGGAGAAAGCCTGATACTATTGAAGTACAGCAGATGAAGGCTCAGGCCCGGGAGGAAAAGCATCAGAAGCAGCTAGAAAGGTATGCGTGTGTCCTGCTCAGTTTTAACTCTTGGGACAGGCCAGCTGCAAGGGACAGACTGCTCAGGTTTATTGGTGGACTTTAATGTTTGACTTTGAGTACAGTTTTGGCGATGGGCCTGAGGCATATTTCCAAAAATAATTTAACTTTACATGTTTCTGCAGAGACTTTATAGTTTTACTATATTTATGTCCTCAAAATAGAAGTAGGTTGAAATAACTCTTTAGACGCTGAAACTCTAAATGAAAACATCTACTTACATAATTTGAGTAATTAGAAAAGGCTTCCTGGGTAAAGTGTGATTTGAATAGGATGTGGGAAAGACATTCAGAAGGGGGAGCCAGCATAAACATTTGTAGAGATAAGAATATGTTGGGTTTGCTTAGGAACCAGGAAGTGGACCAGGTTCATCCTTTTGAGCAGTGTGAGGTAAGAAAAGGCCGAGCAACCCTCAGTGTGTGCATGTGATGTAGGTGCTGCTGAGGTCTGGTATGTCTGTGGGTAAGGTGTGAGATGAACGTCTCAGCCATGCTGCAGAGTCAGGCTGTCTGTCTCCTGTGTGCGGACTTGACTTTTCAGTAATAAAACAAGGTTTGGTCCCAGCTTGGTTATAGCCATGTTCTTTACAATTTTTTTCTTTCTGTCTACGTATCTTCTTTTTCTCCATCTCTGTAGAAGAGCAAGTGGAACACCAATAGGGAGAAGCTAAATGAAGCCAATACCTTTTCCTAAGAGGGGGCATTTGTGCCAGAGGGGAATCCAAAAGGTTGGGCTAGGTTGTAACCTGTAGGTCTTGAGCCTTAGTTTATACTGAGTCCTCAAGAAGGAAGGATCTCGGTGCTTGAGTTGCTGTGGTAATACTAGACATGACTGTGCAGAGGCCTTGGAGCAGTGGAATAGCCTAACATACACTCTGGGTTGTAAAGAACATGCTGTAGAAAAGCAGGTGTTTGAAAACTGGTACTTGTGCGTCTACAGACAGCCTGAGGAGGCAACCGGCTTTTTAAGGGAAGGCCCCTGGGCCTTTCTTTTGCTGAGGAGCCTAGAGAATGCCAACTTGCCTCCTCATTTAGGTTTTCTAGAGATGAAGAAACTCCCAGCTTCTTGAGCCTCTTCCCAAATATACTTCATATAAACTGAAATGAGGGAGAAATGCTGCAGAGACCCAGGGCAGATCCATTGGCTCTTCTGGTGTTAAGGAAGTACATCAAAGAGAACCTAAAACCAGAGTGGAACAGCCCATGCCTCTCCTTTTTCCTTTCTCTCTTCTCTCTTCTCTCTTCTCTCCTCTCCTTCTTTCCCTTAAGATTTATTTGGACTGGAGAGATGATTTCAGTGGTTAAGAGCACTGACTGCTATTCTAGAGGTCCTGAGTTCAATTCCCAGCAACCACATGGTGGCTCAGAACCATCTACAATGGGATTTGAAGCCCTCTTCTGATGTGTTTGAAGAGAGAATAATATACTCATACATAAAATAAATAAATATTTTTTCTTAAAGTTTAAAAAAAAGATTTATTCATTTAATGTATGTGAGTACACTGTAGCTGTCTTCAGACACACCAGAAGAGAGCATTGGATCCCATTACAGATGGTTGGGAGCCACCATGTGGTTGCTGGGAATTGAACTCGAGGACCTCTGGAAGAGTAGTCGATGCTCTTAACCACTGAGCCACCTCTCCAGCCCTAGCCCATACCATTTTTATTTTTATTTTAGTTTTTCTTATTCTTTTTCTTTTTAAGATTTTGGTATTTTAAAACTGTGCACTGTTTTGTGGAGACGTATGTATATATACCACATACATGCCACAGATTGTCTTACCTCTCCCCCCCACCCCCAACAGGAATTACAGCTGTGGCTGCCTACCATGTGGATGCTGCCAGTTGAACTTGGGTTCAAGGACAAGTGCTTTTCAACTACAGACTCTGTAGCCCCAGGTCTTTAGTTTTTAAATGGGGTGAAATTTATTAATTAGCAGGAGACCTTTCAACTTCCTGTGTCAGAATTTGTGTATCAGAAAGTCACTGCCAGCAAGCCTTGCTGTATTGTGGAACATCTCTCCTCCAGTGTTTCACACTTTCTCTCTTAGGAACAGATGGATGCTCAAGATCTGCACAAGTTTCCAAATTCAGGCTTTTATACTAAGAAAAAGTACCTTGATAGTACTGTTCTGTGATAGGCCTGGAATTCAGAATAGACACTAGATGGCAGTGATAGCGTTTTGTGAATATTTAGGAGATGACAGAGATGGAATAACTTTAGTGAATAAATACTATCATTGAAATAATAATTTGAAAGTTAAGCATATGAAGTAACAACTTGGTGTCTTTTATTCATCTTTTTGGTTTTGGTCACCAACATGGAGTTTGACCAAAGGTAGGCTCTTTCTAGATGTCTGATGATAGATTTGGCTATGTTAATCCCCAAGTCCTCTTCCTCCAAATGATATCAGAACTCATAACAGACAGCTAAACCTTCATGGCACTGTTTCCCCTTTTACCAGCTGTAAACACTTGCTGCCATCCTTAATGGAATTGTAAAAGGTGAAACTTACTGTCATCTTTTATCGAGGCATACATGACTAGTACCCAGAAATTACATTTGTATTAATTTATTTTAATGGTTGAAAATCATTTACCTCTCGCACTATTTGCTATTGAAGGTACTTGTGCGTTCTCTTTAAGCCTCTGTTATTTCCCCATGGAGGGCCTCTGCTAACTCAAAAGAATTCCCTTGAGTTGTGGCAAGGTATTAAGGCGTTACAAATAATTTGTTCTATATGCAGAAGCTAAATCTCCTGGGCTTTTCCCCACCTGAGCTGGCTTTGAGAACATGCTTGCATACTTGTATATGGCACGGGTGTATGCACATACTGGCACGCACATGCATAAATGTGTGGAGGTCAGGATACTGAAGTGTACATGGTAAATACGTTGACAACATTTAAATACTTATGCTGCACTTCTATTTGATTTGGGATTAATACAAATGGCATCAATTTGTTTCTATCCATTTATTTGTAACATATGACTTGTAATTTCTTTAAGGGCACAATTAGAGAATGAAAAGAAGAAACGAGAAATAGCAGAAAAGGAAAAGGAAAGAATAGAACGTGAAAAGGAAGAGCTGATGGAGCGTCTGAGGCAGATCGAAGAGCAGACAGTGAAAGCCCAGAAAGGTAAAGGGTTTGTGTTTAAACAGTGGATTCAAGATGGTGACTGTGATATATAAGGTATGCAGCTCCAGAGCGTGCTCAGGCACACACACGCAGACACGTCATGCTGCTTGCTTGCTTGCTTTTGACATAGTTAGATGAACTTCCTATGCTGCTTATAGCCAGAGTGCTGCAGTCTATAGACAGGACACTGCTTACATTGAGTAACTCTGGGATACACTACTTTGATAGAGCATTAGAGGAAAGAACAGAAGGAAAAAAAGTTATTTGAGCAAATTAAATTGTTCCTTCCCAAGCAGCAGAATCTTAGCTAGTAGTGTAAACTTCCTGTGTATGTAACACCCTTCCCTCACAATGAGTAAAATTAGGCATTCACTTTTATTGGGAATGGTAGTGTTATTTCAGGTTTAATTTGATTACATCATTTTCCTGTGTAAAGGAGATATTTGTAAGAAGCAGTTAGAACCATTTTCTAGTGGGTATCCAGAAGAGGTGGTCACCTAAATGACAGTTTATCTACGGTTATTCCAAGAGTATTAGCTATATCTCAGTAGAGACTGTTGTGATTTGTGGGGGTGGAGCACATTTTCACTATAGCTCAGGCTGGCTTAAAACTTTTTGATAATCCTGGCTCCCTCCTCACCAATGCGAAGATAACTGGCCTGTGCCATCTTACCAGGTATATGCATAAGGCTGGAGACGAGGCTCATTGGTAAAGTAGTTCATGTGCAATCATGAAGCCTCGTGTTTGAGCACCAGGACTTACGCTAAGGTTGGGCATGGTTAGCACCAGATTGCAATCCAGTACCAGAAAAGCTGAGACATGTAGATTCCTGAGTTGACTGATCAGGCAGCCTCAACAAATCAGTCAGACCCAGTTCGTGAGAGACTGCATCTCAAAAAGGGAGGTAACAACTTTTCGTAGCCCTCTGGCCTCCGTGCATGTATATATACTTACCTGCCCCCCCCCTCCCCACACACAAAGCACAATTTTTAAATTGAGTTTTATTCTAACTCTAGCTAAACCTTACCTCTCACATCTGGAAATTAATTTACTTCAAAACCGAAGGGTTGTATAGCACTTGTTTATAGACTACAAAATTATACTTGAATTCCGAATTTGATGCTGTTTATGCTGCTTTTAGGTTCCTTTTATCCTTACAGACATAGAACCTACATTTTAGTAAAACCTGAGCAGATGATAGAAACACACGTAGAAAACTGATAGTGACATGTCATGTGCTAAGGACCTCATGACCCATATAAGTTGCACCTTTCAAGAATGCTGGGAAGAAGTTTGACTTGAGGGGCTTGCTTAGGGCATAGCTAGCACAGCTCATTGGTGCAGATGCTTGCTTACATGTGTGAGGCCCTCAGGTTGTTTCTTAGTACCACACATGACCTGCTGCCTTACACTGAAGGATGTGTAAAGAATTGAAGCCAGGCATGGTGGCGCACGCCTTTAATCCCAGCACTTGAAGGCAGAGGCAGGCAGATTTCTGAGATCGAGACCAGCCTGGTCTACAGAGTGAGTTCCAGGACAGTCAGGGCTACACAGAAAAACCCTGTCTCGGAAAACCAAAAAAAAAAAAAAAAAAAAAGGAATTGAAATTTTCGTAGTAAAGATGAAGTTTATAGAACTGTTTTGAAGGAATAGCTACTTACTAAATCTTTCAATCTCATTTATTTAGGCTGTATAATAAAAGTATTAATGGTTTACATACAAAACTCTGAAAGAAGCACTGAAGAGTATAAGGGAGATAGAGCATAAAGAATATAGAACATCTTTATCAAGACAATTGCAGATGATGAGTCATCTTAAGGCAAAGCACGTCCAGTGTAATTGTTGGTTTTCTAATAAAGCTTTCCCAGGCTGGCCTAAAACCTACATGGTTGTCTTGTAATTTGTCCTAAATTTTCACTCAAGTGCAGTAACTGACCATATTTCATGATATTTAAATTAATCTGTAACTTTTTGAGGAAAAAATTTATACTTTGTTGCCATATTCTTTTAATTTTTATTGGCATTGTTATTACAAATGCTTCATTAACTAGAACAGAAAGATCAGTTGTTGTTGAGCATACAGAATATGTATGGGGGATTCCTGAAAGGTGCTGTTACCAGACCTACCATTCCTTTATTGTTCTAGCAAGTATTAAAATGAGTCGGACTTCCATAGGACAGACTATAGGAGGGACCTGTGGTCTAGTGGTTTGACTAATTCTGGGCACATAAGCACTGGGCACAAGATACTGGATAGGAAGGACTCTGCTTTGATGCAGCATGCACTTTACTGATGGCAGATGGAGCAATAGCTTAATCATTTTCTGTAGTTTGAACTTCTGTGGAGGGACAGTCAGCATGGTAATGTGGGGGATAGTAGATAATACTATTTACAGGTAGGAACAAAGCTTAATTCTGTCATTGCAGACGATGGTGACCCTGAGTTCATCAGCTTAGCATCTTAGGTTCCTAAATTCTGAAATGGAAATAAGCCATCTTTTTAAAAAATAGGATTGTTTTTAATTAGTTTTATTTTCTGAGGACCTAAATACTATCTTAGTGAAGTGCTGGTACAGAGGTCTGTATACACCTGTTGGGAGTAAGTGGCAGTAGTTTGTTGCAGGGAAGTTGATTCCTAAAATGATGTGAACTGTACAGGCTTATTCTTGTAGCTTGCAGAACAAGATAAGGAACAATACTGGCATTCTTTAATTGACTACTTCCCAGTCATTTGTCATTTATAATTTCTGCCATTCTAATTCTTGAGCTCTTAGATTTAGTCATGTTTTGTTTTTTTTTTTTTTTTCTCTGATGGCTTTGTTGAGCTATAATATGCTGTAAAATTACCCACTTAAACCATGCAGTTTACCGGTGTTTAATATGTTCAGAGTGATGTGCTGTCACTCACTGAGTTTTTGGAATCTGTCATCTCTAAGAAATCCCATACCCACTAATTAAGTAGCCAGTCAGCTGATATCTCCAGTAATCCCTAGCAGCTGTGGGTAGCTGTGAGTCTCTTCACTGTGCCACAGGTTGGTCTTTTCTGGACACGTGACTGGATTCCCTTACTTGGCTTGCTATTCTCAAAGTGCATCTCTATTGTAACATATATTAACATTTCATGCTTTTTAAATTGATGAATGTTTTAATTTTATTTTTTTATTCATCAGTTGTTGGGCATTTGCATTGTTTCTACTGTTTCACTATATTGTGTATAAGTTAAAAACGTACACGTACAGATTTCTTTTTACATTTTCATATTGCTGGCCACATTGATTTTTTTGAGGAATTATCCAATTGGTTTGAAAGTGGCTTTCTGTTCCTGTAACTGTGTGTGAGCGCTCCATCTTCTCCAGGATGTGTTAGTGCCTGTTTTTTGGGTTATCATTGTCATAAATGATTTACAGTGCTATGTTAGGGTTCTGACTTAGATACCCCCGCCTAATGATGTTGAACATCTTTTCATACGCTTATTGGGTCTTTTCACATTTTGGGAGTGAGGGTGTTGAAATTTTCTGCCCACTGGTCAATGGGATTTCCTGTTGTTCTAAGGGTTCTTACATGTCAGGGATACAAATTCTTTATCAGATATTTGATTTACAAATATTGTCTCCCAAGGAGATGGTAGCCTGGATGATGGGTAGGGCTTCTCTGTGTTAGCTTCAGATGCTGCCATTTGACCAGAGAGCGACCCCTCTCCCTAGTTCTTAAGCTTCTTACAGTGTCTTCATGTTTCCTAGTATCTCTGTTATGTGGACATTGGGGAATTGGCAAATACACTGAAGGAAAATAGCACACAGATTTGAAGAGACCTTGTTTGCCCCTTTTCAGGAACTTTTCTCCTAGTCCCTACTACCTCTTCAATACCAGACTCTCCATCTTTGTCTTTCCGGCTCAGTAGAACACTAATCCCAGGCTGGTGTGCTACTTTGCCATTATTCTACTTTGGGGGAAAGCAGATACCGTTTTGTTTACACAGAATAAATACACAGAACACATAAAAATGTATTCTTACTTGTCACACAGGCCTCTGACATACTTCCTGGGATGTTTTGCTTTAAGAGGAGATGTATTGCTGTATCTAAAAATCCCTTCATACATTATTCATAGAGACCTTTACCTTTATGATGACATGTAACTGGATCGTTGCTTAGGTGTTCTATAGAAATTTAAATTTTTTGTCAGCCAATAATACATAACCACGGTGTTCTGTGATTTATGAAAATTGTTATTGAACTGTTACTTATTTTTTTCTTGTAAGCTCATGTGATCTGGAAATCAGTGTGGTTGTTGATAAACCATTGCTTTAGTAAAGAGAAAGACAAACCTACTCTTTGGGCTATATTGTCTATTAAGGCATGTAGGGTTTTGTTTTATTTTTGATGCTGTTACTGCAGTATTACAGCTTCTAAACTTGGTTCTGCAGTAAGAAATTATTTGGCTTGCAAAATCATGTAGTGCTGGGTTTCCAATATGAGTAAGAAGGAGAAGCTTCCTCAAGTTTTTTCAGTAATAGTTTAGACAGCTACACAGCCTGAGTCTCACCAGAGTTGGCTGTTGTGTGAAAGAAGTCCTATTTAACTTCTGAGTCAGGGTGTTGGTGATGTCTCAAAAAAAACATTAATAAATTAGTGTTGGGTTTGGTCCGTGGGCCAAAGTTTGTTAACTCTTGTTCTAGTGCGCTGATAAAAACAGCTTTTTCTCTTAAGGTCATATGACTACCCAACTCTTTCTGTGTAAATGAATTTAAAATAATACTCATTTTAACGTTTTATTTTATTTTTTAATGAATGAGCCAATTTTTAACCCAGCATCCTTTATTCTAATGCTTCTTGTTGGCAGCTGCCACCTGTCCAACGATTCTGTCCGGATCTCTCTGTCTCTGAGGTGTTAGCTTGTGGCCTCCTTTCCTACCATTTTCAGCCCCTCCAGAGTTTGGAGAACCCAGTGGGTCACACTCTTAGAGCCTCTGCTGAAGTGGTTGGGCCTGACACCGTTACTCTGCTGTCCTTTGTAGATCTTGGTCATAGAACCAAGCCCTGCACCACCATGAGGTGCAGGTGCCGTGCTGTGGAAGAGGCTCGTGCGTAGAACCAGTTCTCATCATATGGGGCAAGCTCTTTATTTTTGGCCAGCTTGACTGCATCCATCCATTCGGGGACTCTAAGCTTCCCAGACTTTTTGAGGAAGGCTGCCAGAGCTCTGACCAGCTCCTGCTGGTTTATGCCTTTTACAGTAACTCCAGGCAACCCTCTGCTGCTAACCCTCTGGGCTCCCGGATTGTGGTGATCAGGCGTGGCTATGGCTCCAGTGTGTGAAGCCACCCCTCGTTAGTGTTGCCCTTCCTGCCATCCCTGGCATGAAATCATGGGGCCAGATAGCCAGGCCCCCGTGCACAGCTACAACCCAGAGCGACCCCTCGCTTCGTTTTAACATTTAAAAAAAATAGCTTTTTTGTGATAGATTTAAGAATTGCACAAAAATCTATCAAATATACCTCTTTTAAAAAATTGATACCATAGAAAGCTGATAAAAAATAGTTGACTCAGAAGTATTTATGTTAAAGTTTAACTTGTATTCCAAACTTCTAAGAATTTTTTTGTGTGTGTGTGTGTGTGTGTGGTGTTTTTTGGCTTTTCGAGACAGGGTTTCTCTGTGTAGCCCTGGCTGTCCTGGAACTCACTCTGTAGATCAGGCTGGCCTGGATCTCAGAAATCTGCCTGCCTCTGCCTTCAAGTGCTGGGATTAAAGGTGTGCACCACCACCGCCCGGCTATGATTTTTTTTTTTTTTTTAACTGTGGCAAACATAAAAAATAGTGTGCTACTGATTTTCAAGAGTATGGTGTAAGGATATTAAGAGTCCACTCTAACCTTTTACAGCCTGCAAAACTCACCCTCTGCCTGTTAAGCAGTAACTCCTCAGTCCCCTCCTCCATCCCCCGCATATACCCGTCTCTGTCTGGGATCTTGGCTGTTGTAGATAGTGAGTAGACTCATGGAATGACTTTGTGTGCCTGGCTTTTTGCACTTATCATAAGGCCTACAGTACTCACACATACTGGAACATACCTCACCGTGGGTATACATACATACATGTGCATACATGTCCCTGCTTTCAGTTCTTGACTCATTGTGTAGGTGAGTGGTGGAGCCAGGAGCTTGCTTAGCTCTAGCAGCCAAGGAGGATGAGGGAAGGTTCTTCCTAGGTTAACTCGACCAAGTTTGGAATGAAAACAGATCACCGTATAATTAAGCTGTGGTGCCATCCTGTAATGTGTACTTTTATAATTTGTGGCCAGATAGCTATGCTGAATTTATATGCTATTTTACCAAAAATTTAAAGCTTAGCCAGAGTCATTTTTTCTCTAATCCTCAAAATCTCTCAAATCTCTTTTTTTTAAGATTTATTTATTTATTTATTATATGTAAGTACACTGTAGCTGTCCTCAAAAGGACACTCCAGTGTACACTCCAGAAGAGGGCATCAGATTTCATTACTGATGGTTGTGAGCCACCATGTGGTTGCTGGGATTTGAACTCGGGACCTTCGGAAGAGCAGTTGGTGCTCTTAACCACTGAGCCATCTCGCCAGCCCCCTCTCAAATCTCTTAACTGAAAATATTTATGCTAGTTTTGATCAAGACCAGTAAAATTTAGAATGTTAAGTAAAATCTTGTTTGTTGCAGTCTACTTGCACGTCTCTCTAAAGGATATAGCAAGGGAGAGCCAGTCTCCTAGGACATTATACTCTATCGTCCCACAGAATTCTTAGTAAGACTTTCCTGAAATAACACTTAAATTCAATACTTCAAAGTCACCTGGGGAAGGGGGTTCTAATGGTTTTTTTTTTTTTTTTGTTAGTGGTATTTTCCTTTCTTACTCAATTTACTGGGATAAGAAAGAAACTTATCCTTGCTCCATGGACAGATTACAACGCTTGCCAGTCACTTCATTATGTCTTAAGTCACTAAGAACTTGTGTCATTGTTTTTTCAAATTTAATATCAAACAATTAGCCAGTCAAGCTTGCTGGTGACTTGCCTAAAATAAGAAATAAAGATCTTGATAACCCCAAATCTGAAATATTTTGAACTTACAACACACTTCATACGGTGGATCTCACTTGTGGCGTAGACATACTGAAGGTATTGCATCGGGTGACGTTCAGGTTCTGCACGATAAAACAAATGACTCTCGAGTTAGAATGAGCCTTAACTCCAAATTCTTTCACTACATACATTAAATATTGAAAAAACCCAAAACACTTTGATTCCCCATGCAGTTCAGATGAGGGTTCCTCTGCTTGTACCTAGTGTAGGTAAGAAAGACTCAGTGTGTTCTGTCTTGGTGCTAGGAAAAAACTGACTGAACCTAGGAGCATCGTGTGTGCTAGACAGGGCTGACACCATTGGTCTTAAACTACATTAATAGATTTCTATTGAGATGAGCAGCGGAGTCTAATTTTCTGGACTGTTTTAGGGATTGCACCCTGTCCTTGTACCTCTAGGCAAGTGCTCTCCTGAGTTAGTCCACCCACTTCCCTAACTTTGCTAATTTTTTCAGGTCAAAACTTAACATTAGAGACTTAGAAAATTAAGTGTGTTCTTCTAGCTTTTTGACACAACTTGAACCATAAGGACTTTCATGTCCTCCAAGTTTTGAATTACATAATTAGTAAAAATTATTACTGTTTACCAGGTTAAAATTGAAGTATTTGTGTATTTGGTCACGTGATCTTGAAAACCTACACATTTTGCTATGTTGCTGTAATGAGGATGATTGCAGTTAACCCATGTTTGTGGGCTGGGTGGAACATTTAACAGAACTAGAAGAACAGACTCGGAAAGCTCTGGAACTGGAGCAGGAGCGCCAGCGAGCAAAAGAGGAGGCAGAGCGGCTAGACAGGGAGCGCCGGGCTGCGGAAGAGGCCAAGTCTGCAATCGCCAAGCAAGCTGCTGACCAGATGAAGAACCAGGAGCAGCTGGTAAGGCCCTGCTCATTCTCAGAAGAAGCAAAACCTGAGGAAAGACATGCATGGCGTGCCCACACACCAATACCTTTTCAAGAGCATGCTACAGGAAAAGTGACAGAAATTGGTCATTTTATTTCTGCCAGAAAAATTTTTTAAAAATGGAACCGAAAACCAAACAGAATAAAAGGGTCCATGTGCTTATATCTTGTAGTTCATTTGTTTTTTTTTAATGGCAACTTTCTTTCATATAATGTATTGTGTTTGTGGTTTCCTCTTAAATGGAGCCTATGGCCCACAAGAGAGTTTCGTTCATTTGGACCACTGATTCTCAATTTTCATAAAGCTATATTGCTTTAATGTAGTTCCTCATTTTGTGGTGACCCCAAACCATAAAATTATTTTAGTTGCTACTTTATAACTGTAATATTGCTACTGTTGTGTATTGTAATATGCATATCTGTTTTCTAATGGTGTTAGGAAACCCAGTGAAAGGGTTGTTCAATCCTCAGAGGGGTCATAACCCACAGGTTGAGAACTCTACAGAGGCCGCATGGCATCTTGTGCTTTAGATAAATTGGCACAGCATGTTTGGTTTCTGTATGATGGCTATAAATCATAGTTTGTTGGAATTTTGTTTATTTAACATACTTCCAAATAATGAAATTATGTGTGACACAGGGAAGATTCTAAATATGAATATTAATGCAGATGTTTATTTACTACGTTTTCTAAACCTGTGTTTGTAAACAGTTTTGCTACTAACCTGGGCTGGCTTTGAACTCTTGATCCTTCCACCCCCACCTCCTAAATAAATACCAAGCAAGTTTTGGATTCCAGGTGTGTCATAGCACACCTATCAGTTGCTCTTTGAGCTTTTTGGTTCTTTCTTTTTGAAAATTGGACTGCTGAGTAACGAGATGAGATTGTTGACAGTGCCCTTAGCACTGCAGAACATTATGTAATTATTTGTTTAATGATAAAGGTTTGAAACACAGCTCTTAGACATTTTAAGTTCACTGCTGAAGCGTCGTAAGTCATCACTTATCTATAAAATAAACACCTTTTAACTTTATATTATCTTTTTATCTCAAGTTCCTACTATAAACTACTTAAGACCTTCAGGAAATACTGCCTTTTTTAAAAAATGGGAACTTAAAACAGCCCAAGCTTAAAGTTTTTGACTAAAAAAATGTAAAAGAATATTAAAAATGTTATTGTCTCTAGCATTGATAATATATAAACATTTTAATTTTAGGCAGCAGAACTTGCCGAATTCACTGCCAAGATTGCACTTTTAGAAGAAGCCAAGAAGAAAAAGGAAGAGGAAGCTACTGAGTGGCAGCACAAAGTAATGACTGTTTTGTTGTGTGCTAGCTTTTCTTGACCAGCTACTCTGCTAGTGAGCCAGCAGTCTGTTGGCTGATTTGATAGAGGTGCTGTGAGATCAGCATATGATCAGAATGCATAAGAGTTGATGAGTTCCTGTGGGAACTAGACACGTGGCTGTCTGGGACATTCATAAGCATTACATTGGGTCTTGAAATAAGCTGGTTTTGGGGGAATCAGATTCAAGGCTAAAGTGTTGATGGTTGTTCCAGATAGAAAAGATTGAATGAGTATAAGAAGTAGGAGTGTATGTGTCAGATTTGAGGACAGTCAGTAAATAAATAGCTAACAACCAAGTAAAAAGTTAAAAAAGTAGCTATTGTGACAAGTTAGATAATAGAAGATTGAGTTATAGGGGACTTTAAATAAATGGTCTACTTACGCAAATGGATGGAATGTGTGTGTAAACATCAGTGAAGATTGCAGAGCACAATTAGGTATGAGTTTATTAAGACAACAACAACAAAAACTTAGGTGAAGTATGGATTTGGGATGTTGGTTGCTTAAATGTCTGAAGGATGTAGCAATGAAAATAGGACTGGAAAGAGTTAAACACTCTGATAGACTGAAACAGTCATGCCAGCCAGTTACAGGAGGTGAGATTGAGGTAGGGCTTATACTTTTGCTACTAGTAAAATTTTGGTTTCTGTTTACATGCTTTAATTATACATGGACATTATGGCATTTTCATAATGCATATCATATATAGTCTGACCGGCTATTTCCACTGATCCCTGGTCTTCCCAGTTAGTCCTCTTCTACTTTTTCTGGACCAGTGAATCTGTTGGGTGAAATCTTACTTAGAGGAGCAAGGACAGCTTGCTGGTGGCTACGCTTCTGGGGCAAGTGTCTGTCTCAGTGAGCGTTAACTCCCTGCGCCTTAGTTAAGGTTCCCAGCAACCTTTAACTGCCTGCAGAGCTTAAGGGAGCAGTTGGCTCTGATTGCTAAGCTTTCTAATAGAATTCACAAAATCAAGCTTGTAATTAGAAGGGATGGGGGAGAAAGGAAACTGAGTTTCATTCAGTAACATCAATTTGTACATACAGTTATAATTTTTATACCTAAGGAAGGTACATGAAATATGTGGTGGTTTTGCTATAATGAAATACTCTTACTGTATAAAATGGTTTTATTCTACTCTTAAGTTTTTTTGTAGAGGGCTAGAGAGATGGCTCCGTGGCTAAGAACAGTGACAGCTCTTCTAGAGGACTGGGTTCAATCCACAGCACCCACATAGTAGTCACAACTGTTAACTCCAGAGGGTCCCACACCCTCACACACACATAGACAAAATACCAATACACATAAAATAAAAACAAATACATCCTTTAAAAAAACCAACAGAAATTTCTTTGTAGAAGTTCAATTTTGGGGGACATTTTATATTCCATGTGTATATTTGTAAAATAATAATATATGTAAATAGAAAAGGGGTAAAATAGTCTCCCCATTATATTGCTTATGTTGTGAGAATTATATAGACCTGGTTAAAGGAAACTTTTTATGAACTGTAGAGAAGCAAACCTTAAAAATTACAGCTACAAGTCCTATGAACAATTTAAAAATGCACACAGTCAACAAAAATTTATATAAAAAGAAAATTATAGTCCTGTAAGCTAAGATGTTGTTTTAAAACATTAGTGTATATCCTTTTCTATTCCTGGTTATGTATTATGTATAAGTTGCATACATACATACATACATACATACACATATATATCACACATATATATGTATATTTCATATTATATATATGAATTTTTTCCATGTATATAATTCAATTTTATCGAATTTTCATCTCAGTGTTAGATTAGATTTTAAAATGTAACCAATAATGTTGGTAATTTGTAGGTAGTTTGCTCTGTCGTGTGCAAAGCAGGAGTTTAGAGTCTCTGTTTGCTTTAAGTCTTAGCACAGGATAGACCCTCTGCTGACACTGATTTGCCGAGGGGCCTGTAGGAAACTCTTCGTTATGTGTGTGTCTCTTGGGTTTCTCATGGTCTCATCTCTTTGTATCCTGTGTTTTTCCTGTAAACTGAAATGTGACTCTTAAAGCTTAAGGAGTTCTTATAGGAGACTTCCATAGTTTAGGAGCCTTATGAGAATAGTAAGATAGTGTTCTTAATAGGAGAATACAGGACAAGACTGTAAAGTGGGGCTTTTCCAGGCAATCGTTGTCCTCCAAATATCAGTGCTTTTGGATAGTTCATATTGTGTCATGTGAGATGACACTGTCTAGTTAACCCATCATTAGGTCAGTGATTCAACCAATATGTTAGAGTAGTGACACTCAGATTCCTCCATTGACTGTTCCCTTTTCTGCTTGTGGTTCAAGTGTAATCTGTCATGACATTCCCAGCATTATATCCATTAAGTTGTTACAGGAACAAAGAATAAACCTGAATTCATATTTATGTTCAGGCTTTTGCAGCTCAGGAAGACTTGGAAAAAACCAAAGAAGAGCTAAAAACTGTGATGTCTGCGCCACCTCCACCTCCCCCTCCCCCAGTCATCCCTCCCACAGAGAATGAGCATGACGAGCAGGACGAGAACAGTGCGGAGGCCAGCGCCGAGCTGTCCAGCGAGGGGGTGATGAACCACCGAAGCGAGGAGGAGCGGGTCACCGAGACCCAGAAGAATGAACGCGTGAAGAAGCAGCTCCAGGTACTGACGGCAGAAGCTGTGTGCACCTAAGTCACCTTCATGAGCTCCTGCTAACATGGTCCAGGCTTGTGATTGGCTTGTTTGTCCTGTAGTGTGACATTCCCTTAGTGCTTCTATTATACAACCCTGTTAGCAAGGGGCTTTGCTGATTGGCTCATTTTCAAAGGAAAAACGTATTCTAGTGCTGTATAAAATGAACTTATCTTTAAAACAATGATGTACTACTTGATGCTTCATCCTTTAAAATATACCATTGGAATTACTCGCATTTCATAATTAGAAAAGGTCAATTTATTAAATGTGCATTACTAGGTCAGAATAGGAAATTTTAGTGTTACTCAGTAGTTTAAAAATTATCTAATTTTTCAGTTGGTGAAATGTTAAGCAAAAGAATGGTTACATTAGCCGGGCGTGGTGGCGCATGCCTTTAATCCCAGCACTCGGGAGGCAGAGGCAGGCGGATTTCTGAGTTCGAGGCCAGCCTGGTCTACAAAGTGAGTTCCAGGACAGCCAGGGCTACACAGAGAAACCCTGTCTCGAAAAACCAAAAAAAAAAAAAAAAAAAAGAATGGTTACATTAACTGTATTAAAATTTCTAGAGAAAAAGTCCATTGTTTCTACATCTTAATAGTCTCTTTCCTTTAAAATGAGTGCACTGGGCTTGAAGTTAGAGTAGTTCAGAATATATAAAATGTCCTGGCTGATGACTAAAGGACAGACAGCCCTTGGGCATCCTTTCCTAGCATCACAGTTACTAAAGTTACTAAAGAAAGATGCTGTGGGCTAGAGAGATGGACACCTCAGGGGTTAAGGCTGCTCTTCCAGAGAACCTGGATTCAATTCCCAGACTCTTCAGGCAGCTCACAACTGTCTATATAACTCTGGTTCTAGGGATCCAGTACCCTTACACATATATGCAGGCAAAACACTAATGCACGTGAAATAAAACTAATAAAAAGATGCTTGCATACCAGCCAGAAAACCGTTCCACAGTGGAAAGATTAGTATATTAAAAAGTCAGATTTGTTATACATGAATTTTTGCATCTTTAACCTATTGTCATAGTTTTTAAAACTTTATGGAAGAGTAATATATATATATTTTTAAATGCAGGCATTAAGTTCAGAATTAGCCCAAGCCAGAGATGAGACCAAGAAGACACAGAATGATGTTCTTCACGCTGAGAATGTCAAGGCAGGCCGTGATAAGTACAAGACCCTTCGGCAGATTCGACAAGGCAATACGAAGCAGCGCATCGATGAGTTTGAAGCAATGTGAGAGCTGTTCTTGTGATCCATGTCCTTCATAAGCTGAACCACCACCAGAGAAAAGCAGGCCTGTGCAGTGCAGATGCAATGGAACGCATCCCACCTTGCCAAAGCACTCATACCAGTCGACTGTGCTCACTAGCAGGACGCTGAAGGGCGTCCTTCAGCATTAAGGCAGTGTGATGTCATGTTTGGTCATTTTTCTTTTGTCCAGGGAATGGATAATGACATTCTGTCACCCACCTTTTTGTACATTTTTCACTTTTTGTTTGTTTCATCTTTTTCAGTTGAATATTAATACTAATGGCCACGTCTGACAAATGTGTGTATGTGCTTTGAGCACTGTGTACATCTTAGGATAATGGTGGACATTTCAATGCATGTTTAGCTAATGAACTCAGTTTTCTTTGCCCTTTCCATGTTGTAGACTACATACATCTCCATGTTCATTCTCATGGTTTTTGTCAGTGTGACCTTCTCCTGCCCTGTCATGATAGAGCTGTAATTCTGGTGTCACACGGATCACTTACTGGAGGTGTATAATATGAGATAGTGAGGCAGACAGACAGACAGACAGACATGGGGCTGCATCATAAGATGATTAGAATATTGGACAGCGTAGTATGCAGCCAGTGGTTAGTTACTACAGAGATCCCTTAGTTACTGTATTGTTTGCTTTCCTTCAGTGCAGTCATCTCTGATAGCTTGAGTGATGGTGTTTCACATCCTGTAGTCCTGTGGTGGCTTTCCATGCCTGTTACTTTAGAGATACAGCTGCTAGGCAGTCGCTTCTAAGAAAATTATTGATGAAGCACTGCCTTGCAAGTGCATGGTCTCTGAAAAAAATTCAAGTTTTGTTCTTAGGATGTCCAATAGAAGATAACTGTGGATGATAGCTAATTCTGATTGTTGAAGGGGGAAAAAACCCCCAACCCTTGGCCTTTCTGCAAGGGCAGCATATGGAAACATCAACTCTGAGAACAAAATACTACCTCACTCTTCATGTGGTGACTGTTCACAGTCTGTGCTGCATGTCTGTTACCCATACGCAGTCTCAATCATGTCCTTCATTGAGTATGCTTTTACGATCCCAGTGCTAATGTTTTAACTGCCTTTTTGTTGAACTGTGGGGCTCTGACTTGTGTCTAGATTATTGTATATTCTCACTGGTATGCTGTTCCCTGGGAGGTGTTCTGTGTCCGAGGACGTTGAGTGACCCTTTGTGAGAAAGACGTTGCCTTTGCAGTACATGAAGCATCCCATTCTAAGTTCTTGATGGGATAGGGATCGTCATTGTAGCATATTTGGTTTCTAAATCACTGCTTATTTTATTTGCAATCTCTAAAAACAAATTTTATTTCAATTATGTCTTACTGAAGAAGTCTTTCCAGCTAGAAAGATGCTCTGACATTGTCTGATCATGAAGCACCTGAATTTACAGAAGATACAGAAAGCCTAGTTTTCTCTGCGTGGTTCAGCTACTTTCCATTTGGTATTATGCACTCAAACTTAACATTTATCTATTAAAATTGCCATTTTATTAAGCAATTTTCACGCACAGTAGGTTCAACTTGTTTTTGTGCTGTTTTTTGATTTTTGCTGACTTAAAAAGGATTAATTTGGGCAGACATTATAAAAAGGAAAGGGTTAATATATTTTTGGACATATTCTGTAGGACAAAAGACAACTGGTTAACCTTGAGGTGACTGTTGTACAGTGGCTGTCTGTGCACGTGCTTCAGACTCGTTTTCGAGGGAATGAGACGGTAGGCCTTACCACTCAGACCTGGACGTAGAAGTGCTCACTTTTCCAACGCATTGCAGCGATAGTCCTTATTGCTAAAGGAATGGACTTCCCTCGGAGTTTTACGGATTTATTTTTTCTCTTTGCATTGTGTACATTATCATTGCTGCATCAGTTGTTACAGTGTTGAAAGGCTACCAGTTATATTTGCTGTTAATAGTCTATTTGTAGATTAGGATTAAAGTGGGTTTAATCCATTTTTATAGCTGTATGAATTTTTCTAAACAGGAACAGCCATTTGACAAAATGGGTTTTCATAGCGATTGCATCAATTATAATGTTTATCATTAGCAGTTGAGAGCACATGTTCATATAGCAATGTAAAAACCTACTAATGAGTATTTGGTAATTTCCCATTAGCATAATTTTATGTTGTACAAGTAAATTACAATTCCATCTCTAATCTTGGATAATACTGGTTGGTTAACAATAAAGTGACAAAAGCTCCCGCCTTGGAGGTCCGCTGTTGTTATTTAACGTGGTTTCGCATGTAGCTCTTGGAGAGTCTGAGCCATGAACCATATGAACTGAACCCTGAATCCTCAAAACCTTGCTCTTTGTCTCCTTTTTACTGTGGCGGTCACAGTGACTCGTAATTAAGTCTTGACATCCGAGGGTAGCTTGGAATTTCCAGGCATTGCATTATTTTACACCGTCCAGCCTCTTTTTCCCAAGGAAGGCAGGGTTTCATTCTCGTGTATTCCTCTCACTACTAAAATCTCTGGTGCTCTTTGCACTTTGTGCTGGGTACCTTTATTCAGACAGATAGGCTTCCTAAAGCTGTGTTGGAGCAGGTACCATGAATGTAGAATTGCCCTTTAGATGGTCTCTCACTAATACTTGGCAGATATTTGTAAGTAAAGGAGTAATGCTCTCATCCAGAACACTTTAAAAGCCAACACTTGCTACTTTATTTCTGTCTCCAGGAGTAGGTTAGTGATTTTCACTGATCTTGAAAAGCAAAGACATTTTTATAGAATGTTTTATTTTTTAATCTAGAGAGACTTTTTTTTTTTTTAGAACTAGAATTACTACTTTTAAACTTAGGAAATTTTACTATACATAGGAAAGTGGCGTGATATTACTGTTGTAGTTTAGAGTAACTTCTATTCCCCCCAGCCCCCAATTTTCATCACCGTAAAGATTTGGGATGTTTTAAGAGACGAAGGATAAACATTAAATCCACACCTATATGTGCCCAATGAAATCTCATTTTTTAAATGTTAGAGCTTGAAGTAACTGATAAGGGTTATTAAATTTGCATTAATTTGCCAACTGACCAGTGAGGCAGTTGTGACCTGTCAGGTAGAGTGATGGTCTCTTCAAATGCCCAAAAGCCAGGTGTGGTGCCCACACACACGTGGTCCCAGACTTCAGGAGGGTGCAGCCGGAGAGTAAGAGTTGGAGGTCATCCTTGGGTACACTCTTGTTGAAGGCCAGTCTAGGCTACCTGCAGCCCTGTCTGTCCATCCTGCTAAACACCAGCATGCCCCATGCTTTCTGCACAGTAGAAAAGCTATGACATGTGCAGGCTTACCATTTCCAACCTTAGCTTTCCAGTTATGTACTATTAACTCCACTTTCCCTTAGTAGACTTACTATCCCCTAATAATGAGCCCATCTTTGAGGAATTTAAGAGCTGCCATTTCCTGATGGAAAAGGCTGTGACCCCTGTGCTGTCTCCCCTTTGACTCTTTCTGTTTTGTGAACCAGATGTTCTGACTCAAGCTTATAAACCTGCCTCAAGCAGTGACATTTGCCTTCTTATTCATACTGCCTTAAGAGGTGAGCTGTTCCTTCATGCTTCCGCACTGCCGTAAGCACTGAAGTATTTACTTTATCTCGGATAGAATTTTATAGCCCAACTAAGAAAGCCTCTTTTAGGTCACCTTTGTGTCTTGTCTATGGAGCTCCGGGGCACACCTCGTTCCACATTCTTACATAGTAACGTTCATTTAATCAAAAGTGTTTTTATTAATTGCCTGCTGCATTTGAGGACTTGAAGCAAGATAAGAGCAGCCATGGCCTTCAAGTATTATCTTAGGTCTTAAATCAATTTGCATTTCTCAGTCATAGTGTCAGTTTGCTTTTAAAATGTCAGTACCCTGCTGCTGTTTTGTGTTAGTTTGCATGCCAAGATCGGTCCATGCTTGTAGCTAATGGGTTACTCCCATCTTCTATTTCCCTATCTTGATTGCTTATTTTTATTTGATCACTTTAAAACTTGAATTATGTGTGTGTGTGTATATGTGTACATATACATATATATATGTGTGTGTGTGTGTGTGTATATATATATATATATACATATATATGTGTGTGTGTGTGTATATATATATATATATATATATACACACACACACACATATATATATGTTACCAGATTTGTTTTCTAAACTATGGTACTGGCTTTATTTAGCCTTTGCTCTCACAGCTGAATGCCTAGTAGCAAACATGCTGTAAGGATTTGAGGATGCTCAGATGACTTGGAAATGTTCCTCATTAGATGTGGGTTCTTTTCACACCGTCAATTTCTTTTCAATTTCTCAATTTGTGTATTATGTTAGACCGAGAAATACATGCATTTCTTAGACTCCTAAGGCAGTTTCATTCATTTTATTCATACTGTAAACCTATGAAACTTAGATATAGCATTTGAATCTTTTATGTTAATGCTCCATTAATATAATCATTTAAGTTCTAACTATATTGACTAAAAGATGCTAGTTGTACGATGATGAGACCTAGACATAAGTGGCCAAGACAATGAGTGTTGGCTGTGGGTCCCCAGGATGCTTGTTCTCTGATGCATTACCCTGTCCATCTCATGGGCCAAGCATTAAACATCAGTTGATAAAGATATCCTAAGAGATGAAGCTCCAGGTATTAAGTCTGTAACTTTATAAGAAGATTCAAACCCAGCTGATAACCCTGTCAAAAAGCATAGTCAGCAGTATGTGGATTACAGGAGAGTTTAATGGACTTTTTGGTTGAATATTTATGATCTGGTTTCGTGTTAAACCTTGTGTAAGGTGAAGTGTGTGGTTTGAATCATTTCAAGGGAACAATGTTAGGTAGCACCAGATTCTCATTGATGTGTACCCATCACCGGCATCTGTCTGCAGAACGTCATCTGTGTTGAAGCTGTATCCACTCAATACAGCTCTTCCTAGTCCTTGGTAACTACTATTGGTATTTTCTGTCTCTGAATTATGAGGCTTCTAGGCACCCCATCAAGGTAAACCATACATATTTGTCCATTTGTGCCTGGCATACTTAGTGTATTTCACTTAATACAGTATTCATATTTTACTGTGTTTTATTTCTTGTTGAGGTTGAATAAATGTCCCACAGTTTATACCACATTTTATCCATTTATTGGTCAGTTGGCATTTGAGTTGTTTCCACTTTTTTTTTATTATACCATATTATTTCCACATTTTTACTAATGTTG
This sequence comes from Mus caroli, assembly GCF_978045245.1. Taxonomy (NCBI): domain Eukaryota; kingdom Metazoa; phylum Chordata; class Mammalia; order Rodentia; family Muridae; genus Mus; species Mus caroli. The sequence continues at coordinate 50,059,942 of NW_028227266.1, forward strand.
CTGTGAAGTTTGCTATGAAAATGTTATATTCCCTAAATGGAATTGCTAGATCGTATGATAATTCTATAATTAGTTTTTTGAAAAACTCTCATACTATCTTTTCATAAGGAGCAGAGTTTTGGAATTGATTATTAAGGCAGGCTCGCAGTTCCTTAAACTCATGTCAGGACTCCTGCTGCAGCCGCCTCCGAAGTGCTGGGATTACAGGCCGCTCTACGCTTGACTTAGGAGGAGCAGATGGGAGGCAGTCTGTAGACCTGAAAAGTGAGTGGAAATTGAGAGTCGCCACGCACTGACTGTAGGCCGCAGAGCCAGGAAGGGTGCTTGCTGCCAGGTGTCCACGCAGTGGGGAAACATGCCAGGGGACGTTGGTTTGACTCAAGGACGGTGGCTTTGATAACTAATGTTGCAATGTGCTACATTACTACAAAGTGCAGAGGTTGAAGAAAGCCTGGCGTTGCATTCAGTAGTTAGCCTGCAGGAAGGCAGTGGCCCCAAGAAAGAGATTGTCGCCTCTTGGGAGCACATGGGACGTGTCCGAACCTTTGCTGGGTGTAGCAATACTCTTTCTTTCTGCTTCTTTTCTAAAGGACCGGTTTTGGGACTCATAGGACCTTTTTCTGACTGTGTGACTTGTGGGAGGATTCCTGGTGAGCTAGAGTTAAAGATTCTGGGTTCTAATCCAAGTCTAACAGTGCTGTACCGTGATTCTGACTACTGCGTTCAGAATCAGATCTCTTTGTCAGAGCACTTTCCTAGAATCAGAAATGGATAACTTTGACTCCAGATATGTTTTTTTAAAAACTGCTGGCTAACTTTGGCTAATATCCATGTGCTTTTCAATTCTTCCCTGTAGTTGAAAAGCTGTTACTCAATATGGTACATATTACAGTAATTCTGTGCTCCCAGAGGACCCAAATGATCCCATGACTGGCAAGTGTTCATTAAACAGTCTCTGGAGACTAGAGAGCCAGCTTCAGGTCACTGTGAGGGGCCCTTGTCATCAAGACAAGACCCAGTGGTGATTATCTCAGATCTCACAGCTACGGTTATTTACTGGCTGCAGTGTCTTTGGGCAATCCATTCTTGAAATTTCCATAAGCCCAAGAGAACAAACTATATGTGCAGATATGTCAAGGCCCAGATAGACTTGGAGACAGAACAGGCTGCCACCGCCTGTTCATAGCAAAGTATTCCACGTTGAGGTTCAGAAGGCAGTGTGTGACCCAGGAATGTCATGCGGGGAAGTAGGTTAGATGAGCACTTTGGGCAGCTGATGGAATCCGGGGGAAATGCTAGAAAGTGGGGTTCGGCGGAACCTTGGGGAGCAGCGACACAGTTGCCAAGCAGAGGAACATGGAGAGGAAGAGCTCAAACCCTGCACAAGATTGACTCCCCTCAAGCTCTGGGGCCACAAGATGGGTGCTGTCATCAGTTGTCACACTGGCATGGGAGACAGGTGGCTGTAAAAGGACACTTGAAGTTACCATTTAGCTGAAGTGTACAGTGTTCTGGAAGGTGTTTCTCACAGACCTCTGTGATCCTTAAGTCTCAGAGAGCAGGGGAGTGCTCTTTCTAACAGTCCTGGGTCATCTCCAAGGGCCTAAAGCTGACACTCCAGCAGAACTCCACCTGGCTCTCCTGCCCAAATCCACAGGCCTACCGCTAGTAAAGTGGTGCTCACCCTGTGGGGTAAATCTCCTCCATGTGGCACTTAAATGACTCTGTTACTAAATACTCTTGTTGGGAATGCTTACTAATGACAAGGCCTGGAGGAGTCACAAATGAGTTAAGAGTGCAGTCAGAGGAGGAAGCAGAGGAGCAGCGATAAGAGGCAAGCAGGGGCAAGCAGACACATACAGTCAGTCTCCTGCTGCTGTCAGCTAGACTCCAGATGTCAGTGTGGTCACCCCTGATGCTCTGCCCTTAGGCAAAGCCTCACTGGAGGCTATGGAGGGCTGCTCTCCGTGGCAGTTTGCACGGAGGCGGCAGAGTATGACACTTCTGAGTCTCCTCCATGCTAGGACCAAGGCCGCCATCTGTGTGGGCAGGGATTGAATGTGGGGACAGAAGCCTGCTCTGGGGCTGGGTACAGGGCAGTGCTGAGTGGTGCTCAGCTGCCTTGATTGGTCAAGGTAGAAGATTCAGACCTGTTGTGGAACTCCCGGAGGTCTTTGGTGGGGAAAGAACTTGTACGCATTCATTCAAATATTTTAGTGCTTAGAACCTTTCCGACACTGTATGCTAGCCATTCAGGACATCGTGACGTAAGTCCTTGCCCTAAATGACCTCACTTTCTGGACGAAAAGCAAAGGGCTTCAGTAAGCAAAATTCAGGCGCTACACATTTCTGCACTGGGTTTAATTGTGCGACATGGCCAGGATTCAACAATCCTTGAGCTGTTTTATTTCCACTTAACCTCTGAAAGCGTAAGACTGACTTAGGAAAAGCGTTGGGCCTGCTAGTCAGGGTTTAGGCCATGAGGATCCCTTGGACGGTCCCCATGAAGAGAGGTGGTGTGGAAGTTGTCAGTTGAAGGAATAGAAAGCTGCTTCCCTCTCCTTCACTTAAATCAGGATGGTAGGTAGTCTGGGCCTAGCCAGAATTCAAGGCCAGGAATTGCATGTGCTGTCTCTGGGGACACACATGGTTCCTCAGACACAGGACCCTAACATACGGAGGCTGTCCTGTCCTGCCTTATCTTCCAGGATAAGCCAGAAACAGTACTTCAGCGGCTAGGGTCAGAGGGAAGACAGGGTTGGAGGCCTTAGGAAGTGAAGTCACACACATTTTCAGACAGGTAATCTAACTGCATGTCTGGAGAAGAATGCTATGTTGATTCTCCAAACTGGGGGTGATTATTTCAGTAAAATAGTAGATGGGGGAGATAAAATGTAATTTTGTGTGCAGTCTGCCCCTTATTTTACAACTTTTTAAAACAGCTTATCAGGCTGGGCACAAAATGCCTGCTTACCTGAAGAGCCCACTGGACAGCAGCTCACAGTCTTTGCTATAAGCATTCGTGGAAGAGAGAATAGCACACGGAAGACCTTTAGGCAAGAAAGGACTAGGCTGGCTTCAGGAAAAGAAGGGAAGGGTTATGACCGATGGCTGGACAGAGTCAGAGGAGATGTGAATGTAATAAGTTGGAAAGGGGCCAGACCACGTCTCTCCTAGTTCCCACTGCTTAGGCCACATTTCCACTCAGCAGTTTTGCCTCAGAGACAACGTGATTCCCAGAGTTAGGCCCAACGTGTCATTTCAGTAGAAGTTTGAGGGACAGACCGTGAAGATCCACTGGGTTCTGACTGGGTACATGGAGTGTTGGTCCAGTAATTGATGAGTCAGGCACAGAGATGTGCCTGCCTGGAGGAAGGGCACCTCTGCCTTGTCCACAGAAATGTGTCAGGAAGGCTCCAGGTGGCTTTGAAGGTAGGTGAGTTAATCTACTCAGTACTGCGTAGTTTGTCCAAAGACAATCTTCATGGCAGTCTGGATTTGAACTTTTGTTTGTGCTGAAGTGGGAACTGTATTTGTCCAGATCAGTGTATCTTCTGTATATGTCATGCTGCTCTATATTAAAGTGACAGGATATGCTTGAATGCTCCTGGAGGCCTTATCTTGTCTGCATATACCCGAGTGAGTATCCGCTAGAGGCCAGGCTGAATATTGAACCCTCAGTTCAAATGTAACAGTGGCGATGAACTGAAAATTAACACCATCAATGGGTGACTAGGCTCCTGCTGCTGCTGCCTCAAGATGAGGTGAATATGGCTTCAGTTCAAACTGAGATAGGTGATTGGCCCTTGCACGGGGAGACAGTGCATCATTTCATTGCCTGTTAAAGCGCCCCAACTCAAAAAGAAACATATTCACCCAAGAGGGTCGCCTTAATTTAGGTGAAGAGCTATTGGCAACGAATGGCTGTTGGGAGCAGGAGAATCATTCTCTCCCAAGGACAAGCCCTCTGATAGGTTATTCTGCCAAATGGTTGGCCTAGACACACACATAGAAGCCACACTAAATGTACTCAGCAAATTGTGTGTATGTACATAAATATGTACATGTGTAGCAATAATTAAAGAAGAGGTCATGGATTTGAGAGAGTGGGCAGGACACAGGAGAGGGATGAGAATGATGTAAATACAGTCCTTCTCTTTGAAATTCTTTTTAAAGTTAAGTCTAGAGAATTGGGGAACGAAGAGGAAGATTAAAAACAGGCTCGTGCAGATTCCTACTAGCTGTTGAGTAAAATGTCTCAGGGTTCAGCAGGAAGTGGGGCATGGGGACTACATTCAGGCTGGAGAAAATGCAAGAGGCTGAGATTGAGGTTGAGATTGGAGGGAACAGACCAGGGAGGAAGGAAGCCAGAGGAGTGAAGTCAGGATGGAGGAAGGAAGCCTGGGGTCGGGGTGAGGCACAGCCTGAGGACTGAGGTCAGCAGTGGCTTGAGCAGGACCGTAGTTCCCTGGAGCTGTGCAGTGGAGCTGTGTGTAACAGGAATATTAAATTAACTCTCAGAACTGAGTGTGATTATGAAAGGTCAGTTCTCTGTGCCTTATTTGGATATTTGAAAAGGAAAAAATAAACCCATTTTACAGATGTTTTGTGTCTCCAAGTAAACATAGATCTAATTTACCTTTATGTTTCTGTTAAACTATAGCATTTTTACTTGGGATTGGAATGAAAAACTCCACTATTAAGAGGGAATCACTAGAGATGCCATTTAGATTTGTAGGAGTGGTTATCAAATCAGAGCAAGGATTGACAAACGACCTTTTGTTCGAGACAAGGGCTCACTGTGTAGCCTAGGCTGGTCTTGAACTCCGAGCACTCTGCCTTGCTGGGATCGCAGACGTGAGCTACCACACCTGGCCTGGCAAATGATTTACGTAAAGGCCGGAAACTCCACTCTTGCCTTCAGGAGCTAGTTAATTACTGTCACGTGTGTGGCCAGTAGCAAGCCTGGGTTTTAGCCTGGCTTCATTTATATTTACATTTCATGTATTTTTTCATTGTTAGGGAGGCTTTAGATTTGCAAGCAACAGGGGGGAAAGCTTAGATCACTGTGAGAACCCAAACTGGTGGGAAGGTAGATTAGACAGAGTCACTCTCTCCACAGGCTGGTTCGCTAGAATCCATAGCTACAAAGACGCCTCCCACCTCTTAACCCACTCTTGAGAATTGGAGGTTGGAAGAGCTCCTTAATTTTGAGGCTAATTTTGCATAAAACAAATTTACATAATACATTCTTGGCTAGCCTAGGCTACCGGAGACCCTGCACTTAAAGGCAATGAGACCACAGGTGGTGGTGTGTGGTGTGGATTTCTCAGCTGTCAGGACTGTTGCTAGGGTCTTGGTGGAGGTTTACTTGGTTGTAATAAAGAGCACGCCCTGCCCTTTGAAGACCTTTTGGCATCGACTTAAACCAACCTGCCTTCTGAGGGTCAGTCACCTGCCAGACATCGGCCTTTACTGAGTAATCCTATTCCTCTCCCGAATCTCCCCGCCCTGATCTGATTGTAGCAGACTCTCCACTGGTGAGACTTACCCCTGAGCTTTCTGTTTGGCTTATTAAAGTTTTTATTTCCAGCACCATTTAAGTTGGTCTCTCTTCAGTAATTCTCTTCTTGTTTCCTATTTTCATATCCTGGATTAACTTCCGGGTCCCCTCCCCTCTTCCTCCCTCCCTCCCCACCTCCCCCTTCCTTCCTCCCTCCTTCCCTCTTGACGTATGTTCATGTCTTGAGTAACTTGAAGACAGCAATAGTCATTCTTTTGAATTCTTTGTATGGTAGTTCTTCTGGGTCATTTTTGTTAGGTGTCATTATTATGGGACCAGAGACTTGGTTGGGAGGCACAGCATCTTGTATTTTCTTATCTTTGCTTCTACACTGCACACCTGGGCCAGTCTGCCGCCTGTTTTCCTCCGCTGTTTCTTTCAGGGGAGGTGATTTTCAATGTCCTGGAGAGGACTAAGTCAGAGTAGGGTTGAAAGCTCCCCTCCCCTCTGTGGCTAGTGCAGGGTGTCCTGGAGTGACCTGGGCAGCCTCTAAGGAGGGAGGGAGGGGCCTCTTCTTATGCAGGAGCCCTGCATGCTGGGCTCCAGGAGCAAAATCCCTGGGAGCTGCAGGTGGGCTTGGGGGAGGAGGCCATGGCTGGCAGTGTGGATGGACCCAGGCAGGGGTGCCAGGTCCCTTGCTTGCCACAGGAGGCTCGTGGTTGCCATTGCTGTTTCCTCTTCAGATCTCACTATGATGCTCTAGTAATCAATATGGCGTCATTGGTCAGTACCATCCTGCTTTAACAGGTCTGCATCCCTGACTTCTCAAGTTTCTTCTCTTCATTCGGATGAGAAATCCCCGGTGGATCCAGCTCCTTGTGTAGATCTTGGAATTATTTTTGTTGTTGTTGTTTGAATGGTTAAAAAGGTTTTGAGGGGAAATGTTTGAATAGATTAGTCTGGGAAGAAATTGGATCAGTCCAGTTTTAAAGACTCCTAGAAACAATGACATCATCTCAACGTATTGGCGTCTCTCCTCATGTGGTTAGGTAAAGTTGCTTAAGTTGTTACAATGACATATGTCTTTGTTGTTAGGTTTACTATTGTCTTATCTCACAGTCTGTTCAAGGCTGTGACTGATAGTATTGTGGCTATAGGGGGAGGAATGAAACCAGTTTGTGTCCGCTGGCCTTGAGAGCAGTCCCTGCATTCCTGTTGTTTTAAAAAATAATTTGCAAATTCTTTGGGGCATCCTAAATTTTCTGCAATAATGACAGTTTTCAGTCTTTCTTCCCAACACTCATCATTTCCATTCTATGGCTGATTGGATGGGTTTTCCAATTCAGTGCTGACTGCTGTCGGTTTCTATTTCCCTTGAGATCAAGGTTTCTAACATTATAACACGCTGTGTTCCAGGGTTGGGGACATGATCTTTACCAGATTAATGAAAATTCCTTTTATAGGCTTATTCATGTTTTTGCTAAGAGGTTTGTCTACAAAAGAGGATTTCAAACCCATCTCATTGTAATTCGTGTGTCTATTGAGATCATTGTCCCAAGAATTTTTGGTTAATCTAAACTAGATGAACATATATCCAATGTGAATGCAAATTTATGTGTTTGAAATAACTCACTATAACATATGTCCTAGCTCTGGCCAGTGCTCCACAAGTCCCGAGCCACCTGCACTGTGACTCTCCTGCCAGTCTGGTCAGTATGTCCCTCCCTCTTCTCCCCCTCAGAGGAGCGGGTCTTCAATGGAGTGCGATATAATAGCGCCACCTGCTGGTCAGCTTGGGAATTTCTGCCTTCTTGCTCCGGGCTTCCTTTGTTAGCTCTGTCTTCTCCAAGTCTCACCCCCCCTTTCTCTTCTCTCCCCTCCCTCCTTTGTCTAAACGTTAACATGCGCATTAAATCATTCCTTAATTCCTTTGCTTTCCTTCTCCTTTTGCTCCTTCACCTATCTAAGCCTCCTTCAACACTGGTTAATGATGGAGACCGTAGGACTGCCAACCAAAGGAAAAAGTACAACGAACCACATATTTGAAGGGGCATTCGGTACCACAGAGAGTGCCAGCTCTGCTCAGCTAACAGCTGACATCTTCCAAGTGCTTGAAATCCCTTTAAGATGTCCTCACGTTTCTATTGCTAATCATTTTCTAATTAATTCTGCTCAGTTTAACAAGCTCAAGTACTAAAGAAAATTATTAAGCTGTTAGTAACTCTCATTATCTCTATCCTTTTATTACCAGATTTGACAAATTTGGAGTTTCTTCTATATTTTACTGTAAGGGCTCCGTTTTCATTATGGGTTCGATGACTTGGCTGCAGAACTTCCATCCACTGTAGTTTATAGCGCGATAGCCCCCACAGGTGCCTTTTTGTACACAACCCACTTAGGAGACAGAGACTTCTCTTTCTAATTGCTTAGCTCATCAGTGCAGAAAATGCCACAGAGCACTAGCTGGGGAGCTGGCTGGGGAGTAGGCGTAGCCAGCGCAGTAGTTTCTTGGTTGGGTTATCCCTCGCCTTGTTTTTGGTCTGTATCTGAGAATAAGGAATTCGCTTCAGCCAGCACTGGACTCCGTTGCCAGTGCCAGTGCAGCTGTGAGGACATCTTGTTGCTTCTCTTCACACGCCAGCCTACTATGAAACAGTGATAGTACACTGAGAAGTCTTGCTCATTCAGAGACAGCCAACTCGTGTTTCTAAGTAGGCACCACAAAAATCTTTTAGGTCCGTTAGACTTGGATGTTCCCTCAAGGCCATGAACAGTTCCTAGATCATGGGACATATTGTAAAATAATATAGAAAATCTGGGCTGGGGATGTAGCTCACTTGTTAAGAGTGTTTGGCTAGCTTGCAGGAAGTCCTGGGTTCCATCGCCAGCATCATGTGGAACCAGATGGTGGCACACATCCATAGATCTAGCACCTATGAGGTGGATCTTGAAGAACAGAAGTTCAAGGTGACCCTTAGCTACACAGTAAGGCAAGGATGACCCTGTTGAAAGTTCTGATGTGTATGGCTTTAGAGCCGTGATGGTTGTAAAGCCAATCAGCCTGTGCATAGTTGCTGCGGTTCTTAGAGAACCCTCTAGCACCTGCCTCAGCTGTTCTTACTTCCACATTCGACTAGGAGAGTTTCAAAGGTGAACTTTAAGAAGAGATAGAAAGGATATCAGGTTAGCAGCTGAGTCCCGCCAAGCCCCACCCCCAAATCCCCTAGCTTTGAAACCGCTGAGCATGCTGCCCCCGCCCCACCTCACTTACCCCATGTGCCCCTCTGCACTCCAATTTCCTAACCTCTTGATGTCTCTTTCAAAAGGTGGGGACCCAAACTGTATGCACTGTTCCAGATGCGTTCTTGCCAAAGCAGCATAAAGCAGATGTAACGGGATGGCACCTCCCTCCTCATGAGGTAAGTATAGTTGGCAGCTGCTGCTGGCGTGATCGCATGCTCCCAGGAGACATGCACAGATCCTGGGGGTGGGGTGGGGGAGCCCTAGAACCGATGTCTGCTCACCTGCTGACCAGAGCCTTTAGTTGCTGTCAAGCTGAAGGAGCTGAGCCAGCCCATGCTATAGCGTCCCATCCTGCGTCATCTTGACCTTCTTGTTTTGTTTTTTTTTTTGGTTTTTTCGAGACAGGGTTTTTCTGTGTAGCCCTGGCTGTCCTGGCACTCACTTTGTAGACCAGGCTGGCCTCGAACTCAGAAATCCGCCTGCCTCTGCCTCCCGAGTGCTGGGATTAAAGGCGTGCGCCACCACCCCCGGCCATCTTGACCTTCTTGATAGTCCCCATCCGCCAGGCTCTTCACCAGTCAAGGACACCATCCTCCGATAAATCACTCCGCTGTCAGCTCGAGTTTATGAAAGTGAGATTTTTATCCGTGACTATGGTCAAGTGATTATTGTAAATGCTATTTTAGCTAGGACGGTCTCTTGTATTTTGGAAGACTCTGGATTCGTGAGAAAGGGGTATTAAGAGGGCTCCCTCACACATGACACTTCCAATTTCCCGGGGTATGAAAGTCATCCAGGATCCGGCCGGATCAGCTCCAGGGTAGCGGGAGCACAGGGTTGCCTGACACCCGCCAGCTACCCACGACCCCCGCCGCAGGATTTTGGGACTGCTGGTGAGTGGAACACAGCTTCTGCTCCAATCCAATTGCGCGGGACCTGAGACTGCATTAGTTAGGGAAGCAGAAACCGGCCTGAGTAGGGCCACAGGCCTCATCCGGCCGGATCAGCGCCGGGGTAGCGGAAGCGCAGGGTTGCCTGACACCCGCCAGCTACCCACAACCCCCGCCGCAGGATTTCGGGACTGCTGGTGAGTGGAACACAGCTTCTGCTCCAATCCAATTGCGCGGGACCTGAGACTGCATTAGTTAGGGAAGCAGAAACCGGCCTGAGTAGGGCCACAGGCCTCATCCGGCCAGATCAGCTCCAGGGTAGCGGGAGCGCAGGGTTGCCTGACACCCGCCAGCTACCCACGACCCCCGCCGCAGGATTTTGGGACTGCTGGTGAGTGGAACACAGCTTCTGCTCCAATCCAATTGCGCAGGACCTGAGACTGCATTAGTTAGGGAAGCAGAAACCGGCCTGAGTAGGGCCACAGGCCTCATCCGGCCGGATCAGTGCCGGGGTAGCGGGAGCACAGGGTTGCCTGACACCCGCCAGCTACCCACGACCCCCGCCGCAGGATTTTGGGACTTTTGGTGAGTGGAACACAGCTTCTGTTCCAGTCCAATCACGTGGGACCTGAGACTGTTCTGGTTGGGGAGAGAGAAATCCGGCCTACATAGGGCCACAACCCTCTTCCGGTCAGAAAAGAACCGGGGCAGCTGGGGCGCAGGGTCGGCTGACACTCACCAGCTACCCACAACACCCACCACAGGATCTTAAGACTTCTGGAGAGTGGAACACAGCTTCTGCTCCAATCCAATTGCACGCGGGACCAGAGACTGCATTAGTTAGGGAAGCAGAAAAACGGCCTGTGTACAACCACAGGCCTCTTCCGGCTGGACCAGCACCAGGGTAACGTCAGCTACCCACGACCCCCGCCGCAGGATTTAGAGACTGCTGGTGAGTGGAACACAGCTTCTGCTCCAATCTTTAAACAGTGACAACGATAACAACTAACCCCAGAGATTACCAGATGGCGAAAGGTAAACGTAATAATCTTACTAACAGAAAACAAGACCACTCACCATCATCAGAACCCAGCACCCCCACTTCGCCCAGTCCAGGGCAACCCAACACACCGGAAAAGCTAGACACGGATTTAAAAGCATATCTCCTGATGATGATAGAGAACTTCAAGAAGGACTTTAATAACACACTTAAGGAAATGCAGGAGAACACTGCTAAACAGGCAGAAGACAATGAAGAGAAAGCACAAAAATCCCTTAAAGAATTGCAGGAGAACACTGCTAAAGAGTTACAAATCCTTAAAGAAAAACACGATAACATAATCAAACAGGTAGAAGTCCTTACAGAAAAACAGGAAAACACATCCAAACAGATGATGGAAATGAACAAAACCATACTAGACCTAAAAAGGGAAGTAGACACAATAAAGAAAACCCAAAATGAGGCAACACTGGAGATAGAAACCCTAGGAAAGAAATCTGGAACCATAGATACGAGCATCAGCAACAGAATACAAGAGATGGAAGAGAGAATCTCAGGTGCAGAAGATTCCATAGAGAACATCGGCACAACAATCAAGGAAAATGTAAAATGCAAAAAGATCCTAACTCAAAACATCCAAGAAATACAGGACGCAATGAGAAGACCAAACCTACGGATAATAGGAGTGGATGAGAATGAAGATTTTCAACTCAAAGGACCAGCAAACATCTTCAACAAAATTATAGAAGAAAACTTCCCAAATCTAAAGAAAGAGATGCCCATGAACATACAAGAAGCCTACAGAACTCCAAATAGACTGGACCAGAAAAGAAACACCTCCCGACACATAATAATCAGAGCAACAAATGCTCTAAATAAAGATAGAATACTAAAAGCAGTAAGAGAAAAAGGCCAAGTAACATATAAAGGCAAGCCTATCAGAATTACACCAGATTTTTCACCAGAGACTATGAAAGCCAGAAGATCCTGGACGGATGTTATACAGACACTAAAAGAACACAAATTCCAGCCCAGGCTACTATACCCAGCCAAACTCTCAATTAACATAGATGGAGAAACCAAAGTATTCCACGACAAAACCAAATTCACACATTATCTCTCCATGAATCCAGCCCTTCAAAGGATAATAACAGAAAAAAACCAATACAAGGACAGGAACCACGCCCTAGAAACAACAAGAAGGTAATCCCTCAACAAACCTAAATGAAGACAGCCACAAGAACAAAATGCCAACTTTAACAACAAAAATAACAGGAAACAACAATTACTTTTCCTTAATATCTCTTAATATCAATGGACTCAACTCCCCGATAAAAAGACATAGACTAACAAACTGGCTACACAAACAAGACCCAACATTTTGCTGCTTACAGGAAACTCATCTCAGAGAAAAGGATAGACACTACCTCAGAATGAAAGGCTGGAAAACAATTTTCCAAGCAAATGGCATGAAGAAACAAGCTGGAGTAGCCATTCTAATATCTGATAAGATTGACTTCCAACCCAAAGTCATCAAAAAAGACAGGGAGGGACACTTCATACTCATCAAAGGTAAAATCCTCCAAGAGGAACTATCAATCCTGAATATCTATGCTCCAAATACAAAGGCAGCCACATTCATTAAAGAAACTTTAGTAAAGCTCAAAGCACACATTGCACCTCATACAATAATAGTGGGAGACTTCAACACACCACTTTCACCAATGGACAGATCATGGAAACAGAAACTAAACAGGGACACAGTGAAACTAACAGAAATTATGAATCAAATGGATCTGGCAGATATCTACAGAACATTCTATCCTAAAACAAAAGGATATACCTTTTTCTCAGCACCTCATGGTACCTTCTCCAAAATTGACCACATAATTGGTCACAAAGCAGGCCTCAACAGATATAAAAATATTGAAATTGTCCCATGCATCCTATCAGATCACCATGGACTAAGGCTGATCTTCAATAACAAAATAAATAATAGAAAGCCAACCTTCACGTGGAAACTGAACAACACTCTTCTCAATGATACCTTGGTCAAGGAAGGAATAAAGAAAGAAATTAAGGACTTTTTAGAGTTCAATGAAAATGAAGCCACAACATACCCAAACTTATGGGACGCAATGAAAGCATTTCTAAGAGGAAAACTCATAGCTATGAGTGCCTCCAAAAGGAAACTAGAGAGAGCACACATTAGCAGCTTGACAACACACCTAAAAGCACTAGAACAAAAGGAAGCAAATTCACCCAAGAGGAGTAGACGGCAGGAAATAATCAAACTCAGGGGTGAAATCAACCAAGTGGAAACAAGAAAAACTATTCAAAGAATCAACCAATCAAGGAGCTGGTTCTTTGAGAAAATCAACAAGATAGATAAACCCTTAGCCAGACTCACTAGAGGGCACAGGGAAAGCATCCTAATTAACAAAATCAGAAATGAAAAAGGAGACATAACAACAGATCCTGAAGACATCCAAAACACCATCAGATCCTTCTACCAAAGGCTATATTCAACAAAACTGGAGAACCTGGATGAAATGGAGAAGTTCCTAGACAGATACCAGGTACCAAAGTTGAATCAAGATCAGGTTAATGATCTAAACAGCCCTATATCCCCCAAAGAAATAGAAGTAGTCATTAATAGTCTCCCAACTAAAAAAAGCCCAGGACCAGATGGGTTTAGTGCAGAGTTCTATCAGACCTTCAAAGAAGATCTAATCCCAGTTCTTCACAAACTATTCCACAAAATAGAAACAGAAGGTACTCTACCCAACTCATTCTACGAAGCCACAATTACTCTGATACCTAAACCACAAAAAGACCCAACAAAGATAGAAAACTTCAGACCAATATCCCTTATGAATATTGATGCAAAAATCCTCAATAAAGTTCTTGCTAACCGAATCCAAGAACACATCAAAACAATCATCCATCCTGACCAAGTAGGTTTCATCCCAGGGATGCAGGGATGGTTCAATATACGGAAATCCATCAACGTAATCCAGTATATAAACAAACTCAAAGACAAAAACCACATGGTCATCTCCTTAGATGCGGAAAAAGCATTTGACAAGATCCAACACCCATTCATGATAAAAGTCTTGGAAAGATCAGGAATTCAAGGCCCATACCTAAACATGATAAAAGCAATCTACAGCAAACCAGTAGCCAACATCAAAGTAAATGGTGAGAAGCTTGAAGCAATCCCTCTAAAATCAGGGACTAGACAAGGCTGTCCACTTTCTCCATACCTATTCAACATTGTACTTGAAGTCCTAGCCAGAGCAATTCGACAACAAAAGGAGATCAAAGGGATACAAATTGGAAAAGATGAAGTCAAAATATCACTTTTTGCAGATGATATGATAGTATATATAAGTGACCCTAAAAATTCCACCAGAGAACTCCTAAGCCTGATAAACAGCTTCGGTGAAGTAGCTGGATATAAAATTAACTCAAACAAATCAATGGCCTTTCTCTACACAAAGAATAAACAGGCTGAGAAAGAAATTAGGGAAACAACACCCTTCTCAATAGTCACAAATAATATAAAATATCTTGGCGTGACTCTAACTAAGGAAGTGAAAGATCTGTATAATAAAAACTTCAAGTCTCTGAAGAAAGAAATTATAGAAGATCTCAGAAGATGGAAAGATCTCCCATGCTCATGGATTGGCAGGATCAACATTGTAAAAATGGCTATCTTGCCAAAAGCAATCTACAGATTCAATGCAATCCCCATCAAAATTCCAAATCAATTCTTCAACGAATTAGAAAGTGCAATCTGCAAATTCATCTGGAATAACAAAAAACCTAGGATAGCAAAAACTCTTCTCAAGGATAAAAGAACCTCTGGTGGAATCACCATGCCGGACCTAAAGCTCTATTACAGAGCAATTGTGATAAAAACTGCATGGTACTGGTATAGTGACAGACAAATAGACCAATGGAATAGAATTGAAGACCCAGAAATGAACCCACACACCTTTGGTCACTTGATCTTCGACAAGGGAGCTAAAAACATCCAGTGGAAGAAAGACAGCATTTTCAACAAATGGTGCTGGCACAACTGGTTGTTAACATGTAGAAGAATGCGAATCGATCCATTCCTATCTCCTTGTACTAAGGTCAAGTCTAAGTGGATCAAGGAACTTCACATAAAACCAGAGACACTGAAACTTATAGAGGAGAAAGTGGGGAAAAGCCTTGAAGATATGGGCACAGGGGAAAAATTCCTGAATAGAACAGTAATGGCTTGTGCTGTAAGATCGAGAATTGACAAGTGGGACCTCATGAAACTACAAAGCTTCTGCAAGGCTAAAGACACCATCAATAAGACAAAAAAACCACCAACAGATTGGGAAAGGATCTTCACCTATCCTAAATCAGATAAGGGACTAATATCCAATATATATAAAGAACTCAAGAAGGTGGACTCCAGAAAGTCAAATAACCCCATTAAAAAATGGGGCTCAGAACTGAACAAAGAATTCTCACCTGAGGAATACCGAATGGCAGAGAAGCACCTGAAAAAATGTTCAACATCCTTAATCGTCAGGGAAATGCAAATCAAAACAACCCTGAGATTCCACCTCACACCAGTCAGAATGGCTAAGATCAAAAATTCAGGTGACAGCAGATGCTGGCGAGGATGTGGAGAAAGAGGAACACTCCTCCATTGTTGGTGGGATTGCAAGCTTGTACAACCACTCTGGAAATCAGTTTGGCGGTTCCTCAGAAAACTGGACATAGTACTACCGGAGGATCCAGCAATACCTCTCCTGGGCATATATCCAGAAGATGTCCCAACCGGTAAAAAGGACACATGCTCCACTATGTTCATAGCAGCCCTATTTATAATAGCCAGAAGCTGGAAAGAACCCAGATGTCCCTCAACAGAGGAATGGATACAGAAATTATGGTACATTTACACAATGGAGTACTACTCAGCTATTAAAAAGAATGAATTTATGAAATTCCTAGCCAAATGGATGGACCTGGAGGGCATCATCTTGAGTGAAGTAACACAATCACAAAAGAACTCACACAATATGTATTCATTGATAAGTGGATATTAGCCCAAAACTTAGGATACCCAAGATATAAGATACAATTTGATAAACGCATGAAACTCAAGAAGAATGAAGACCAAAGTGTGGACACTGTGCACCTTCTTAGAATTGGGAACAAAACACCCAGGGAAGGAGTTACAGAGACAAAGTTTGTAGCTGGGATGAAAGGATGGACCATTTAGAGACTGCTGTATCCAGGGATCCATCCCATAATCAGCTTCTAAACGCTGACACCATTGCATACACTAGCAAGATTCTGCTGAAAGGACCCAAATATAGCTGTCTCTTGTGAGAAGATGCCGGGGCCTAGCAAACACAGGAGTGGATGTTCACAGTCAGCTATTGGATGTATCACAGGGCTCCCAATGGACAAGCTAGAGAAAGTACCTAAGGAGCTAAAGGGATCTGCAACCCTATTGTTGGAACAACATGATGTACTAACCAGAACCCTGGAGCTCTTGTCTCTAGCTGCATATGTATCGAAAGATGGCCTAGTCGGCCATCAATGGAAAGAGAGGCCCATTGGACTTGCAAACTTTATATGCCCCAATATAGGGGAATGCCAGGGCCAAAAGAATGGGAATGGGTGGGTAGGGAAGTGGGGGGCGCTATGGGGGACTTTTGGGATAGTATTGGTAATGTAATTGAGGAAAATATGTAATAAAAATATAAAATAAAAAAAAAAAAAAAAAAAAAAAAAAAAAAAAAAGAAAGTCATCCAGCCTTGTTGTACATGCGTGCTGAGTGAGAAGGTCAAAGAACTGGTTCATGAGCTTTATTAATAAAGTTATTGTGTGCCTCCCTCAGTCTGGCTGTATTTAAAAACCATTTTAACGTGCTCACCATGATGACAGATGGTTAGAAAATTCCTTAGTTCTAAATGAAACCGCAGCACTTCAGTTCCTCTTAGAGACTGTGAAGGGTGTGGGTTGAGGTCTCCCAAATGTTCTGGGAGAGTTTTCCAAACATTTCCCCACCTGGTTATACATGGACATATGTGCAGTGATGCTTGAAGATGTGGCGTAGGCTCCGTCATGGCAGCATGTCCTTTACAGTCCTTTCATGCGAAGGAACAGGTATTACCTGCACTTACGAGGGGGGGGGGGAGTTTATAAATGACTTCTTTAGCCTCGAGTTTTAGATTCTATGAAGTGAGGTGCAAGTCACACTAGACTCCCAGACACTTCCTTTTTTTTAATTAATTAATTTATTTTTTATTAGATATTTTCTTTATATACATTTCAAATGCTATCCCAAAAGTTCCCTATACCCTCCCTCCGCCCTGCTCCCCTACCCACCCACTCCTGCTTCTTGGCCCTGGCATTCCCCTGTACTGGGGCATATAAAGTTTGCAATACCAAGGGGCCTCTCTTCCCTGTGATGGCCATCCCAGACACTTCTTGACGCCACCGAAACTGTCATAGTTGGAAAGTTAACTTGAAGGCTGCAGGACCCCCATCTGCCTCTGCTTTCACTCATTCAGAAATGGGTGTGACCCTTCATAGAATTCGGCTGTTCTTATTCCTGCTATTTGAACAAAAATCTCTGCTGGAAACACATCCTTAACATTTACGGATTGCTACAGACACCATTCTCTGCAACTTTTTTTCCAGTACAGAAATTCATTTACCCTATTATGTTTGATTGGTAAAAACCCCAGATTAGAATAGGCTGGCTGCCCTGCTACTGTCTCAGTGACTTTCACCTGCTGAGAATGTGCCCTTCAAGGTGATGCCTTTGAGGGAGGCTGTCACCAAGCTATTGTTGTCAAAAGAAGAGAAAAGGTGCCTGTGTGACTCACCAGAGCCACCAGGCTCAAGTGACAGGTTTTGAATTATCCAGAGATGAATTCATGAAGGGACCGAGGGAGCTGGCAATTGCTGCCTTTCAGGCTGAAATGTCATATAGTTGTCAGCCTTGGAAGGGCTGCGGCCTCCGCAGTCTGTTGTTAGTGGAACAGGACTCAGTTGTCCCTTTAGCCTCGGCTCTTCCATCTTTAGGGCTTCCCTCCAAAACTGTCATCCAGCCTGCCTGTGGGATTCTGTTGGCAAGAATTCACCATCCATAGCCACAAAACAGAAACTAGCTGGCTGCTTTGCTGAGTGGTGGAGCCCCCTACAGTCTCAGGACCAGATTATAGCCAAGTGACTGATGGGGCTGCTGGCTCAGTGTGTCTGTGTGGATCACAGCTTCTCGTTCTCAACATTCAGGCCTTAGGTTCTCTGCACAAGGTCTCTCTGGGTGGGGTCCTTGAAGTAGGAAGTGACCTGAGGTGTGTGACACAGAGCTAGTGTCAGCAGATGTGCCCACTCCTCGGGTTCTCCTCCCTACCCTCTCCTTCATAGCAGAAATGCCTGTGACTGTGACTTCGCTTCCATCACGTGATTCTGGGGTCAGAATGTTCCCAAATCTGTGGTTGATTTCTTTTGAGGCCCTGAACAGTTCCAGCCCAGCTGAAGCCCAGCTGAGTCAGAGAGCAGCCTGTGCCCCCTGGCCTCTTCTCAGCAGCGTTCCACCCCCTGCACAGCCCCTGAACATTCCCAGAGTGCTAAACAAGAACTCTCAAGGCCATGCCCTTGGCAACCCGTCCTGGTACTATTTAAGTTGAAGTTTCTTCTTTCTCCCTGACTCTCCTGTCCTCTTTCTGTACAGGTCCCAGGTGGCTGACCCACAGTGGCTTTAGACTAAGGATGTACTGAGACAGCCCTGAGTCTTGAACACACACACACACTCCCACACTCTGGTATCTTCATCGACCAGGGCGCTTGCTGATGCTCCTCCCCTCGCCTGTTTGCTATGGGTTTTGCTCTTCCTGTTCCTGTCTTCCTGTACTTCTTCACTGCCTTTCCTAAAGTCAGACCTCAGAAGATGGACCGGGACTTGGGATGTCTGCAGCCCTGTAGTCCTGAGTCAACATCTGCTAAGTTTGGCTTTGAGATACCACTTTCTCAAACATGCTGGCAGGCGTAAGCCTCTGGAAATCCCCCAGGCTGCCCCTCCCCTCAACACCTTTTTTCTGCATGATTAATTAGCTCATAAGATGGACTATATGGGGAGAATTTTCAAGACTTTACAACTTTTTAAAAAAAAAAATGTATGTGACTTAGAGAACAAACTTGGTGGCGTGAACCCCCTTCCATGTGTATTCCTGTGGAATCTGCAGAAATCGATGTGACATACGGCTCCCCTCTGGGCTGTTTGTATAATTGTATATACATATAGCAATAAATATATTCTAATGTCATCTGGAGCCTGGGTTTGCAGTTCTCTCTGCACCTCGTGGCAGGCAGTGGCTATAACACTCGCTAACAGGTCCTCTCGACCACTAGGACCTCCCTGCTTCGTCTCAGTTTCTTGCCTTCTCCAATTGCACTAAGTGTTATTAAGACGCAGGTCAGGGTTTGGAGAAGGGTGAGGAGGGTTCAGGGCAGAGCTGGGATGTGAGGCGGCATTAGTAATTCATGCAGTGGCACCCGGCCTGGCTGAGGGAGGTTTGAATGTACGAGGACTGAAGCATTGGGTGACAGTCTGCAATGTGACTCAGCAGTCTGACATTAGGGTGGCTGTTCAGGTAGCTGAGTCACATTGCAAACTGTCACCTTAGGAATGTGTTGTGCCTGCAAAGAATGTGTCAGGTACTTGCCAGGCACAGAGGTAAACTTTAAAGAGTTTTCATAAAAATACATACAAGGTATGTCACAATAGATGTTTTTTTCATTGATCAGAGGTTTTCAGGGTATGAGAGCTATCCAGAGGGCACATGATCAGACAGCCCTTTATCAACAGCACTGTTTATCTACTATAGAGGAGTGTATATTCACACTGTCCTCTCTTGCACTTAAAGACCTTTGATATCAGCATTTTTTATAACTTAAAAGATAATCATGTGCTTTGCTGTAGTGGTGGTATCTTATCAAATTTCTCAGTAGGCCTCTCCTTGGCCACACACAGGAATTGGCGTACAACTAGATTGGAACATACTGTGGTGAGGCAGGGTTTGGGAGTACAGGGAAGGCCACTTGTTGTGTATATAAATAAATAAATAAATAAATAAATAAATAAATAAGGACCAGAAGCCTGTGGGACTCATTAGGCTGTGAGCTACTGACCATGCCCATGCTGTATCAACGCCATTCTTGTTTTTGTTTTTGTGTTTTTTTGTTTTTCAAGACAGGGTTTCTCTGTATAGCCCTGGCTGTCCTGGAACGCACTTTGTAGACCAGGCTGGCCTCGAACTCAGAAATCCGCCTGCCTCTGCCTCCTGAGTGCTGGGGTTAAAGGCGTGCGCCACCACGCCCGGCTTTGCAATTTTTTTTTTTTGTTTTTTTTTTGTGGTTTTTTCAACACTATTCTTAATTCCATTTCTTAGCAGACCCTCCAGAGACTCCAGTCTTCTGCTCAAGAGAGAGCCTTCTAGCCACAGTCAATGCTGCTTTTCTGGACAGATCCTTCCTGGCTGGGGCTAGTGATTGACACAGGCAGAAGCCATTAGAAAAGATATGCTGTGGTAGGGTATGGGGTAGTGCTTTGGGAGACTGCCTGGAAGCAGAGGCTGAGGAGGCTTAAGGATTTCCTCAGCAGGTGAGAAGTCTGGAGCTGCAGTGTGTGATCTGCTATAAATTAGTGGGGATCGGGGCTTGAACCTTGAACCAGTTGCTCCAGCCAGGGACCTTACTCTTCTGCTGTAGACTAGGGTGTTTGAAATGAAGGAATGAGCCATATACCTCCATTTCTACACTTAATTTCTGTTTGTAATACGTCTCGGAAAAGGGAAAGAAGTCACCGGCTTTTACTATTGAACAGAAGGTGGCTGGACAGCACAGATAGGCCACGGAGGCAGGAGGAGTAAGAGTGCTGTGTTCAGTGCTCACAAGCCCAGCGCCCTATGCAGAGGCATAACACAGCAGGCCCTCTCTGCCCACGCTGCTTTTATGACTCTTCGCATATCAATGGACAAATGGACTGGAAGTTGATGGCTCAGAACAGCAGAGCCCACAGTGTTGCCATCGGAGAGAGAGAAGACAACACCTTCCAGGTGCCAACATCCTCACATGCTCCCTGAAGGAACACATGGCTAGGGAGGTCTCCCTTCTCCCCAGAGAACCCAGACATAAGATGAGCACTCTGGCCCTGGCTCAAGATGCCTTCTGCTTTCCTTCCCGGGAAGATGCAGGCATTGACTGCAGAGTTTGTGGACAACACTGTTTCTCATGTTTTCTTTTGGGGGAGCTGGCTGTCTGCAGAAAGTCTAGTTTCCCCAACTTGGAGGGTGGGCCTTGCCTTTTTGGAATTCAGTGGTAGACAGGAGGTTGAGCTACCCCACCCAGCTAGATCTGCATACTCCAGCAAGGAACTTCTGCCAGGTGCACTGTGATTCTCACCCCCACCTACGCAATCTCCTGCTTCGTTGCTCTTGTCCTGTGTCTCTCATTTAATGTACATCTGACTCACCTGGAAGGTTTGCTAAGAAACTTGCTGGAATCCTTTCTCGGACTTTGTGGTAGAGCAGACAGACCACAGCCCTGCCTCAAGCATCTCCATTGCTATCACATTCCTGGGTGAGACCAAGGCTCCTTCCCTAGGAACCACACTCGAGACCTAGAAGCACTTGTTTGGAGGGACGAGTTGTATTTATTGTTCTCCTCAGACATTGCAAGAACCAAATGTTCTCCAGGCTGAGTCAGCTGGGTGGCATTTGCTCAACAGGGGCCAGTGAACCTTCCTTGGTCAGCATGAGTAATTCTTACAAATCAATACCCTCTTCTGGCCTTGGCTTTGGCCTTGGGGACAAACAAGTGGTTCTGCATTGCACTCACTTCAGACTGGGCAGAACACAAGGTGAATGGATGCCGCTGTACTTCTACCCTGAAATGGTGATTTAAGGACAGAATCCTATTTTCTCTCAATAAGACCATAGACAGAGAGAGCCCAGTGCACAGATAAACAAGCGCATAGCCAGGCTTTTCAGCGAGGGTAGGAGAAGTGAGTTGTATGATTCAGCTTTTCACTGAATTGTAAGTCAAACATCCACAGATCAGGAGACAGCATGACACTTCCTCACCATGGGAATGCACGTGAGGGATGAGCTGGAGAGGGGACACTGACAGAGGTGCTTCCCAGACCCTGAGCTGTCCCTGAAATGGGTATCGTCCCCATAGAGTTCACCTACTTGAGTTCACACGAGTTACTCTGCATATACTCTTCACTGCCTGACTTCACTCCACCAACACAAGAATTCCTTCAAACGCCTTTCTCCCCTTTGGCTTTTGTGACAACCGTATCAAGTGTTTCTCCAGCCTTTACCACCAAGGCTGCTAGATGCAAAGCCAATGAAGCCTTCGAATGTCCCAGCCCAGCATGGCTTCCTAGCCAAGCCTCTGTAGGAATCCATTTTCTAGTCTTCCTGCAGTCTGGTCTACCCCAGTGGAGATGCCTTCCTTACCACCCTTCCCATTTGTATTACACAAAGGCTCCATACGTTGCCTTCAATAGTCTACCTATAGCCTCAGATATCCTCCTTCTTCTTGGGTGCGCTGAGGGTCATGAGTTTCCATTGAGACTGAACCTGGAGACTATCTGGTGAGGTCCTGTGCTGGCTAGTTTTGTCAACTTGACACAAGATAATCATCTGAGAGGGAGAAGCCTCAACTGAGAAAATCCCCCCATAAGATCTGGCTGTAGTTAAGTCTTTAGGGCATTTTCTTAATTAGTGATTGATGTGGGAGGACCCACCCCATTGTGAGTGCTGTCACTCTAGGGCTCTAAGCTCTGGGTTCTATTAAGTGGGCTGAGCAAGCCATGTGGAGCAAGCCAGTAAGCAGCACCCCTCCATGGCCTCTACATCAGCTCCTGCCTCCTGCCTACTTTGAGTTCCTGCCCTGACTTCCTTCAGTGATGGACCATGTTGTGAAAGTGTAAGCCCAATAAACCTTTTTCCTCCACAACTTGCTCCTGGTGTTTCATCACAGCAATAGAAACTCTAAGAGGGCAGTAGTCTGTCACTTGTATTAGACTATAGGATATGAGTACTTGACGAAGTTTGACTTATGAATCTGATCATCCAAAAATCCTGGCTTCGTGGTCCTGCTGAGGGCTGGGGTGCCCATCGTACCACCAGTGAAGAGACAGAAGGGGTTTTGGCTGAGTGAGGAAGGATGGAGTGCAGGCTCACTTCCTAAGTTTTCTGGTCCTATGGTAACTGAAACAACCCTTCTAAGGATGGTGCCCTGTGCATGAAGTCCTACCCCTTAAAGGTCACATTACCTTCAGATTGTTGGGGACTAAGGTTTTATCACCAGAAACTCACCATAACCGAACCATAGCCTGAGCATCTGACTGTCCTGATATTTATCTCGACTTAGCTCTTGAGGGCCAGGGGCTAGCCTTCCTGCATCCCTGTGGTGGACGTGCCTGTGTTCATACCTCTAGGACCATGGGCACCAGGGGACATATCTTGATCAAGACTGTTAGGAGCCTTGGTTGTTAGGATTGGGTGGGACTGACATGCAGGAACAAAACCAGGAGTGCCACAAATCATTGCCCAGAGTGTAAGGGACTTAAATAGCCTTAAATATCCATTCATGGCTGTTAGCTATTCCTTCCCTTCACCAGTCTGTGGCCTCTGTACATGGGTGTGCCATTGCTTTAGAGAGGTTGAAATGGCAGGGCTGGACAGTAGGCTATGACCTACATGCCTGGCTTCTTCAAAGGGGCCAAGTGACTAACCGTTGGACTAAGGTACAGAGGTGACCAGACAAAGGAGAAGGGATCTGTGATATTTGTAGCAGTCTCCTGTCTCAGAACTACAGAAGACAAGCATCAGTGGGGCTTCTCCCTCCCTCCACAGTCTACTCTCTGGACCAGAGGCTGCCCCAGAGAGGAACCAGCAGTCCCCAAGCATGGACACCCAGGCGCCTTCATCCTGAGACCCACATATTCCATCATCACTGAACTGAAAATCGACGAGGTGGGAAATGACTCCATCTACAGGGGAAGGCATAGCCAAGCTTCAATATCAAAGTCATGTTCACATGGGGGCACTACTCCAAAGCTCATGCTAAAGTCACTGTGTCCTTGCCCCAGACTCTTCCCAGGGGGGTTGTCACAGTTTCTATGTCACCATAGAGACTTGTTCTTGTGAGAGAGATGGAGAATCTTTCAAAGCCAGTTGCTCCTTGTCTTCCTACAGTTCCTGGCAGCTAGCTTATCTTAATATCCCTGACAGCCTTGGTTGGGTTCACTCCCAGAGGCAGTTAAGGATGCTCTCAGCTTTGCAGCTGCCTCTGAACTGGGGGATGACAGGAGGGTGGCAAAGGCCCAGGGCCAGGTACTTTGTTTTGAATAAATTCAACATTACAGTTGCGTTTTGTGACACTTCTCTTTCGTGCACTGATGAGTATTAATGTATAACCATGTATTAACTCCTCCATGTGTGCTAACATTTGTCTTTAGACAAGACTAGACCTGAGAAAAAGCAAGGACTAGGTCTAGTTAGCACTCTACTCCAACTTCTGCTCTTTGGGCTCAAGTAGTCCTGGGAAGGCTAGACGCCTCTCCCTCGACGTGCTTTTGATGTCCTGCTTTTGGATATGTTGGAGTCTCTGGCAACTAAGAGCGCCAATGCTTCACGTGCATGTGCAGCCTGGCCAGAGCATAGTCTGAGACTGCAAGTGCTCAGCTCATATGTAGATAATGAAGTGGGAGAAGGGGCAGATGACCAGCGGACACTGGCCAATGGAAAGTGCCAGTTTTAGGGATAACACTGGAGGAAAAGCAAAGCAAAGGTCTGCAAAGTGGCAGAGGAGGGAAATCCCACTAGAATTTAATCAGAACATCCTGTTATGATGACCACAACAGAAGTAGAGTATTTCCACTGACCAAAAGTCCTGCCATTGGGTCAGGAAGACAAGCTCTGGAGGTCAGCAGGGGTCCCGTTCCCCATCTCAAGGCTCAAGAGCGGGGCCAGGCAGCACTGCACTCATCTGTCCCTGCCATGGAGTTCTCCTCCTTCTCGTGTACTACAGACAGGAAAAAGGTGTCAGTGCCACTTTACAAGGGGCTTTGGGAAAGACTCAGCTCATCTGCTTGATCCGGCAAACTGTGTGTGTGGTGTCTCTCATCATACTAATGTGTGCAAGATACACTCAAGCACGAGTTTCACATGTTGACCACTGCCTGCAGTCTCTCCCAATCTCTGAAAGAAATGACACATTGTCTATAGTCATCTAGGGTTTTGAGCCTCAACTAGCAACAAAATAAAACTTATCTATTATTGTTTGGTCTGCTGTTTTTTTCTTTTTTAATACTTACTCATATTGACCATGTTGCCTTTAGACTCCTGTTTAACTTACAAGACAAGAGACTTTGAAGGATGCACTTGGAGCCTGTTTAGAGTTCACAGTTCCCCAAGTTGGTATACCATCCCAGTCTATACTGCCCCATGAAGAGAAGCCTGCTCAGTACCTTTTAATGCCCTGCTGGCCTTCATCAGAACAAGCACACCTACAGTTTCCAGACTTTCTATAAACTCAGTGGATAAAGTCCCTATCCACAACCACACTGTCTCAGCTAAACAACCAGGCACTTCAGAATCACCAGAAACAAAACATCTTAGAGACTAAGAGAAAGAAAACACTCTTACCATGTTTTGAGTCATGACTAGTTTTTGACATTTAATTTCAGTTTAATAGGAATTAATTGTGGCTCTAACATTTACATCAATGCTGAACATGTGTACAACTTTCAGAGTAGCCCAATGTCATTAATCACAGCATCTGAGAAAGCCAGGGGAACAGAAAAGGAAATGCTTTGTTTACTTAGCATCTATGCCATCATATGAGATCTATTTTTTCATGTAACAACCACCTACCACAAGAAAAATGGATATCTTAGAATTTCCCCCTCTATGGCAAAATCATATAGCTATTTCCACTGTTTTTGGAATTATAAAAGTTCTATACAGAAACATACAGAACAGATAGTGATAAGCAGAATGTTTATAAAATGGTTGATCTAAACATATTCATTACCTTATTTTTCCTGTAAGAAAAGTTTGAAGGATGAGTAAGGAAATTCTCTACTGGCATACAGCTACAGTTGGGAGGAATAGAAGACCTGACAGCGAGGGTATACCCTGTCTGCAGTATTTGACCGTTTGTGAGTATTTCACAGAAGGTTGAAAATTTATAATTAAAAAAACCCCAGAGGAAATATATATATATACATACATACACCAATGTATGTGTTTATACCTTACAAAACAACCACACACTTCTTTTTCTTAAAGACATGAGCTGCTTTAGATAGAAGTGGGAAAAGCTTTTTTGGGAAGCATCTTGTTGTTCACCTGAAATACCTGGACAGAAAGTTCAGTACATGGATTAAGAAATGAAACTTTATAGGTTTGTAAGGATTGAAAACATGCATAGACATTTTCTACTGTCAAGTGGTCAAAACCTGAAATTGTGTTTAGGTCTGAAGGATTGAGGATCCTAGGGGAAAAGCCATGTATAAATATGACAGTGTTGACAGAACATGGGTGACAGGCAGGAGGTGAGAGGGTGTAACAGACAAAACATCAACACTGATAAAGCCAGGACTGCACTCCAATTTTAAAAGAAGGTGTAACTACTTAAGTAGGCGGTAGTTTTCGTAGCTATTTAACAATCCTGTAAAGATAGTGTTATTGCTGAGATACCATGAATGAAGCAGTGTGAATGAGCATGTTCAGTGGTGTGTACCTTCAATCAATTCAGACTCACCGGTGCTCATGGGAACATCACTCCCATGGCAGTCCCTAAGGTAGCTAAACACTCCATAGTGAACATCAGACAGAGACAGAAGATGCATGTTTCTTATTAAGAGTGACAATGTAACAAATACACTCATTGCTCTAATCAGTTTTAAACACTACAGAGAAATCTGACACTCAAGTTACGGTATGTTAATCTTTAAACTCACTTGTAAAGAAGGGTAAGTCTGTTAAGCATCAGAAGACAAAAAACTAACAGAAAAATGTAACTGACAAATGCAATTTTGAAAAACATGTGGCTGAGTTTTGTTTTTTTTTTTTTAAAACGCTGGTTTTTGGCCCACGAGGCCACTAAGAAACAAAAGATAAAGGAGTCCTACTTAAAAATAAGAACTTAAGCAAAATTCCCAATACTGATACCTTTCTTTTATAGATTTCTTGGTGGCTAGACAAGTAACATCTCAAATGATGGATGTGATGAACTTAACAAATGCTTTGATGTGACTGTTGCACAGTCATCTTCTGAAGGACACCAGTGACATCATACTGCCTCTAGATGGCTGCTGAGGTACAGTTAGTGATTATATTAACATGCACAAGAATTTACTGCTTAAGATGTCTGGCTTTCTTCCCTCAAGGACAGGGCTGGGGAATGGCCCACAGGTAAAAACTGGCCTGTTGCTTGTTTCTGTAAATAAAATTTTATTTAAAGGGTCACATTTTCATCTCTATGCTACCTGTGGCTGTCACGCTGTAAAGGCAAAGGTGTACAGTAAAGAGACTATCTGATTCTCAGAGAAGCCTGAATTATTGACTACCAGATCCTACAGAGAGAGCATCTAGAACACACGCGTCTTCCTTGTCACAGGTACCAGGCCTCCTCCAACTCTGGTGTGTGGATGACTCGATCTTCTAGGCTGATTCTGTTCATTGGTGTGGATCCTGAAACTTTCACATCACAGTGGGGTTCACTTTTAATATATTTGGAACATAGTCATTATCTCCAGCCATAATCTGCTTGATGTCAGGCCTTCTCTAAGAATTAGAGATTAATACAGTGGAAGAGCCACCTGGCAACAGACAGACTAGAAAACTGTACCTCTTATTTTATCTCGAATAAGGAATACGGGTATTAAAAGGAGCAAAACCCAAATACATTTTAGAGTAAATCCCAGCAGGTCAGGGAAAGAGGTTTCAGCATTCAAACACAGGCAGACAGACACATCAACACGTGTGTGCACGTGTACACACATGTGCGTGCTCGCTCACATACACAGTCATACTTACATTCATTACAAACTAAAAGATACAACATAAAGTATATTGTTTTATAAATATATTACTGTCTATATACATATAGATACAGCCATAAAAGACATGTTAAATAATCATTTGTATAATCAATACTACTTTTGTGTATTTAAAAATTACACATTCTATTAAAATTATCAAAATAATTTTTAAAAATACCAAGAATAAAACCAAGTGTTTCTTTCCATGTAAGAGGTTCTGAATCTTATCATTGGTCAAATAGACCCTAGACTTGGTCATTCACAACTCAAAGACACCGTTCAGTCAGGAAAATGTTATCCATTGAAAGACAACCCCCTATTTTTTAATACTTCATAACAAACGTGTATATATAAAACACCCTCTTTAGGTAATTACATATTTTCATAAATGTATTTTCATAAAAACAAAAATTCAAGTTGTCACCAGTGTCAAATATTTTACTGGCGACCATTACTTTCACTGTTTAAGTCAGTGACAAACTCCCATTAGGATAACAAGACTGAAATGTCTATATTACATGCAAGAAAAGAGGAAATTCTGAGGGCCATTTTGGCCAGTTAGGTACTATTCCCTCTGGACTAAGACACAGGGACAACAAACTGCTATTACTGCATAAAGTACAGTTGACTGTCTATTATTCAGGGGCAGAATATTCCAGTCTGAGTCCTTTTTAATTAGCTGACCAATTCTGACTTTTACTATTCATTAGCACACCATCTCAGGTTATTTATTTATTTTAGCTAGTCTCTTAAATAGAAATTAGAGACTGGGAAGAAATGTTCTAGCTAAAATTAAGGTTTATGATCAGCTACAAGTTTGATAATGGACTCCTTTTACTTATTACCTGAGGTTTGGTTTTGTTGTTTTGTTTTGTTTTTGGAGAAATTGATGTAGCTAAAATCTGCCAATCACCTTATTCTTAAGGTCTGAAAGCAGCATTGGTGCTTCATCAAAGGGGACAGACAGACTGCCCTCTTGTCATAAGAAAACCTTTTCTTAGCACACAGCCAATGGCACTGAGAAATGTAGGAGTGGGTGGGTCAGAGCTACCCACTCCATGACACACACTGGCAGAGATTATAGTAAAGATGAAAAAGAGGGCAACTTCAGCTAAAAATGTAAGAAGACCAAATTTTAAGTCATATCCTTTTTACCTAAGGTCTCACTTAAATCATTTTAGTCAAGTGTGCCCATTTCCAAACAATCACAGTGCTAGTATGAAGCAAAAGTGACATGTTCATTAACTGACTTCCTAGCCTGGCCTCACAATGTGGCCGGGTAGCCTGGGTGAGAGGAACCCCACATTTGCAACCCTGTTCTTGGCATTCACTTAGCCTCCACATTTCAACTTGTCCTTCAGATCATGACTGAGAGAATCAAGGACAGTTTCACAGGTCGGCTGCGTCACTCTCAGACACAGCACTCGGGAGGGCTGGGGTGGCACCACCTGCAGCGCTCCGGGAACAGATGTGTGCCAAGCTCACTCAAACACAATAGCAGTAACTGTAGAACATCACTTTCCTGAATTAAGTTTGCTGAACATGGTTCAGATTATTGGATATGCTAATATGCACAATGCCGTTTAGAAGCATTTACTGTGTACCCAAATCCTACTCCATGCAACACACAGTGTCACACAAGTAGTGAAAATGTTATCCTAGTCGAAGATGCTTGGACATTATTTTCAGGCAGCATTTTACCTTTATTTTAAGTTAAGTTCACACTAGGTAAGTTTTAGGAAAAAGAAAATGCCAATAAATTTATTTAATATATTTTAATATATAAAACTAAGACAGACACCTTTATTTACCTTAATTGTTACTTTTATTTTCTATCCTATTCTAGACTTCAAATTTCCTTTAAATTTTTTTTTTATTTAAATAAGGGATAAAATGTTGCCCAAAAGTCTAATTATAGTTACACATTTGTGTTTTTAACTAGATCTACAAATCAAAATAGTTCTTATTGTTAAAAAGATACAATTTGTATCAACAGTAAAAGGTACTTTCTGGTTTCCAGGGCTTTGCCTCTCTCAGACTGCAGGAGCATCTAGACCACGCATCCAGGCTGACTACAGGAGCAGAGTTGGACTTGTCGCTGCAACAAGTAATATCAGAGGCAGCCTCTGTCCATCACAGCACTGTCTGCACTGTCTGCCATAGATCCATCTCCGATGCTCAGAAAGGTCGCTACAGCAAGCAAAACCCATGATGTTGCAACCAGAAATATCCCTTACTAATACTAGAACAGACTTTAGTCTGTATTTAAAACTACACTATTTGTGGCAAGAGTCTGGCCTTAATAATATAGCAGGCTCCCCCAAAAACTACCTTCAGGAAAATGGAAAATATACAATATCTTACAAAAACTTTAAGTTACCATTTACAAGTCCTCCATTGCCATTTCTATAGTGCAGTATCAGTAAATGTAGCATATCCTCAACACATCAGACCACCTCAGGCCAGCCTCAATAAACAGCAGGAAGCTAGAGTGTATTAGAAATAGAAAAGTTGCATTGAGAATACTTGGATTCATTAAAAACAGGCAAGTACTGAGAAAGGGTTATCCATCCAGTACTGTGCCTCCCACAAAAAGACAGAGATTAAAAATACATGTTAATGGAAATCAAGGACTTCAATCCCACTTCTACTGTCAAAAAGCACATTTTAGCTAGAAAGCAAAGCCCTAACCTGTAATAGTTACAGCTTTTGCCTTATTCATAAAAAAGAAAATGGAAACATTTTTTTTCGATTGATTGCATCTGCTTTCTTTTAAACTGACCATTTAAAATAACTAATTTTCTTAACAGGAAACATCCAAACAAAAATAAAATAATAAAAAGTGCCATACCGGGAATCACTCTAATATGTACTATTTCCATTTTAACATAACTGGAAGCTTACATTTTTTAAAAATATAAAGTCAGTGCTGTAGTATATCTTTGTTCCTATAAATAATGATTATAGCACAAAGAAGCCCACTTTCCCCAAATAAAAATAACTTAAGAAGCTGTAAAGATTCTAGCTACGCGTGGCTTGAGGACATAGTTTGCTAGGTCTAGCCCAGGACCTCCACATTCGGAAGGTACTGCAATCGCTTGCAGTTGACAGACAAACACCAAGGTAATAAGACAGGAAACAAGGATAAAAAGTGCTGCATATAAACCCCTGATGCACCAAAGAGGAATATCAAAGATCACAGATACATCTATTAAATCAAACTGGAGAAATTTCCAGCCAAGTGTATATAGCTTTAAAAAGGAAATGTTAAAAAAAAAAAAAAAAAGTTTGAATGTAAAGCAATCCTGTGATAAGTCCACCCAGTGGGGTTCCGTACAATTCCATGATACAGTATTTCACATAAATGGATACTATATAACCTCCCTGCCGAGAAGGAGATCACATGTGCTATTGTAGCAAACCTCCCTCAGCAACTGAGCTGAACAAAAAACTACTCAACACCACAAAGATGCATCATGCTTTCAGTAACCCAGCTGCGATTTCTCCACTAGGATGGCTGCGGCGAGCTGCTGGGCATCCGTCATATGAGGATTCCTTTTCATGACGAGCCTCACAAGGTCAGGGGGGAAGATGTTACACAAATTGATAAAAATCTTCTCTCGGTTGTCCTGGTACCTTGGAGGATCGTGTGGTATTCCACAGTAGGGGATTCTCCAGGTGGGTTCCTGTTGCTCAGGCAGGCTCTGGAAGGTGATCGACTCATAGCATGGGGGCGTGGAATTATCGGGTAAGGAGTACGTCTGCCGATAGCCATATGCTTCCAGCCCATAGCTTGGCCTACCCCAGCTTCCTAGGCCTTCCTGGCGAGAATAAGGCTTTCTTTGTCTTGAAGGAGAACTATCATAGAGTCGGGAATCAGAAATGCTGTCTATCCTTGTGGCCACTAAGGACCTCCCTAGGTGTGGTGCCTTCGAATGTGCGGAACTTGGTGGAGAGGGGTAATCGCCAGGACAGCTGGAGCGGGCACCCACGGCAGGGTGCTGCAGATGCATAGCCAAGTGTGGAAGAGGACGCTTGTGATGGAACTTTGGTTCTTCGTGACTGTAACTCTGAACTCTGGTTAAGGGATCGTGGAAAGTCTGCAGGAAGGGCTGGGAATTAAGGCGGCTGTGGGGGTGCATGTGCTGACACTTGAGACTCTCTTCCAGCTGTGGGTCAGGAGAGCTGACATAGGAGCGGTCATTGTACCCCACATAGGAGTCGCTGCTCCCACAACTCATGCTCCCCTCACTGCTGCAGTCTGAAGCTACTGAGTTTACCCTATAATCAGTGTCTAATGAGAAACGCCTTTCAGGACTTCGGGGGCCTGAGATACTCAGATTAGAATATGCATTCAACATGGAATAATATCCAACGTCAACAGGGGAGTCACATTTTGGATACTGTTCATAAGGCATTGGCGTCCCATGATTTTTGGTTGCCATCATCATTGGAGGGTATTGTCCCTGTGGTCTTTGATCCTGAGGTGGGAAATGAACTCCAGATGGAAGGCCATTGCTTAAAGGTGTAGTGCTTTGGGGTTTTGCAGTAGAAGTGGCCGGGATACTAACTAAGGAAGGTACAGACCTGGTTTCCAACTTGTTTTTGGTGGGAAGCTTCTCCTCTATGTCTTGGTAGACGTGAGTCCTTATGCTTGGGTCTGACTGCCTCTTTGGAGCACCGCGTTTAACATCCGAAGTGCTGTCTCCCTTGGTGCTGCAAGGAACACTGTTGCTTTTCACCAGTCCCCCTTCATTTGTAGTTTTGGCTGCTGTGTTTCTAGACATGGCACGAAGTTCATCAGCCACTGACCGCTGAGGCTGACTGCCCCTTTCTGGGTGGTAGTATTTGCACTTGTGTCCGTACGTACACTTCTTTCCTAGGAAGATAAAATCAGTTAGGCAGAGGAGCACACCGTGAGGTCCAGCACAGTCAGTGAGGCAGGGCTATCTGAGCGTGTGTCACAGAGCAGAAATGGGAGCTGGCCTAGGTCTTAGTGTGTTCCTCGCTCTCCTTGGTCTTCTTGCTTACCAGGAAGAGCACCGAGGAAGCTCGCAGTTGATCTCTCAGATCAGATCTGCCTCTTCTCTTCCACCCTCTTTACAACTGGGTGGTAAGTCTGCTATGAAGAGCAACAGGGCTACACTTATTTGATGCATACCTACATAAAAGAATTCCTAGGGAGGCAGAGGCAGTCGGACTTCTGAGTTCAAGGCCAGCCTGGTCTACAGAGTGAGTTTCAGGACAGTCAGGACTACACAGAGAAACCGTGTCTCGAAAACAAAACAAAAAAAAAAAAAAAAAAAAGAAAGAAAAAAGAATTCCTAATTTTCATTCATTCCCATAAAGAGTAACTTCACACAGAATTAGCACTACTTCCACACTGAGAAATCCTATATTGAACCCAAATAAGTAAAAAACAATTGTTTAAGGCTAGCACACTCCCTTAAGTTTACCTATAACCAAAAGAAGCAGATAGTAGACAGCACATGAAGTTTGCAGTGTCTATCAACGCGCTGGACTCTAAAGGCACACGTCAAGTATCCATAAGGACAGTTACCATAGGGACAAGGCTGCTTTTTGTGCTCAGGAACAATGGGTTTCTTCCTCAGAAAATTATCCAGACTTGGGCCATGTCTGCCAAGAGGGTCATCTGGGGGCATGAACCTGTCACAGAGATAACAATAAAGAATGATACACAAAAAGAAGGTTAATCTAATCCTAAAGATATATTCATTCTTTTTCTTTTGAAATTTTATTCCATGTGTTTGACTAATATTTGTAAAATTAGAAAAAAAAAAAAAAAAAAACAGCCAGGTGGTGGTGGTGTACGCCTTTAATCCCAGCACTTGGGAGGCAGAGGCAGGCGGATTTCTGATTTCTGTGCCAGCCTAGTCTACAAAATGAGTTCCAGGACAGCCAGGGCTATACAGAGAAACCCTATCTTGAAAACCCCCCAAAAAGAAAAAAAAATTAGAAAAACCCCAAACTTTAAACCACATTCTCCTATAATGTTCCATTCTCCCCTTAAGTTGTATCTGCTTTAATTTAAATAACTTCTGTGACAGCATGTGCTACCTACTTTCTTTCTTTCTCTCATTCATTTATTTATTCATTTTATTTTTGGTTTTTCCAGACAAGGTTTCTCTGTGTAGCCCTGGCTGTCCTGGGACTCACTCTGTAGACCAGGCTGGCACCGAACTCAGAAATCCGCCTGCCTCTGCCTCCCAAGTGCTGGGATTAAAGGTGTGCACCACCACTGCCTGGCACTACCGTTTTTCTTTCTTCCTCTCAGTCTTGGGATTAGAGTACTGATTACCAGGGCATTTTTAGGAGAGCTCTGTGAACAGCCGTCTGGCAAGGGAATGCAGGGCAGGTGGAGAAGGGAGGGACAGCAATGAGGACAGACACCACTATGTGCCAGATGAGCCTCACACACACACCACTGTATCTCCAAGTACAAGCTCCAATTATAGATCAATCAATAATTCTCACTCAGGATCAGATAAATTAAGATACTTTGTATCTGATATCCAACTCTGAGGTCAAGATTCAAGTGTACACAACTCTGAAGTCTGTTCTCTTCCCATTGGAGCAATGACTTCTCAGCTGAGAGAAAACAGAAGGTGCAGAGGTGGAACATGCCTGTGATCCCAGTTGCCAGAGGCCAAGGGAGGAGGGCAGGACTCTTAGTCTTGACAGAGGGGAGTAATTTAAGGCACATCCAGGCTTCCTAGACTTCAGAATGAGTTCAAGGCCAGTCTGAGTTAATAGACCCTCTCAAAAAGACTAAGAAACAAAAATGTTGAGGCTGTAATTGAGTGTGGCAGCATGTTTGCCTAGCATGCATAAGTGAGGTCCTGACATTGATCCCTGCTACTAAAAGAAAGAACTAAATCTAAGGACATAAGCGTACCATTGGATTGACTATCAATGGAGGAAAGAAAAATTCATATATCATGCACAGAAATAAATTTGAATACTTGTAACATCTTTGTTCTAACTTGAAATAAGCCCGTGTTTACCTGCAAAATGAGAATGTGAGCAATAAAGAAACTCAAAGAGGAACAATCAAAATGGCTAAAGAAAGCACTTAATATGTAGTGTTACTCTGACAAAAGAAACATTCAGTAAGAAACCTAGAGTTCGAGTCAGTGGACAGCACATGTAACTCGGGTCATCCCCAGCACTGCTAAATACAAATATTTTTCATGTTCACCCATGTTTCCATGACTCTCTTTCCTTTTGAGAGTCTCACTATGTAGCCCAGGTGGTCTTGAACTCATGATTCTCCTGTCCCAGCCTACACAGTGCTGAGACCACAGGTGTGTGCCAACCCTCACTTTGCACATGTGTGTCCTATCTCTGTGCATGGGTGTTGGCCTGCATGTGTGTCCTACCTTTCTGTGCATGGGTGTTGGCCTGCATGTGTGTCCTACCTTTCTGTGCATGGGTGTTGGCCTGCATGTGTGTCCTACCTTTCTGTGCATGGGTGTTGGCCTGCATGTGTGTCCTACCTTTCTGTGCATGGGTGTTGGCCTGCATGTGTGTCCTACCTTTCTGTGCATGGGTGTTGGCCTGCAGTCGTCTTGCAGCATGTGTATGAGTGAGTGTTCAAAGAGGTCAGAGGAAGTGTCGGATCCCCTGGAACTGGAGTTACAGATGGTTGTGAACTGTCTGTCATGTGGGTGCTCAGAATTCAACCTACATCCTCTAGAAAAGCAGACAGTGTTCTTAACTGCTAAGCCATCTCTCCAGCCCTAGTTTTTATGTATCTTTAACAGAACAAGTGTTCATAGTTTTGTGAATTAATCAGGTGAGAAAATAAACTCATGTTGGGTTTAGATTAACAATAGGTAAATGTCTTCCACATGTTTGTAAGTATTTTTGCTTCTTGTAACTTGTGCTTGTTTATGTCAATTGCCCTTTTACTAACTTTAAGTCTGCAATCATGACCACAGTCTTCCTTCAAAAACAAACAAACAAACAAACAAACAAACAAACAAACAAACTGTTAAATGTGTGTGTTTAGTAAGCTATCATGCTCTAAGTGGACCTGACAGGCATTTTGGGGGGACAGATATTTCTGTCAGCCAGGCCCTTGAGACAGAGTCTAAGAAGCCTCAGGGAGGGGCACAAAGCTCACACTGGCCCTTCTATGGTACAAGTATTCAGTTGTTGGCTCCCATCAGGACAAATAGGAAGCTGGTGGTCAAAAGAAACCTGTCTCAGATCTGGTCAGTGGCCAAATGGAAAGGCTACTACTGCAGCTGCTGGAGACAGCCAGCTTACTTACTTGTCATTGACAAAGGAATACATCAATAACCGCTCATCTATGAACTTCTTCCATTCTGGTTTCTCATTTGCCAAATCTCTGTAGTTATCATTGGACACAATTATACCATCGGACTCAAAAGCCAGCTTCACGATGAATCTGTCGTCATAGCACACCACTCGCCTGCCCTGGACACGCCGTGATGGTGTGAATACCAGGATTTTTTCCTTCTCTAGTTTACGTAAAATTTCCTGATCTGCAACAAGAAAAGGGTGGAATTTCAGGAGTAAATACATAATTAGATACATGATGTCTTTCATATGATGAGACGTTTTCTTTTTAATTAAAAAAATATTTATTTTATGTATATGAGTGTTTTGCTTGATGTAGGAATGTGCACTGTGTATGCCTGGTTCCCACAGAGGTCACAAGCGGTTGTTAGATCCAGTGGAACTGTAGTTAGAGATGGTTGTAAGCACCATCTAGGTGCTGGGAATTAAGCACAAATTCTTCTGAGCTATCTCTCCAGTTTCCTCGTGAGGGTTTTTTTTGGTTTTGTTTTGTTTCTTTTCTTAAATAAGAACTGGAGTGTATAGATTATGATTCTCAGTTGTCAGATGTAGCATAATCAGTAACTCTCAACAATAGAAATTTCTTTTTTAAAATTAAAAAAATTTTATGGGATATTTTATATATTTACATTTCAAATGTTATCGCCTTTCCCAGTTTCCCCTCTGGAAAACCCTTCTCCCTTCCTCCATCCCCCTGTTTCTTTGAGGGTGCTTACCCACCCACCCACCCACCCACTCCCACTCACTGCCCTGCCCTTCCCCTACACTAGGGAATCGAGCCTTCACAGGACCAAGGGCCTCTCCTCCCACTGATGCCAGACAATACCACCCTCTGCTACATATGTGGCTGGAGCCACTGTACTCTTTGGTTGGTGGTTTCATCTCTGGGAGCTCTAGGGGATCTGGTTGGTTGATATTGCTGTTCTTCCTATTCTATTATTGAAATTTTATAAAAGCTTTAGTGCTGAAGCCACAAGCACTCGGGTGACAACACAGGCTCTCAAGCATTGTGCCAAAGGGACAGTCATACTAAGCTGTTATTTGGTTCAGTTTTGAGCAACAGGCACATTCCTCTCATCTGTGGGTATGTTTTGTAGGTTTTGTTCCTAACTAGGAGCTGTGATGGTGAGAGTTGGACACGTAGTGATGAAGGAAGCAAAGGAAACACTGCAGAGCACAGGTTCACAAGGAAGGCAGCGGGTTAGAAGTGAGTGCTGCTATAGTCAGGGGTGTCACATGGTCTGCATCCTGGCCTCTGAAATGTGCTGATAATTGCCAATTAATAAT
Source organism: Mus caroli (assembly GCF_978045245.1). NCBI lineage: Eukaryota > Metazoa > Chordata > Mammalia > Rodentia > Muridae > Mus > Mus caroli. The sequence continues at coordinate 50,097,340 of NW_028227266.1, forward strand.
TTTTTATAATTACTCCTCAGCACCCAGCCCATGAAGCCCATCAGAAGATTCTCAGTGAACATCTGTGGAGTGGATGAGTAAAGGAGCCACTCCAGGAGGCACACCTATGCCAGGCTCCTGAGTACCTCAGGGCCCTTTATTATCCCCTCAAAGATGTTTCCTGATGGATGGTTTTTTTTTTTTTTTTTTTTTTTTTGGTTTTTCGAGACAGGGTTTCTCTGTGTAGCCCTGGCTGTCCTGGAACTCACTTTGTAGACCAGGCTGGCCTCGAACTCAGAAATCCGCCTGCCTCTGCCTCCCGAGTGCTGGGATTAAAGGCGTGCGCCACCACGCCCGGCTTTCCTGATGGATGTATGGTGTGCTTTGAGCCTCACTGAAGAAACCTGCAGAGTAACTGCAGGCAGCCCAGCAGTCACCATCATTGCTTAATTTCCACTTATGAAACAGATTGTGAGGTTGAGAAAAACATTTGGGATGACTCATAGGTAATTCCATCTTGAAAAAATACAGGTTTAGGAGAAAGCTAGTAAGTTAACATGGTTAGTGCATGTTATTTATTTACTGAGTATTAGATTAACCATAGTGCTAGTCTGAGTCCATGACTGAAGACTGTAATGTATGATTTACTTATGTACACCTAGTGAAAGAGAACTATTCCATTCGCCAGAGCTTATGTGGCTGAGGCTTTAGTTAAGAAAAGTATTACTTTGGGAAGGGAGCACTTAAAGCCGCTGACTCTCGTGCCGTCATTTCTGTAACAAAGCAAGCTGTGTCCTGACGTCTTCCAGGGCCTGCCTGGCATGCTGGGACTTCTGCCCAGGACTCAGACGGGCCCCACTGGTGTGCTATTCTTTCCCTTTCTGTTCTCGGATGTGCACAAAGGTCACATGTGCACATCTCAGCATTGCTTCCCTTCCTCTGTTTTCCAGACATGGTCTTACTGAGGACCAGGTAACATGACATGTTGTCTCAGCCTCTCAAAGCCTGGACTGCAGGTTTGTGTCCCCAGGCTCAGCTGTTGCCTTTCCATTTTAGTTTAATTAATCATACTCTACCTACTGTTTATCAAAGTATTTTAAGGTACTTATGAAAAAAATTAGGAAAGTAGAAGCATAAAGAAATAGGGAGAAAGGAACATCCCATAAAAACATAAAAACACAACTTGGAGAATATTTAACATTTTCCATATTTCCTTTAAGTCATTTTCTGTGAATTTTTCTACTGTTGATACATGTATATACACACACATACACACATTTCATAAATTTATATACCACATACATGCATAATAAAAGTTATGAGTTTTATATAGTACTATATTCTCTAATAATAATAGCTGTGCCTATGGCTGGGCAGACGGCTACGTGGTGAACTTCTTAGTGCACAAGTGAGGACCTGAGTTCAAATTGCCAGCAATCCAGACCCTGGGACCCAGACCCCATGCTGGGAACACACACAGATAGAACGCAATAGCTCACTGCCGGCCAATCTAGCCTCTAGACAACATATAAGGCAGAAAACAATAGAGGACACCCAGTGTTGACTTCTGGTCACTGGATGTGCATGCAGGGGTGGGAACACTTACACACACACACACAATGCTGCCTAAACACTGGATCACTGAAAAATGTTCTAATTTATTGAACTATTCTTCTAGTGAGTATACAATTGATTTTTTTCTTTTTTCTTTTCTATTGAAAATAATTGTACACTGAATTTTTGGTTCTAGAATTTCACCTACATCCCTGCCTATTTTTTTGGGATTCATTCCTTAAGGGGAACTTGAAAATCTAAAAGCATAGTAATTCCTCCTCCTTATTCATTGAGAAGGACTACAAGACAGCCCATCACAGTTACAAGTGAGGACACAGGCAGTACAGAATACATGTGTGCATATGTGTGTGGGTGCATGTGTGTGTGTGTGTGTGTGTATACCTTGTTCTCATAGCTTGCTCAGCATGCTTGCTTTTAGCACCCTGACCATCAGCCCAGGCACTGCAGTGAGCTAGGCCCTTCCACATCAACCATCAATTAAGAAACCACCAACTAGAGGCCGGTCTAGTTGAGGTATTTTCTTAATTGAGATCCCTTCTTCCCAAATGACGTTAGCTGGTATCAAGTTGGCATAAAATGAGCCAGCATAAAAATGGAACAATTATAACAATATGCTGTCAAAAACGCTGTTGAGCCTGACCTTTTTCAGAATATCTTCCTGCACTGCATGGCCTAGCCACCTTAGCACATACCTTTTCCTTCTTCATAAACTTGAGAGCTTTTACCTTTCACTTAACCGGTGTCCTTTACAGCTTTTGATTCGACTACAATCAGAATGCTAGCATAAAGCTTTGGTTGGAGGGAGGGAGTAGCACCTATAGGCTGGAGATGCTGGGCAGAGGGAGCATCCCTTTCCTGGCTGGAACATAGTAGGACAACACAGTGTTTCACCTCATGACTCAAAACACTTCAATTTTAAATTTATGATCTGGTTATTTCTTTTTTTTTCCTTTTTTGAAGATAAAATTTGAAGATAGAATTTTTATTAGATAGTTTCTTCATTTACATTTCAAATGCTATCCCAAAAGTCCCCTATACCCTCTCCCCGCCCTGCTCCTCTACCCACCCACTCCCACGATCTGTTTATTTCTAAAAGCTTCCATTAAATAATTTTGGTTCACAGTAGACCTGGGCTGCCTCAGATTTTGAAAACTTTGAATGGAGCAGGAACTACTCAATTGACAGCCTAAGAACAAATGCATTGAGGGTGGCTGTTGTGACTTATGCCTCCTTAGTGTAAAGGGAGCCTCCTCGGATGGAGCACTGGATACTGTTCACTTTTAGTGTTACTTTGATGGATTAAAAATAGTGGTTATTTACATCTGTATGCTTTTAACTACGAATGAAGTTGGACTCTTTTTCCCTTATTTGGACCCTCTGAGTTGTTTACTTTAACCACTATGTGTTAGAAACAGCTTTGTGTTTGTCAATTTGTGTAAAGGTTTTGTCATGGGCATGAATTCTTAGTATACTTTAAAAATGTAATCAATAGGTACTTAGTTTTAAGAAAGTCTATCAAATGTTGGAACTGAAAATTTGCTTTAATTACATCAATTTTTTCCTTCATATCACTTCTAAAATTTCTAAATTTAGAAAGGCTGTTCCCTCCCTCCAACTCGACGACTATAATCTTTGATGGTTTAATCCTGACAACTAAGTCTTCAAGTAAAAACTGTGACAGGCATAAGATAAGAATCTAAGCAAGTATTTTTTTTCTAGAGTTATTTCGCCATCTTGTTTCTGTGTGCTGCATCACACAGGTATTCCACTCTGTAGTTTACCTAGCTACTTGGAGCCCGCATAAAGCGAGGACATGACCGCTCCAACTTATGGTTGTGGGGAAAGTTTCCATTTGTAGATATGAGGGACAGTACAGCAAGAGGCATCTGGAAAAGTCCAGAGAGAAAGAAGTAGGCTGACCAGGGCCATGGTGGGGGCTGAGAGGGTGAGAGAGGAAGAGAAAGAGAGACACAAAACAGAGAGAGCAAAGAGAGGCGACCAAGAGAGCTCGAGGTGGAAACTGTGTGGTTGTGTGGGAATGAGAAGCTGGTGAAGGAAAGCTATGAGCTGGAGAAGGTTAGAGTAGGGGTGAGGCAAGAAGAGCTGAGAGGAGTGGCCGGAGGTGTAGGGGTGTGTGTGTGTGTGTGTGTGTATGTGTGTGTGTGTGTGTGTGTGTGTGTGTACTTTTGGTATGCTAATAAACACCACAGAGAGCCATTTGTCCCCAGTTCCTTTCGGAGCTGGGTTTTAGCCTCCAGCAATGCTTGCCTGTTCACTGTATCCTATTCTAACAATGCCTTAGTGGCATTAGATAAAAAGGAAACCTTAAAATAATCTTTCTCATTGGAAGCATGGTAGTCTGTATGTCTGTCTCAGTCTCCTTCATTCCCTCCATCCCTCCTTCCCTCTCTAAAAAGTTCTGTAGTTCTGTTTATATAGATCCTTCATACTTCTGTTGATACTGGAAGGAGGAAGAGGATTGGATGCTGCCTGTGAGTCTCTATAACTGGACCAAACATTCAATAACAATTAACAGTTAAGAAGGACATGTTCGTTCCAAACTCATTCATTTAAAAGTGACAACATAATGCAAATAAATAAATAAATAAATAAATAACTGGGATCTGGTAATTTCTTCCTTTTTGGCTGGATCACATATCTCAGGGTCTTAACAGGCCTTTTATGTCCTGTGACCATTAGAACTTGAGAGCTGCCTGTCTCTATTTCATAGAGATAGGACAAAAGTAGTTTCTGAAGATCTTCAGTGCATTTTCCCAAATACTATAGAGCAAATGGCAAAGCTAGAATAAGTCTACTGAGAACATCTTACAAAGTCAGAATTTTATAAAATTTGATGTTAAAGTTTCCAAATAAGTGAAAAATATCCAACATATAGCTATGGTGGTTTAAATGAGAATGGCTCCTATAAGCTAGTATGTTTGAATGATTTTCCTCAGTTGGTAGAACTGTGTGGGGAGGATTAGGAGGAGTGGCCGTGCTGCAGGAAGTGTCACTGGAAGAGGGCTTTGAGGTTCCAAAGCCTCATGCCATCATGCCGACTGGGCTCTTGGCTATTCCTGCCACTATCCTCTTTCCATCCTTGTCTTACCAGAGCAACAGAAAAGTATCTAATACACACAGTATTTAGTTAATGCAATTACATTATTTTCAAACTGGCAAAGAATATTGCAACCCAGACAATGGCAGTCATATAGATTGGGTAAACAGGAACACAGAAACATCCCTAGTGACAAGGCCCTGCATGGCGGCAGCAGCTGTGTGTGAGGAGCTCACCTGTGATGAGGGCGTCAGGGCGGGACTGTTCTTTTCTCCAAGCAGGAACAAAGACCGTGATATCTTTGTGGCCTCTTTCCAAAAACCAATCCACTGCCAATTTTATTCCTCGGCATGAGAATACTTCTTTGTTTCCATGGCTGAAAAATTTGTAGTTTAGAATATTTAAAGCACAATGAAGCCCAAATTCAAGTTTATAAACATAGTCACATATTTATAATCGTAAAAATCTTGAAATTTATTGTAAAGCTACATAACTAAGAAAAATCAAAGCAGTTTACTTCAATTAACTTAATTAAAATCAGAATCTGTGGAAAAAAGAAAATGGAAATAGTGTGGACAATAAAGAAAGATGAGTTTTAAATGTTAACTACAAAGGTTAACTATCAAAAAGATGCAACTTTTTTTTATTAGTGATAGGGTAAATAGAAAGTGTTCAACAGGAAAACTTTCACTAAAAATAGAGAAATGTCACACACAGACACGTACATATACACAGACACACAGGTACGTACACATACACACACACTCATACACTCAAGAACTGCATGCCCTACCCTGAGCTCTGCTGCACACCACTGTGTTGGACAAAATGAATGATGACCACAGGGCATTCAGAACTGGACCAGTGATGTCAGTGCACCCACTGTTAGCATTAACCTGGTGCCAGCTCGGCCTTGTCCTAGCAATTAAGCAAGACACATCCTAATGTTTTTAAAGGAAAAGTTTCCTGCTTTGGATGCACTATGTTTGTTGTCTTTTACAGTATGAACACCAAAGGCTTCATTTCTACTCTCTCTCTCTCTCTCTCTCTCTCTCTCTCTCTCTCTTTCTTTTCTTTCTTCTTGGAACAAAGAAAAGCATAGTAAAATAGGGAAATGCTTTGCTAACTTTTAGCATGTATCAGCTATTAGGCATGTTAATATACTGTCCTAGCTGAAAGCACTAGAACCTTCTAATATATGAAAATCAGCTTAGAATAAATTAGAAATAAAGTCTACTTGCTTTGAAGATGTTGAAAGCTATGTTGAAATACAACTGTAGATTGCATATTGTCCACAGCCAAGGCTAGAGGTGAAACAGATGTACTGAAATGTTCAGAGGATGAAGTAAGGCAGAGTCTGAGGCCACATTTCCTAGGTAAGATGGGCTGCCTGACAGCCAACTAATACAACAGCAAAGTGTACAATGTGATGTTAGGTTTCATGGGAAATACTGACTGAAATTTCCATCATTCTTCTAAAAAAAAAAAAAAAAAACTAAAAAAATCTCATGCCAGGCAGTGGTGGTGTACACCTTTAATCCCAGTACTTGGGAGGCAGAGGCAGGCAGATTTATGAGTTCAAAGCCAGCATGGTCTACAGAGTGAGTTAGTTCCAGGACAGCCAGGGCTACACAGAGAAACCCTGTCTCAAAAACAACAACAACAACAAAAAAACCCTAACCCCCCCCCAAAAAAAAGAAAAAGAAAAACCCCATTATCTCTGGAGAGAATATATATAGCAAGTATTGCTAAATACACCCTACTTGCTAAACCGTAACTACATTGTTACTTTGATTTAATGGTTTGGTGTCTATTGTTTTATGCTTTGCTAGTAATCTGCATTATCTGGCAATTTGAGAATCACCAATTTACTTGCTTCTTGGAGTTCTCAAGACTGGCCTGCCTAAGCTTTATCTTTCTGGTGCTTCATTTGGCAAGAATTGTTATACTCACTCAAGAAAGTAAGATTATCAATAAAGAACAATAAAATATGTATAGACAGTAGATTATTTGCAGTCATAGGACACAAATTCTAGAGGTGCCAGAAGAGGAAATTAGCCCACAGACACAGTTGGGCTAATAAACTGTCTGTCTCGTTCTCCTCTGCTCCCCACCCATAAGCTTCTTAGGGAGAAGACAGACAAGGGGATGAAGGTTAGCCATGGGAAAGGTGGGTAGTTATAGAGGCTGCACTTCTGCAGTGAACCCACATCTATGCCTAATCTTCTTCTCTGAGAAAAAAATAATTCTCCACTTGTTTATGTAACTACATAAAGTTTTTTGTTACTTGCGCTTGAACATATCCTTAACTTCTCTTGGCATACTATAAACCAAAGAAAACTGGCACCACCCTATTACTTCTAGGAGAAAATGTAACTTGTAGGTAGGCAAAACATTATTAGGGATTTAAAAGCTATTACAAAGAAGAACATACATAGGAACCTTCAGTAATTATGGATCCTGTCTCTAGAATAGTAAGACAACAACACAGGATTACTAGACGAAACGAGCAAATCCACTCATACTAATTCACACTTAAGAGACAGAAGAAAGGAACAGTCCTGACTCCTGATCGAATGGACACATAGGATCCTGTAATACTAGAGGAGGACATCTTTTCACGAGCACATGGAGGCTAGATGAACAGTCATTTTCCAGAAGAGGTAACCCAAATGACCAATATATGTGAAATGCTCAATAGTAAAAATGTAAATTAAAGTCAAAATGAGACACCACTTCACACCCATCAGATGGGTAAAAATAAAATCTGCAAACACCAGATGTTGCCAAGAATGTGTGAAAATAGGAACTCATACATTACAGGTGGGAATGTAAATTGATGTAACTATTTGGGAGAAGAATTTGGCAATATTATAAAGTTGAAATCGTACTTTCTTTAAAACATACTAATTCTACATCCAGGTACACTAAATCCCTATAGTAACCTAAAGCTGAATATAATGCAGTTAGTCACTGGCTTCTCTCCTCTGACCAGTCTTCTATTTCAAATAGACATAAGCTAATGCTCCGACCTTTGCAAGGGGTGTAAAAAAATAAAAGGCAAGTGGGACTGTGCAGGTTAAGTCCCTGAGTGTCCAGGATGTTCTGATCCAACCTCCATCTGATCGGGTCAAAAATGAATGTCATCAGTGGTGTGCTGAGATGCAAACAGGACACCTTTACCCTCCTCCATCCTAGGAATTAGGGACCACTGTGGAATATGGGGAAAAAAGATCTAAATAGCTAGAGGGCTAGCAAAACACTGTCTTCTGAACATGGCAGGATTCCTGGGCTCATAGCAGCAGCGCAGCATTTGTGTGCACGAGAGCAAGCCAGTCATCATTCAACAAGGAGGAGTAAAGGGCGCCAGACTCCCACCTCTGAGCCCCTACTGATAGCGGATGGCTTCTTGTGGGGAGGAAGAGTCTGTTTTCTTTGAAAGTGTGGCCCTGGTAGGTCAACCGTGCTCCAGTGGATTGTTCCACACTCCTCAGTATATCAGAAGCACAAACGACTTACTGGGTTATCAGAAACAAAAAAGAACAAGAAACTGGAAGGGGAAAGAAGATGGGGCTAGGCCTCAGAAGAGGGAGCAGAGGAAGCCCTGAGTGAGGGAATATATGCTGCTGACATGGGCACAGATGTCAAGTACACCATAGCTCAGGCCCATGGGAAATGGAGGAAATGCCTTGCTTGGTGGTGGTGGTGTATCTGAGTGCTGATGTTAACAGTGTGTACAGAAAATGTCTACAATAGCTCCCATATTTACAACCCAAAGACTGATCCCCTACAGAGTTGTAGGGGATCCAGTTGTATACCATAAACTCTGCCTCCTTGTTTATCTAACCCCACCTTCTTATTCAATTGTATGCAATAACCCTGCCTCGCTCTTGAACTCTAGAACAAACATGCTGTGCTCTGGGGTAATATACTTTCTCTATCAGAGAGCTCAGGCCACCCAAATCTAGCTTTTATTGTGTCTGTTTTTCTTCAGTCTCTTGTGGCCCCTGGTCAAGTCCATCCCTGGAATAGTGCTTGATATGGCAAAAATATAATGTATGAAACTATCAAAGAATTAAGGAAAATGCAGTCCTCAACGCCTTTAGGTAGAAGCCTCCATTAGCATCCAAGTCTCAGAACCACCTAGTAACAGATGGCCACCAGGCGGCTCCAAATTGCAGATGGAACTCAGATTGTGAGGAAAAGTGTTGGGAAAAGAATAAAAAGTTTCTATACTGAGACATGTAGCAAGATATGACAACTCATGTAGAACAGAAAGATCAGCTGAGGGGTTGCTGATGGAGAATGAAGTAAGAGCAATTCTGAGAAAACATTACAGAAAGCAGGATCTAAAAGTGTACTGTAGCCACAGATACAAACCAACTGCTTGCTGATTACTAAAGCACATTTCTAGTTCTTCATGCAAAGACATTTACTATGGCTTTGTAAGCATTAATGAACTCTATGTGTGCATTCAGAGTGTGTTCCCATTCAATTAAAAAATATGACACTATATTTAAAATTTAAATTTCTTTATGTATCAATTTCTTTTTATTTTAATACTTCAGTAATAAGTATAGTTGACATCTCTTATGATGCAACCCTTATATTCAGGGAATATTTTGGAAGATTTGTAGTCATCTTGGATTAAGTAGGACCAGGAATAGTTACTTAGAGCACCTCCTCCCCAACTACTTTGTTTTAGTGGGATTGAATTTCCAGGGAAAATTCCAACCCCCCACTGCAAAGACTGAGTTTCTATGGAGCAAGATGGGTAAGCTTAAGATCCCATTGGACTCACCACTTAGAAGTTAGTATGAAAAGTCCAGATGTCATTCTTATAAACAGAAGGCCCAGTTTATTGTTATGTTTGGAGCTGTATGCTTTAAGAGAATTCTACTTTGCAGTGGCCAGAGTTCATTTGAAGTAAATAAAGTAACATATTTACAGAGATTCTTAGATAAACTCCATCCAAAATAAAAATAATTGTATCTCTGTAAATTATTAAATTTCTCAGAGAATAGAAAGGATGATCTAGAGACCGAGTGAAGCAAACAGGAGGTCATTCAGGTTCCTGACCTGCTTGGCTGTTGGTTCTCTTGATTCTACCCCTTATTCTCTCTGTTTGCCTCCTTATAAGTATGGTGGCTAGACAGACATTTGCATTGGCTTTAGAGTGTGTGGATAACTAGCCCTTCAAAAGGAGAGACCTGCAGCCTTATCAGATTACTCTTATATGAATTCATTTTCTCAAATTGCCCTAAGGTGAACATTCAGAACACAGCTAGGAAAGAAGACACGAGGAGGAAGGAATGTGGAGTCTGACACTGTAAATCATGAGACCGTTCTAGAGATGAAGATGCGGGTTGGCAGGTGGCTTTCCAGTAACCTGAACAAGAGGACCCAGAAGGAATCAAAACAACAAATAAGTCTCCTACCCTGGAGCTCCAGTGACTCAAATGTCCTTCTTCTTTTTGAGACAGAGCATCTCTATTATGTAGCCCTGGCTGTACTGGAACTTACTATGTAGACCAGGATGGCCTGGAACTCACAGAGAGGAGCTTGCCTTTGCCTCCTGAGTACTGGGATTAAAGGCATGCCATCATATAAGGCTCTCAAATATCTTCATGATGATCCAAGACTATCAGGAATATCAGGTACATTAAGAGTTCACACGCCTTATGTCCCAGATGACATTACTCACCTTAAAAGTTAAGTTTCCAGTACTCTGGAAAAACTTGTAAAATCGTACCAAAGTGCTTTGTGGCATATTTTAAGCTTATAGCCCTATGCATGAAGATGCTGCATGCAGTGTCTTTGCCTGACCAGAGGGACAGGAAAGGCAGAGGTGAAGAATAACCCTCTTCATAAGGCTGTGTCATGGTCCCGGGAAGCTATCACTCCAACAGCTCTCTCTATCTGCCCCTGTACTGGCAGCAGCCCTGGAAACTCTTCTGTAGGAGGTGGCCTGGGAGACCCTGCAGCGCTGTTCTATCCTTCCTGGAGCTTTACCAGTGTCCACTGGGAGCTGCCTCAAATGAATGAGGATGGACTTAGGAATGGGTCGAAACAGCCACTTCCTCTTTTCTACTTCTCCTGGACTTTCTGGACACTTCCTGGAAATTCAAACATCAGAGGAGAGGGAAAACATGGAGCACAATAAAGAAGGAAAAGGAGCCTTGCTGCAACCTTGTTTGTTTGGTTAAGTCTGCATAGGGGACGCCAGGAAATGGATGTAGCTCAGTTGGTAGAATACTTGCTTAGTATATATGAAGCCCGGGTTTGATAATCAGCACCCCTAAAAGAATGCCCTAAAAGAAACACGCATCTATTTACACACACAACCAGGAAACAAACCTTTTTCTAGGGCCACTATCAAGAAGAGACTTTTAATAAAAAGTCAATAGGCCAAGATAGCATGAAGCCAGGACACTGATAAAAGGAAGCCAGGAAAACACAGGGTGTAGCTCAACCCTAAAGCCTGGCTGCCTTCAAATGACTCACCCTTCAGGAAAGAGGCAGAGAGCAACTGGCAAATGAGCAAAGCAACGCTATGGGTAGGACAGCGACCCTCAGAGTTGGAAGGGAAACAACCTCACGCCTGCTGTGCTTTTTGCCTTCATCTGTCTCTGTTTTTCTCAGAAACACTGAAGGCAAAAGCTCTGCAATAAGAGAAATAACTCGTCCCTCTCTGACAGCCTTCTGTCTGCTCTTTCCTCTGAGTCCCTAACTAACTACATCCTGGGGAGAACTACTTATGCTCTTCTCTTGCCTCTCAAGGCCATTACCCTGTGGGAAACAGACCAGCTGTGTCAAGCAAGAGCTTCCACACTCTGAGGGAAAAAGTCAACTGAGCTGCTGACTGCGTGCTCATTTTACTCCAAGTGAATACCGACAGTTTTCCATGCCACATGACCAACTGAGACCAACATGGGACCACCGCTTTCCTACATTCATGGGAACAACACTATCACATGGGAAGAAACCACTCACTTATTAGAACCAATGAGACCTCCTAAACAAATATACTAGAATATATTATAAACCCTGTGCAGGAAAGAAAGGGGAGATAAATTTGCAGACGAAACTATAACTGTACCACTGACTGTTGGGATGATTAATTTGAGTCATATTACTTTTACAAGGGCCACCAAATTGGTTTCAGATATTCATACACAACTTTCTATGCCTAGTAAACTGAAAAGAAGCAGGAGATACAATGAATACATATTACCTTGACTAATAAATATATTCTTTATAAGACTTTCACTATTTTAACTACTCTGCAAGATCGCTTTTTTTTTATAGATGTAAAAGTGATTATCTGTATTTGGTTCATATTTACCACTGCAGTATATCTGAAAAACATATAAATTTTATTTTTCTGTCTTCAACACAGATGCAATTTCATGAGAAGTCAAACTTTGTTATTTATAATATTTTATATCATAGTTACCATTGGAGATTTAAAGTCTACTTGCTTATTAATGCCATTAAACTACTTATGAGAGTTAACCGATTATTAAGGTATGTTTTTAAAAAAAATATACCAAAAAAAAAAAAAAAAGCCGGGCGTGGTGGCGCACGCCTTTAATCCCAGCACTCGGGAGGCAGAGGCAGGAGGATTTCTGAGTTCGAGGCCAGCCTGGTCTACAAAGTGAGTTCCAGGACAGCCAGGGCTATACAGAGAAACCCTGTCTTGAAAAACAAAAACAAAACAAAACAAAAATATATACAGAGGAAGATTCAGGAAACCACTTATTCAATTATAATTTGTGTAATTCAGAAAAAGGAAATGACAGACAACCACTATTTGCCTTATCTAGTGAATGCAAGTCCCTTTATTATATCATCGTAACAATAAGTAGGCTAGTCCAAGGGAAAGAAAGCTTATTTTAGAACCATAGTTCTCATCTTCCAATGGAAGATGCAAGGAGTAATGAAGAAGAACCTAAAATAGGATAAAGTCATCACTAAGGAGACTACTGCTTCTTAATGATTTATATGGCAGTCACAGACAAGAAAGAATCAAGTGTCATTCCCCAATTATAGATGACCTTACTACATAAAATTATATAAATATATTTATTGAATAAATATACTAACTACATGATCAAAGAAAAGCTATTCTTAAAAATCCTTTGCATGACATCTACAACATAATTATAAAAATTGTACCCAGATTGGCATGTTTTAAAATTTAAAATACAAATGGATTTTCAAGAGTAATATAGTAAAATTAACAGTAGTCTCTGGAATGAAACATGTCTGCTTTTAAGCCACTTTTCTGTATGACCTTTGGTAAATTGTTATCTTGAACTTCAATTTCCTATACTTCAAACCTTATGTGACTGAGAATCAAAAGAAGGTGATACACATGTGGAGGCTGCCTGAGGGTCCAGCAAACAGTAGTTCCCCCAGTTTCTCATGAGCTCTGAGCCCTCAGGTTTAGAAAAGATACTTGGTTTAGAATGGAAAAACAAAACTCTTTTTGTACATGGGTACACTGTCGCTGTCTTCAGACTCACCAGGAGAGGGCATCAGATCCCATTACAGATGGTTGGGAGCCACCATGTGGTTGCTGGGAATTGAACTCAGGACCACTGGAAGAGCAGTCAGTGCTCTTAACCACTGGGCCATCTCACCAGCCCCGGAAAAACAAAACTTTAATAGCTTCAATTTCACTATGTGGTATAAAAATTCTTAGATATGATGGTCTGAGGACACCACTAAGTGTTTTAATTTTCCAAAGAAACAAAAAAGGATCCAAGGTAATCAGAGGACTCAAGGAGAAAACAACTGCTTTCTATAATCCTCTATTTCTTTTATTTAATTAAAAAACTTGACCTATCCATTTACTATATTCTAAACTGTTCCTTTATATGATAGTCTCCCTGGGATTGTTAATTATGAATATACACAATGCCCCAGACTTTAATGGATCTTCATACCAGCCAACCATCGTGACAACTACACAGCAGAGCTGGGCAGCAGTGTGCAGAATGAAAGACAGAGAGGATGGAAAGCACTGTTAGCACGTAAGACCCATAATCTCTAGTACTAGAGGTCTTCATGGTTAGATCTATATTATAGAAAATCAAGGGTTTACAGAATAATCCCAGAATAGTAGCAATATAATAGTATTAAATATTTGACGAACAGTAAATTATTTAGATAAAGCCTAGGTGTTCTCCAAATATTTGAATTCATTTTACTGATTTCTTCAATTTTAGACCTTATACGGGAGTCATGTTAGACATATTAAAAAATGTATTTTAATTTTAAAGCAACCTAAAAAATGCCTTTAAACCTTCATTGAAGTCAACCTTCATTGAAGTCATCTTTCAATGTTTAATAAATTTTTAAAGAAAATGTATTTCATTTACACAGTGCTTTGGTAGTGTGAATTACTAGGACTTTCAACACAGAGCTAAAGACCAACTTACTCTATTTCTGTAGTCCAGTTAACTTTCACACTGTACTTGAGAACTTACAATTACCCTCATGCTGTAGACCTGGAAGCATCTGAAGACGCTTTTCCTGCAGAAGCAAAGCTTCCGGAGTTTTCTTCCCCAGGCGCACCTGCTCTGGGGTTCCTACAGGCACTCAGCCCCACTGTCTCTCACCTCTTTTCTAATAGCAGCAAATGACTGAGGAACTCAGGCTAGTTTTCTGGCTGCTATCACAGTAAACCCATGCTGTTACAGGTCATTCAAATCAATGTTTACATGTTGCGTTCCAGACAGAAACTCCACAGCAGGGCAGAGGCTCTTTTGGGGAAGGACATTTCTGCAGTGGGCCATAAAGTCCCACATACATTCAAACCGAATTCCACTTTGCTTCCAAGCAAGTTGTGCAAGATTATGCTGATTCCAGGGAAAAGAAAATTTTGAAAAGTCACTGACTTAGGAAAATAAAAATATTCAACCAAAATTGATTATGAATCTAGCAAGAGAGGTAGTACTGAGACCTGAGGAGTGGAAGAGAAAGAGGAGGAGGAGGAAGAGGAAGAGAAGGAAGAAGAGGAGAAAGAGGAGGAGGAAGAAGGGGAGGAGGCGGCGATGGCTGTGGCAGCTCTTTATTTTACAAGGTCCATGTTTGAGGCGAGATTAACATGCAAGTACACGTCTCACTAATCTAGACCTGAGTGGGCCATGGGTTTGAAGATGACAAAGAAAACATCAGCTAAGAAAAAAATAAACACGTACATTAGTAAAAGTGTTCTCTACCCACATTTTGACAGTAATGCTGGTAAGTGAAGCTCTTTGGTTAACTTTTACTAGGTTGCTATGCTTTAGGTTATGGTTTAAATAAACACATGTAAGGCAGGAGTGCCACTGCTCTCTCATAATGTGCGACTATCAATGCCAAGTAGAATTATGTACTTAAAGGGACAGAGGTATTTTGGAGCATAATTGGGCTCTGTCTACACTGCTACAATTAAACAACAAAAACACATCCAACTTTACTCTATAAAAACAAAGAGAAATGGGGCACTGTCAACTAACTTGTAAGTAATACCAGCGATATACTTGAGGGATATTATGCTGCCCTTGAACTCATGTTGTAAATTGGACTTACAAGCATTTTACTGAGAGCCTGTCCAACAGAAATATGAGAATCACATATGTAATTTTAAGTAACCTAGCATTCCATATTACAAAAGGTAAAATTACTTGAAATCAATTTTATTATGCATTTTGGTTAACATAATTATATCAATATGCAATCAATATAAGTCAATGAAAAAATTTACATATTATTTGTAATGAACTTTGGAAATCTGTGTGTGGTTTACATTTTGGATACTCAATTCCAACTAGACATACTTTGAGTTCAATAGCCATAAGCTGCCAGTGCTATTATAGCGTGTCAGGAAGGTCTACAATACACGATTTTGTTGAGGGAGCCAAAACGTATCTGAATGAATTCTGGCCAGTTAGGTTTTCCTGCAAGCTAATCAAAGCATCATGATTTTAATAATTGTAAGACAATACTAAGCTTAAGTCATAAACAGGCAACAGGAGAAGAGCCTAACCCACTACTGAAGGTAAATTTTAGCTTGGGAGAGGTGGTGTTCACTACTGAAACTTAAGAATTCCCGAGCTCTTATAAAGTAGATTACATACATGAGAAAATCTGGACTTTAAAGTCTTTCTACACGCCAACTTTGTACTAACGGCAGCCACTTTTCCAACAGAAGTCTTCGGGGAGGCAGAATATAAACTGCTAAGCAAATAGTTGGATTTATTTTTGTTTTGTGCCATTTCATTGGCATGTCAAAGTACTGATTTTATCAGTGCCTCTTCCTCTCCAGTTGTTCACAGTTCTCTACTTATTTTTATCTCCAGTCTTAGTTCTCAAATACATTCTCTAAATTTCTCTATAGAATCATCATTCCTGAAGACAATCCATAACACCACTCTTCCCTTGGTAAGATTCACTTCGTGGTCCTTCAGCACTAACAGACGTAATGCAAGGCAGAGCCTATTGGCAAGAGTTTATGCTGGAGTATTAGGTGATAAAATATTGAGTGCGATACTTGGCATAAACATGTACTAAGATATTCTGGTTCACTTATCAGTCAGGAGTTTTATCCCAACCCAAAAACCTGAGTTTGCTGAGAAAGAGAGACTTTTACTGATGGTGCGGGACTCAATAATTTGGTCATATTAAACAGAGGACAAGCTTTCCTTCCAAAGTGTGACAGGAAAATAGGTGCTCCAATGTATTGACAAGGCCCTTGGCTTCTTTTCTTATTTGTCATCCTTACTGTATATGAAATCTGAAAGAAGCTTGGGTAGCAGGTGGAGATCTACTTCATTTGAATGTCCTATGATGTGGTCAGAGCAGCCTACTAAAGGAGACAGCCCTTTCTAGCAACGGCGGCTCTTGCTCCTGACGGCTCACATGTTTTACTTTCTTACTGATGTGATAAGTCATCTAAACCTGAAAAAATTAAAATGTTGGATTTGTCTAAGGAAACACACTAGTTTAAACTAATGGGTATATATGGAGAGACAGCAATTTTATATTCCACTGCTGATCTATCCCAAGGTTGGAATCACAAACTTTAAAGAAACAGGAATCATAACAACAAGAATTCTAGCAATTATGGTAGATATTATATTTTGTTTTCATGTCTGCAAGTGATGTACAGACTTCATGACCACGAAATATTACTATTAAGGAAAGAGGTCTATTTGCTGAATTAATAATATATGAAATAACTTAGCTGATTTTTAAAAAGAATTGATATTAGCTACAGGGCTTGTCAGAGCTTCTCAGACTAGCTCCACTAACTACACATTCTATTCTGTTCCATACCCAGGCAGCAAGCACTTCTTTGGTTCCCATCACTTTACAGGAAACTTAAAATAGTTCACTCTTTCTAGTTTTACATACCATGTCTTGAAGAGCCTACACCTAGTTGGTAATGACATAGCTATCTCAAATGCTGTAGACTAAGTTGAGTACTCATCTTTCAGTTTGTGGCAAATTGTATTCAATTCCTATCATTGTAGAACATTAGAAACAACAACAGCAGCCAACAGCTCCAACACCACCAAAAGAAAACCATTAACCAAGCTAAAAGAGGAAGAATGTTCCCTAAAAGCAACAGAAAAACTCCACAATTTTGGGACCCATGATAGATATATTATTCTGGAGACTCCTTTATGACACTGTGGGAACTACCATTGAATGAGTGATCCAAATCAACATAATTATTAAAATATATCATTTATAGCTCATAAGAACAACATGAGCCATTAAGTTACAATGGTTATGATCTACATGAAGACCATACCAGATGACATGTCAACATGGATGGGAAAAGGCTCACGAGGCCATGCCCTTAGGAGAAGAGCTATAGGCAGCAAGGCTTCTGAGGGAGGAAAAACCAGTTTTCTTCAGGAACAAGTTCCCTGATAGTTTACCTAAATGGTCATCCCTAAACCCTCACACATAGGGTAATGGCATTTAGACTCAGTAGATTGTGCATGCATGCATGTATGTATATTACACATATACGGATATATAAAACAATAATAATCATAGAATAAGAAAATATGAATTTGAGATGGGGATGTTACTGGGGAAAAATGGGAGTAGGCAGAGGGGAGAGACGGGGAAAATTATAAAACTTTAGTGTACAAAATTCTCAAAAAATGGTGCATGAATAAAAATAAATAAAGCTGGAATAAAAACTAAGTTTAAGTCCCCTCAGTATTTCAGACTGAGCCTAGGGACTCATTCATGGGACTCAAGTACTCTGCCCTGGGCCAAATCCCCATTTTGATTGTTACTCTATTCTTGATTGAGAAGACATTAGTTCTTTGAGGTAAGGGTGCGTGCGTGTAATTTACTATTACATGTCAGCCATTGGTAACAATTATCTCCCAGCCTAGTAAACAGTATTGGAAAATAAGACCTCCCCCTCCAAGAATCTGAAAATAGAGCCTGGAGACTTCAAGCAATTGGAGAAACATGAGAAGAACATTACATAGAGAATTAAGTATCGTGAAAGCCCACAGGAAAGCTAGGGTAGCTTTCCTAACACGCATCAGGTCCTATTCAAGCCTCAGCACACTCTGTGTTGTAATAAAGATGGTATTGCTGTTCTACTTTAAATCTGCATGTAAACATGACCGTGTATCAAGACTATGCTTAGCATTTCACTGATAATGAAATATACTTTCTTACAGTCTGTCAGGAGATAATAAAGATAATAAGATTTTATTCTAAACTAGTTCCATAATTACTTATCACATATAATCTATTATATGGGTAAATATATTAGATACAAAGTGGGTTTGCTAAGTTTAGCATAAGTATATAATTAATTTTAAAAGTGAAGGTATTTAATATTTAATGGAGGCAACCTTCATCCATTTCTTACAGAAAACTTGGGGACCTGAGTAAGTAGGTATTTATAAATGATGTTGTAACTGCAAGTATAACTTATAAATGGCACAGTGTTTAAGTTCCCTATAAATTTTCATGAGTTCTGACACTTTCAAAATTATAGACATGGTGAAATGTTTTATTGTGACTGAAAGAATAATACTGCTATAATAAAAAAAATTGTCAACTTGTTCTCCCCTAAAATGCCTTCAGCACTTCAGTTAGGTATCAGATTACAAATACATGAAGAAGAGAAACAATGGGTGTGCATGACCATGGAGCCCAAAATAGGTGCAGGCAGAGGTCTGTATAGTTATATAAAAGTAGTTGTTTAAAATGATGTAATTATGCCATGTGCCTTGAATTAAAGCTTTTCAGTAGGTAATTTCACCATGTTCTATTAAAACTCAACAAAATCTTTCCTCCTTGCCTGTCCCTTCCTCTGTGAACCTTCTAGAGCAGTGGTTCTCAACTTTCCTAATGCTGCAACTTTTTAACACAGTTTTTCATGTTGTGGTGACCCCCAACCATAAAATTATTTCAGTACTTCTTGGTAACTGGAATTTTGCAACTGTTATGAATTGTAATGTAAATATCTAATTTGCAGGATACTTGATATGAGACCCCCTATGAAAAGCTCACTTGATCCCTCAAGGGGTTGTGGCTCTCAGGTTGAGAACCAGTGTTCTTGCAGTCTAGATCAATTTCTGAATGTTCAGTAGCTGGGCTTCTGGCTGCAATAGCACACAGCATTTTTGACAACAACTTCCTGGCTGTAATGACTTTTTTTTTTGGGGGGGGGGGCACCACACAGCATATTCTTTCCTGAAAGCCTTCTTCTTCCTCCTCTTCCTCTTTGTTTTGTTTTTTGTTGTTGTTGTTTGTTTGTTTGTTTGGTTTGGTTTTGGTTTTTTTTTCTCTTGATATTTCTAACTTTAGTTCCTTTCATATTACCAACTGTGGGTCACCCCTTCCTTTTCTGCACTGATCTCTAGATATCAGATCTGTTAATGCTGATTCTCAACAATGAATCCCCATCAAAATAATGGCACCACAAAGTACAGGGTATTGGGCTTTCCCTTGGCTTGACTGAACCACCAGGCTCTTTAGCAGTACTTTTAAAGAACTCTGCTAATTCTGGCGGTGTCACCATGACAACAGGTGTTTCCCCAAGGATGTACAACTCCTTACTACTTTCCTCATTGCAAGTTCCTGGCTCTTGGAAGGATGTATGGTCACCATGGTGATCATTTAGTACTTTGGGGTTATTGTAAGAAACACTATCATTCTGCCATCAATGTTGGAAAATATAAAACAGCAGAGGAGCTCCTACTCAAAGACTTCTCAAAGCCATATGCATGCTTCATACCTCTGCGGCACCTGGCAAAGGTCTTTTCACCATTAGGTTGCATTGTTTGCATTAAAATTCTCTCCTATCTACTTGCTGCACATCGCTGATGAGTTGGTGTAAAACATTCTTCTATTAAATTAATTAATTTTTGAAATTTTATTTAATCTTTTTATTCCTACGCTCCAGATTTTATTCCCATCATGGTCCGCCCTCTGACTGTTCCCCATCCCATACCTCCTCCTCCCCATACTCCTGTCTTCAATTATCTTTGGATTGCAAAGCATTTAAGGCTTTGTTGCAGTGTTGGGATTAACTCATGGAGTTATACACACTAGGCAAGTGCACTACCTCTGAACTACATCCCACCTCGGTGAAAGCCTTGTAAGGTACGACTAGAACCTTTGCCACATTTCCTCTTCTGCTCTATGATGAAGGGTATACCTTTTGAAGTCAGACATATTTGGTTTTGAATAATGTTTAGCCATGGTAAGTATTTTAGATCCCATAAGATCAATTTGTTGATAAGTGAAAGAAAGATCCTGTTGCCTCCATCTGGAAGGGACACCCAGAAGAACACAAGCTGGTCCTCCACATAGCTTATGTGGCCTTATGAGCACTTAACTATAACAACTCCAAATAGAGACACACCATGTCACATTCAAAGAACTCATTATCACAAGAATAATGCCAAACGACTTATCAGTAACTTTCAAACTGGGCCATATGTTAGAATGTTAACTACTGAGTTATGTAAGGTAACATGTAGTTTTCATTGTACTGCCACTGAAAACACTGCTAGGAAACTAACATTTCAACAACTTCTCTTGGCTAAGTATCTCTAAGAAATGCTTTGATACCCAATAGATGAAGCACGAAGCTCTTGAAGATCTCACGTCTTTTTGGGTCTGATCATTCTCAAATGACACTGTGGGCAGTTAACTAGACTGACTGAATTCAGACTCACTTTAAACTTTAGGGCATCAAATTCACTTGAATAAGATGTTTTCCTTTCCCTTTCCTCAGATCCTAAAGGATTATGTTTGAATTAGTTCTTGAACAGAGCACAGAGCTGAAAAGTATACCTACGATTTGTTCTCAAACCAATGAACAGATTCTTATCTTTTAGAAGAACTGAGTTTTCTAAGTTTTTTTCATATAAAAATAGATTATTTGACTAAAATTCTAGAATTGGTGAGTGGCACCATATGAGAGTCTTTTAAAACTCACAATCTAAGCTGGCAACATACTGATTTTTAAGCCATCACGATTTAGTCAGAGGGTGAAAAAAAATGATCTGAAAAGAGTGTTTACTCAAGGATAGAAAACAAATGTTTTCTAAGAGCTGGTGTAGAGATGTTTAATAATATTGATTTTAATGACTATGAAGAAGAAAACATTTAACAGCCAGAAATAACTTTCAAAGATTTAGGAATATCTTCAAGAAAGATTTTTTTTAAACTTACCTCATTGCCACATTGCTGCCATCAATAACTACTGGTCTCAGATTCTCACCGTCATCTACTACAACCTCTTGCATTGGAGATTCAGACCTCTGAGATTCCAGGGATGAGGTTTCTCGCATTACGCTGTTAATAGTACTAACTGTTTGGTCGGCTTCACTTTTATTTCCAAGTTTGACAAGTTCTCCCAGTATATCATTGATTAAAGCATCAGTACCAAGTTTGTTTAGCACAAGCTGGACCTGTTCTTCAGA
The DNA here is from genome assembly GCF_978045245.1 of Mus caroli. NCBI lineage: Eukaryota > Metazoa > Chordata > Mammalia > Rodentia > Muridae > Mus > Mus caroli. The sequence continues at coordinate 50,118,922 of NW_028227266.1, forward strand.
ATAACCTAACTTAAGTGCAAACTCCAGTTTTGTTTGGTATTCTCGAACCACATCAGGGGGTTTCTTCACTTCCTTAGATGGAGTCTGGGACTCTTCTGGTTTAAAGTCTTGCAAAATGTCACTGTGTTTCAGTATGTGAGGCTCTAAGCAGGGAGAGCGACATAGCTGTCTGTGAGTCTTGGTTAATAAGCATGGCTGTACTGAAAGGCTACTCAGTTGTTCTGACTCATGATCAGAACTCGTGCTTCCCTCAGAGTCACCGGAGCTCACATTCTCTTCTGACGCCCCTTTTCCTTCCTTCCCCGAATTGACTGTATCCATTGTTGGTTTCTCTACCATAGGCCAAGGCACAGCTGCACTCATCTGTGAGTCAGTGCTCTCCATATAAAGATGGCCAAGATCATGCCCCAGGTGATCCTTCAGGCCCATGAAGCTGTTCCGTGCACTTGACTCCACTTTGCTGCTTTTCCTGTATTCTTGAATGCAAAGCACCCCGTATTCCTAGGGGGAAAAAATGTAAGATACTTAACATGTCATATTTATTGTTTGAATCTCTCCTCAGTGATTAAGTAGAAGGGCCAAACTACTGAATGGCTACTTTGTATTTTGTCTGTAGCCTTTTATCACTTACAGCAAACTTGCCAAGACTCCTACCCATGAATCCCTCCCAGGCAACAAAGTAAACAGAAAGCCAAACTGGGTTTTTACAGATTTGTTTTCTCTTATCTGTTTGTCTGTCTCTCCCTCCCTTCCTCCGTCCTTCCCTCCCTCTCTCTCCTTCTCACCCCTTGCTCTCATGTAGGTATGTAACAGAGAATAAGAGGTCATAAATTTGGAAAGGAGCCTGACACCCTCCTCTGAAGGAGGAGAGGGGAGGAGGTCATGACAGAAACATAGCAGTCATATGTGAAAGCCTAAACAAAAAGTTAATTTACATAGTTAAATGAAGGGGCACGTATTCTAAAATGGCCAGTGAGGAATGGAATAACAGCAGAGCTAATTACATCCTTTTGTCAAGCATCCTGCCATTTGCCTATGATTCCAGCAGCTGGGCCACTGACACATGAAGATGGTGTCTTTGAGATTAACTTGGGCTACATAATGAGTTCCAACCCAATTTGTCTCAAGAAGAAGAAAAAATGGCTAATTATCTTCCATTTTGTGATGAATATACTTTTTCATCAATAATTATGACTTTTTGAATACTGAACATTATAACAGAAAATACTTTTGAATATTATGGTCCTTTATTAATTAGCAAAGAGATACAGATTTTATTCTACATAAAATTTGAGGCAAGCAGGCATACTATTCTATCAGTTTTTTGATATTTTTTGATAGAAAGTATTTTTGTACTGCATCAGACTAATACTTGTTTATGGTCATGCCAACTTGAGCTGACCTTGTCTGCTCTCAGATTAACAGTACACCTGCATTTTGTTAAAAACTCAATCTTTTCTTTGGTTTCCTTGTAGGACTATTTTTCCCGTTTCAAATGTTTCTGCCATTACACTACTTTTCCTTAAGGCCAACTGGAAATAATCTAATTCTCTACTAGGGGTAGGTCAGAAAAAAAAGGCTATTTTCTCTTTCTACATCATTTTGAGGACTAAACAAACAACACGAGTTATTAAGGAAATTCTGGTGTTCTACCATTAATTAGCAAGTCAAGAGTAGCTAAACCTAAGACTGTCATAAAAACACCTATTTGGATAATCTAAAAAAGAAAATTGGAGAAATATTTTAAACTGAAGCTCTTAAACAAAATATACATACCAGAAGAACCCAATTATATAAACATTAAAAGAAAATGATGATTTTGAAATTTAAATTTTGATATAATAAAGCCACTACCAGGAGCAACTATTTCCCCACAATGTAATGAATTCCATTAAATATGATAGATACTAACGGACATGAGATCTTTAAATATACAAAATTTCAATATTTCCTTGGGATACAAGTCCTACACATTTCTATAGGAGTTTCTTCAGGGTTTGTTCTTTGAGGATAACTGAGAGCTTGAATGTTCTCCTAATACAGCTGTTCTACTAATACAGCACTCACTAAAGAGACACTCAACTAACTTCCTAGTTCCTGGAAACCCCACGGGTAAAGAGCATCTGCTTCATTGTGAAGCTGTGTCCATTTCAACTTTTTCTATTAATATGGCTATGCATGGCCCAATTACTTGAATTAAGGGAGGGATCTGAAAGTAAATCTGTCCTCCGTGATTTATTAACTACAGTAATGCACTAATACCATAATGCAAGTAACAAATCACAGCAGCATCCTAACAATGGGATACAGTTAAAAGAAAATCTACACCGTGGCCTTAGTAGAGCTCCCACCAAAAGTATCTTAAACAAGAAAAATCTATTGGAAGCTGGGCTGCCTGGCAACCAGAAGATGGTTGCTAAGCTGCACTCCTTTAACATGCCATCATGAATGCTAGCACAGTGAAAGAATAATTTGGTATGAACAAAAGCCTATAAAAGAGACTGGGACTTAAGTGCGTCTGGTTTACCCTCAGAGAACAATGCAGCTGCCAAGCCAATCTGGACGCTCCGACATCATTGTTCTGTAAACCCCACAATCTGGTCTGACTGCAGGAAGTGCATTTAATGGGAAATATTTTTGATCTCCCCTGAAAAGTTTGGGGTTTGCATAAGTGGTGTTGTGAGATAATTCAAGATAATGACTTGCTGACCAAATTGTTGAGTTCAACTAGGGGATATTATTTTAATATTGAGCAGTTTTGTTGTGTTTTTGAGCTGGGGGATCTGTATCAGACATGATAAATACCTCTGGAAAATACAGACAGTGAGATGAAAATTTCTGACTGAAAGATATGTAGATTTTCTTAATTTTCACTTTTCAAAGTGGCAAGCCCAGATACTGCAAAGTTTTGAAACAAAAAAGCCTGACCAGTTTAAAACTGCACTTCAGTCAATCCTTCTATTTCTCCTTCAGGCTAGTACTTGAAAAGCACCAGTGGTCGTACCCGGATCTGTTTTGCTATGTCCTTTACCACATGGCTATAGTGTAAGGCTGGGAGAAATGGATTTGGTTGTTTTTATAGCATTAAACTATTTAATAGTTCTTTATAGTAACATAGTTAGCAAACACTAATACTTTCAATTTCATTTGTACATACTATTTAAATGACATTTCACAATATGTTTTTCAATAATAGCCAATAGTGCTTTCCAATGTTAAAACTAAATGCAAGCATGGTCTAGGTTTTAAATGAACAGATGCAATAACTTGATTTGTATTGACTGAGATGGTAAACATTTGGATTTTAAAAATTCCATTTGTAGAATGCTTCTCATCAAGTTGTAGCTAGTAAAAAGTTGCCATGACTAAATAGGGCCTTTAAAAACAATCCAGAATTTGATATGAGCCTTAATATTTGAAGAGATACAAATAGCAGTAGTGGGACACACAGAGCTTAAAGAAGTTAACACCCAAAGCTGTGCACAGTGAAGAGTGCCACGGTGCTTCTGTCTGCTTAGCAGTTTAACAATGATTACTAAGTTTACAAAGAAAAAGAATTCATAGAATGTGTTACTTATCATATGTAATGCAATAATATCTTTTAATTTCTAAACCATGAATGGTTTAGACTTTTTAAGTTTTGTATTATTCAGTCAAGCCTAAGCTTATGCAAGTATAAAACTCAAATAAAATCAACTATTATGGTCATTTTCCTCTGTTCCTGCAGAAGCAGAGTCACAGCATCACTACAGAGTAGACCAGCTTGTACTTCCAGAGTCACCAAAAACTCTGAGAAGAAACTGTAAACTTTGTATCACAGAACCATTCTATATGGTGGCTTGTACATTATACCCAGATATAATAAAGATATTCTGTTATTGAACACAAAAAAATACTAGGCAAAAATACAATAAAGACATATCCAGTTTTAAAATATCCATAGACTATCTCTAGATATATCAGAAATTCACTCTTTTTTTTGATAAAGACTATCTAAAACTAAATAATAGTATTCGTTGAAAAAGAACAAATTATGTTGATTTTGTAGATGATGATGAAGAGTGACTTATGCTTTCAGTGGTCGAAAAAAAAAATAACTCTATAGTGGCTAAATGCAGGTGTAGGACATGAAGGGCACTGATCTGAAATTTATTGCATCTACTGGAATTCCTCTATTTAGTAAAAAGATTGTTTGATAGTTCTCAATAGGCAACTTGGATAGCAACTCACCTTAAACTGGGTAAAGCTTGTTTTTATCATTCTAAAGAGCACTATAGTGACCAGGAATATTAGACCATAAACTTGCTACATCAAATTATTTGTTTGTAAAGTCACAATGCATGAAAGTAGGTTCTGGTTGCTATCCAAATGGTTATACTAGAGAACAATGAGAGTAAAATAATGAATATGTAATAAATACCTACTGCTATGGTCTTCCCGTATTTAATTACCATTGTACTTGAGTGAGCACTGTTGTCTGCACCCCTCTAGCTAACAAAGGAAGGATGTTCCTTTGAACAGATTGGTTAATGTTCTGGGGCAACAGATGTCTACTGGAACTGCAGGAGACCAGCAACTGGTGGCCTGCCTATCTTCTGAAAACTTTCAATAGACTTATGCATATGTTCACACAATAGGGCATGTGGTAGAAATGAAAACCTCTCTTTAACCCTTTATGTTCTTTCTTTCCCTCCCAACTGACAGATGAAAGTCTTTGTCTACTTCTCAGCTCCCCATTGCAGAACTCTTGAACCTAACTGGGATGGTATCTTCAAACTGATATCTGAAATTAACAGAAGAGGAAAAGAAGGAGAAAGGAACTAAATTCCACACGAATACTGACATTGTTGACAAGGCACCTGAATGCTTAATCATCATCTTTAAAAGCAGCTGTTGGAAACAGCGATCAGTCTCAATCCATCTCTGCAAACTAGACTCTTCACACAACAGAAACAATCCACTGAACCTGACCAGCATTTCACAGGGATGCTGGGAGAAACAAAAGCACTTGACAAGAGAAAATCTAAATTTGTTATTTAGCAGGGCATTAGAACTTGCGTATAACTTGCCCTAAGCTCCAGGTGATTATTTAATGCCCGAGGCTTACAAGCATTCACAAGCTAAAAGTAAGTGTATGCAAAAACATACAAATATAAAACTCTGCCTCACAGATATATTTTCACAGAAAGAACCAGATTCTCTTAGCATACTGGCACCAACATTTTCCTTTTCTTTTGTGGTGCCTCTTCTCCTGCACAGAGCTGAGATTATAGCCTTTACAGCCAAGTTTAACTTCTAAAAGCAGTAAAAGCACAGATACTTACATTAGCAGGAAAATACAAAGACATTGGTTTCTGTGGCAGCTCCAGCAGTAACAACAATTTTAGCTGCAGACTTCCAGGCAGGCAAGAAGAACAATGAGTGGTTGAACAGATGGAATGGCAATGTCTTTGCTTAACCTATTACCGAGTGGAGCAACAGCCAATCACAGGCCAGAAAGCTCACAATTAGTTAGTCAGGCAGATGCAAGACAACCTCAGCACCCTGCGTCAGGTTCATAGGTTCCTAAGATAAGCAAGCTGATGTCATTCTTGGGTCTGCCCCGGGCAGCATGTGTATTAAACGAGGGGTGTGCAGCAACAATAGGCCATACAAAGCTGACTAGTAGGCAGCTGCTCTATGCGAGCAGTCATTAGGGAGCAGGCTGCCAACAAGAAACACCTGGCTTGGGCAGACTTCAGCCTTGCCTCTGTTTTTAAAGCACGAAAACAAAGAAAGCAATTATATTTTAAAGTAGTAAAAGTTGCATGTTTCCAAAAAAGTTGAGGCTATATATTAGTCTATTAGTGTTTCATCTTTCTTTGAGAGAGAAAGAAAATGAGGTGTGTCAAAGTAGCAGTTAACTATTGCAGCAATCTCCTATAATAGATCAGTTACTGGTGAAATGGGGCAGAAGTTATGGTTAATCTATTTCTCTGGCTACAGTGGAAAATCTGTACTTTCAAGTATTTGTTAGCTGGTCGGTGGTGGGTGGTGGAGCTCACCTTTAATTTCAGCACTGGAGAGGCAGAGGCAGGCGGATTTCTGAGTTTGAGGCCAGCCTGGTCTACAAAGTGAGTTCCAGGACAGCCAGGGCTACACAAAGAAACCCTGTCTTGGAAAAAAAAAAAAACAACAAAGACAACAAAAAAAGGTATCTGTTAGTGTGTTACAAGATAATAAAACTTAGAGCTGGTGAAAATAGCAAAATCAAAGGCATATGAGTTTACAAATAGAATTAATTTTAAAAGTTCTCCAGAAGTATAGTAAAATAAAATACTAATTTGGTTTAAGTTTGTGAAAACAAGTAACATAAAAATGTACATTTAAACAAAACTAACTTTAACCTAAAATCATTAGACCAGACCAGCTGAGCTATGTAATATAGCAATGTAAAACTCTCTTATTATAGATACTGGTTAGCCATCTAATTAAGTAAAAACAAAACCTTTTATAACATACTTGTTAAAAATGTATTTCATAAAATTTCAAAGTTGTAATACTCAAATTAAAGACTAGAATATGTTAGTATTAACAAGAAATACTGGGATAATTTTGAAGGACATCTCAAGTATACTAAATAAGTATCCTTGATTTACTCCCACCTTCTACATGACTGCATTTATAATCCTACGGGCTACTTGCTTCTGAGTGCTGCATAGGTTATTTCTTGAGTGAGCTAGGATTATGAAAACATTTAATCCAGATGTCAACACCATAAGACATTGTAGTTATTCCTTACTGAAAAGAAATCTACAGTTGCTCTACTTATGTGATATAGACTACCCATGTGTGTAGTCTAGAAGCAACACATGTACATGTATGTATGTCACACATGCACATGGACACATACAGCTGTACACACTGTTCCACATACACACTCCCTTTTCACTGAAATGCAAATGAAATTCCAGTATTATGCAGAGCCCAGACTTTAAAGATATAAAACTAAAATACCTGAAACAACCTAAGTCAACTTCTCTTTTCACACACATGGGGCCATCTGTGAAAACCTTGGACAAGGAAGTTCTCTTTCTTCGGGACTTCTGCCCTTGTCCTTTTCATGTTCGCTCAAACACAAGTCAGATGTTTCTCTATTTACAAAATGAAAAATCTTTTTCATACACTTAAAAATCTCAGCTATCTCACTACAAACATTCACCATGCTGACTAAAAACCTGATATCTATTTCCAGAAATAAAAAATATAGTATGATATTATAGGTCATCATGTCTATGGATGTTTTCACTAGAACTTAGTATTTACTGAAGCTGTGTGTGTGTGTCTATGTGTCTGTGTGTGTATGTGTCTGTGTGTCTGTGCGAGTGTGGAGGTCAGGGGATAACTTTCTTAAGTTGCCTCCCTCCTTCCACCATGTAGGACCCAGTGATCAAACTCAGGTTGTTGTGCTTGGCAAGCTCCTTTACCCACTAAGCCATCTTGTCAGCCCAGTGACAACATGGTTGAATAAAACACAACTGCTAGATTTTGGGTGTTGTGTTAATTTCTGAAGCAAGCGCTACTATTTTTCTGCCAAGCACTGGAGTGAAGTAGCAGCAGTTAAACCTCTGGTCTGACTTTATTAGCTCACTGAAAAGTAAGGTAAAGTGTCTTTATCATCACAGTTTATTGCAAATTACTAGGTCAAGTACACAGAACGCAAAGCCTCACTTTGGGGAAACGTGTATCACAGAAATGAGGAAAATTGGGATCCATCTCTACCTCCTTCCATCCCCAGAGCTCTTTTAAAAAGTGGGAAAAAAGGTATCAACTCTGAAAGCAATAAGGCCTAAACCAGATAAATATGATGAGGACAGCATAAATCCATGCACAGTAATTACAGCTCCAACCAAAAACCCAAGCAGAAGACATGGTGAGAACAGTACTAATATTAATATTAAGGCCTTTTCCTTTTGTTTGTCAAAGGAAACTACCTAGTCTGAATGGACAATTACATGTCCCTTAGCTTTCTCCTTTTCTTTATCACTTGCTACCATAGTTACTAGTTTATAGCTTTAATGCTAGAGGGGAGGAATCACAAAGAAGGAAAGCTACCCCAGGGCGCAGCAGGAAGCCTGAGCTACAGCACTGGATTAAGCTTTTTTTCAAACAGCAAATAAGGGCAGTGATCTGAAAAAACTAATCAGATCCTGCTGTGATATTTATACCCTCTTGCTTGCCAGTATTGGATAATGTTAAGCACATTAAAACATCTGTAGGTGAAAAGGGCCCAATCTGCCATTTTTAGTGACATAGGCCTTCCCATTGCAGGACAAATAAAAACAGCTGATCCTTACGAGCTCTGTTTGGGTCATTGCAAAAGACTTATATGACAGAAACAAGACAAAGTAACACAGAGAAAAGGAGCCAGCTCAGCTTTTGGTGTTCCCCACAACTGTCAATTCGAAGGGTGAATCTATCATTTGATATCAGGCCTTGTACTGTGGTGAAGCAGGAAAGTGATGCAAAGGTGCCTGGAGGCTGTGCTTGGAAGCCAGTCTCTTGGCCAGAGGTGACTCACACTGACTGTTATCTTTCCCAGTGTGTTACCTTTCTCTTTAATATATGAGCACTCTGGATTCTGATTGACAGCAACAGCATGGAAGATTATCCTATCAAAATCTCCCAATTGTGCCCGAAAGTTACAAGATAAAATTTTAGCCAAATTTGTTATTTCTCAGGGTGTAAAAAAATGAACTAACCATCCAAATAAAAGATAACTTATATACATAGTTTAAAAAACATAAACTGGGTACTAATAGCTACATCTGAGCATTTTAGTTAGGAAGGTGTCTTAGTCAGGGTTTCTATTCCTGCACAAACATCATGACCAAGAAGCAAAGTTGGGGAGGAAAGGGTTTATTCGGCTTACACTGCCATGCTGCTGTTCATCACCAAAGAAGTCAGGACTGGAACTCAAGCAGGTCAGAAAGCAGGAGCTGATGCAGAGGCCATGGAGGGATGTTTTTTATTGGCTTGCCTCCCTTGGCTTGCTCAGCCTGCTCTCTTATAGAACCCAAGACTACCAGCCCAGAGATGGCACCACCCACAAGGGGCCTTTCCCCCCTGATCACTAATTGAGAAAATGCCTTACAGTTGGATCTCATGGAGGCATTTCCTCAACTGAAGCTCCTTTCTCTGTGATAACTCCAGCTGTGTCAAGTTGACACAAAACTAGCCAGTACAGAAGGCATGAGATCTTCCATCCATGAAACTATTTTTCTGAGTGTTATCTAAAACCTTGAGCACAACACTGAGAATACTAACTATATGAACTAAATATAAACTACTGCATAGTATCAGTTAAAAGAAAGTATCAACTATATGCCAAGAGCTGATATCACTGTTTATATGGTGATTCTAGAATGTTCTGAAGAAATATACATTCTCCTAAGTTCCTTTGCCCAGAGAAGACCAGGAAGAGGAGGCACAGGATGAAAACTTCAACATAGTTTATGTTTGCATCTGGCCCTGAGTATAATCCAACCAAAAATATAATAAAGTACATCCTGTATTTAACAACTGTAAGAAGTATTAGCTGTAATCAGTAAGGAAAATCATCAAATATAAATGATTTTATATTAAAAAAGCTTATAACCTAACAATAATCATATTGGCTGGCCATCAATATGCTAAGAGGCCAGATGTAGTGACACCTGCCCACCGTCTCAGCTCTCAGGATGTGCAGGTGGGAGAACCCCAAACTGGAGGCCAGCTGGACCTGCAAATTCCACACCTCACACAGTAAAGTAAGCAAACAACAAAACACACTAATTCATTACAATTCAGATGGAAACAAAACCAATGGAAATAGCCTGCTGGACCACAGTGCAGAGCTCAGATTCCAAACACATCCTCTGCTCCCACTTCTTCAGTGAAGTAATTGGCAATTCTCACTGTTAACCATGGTTGGCGGATAGAGAAGTAGGTTAAAATAATCAAGACACATCTTCCTTTCAAGCCATAAAAAATAAAATAAAATAAAATAAACACCAAAAAAACAATACTGGCCTGAAATGTAAATGAATGAAATGATTAATAAAAAAATACAGTACTGTTTTATAATAAAAACATCTTCCCCAATCCATACCAAGAATGAAGTATAAAATCTTTGGTATAAGACTTATTTGATCCTAAAAGTAACCCCAATATACCAACAGCAAATAAAAGTAGAAAGAACAAAGGGAGTAAGAAATTAGGTGCAGGGGTTTATAGCTGTTATCCTAGCACTGGGAAGGGAAAACGCTGAGCTCATGGCTGACCTGGGCGTCAGAATGAGATGGTGTCTCAAAGACAACCACACCACATAATAAGAAACAACCAATGTGTATTTTTAAAAATCTTTATCCACAGGAAAAACAAACTTTTAAAGAAAAATAAATTTTATAAAAAGCTTACAGGCTTACACTGGCTAATTTTATGTCCACCTGATAAAGGCTTTAGAGTAATTGGTGAGAGGGGAACCTCTTTTGAGAAAATGCCTCCATAAGATCAGGCTGTAGGCAAGTCTGTGGAACATTTTCTTAATAATGATTGATGTGCGTGATGTGGGAGCAGCCCAGAGCATTGTGGGTGGTGTCATCCCCAAACTAGTGGTTCTTGATTCTGTAAGGAGGCAGGCTGAGCAAGCCATGGGGCAAGGCAGTAAGCAGCATCCCTCCTTGGCCTCTGCATCAGCTTCTGCCTCCAAGTTCCTTCCTGGCTTGAATTCCTACTTTGGCTTCCTTCAGTGGTCCTTGGCTTGTATTATGCAAACCAAACAAACCCTTTCCTCCTCAAGTTGCTTTGGTCATGCTGTTTCATGACAGCGATAGTAACCCTGACTAAGACAAGGATCAAAAAAAGAATTCAACTTTTAAACTTTCTAGAAGGCCAAAGACCAGGACAGAACTCCAGGTTTGACCTGTCAGGTTTCTGGAATGCTTTCATCTGATGCCTCTGGGACGGCTATTCAAATTCCTGACACAATCTTACAAATGCAGGTTTGGGTCATGAGTTCATTCTTTCACCCAAAAAGTGTGGCCAGAGGTATATGGGGCTGTAATTGGCAGTTCTCTTAGAGTTACTTAGAGTGGGCTGAAGGTTATCTGATGAGGTGATATTAACAGAAGCAGAAGGGAAAAAAGTGGTAGCTAATAACATTAAATCAAAAGACGGCCCATGTTTCAGGGCTAAAACATTCAAAAACCATTCAGCCTTGGAAAACACAACACAGGTTTGCATTCACATGTGAACCGTGTGGTGGTTCTCGCCTGATTTAGGAACTCTTCCCTGCTACAACTGGGGCATTCTAGAAACTATTCACCCTCTGTCCATTTTTCATCTGTTTCATTAAGTTCTAGTTAATTAAATCCTGGTTGTTTTCTCTTCTCATCTTTTTCCTCCTCCTGAATATAAAAAACCTCCAGGTGGGCAAAGAATACCCTCCCCTCAGGCTTAGAAAGCTTGACTCTTAATTTCATCTCCTTAATTACCCCTAAGTGTCCTTCCTGACAAAATTGCTTCCAATGACATCATTTTTAGGCTACACAGATAAACAGCTTCAAATAAGAAGTTGCTAATTGTCTTTGTATTCAAGACTCTGTCTATGACTTGGGCTTCCTCTGGCCCTATAGTCGTACTTTTTGTTTTACTTGTAGTAAAGAGACAGCAAAAACAAAGATGCAGAAGTTAAAAGATCTGCCCGAGAGAGGAGGATCCACTCCCAGGTGCTCTAACACTCCCAGGATCATAGGATCAGAGGTGAGGGCACAACATCTGCCCCAACACTGGAAGTAACTGGGATCAGCAGAACCTGGGAGCCCAGAAACTCTGTTTGACCAATAGCATGGGTACACTGGAAGTAACTGGGATCAGCAGAACCTGGGAGCCCAGAAACTCTGTTTGACCAATAGCATGGGTTCCTTCCTGTCTGGGCCGGTGCCCTGAGTGCACCTTGGGTGCAAACTCCATAGCCAGTCCCATAGCACCCAGAAGAAGCTCCACTCCCAGGCTCTCTAACATGCTCAGGACCAAGGATCCCAGGATCTTGGTCACACCAGGATCTCAGGGTCCCAGAAACAGCTTGACTCCCAGGAGCTCTGACACACCCAGGATCACAGGAACACAGAAACACAGGATCACAGAGACAGCTGAACTCTGACACAACCAGGATTATAGGAAGGACAGGATCCAGTCAGATCTAGCAAGGGCAGGTAGCACTAGAGATAATCAGATGACAAGAAGCAAGCGTAAGACATAAGCAACAGAAACCAAGGTCACCTGGCATCATCAGAACCGAATTCTCCCACCATAGCAAGTCCTGGATACAGCATCACACCAGAAGAGTAAGATCTGGATCTAAAATCACTTCTCATGATGGTGATGGAGGACTTTAAGAAGGACCTAAATAACTCCTTAAAGAAATACAGGAGAATACAGATAAAACAGCTAGAAGCCCTTAAAAATGAAATACAAAAATCCCTTACATTACAGGAAAACACAAACAAACAGGCAAAGGAAATGAACAAAACCATCCAAGACCTAAAAATGGGAATAGACACAATAAAGAAATCACAGAGCAGGGCCTGGTGGCACACGCCTTTAATCCCAGCACTCAGGAGGCAGAAGCAGGCGGATTTCTGAGTTCAAGGCCAGCCTGGTCTACAAAGTGAGTTCCAGGACAGCCAGGGCTATACAGAGAAACCCTGTCTCGAAAAACCAAAAAAATAAAATAAAGAAATCACAAAGGGAGACAACCCTGGAGTTAGAAAACCTAGGAAAGAGATCAGGAGTCATAGATGCAAGCATCACCAACAGAATACAAGACATAGAAGAGAGAATCTCAAGTGCAGAAGATAACATAGAAACATTGACACAACAGTCAAAGAAAATGCAAAAGGCAAAAAGCTCCTAACCCAAAACATCCAGGAAATCCAAGACACAATGAGAAGACAAAACCTAAGGATAATAGGTATAGAAGAGAGTGAAGATTCCCAACTCAAAGGGCCAGCAAATATGTTCAACAAAATTATAGAAGAAAACTTCCCTAACCTAAAGAACGAATGCCCATGAACATACAAGAAGTCTACAGAACTCCAAATAGACTGGACCAGAAAATAAATTCTTCCCATCACATAATAATCAAAACACCAAATGCACTAAACAAAGAAAAAATATTAAACGCAGTAAGGGAAAAAGGTCAACTAACATATAAAGGCAAACCTATCAGAATTATATCATTCTTCTCAGCAGAGACTATGAAAGCTAGAAGATCCTGGGCAGATGTCATACAGATTCTAAGAGAATACAAATGCCAGCCCAGGCTACTATACCCAACAAAACTCTTAATTTTGGAGAAAACATGATATTCCATGCCAAAACCAAATTTATATAATATCTTTCCATAAATCCAGCCCCACAAAGGATAAAAGATAGAAAACACCAACACAAGGAGGGAAACAACATCCTAGAAAAAAGCAAGAAAGCTATCTTTCAACAAACCCAAAAGAAGATAGCCACACAAACATAATTCCACCTCTAACAACAAAAATAACAAGAAGTAACAATCATTTTTCCTTAATATCTCTTAACATCAATGGACTCAATTCCCCTTTCAAAAGACATAGACTAACAGACTGGATACATAAACAGGACCCAGCATTTTGCTGAATACAGGAAACACACCTCAGTGACAAAGACAGATATTACCTCAGAGTAAAAGGCTGGAAAATAATTTTCCAAGCAAATCGTCCCAAGAAACAAGCTGGAGTAGTCATTCTAATATCAAATAAAATCAACTTTCAACCAAAAGTTATCAAAAAAAGATAAGGAAGAACACTTCATACTGGTCAAAGGAAAAATCTACCAAGATGAACTCTCAATTCTGAACATTAATGCTCCAAATGCAAGGGCACCCACATTCATAAAAGAAACTTTACTAAATCTCAAAGCACACATCACACCCCATACAATAATAGTGGGAGAGTTCAACCCCCCACTCTTAACACCCCACTCTCAGCAATGGACAGATCATGGAAACAGAAACTAAACAGAGACACAGTGAAACTAACAGAAGTTAAGAACCAAATGGATCTAACAGATATTTATAGAACATTTCATCCTAAAAATATTAAAATCATGTTCTACAAACATCATGGAAATATTATTGACAACTCTTCTCCTTGTGCTTGAAATCAGCATTTTCTTAATGTTTAGCTTCAAAGAGTTTTTGCTATTTTGAAATTTTTAAAATATACTTACTGATAAAATAACTTCTGTCCTGGAAACACTGATAATCTTTTTAAAGTAAACCTATAGTAGACAATATACACAGATATATAATGTATTTTAAATAGTCTCTCACTAGGTCATGTAGTATTATATAAGGGTTTTTAAATATATTTTGTAATGATTTATTTTTAATATTTTATGCTCTTTAATATACTTAATTCCCCCAAAATTTTCTGTATATTTTGAAACAATTTAGTATTCAACATTATATATAGGATCCTCAGTTATGGATAGTATTAAATGTTCATTAATGATATTTTTAGGGTATGAAAAATATGAATATAAAAGTTGAACAAATTTTTTATCTATAATTTGACTCTCAAAATACTCAAAATTATTAATATGTTTGATGTATAAAATGCATTTAAACAATAAAATATTTAAGAAAAAAAGAGATCTGCCTGAGGTGCTCTTATTATGACCACAGCCATCATCCTAAGTCAAATCCAAAGCTCACTTTTCCGTAAGATTTGTTTTTGTTTGTTTTTGTTTTTGAGACAGGGTTTCTCTGTGTAGCCCTGGCTGTCCTGGAACTCACTTTGTAGACCAGGCTGGCCTCTAACTCAGAAATCCGCCTGCCTCTGCCTCCTGAGTGCTGGGATCAAAGGTGTGCGCCACCACACCCAGCTTTCCATAAGATCTTAATGTTTAAAGATCCCCAACTCCTTTGAACTTCTATAACATGACTAGCTGTTGTTAATGTCTTAGAAAATACTTGTTATACATGAAACTTTAGTGAACTACAACTCAACTTGTCAGTGCTTATCTGAGACTCTTGATATATATATCAACTCAGATATATATATATATATATATATATATATATATATATATATATGGAATACACAGACACATATTACAATGTAAAAGAATCAGAGTGCCTCTTCCCACCCAACTTTTATACCTGCACCTTAACTTTTAACTAGTCATATTGTAATATAAAAGAACAATGTGTGTGTATGTGTGTGCATGAGCCTTGTGTACATACATGAGTATATGTTGACCCTGATATAGTGTAAGAGGAATGACCAAGTTTTTAGATGCTACATATGATATTTAAATGTGATCACAAGTATGCACACATTTGATGGAAGATTATATGTACTAATAGTTCACTAAGAGAGTACATGTGTGTGTGTGTGTGTGTGTGTGTGTGTGTGTTTGTCTGTCTACTTACCCATGTATCGACCTACCTAAGGTCGTGGGCAAATTAATCTCTCCATGCCTGGTTATCCCCAGTTGTGGAAAATAATGGCATATAATATGGTTTATTTTAAAATTTAATGATCAAACCCTTAGACTAGTATTAGATGCATAATAACACAGTCAGTAAGTATTAATTATATTTTCATATCACATGTGCAACACACTATGTACTTTCTTGTAAAAATCAGTTATAAAAATATATTAGGAAGAAAACCAGGAATGTTGGTTGTATTAAAATGATCTATTAGTAGTAGTTCAGATACTAGAGGCAGAGGTCAATGGGTCATGAGTTCCAGTGAACTCCTACATAATGAACTCCTACCTCAACACCAAACACAATCCTGTATGTTCTAAGTTATCTCAAATATGAATAAGCTACTAGGTTTTCTAACATATAAACATGAGGGGAGGACTTGTCATTTTCTGTAACTTATCCATTTGCTACACACAGGCCTCAGACTTAAAAAGAGATGTGGTTATTTCATTCAACACTATCTCTCAGTGCAATAGGAGCAGATGGAATCACTTGTTGCTATTTAGGTGCCTCTATTTCTAGACATGATTCACTGGTTTTGTCTCTGAATACTTACTGTAAGTCCTAGGGTACGCTTTGCTACAGCAGGAATCTAATGAGAAGAGGATGAGCAAGGCTAGAATAACTTACACATTTACAATTTAGAGTATAAGAGCCACAAGAGCATCAAACCTGCTGCCTGGAACTAACCTTGTACCTAGAGAAGCTGCTCATAGTCTCTCAGATCTTCAGCATGATTTCTAGAACAGGGTTGTTACAAGGACCAGTGGGATTAATACATACAGTAACTTGTAATAGTACCTGCCACAGAGGAGAGGCAGAAGCCTATCCTTAAAACTGTTTGTAAGGGAAACGTCAGTACAAAAAGTAGAATGCTTGATTTACACTCTTTATTTCATATTCTCAGTAGATAATAATAAAGGTTCTCTCTATTAACCTAGACAAAAGGATAGCATGCAAGCAACAGCTCTCATTGGGTCCCACATACCACTTGTTTAAAGAGCCAAGGAATCAAACAGCTCATACTACTTACATCACACGGAAATAACTCTAAAGTTCTCTTCTTATTAATACAGAAAAAAGAACATCCTTCAGGAGAAGTCTATTATCGTACCTTGCAAGCTGTTCTTCCATTTACAGAGCCACAAAATCAAATGCCCTCAGAGCCCACATGCCCTATTATATTCCTTTGTTTGTGATATCATCCTATTAATTTGTAAAACAAAAATAATCTAGAGCGATGTTTCTCGAGGGAAAAAGAGGTAACATTTAGTTCAGAAAAGCCTAAGACACAGTATATTGTTAAAAAAATGATTACGATGTCACAAAAGACTCTAGCTAGTGATGTTAATGAGAAAATGTTGGTAACTGGTGAAAAATATGCATGAAAATTGTTGGCAACTACCAATTTAAAAGAAATACATTGATTTACTGGTGGGCAGGAATATGGGAGGCTGTAAATGGACCAGGTGTGGTGCTGCAGTCCTTTAATCCTAGCACTAGGGAGGCAGAGGCAGGTGGATCTTTGTGAGCTTGAGTCCAGCCTGGTGTATACCATGAGTTCCAGGACAGCCAAAGGCCATAGTGAGACCCTATCAGGGGCAGGGACACTGGTGGAGAGAAGCAATGAAATCACAATTACAAGAGGATAAAGCAAGTGCCTAAGAGGAAACTGGTGCTTCCTTTAAACAGCACCATTCCTTTCCGTTTAAAGACTCAGATGGGAGATGCTAAAAGTTTCCTGTAGACTACATGGCTGGAGACAGACAAGAACAGCCATTCCTTCCTACAGTATGGTCTAACTAACCTTGTCATTTCTACCCACGATGTCTCCTAAAGCAATACGCTGCTGTCTTGCCATACTCTTCAGTTAGCTTGCCTCATGGGCCGACAAATTAACTATTGAAAATTAAAGCCATAATAGTTCCCCCAGATATTACTACTGGATAAAATCATGTATTTAAAAATATCCCCAAAGAATCATTTTGACTTGCAAGAAATCAAACAATGACTTAAAAGCTTATCCTACTGATAGTCATTTAACTGAAATCCAGGTCATATAAATTATATGGTACCTAGTTAATTAAATTTTATTGCAAGTCTGTACAAGTAACAGCTTTAAAGTAATACTTTGATGAAAAGTGAGAAAATAACAAGGGGAAAGATTTGCAATCCAAAGCCAATGGAGGTTTAAGTCAGTAGCCAATAGATTCATCAGTTCACTAATTTGCATGCCTGTCATGAGAGACATGCTCAGTGACTGAGACAGGTTACAAAGTCTCTTTTGGAAGAAATTTGAATATGTTATGTAAAAAAATAAAGGGTACTTTTTTTCTTTTTCAAATGTGAGTACACTGTTGCTGTCTTCAGATCCACCAGGAGAGGGCATCAGATCCCATTACAAATTGTTGTGAGTAACCACATGGTTGCTGGGAATTGAACTCAGAACCTTTGGAAAAGCAGTCAGTGCTCTTAACTGCTGAGCCATCTCTCCAGCCCCTACTAACCCCATTTCTTTCTCTTAGGAAAACTTTTTAACCTGTTGGGCTTGGTAAACAACGGCTAAGGCTGTAGGGGAAGCAACGATTTAGTAAATGAGTGTGTCTGTATGGAACCGGCATTTGTGCAGTAACTGAGCATTTCACTTTAAAGAGATAACAAGGTCTGCGCCCAGAGCTGATCCCATGCTACTGCGCTCCATACCCAAATACTGCTGGGAGAGAGCTGGTCTCCCAGGAGTATGACTCACCTGTGAGCACAGGTAAGATCACCACTTCTGTTCAAATTCCTAGCCCAAGAAGGACCCGTCCAGAGCCATTAGGACACAGGAAACATGGAACAGACCGGCAGAGGATCCTCTGCACCCTGGAGTGCCACAGCTCTTCATACCCAAATTCCTCCCAGAAAAAAACTGGTCTCCCTGGAGTACTAACACACAGGATTGCAGGAGTGACAAGCCACAGTCAGAGACAGCAAAACCAGCTAACACAACAGATAACTAGATGGCGAGAGGCAAGGGCAAGAACATAAGCAACATAAACACAAGGATAGTTGGCATCATCAGAAACCAGTTTTCTCACCACATCGAGACCTAGATACCCCAACATACAAGAAAAGCAAGACTCTGATTTAAAATCACATCTCATGATGATGATGATGATAAGGGACTTTTGAAAGGACATAAGTCCCTTAAATAAATACTGAACACAGGTAAACAGCAAGAAGCCCTTAAAGAGGAAACACAAAAATCCCTTAAAGAATTACAGGAAAACATAAACAGGTGAAGGAGTTGAATAAAACTGTCTAGGATCTAATATTGGAAATAGAAACAATAAAGAAATTACAAATGGAGACAATCTAGAGTTAGAAAACCTAGGAAAGAGATCAGGAGTCATAGATGCAAGCATCACCAACAGAATACAAGAGCTAGAAGAGAGAATTTCAGGTGCAGAAGATAACATAGAAAACATTGACACAACAGTCAAAAAAAAATGCAAAAAGCCAAAAGCTCCTAAACCAAAACATCCAGGAAATCCAGGACACAATAAGAAGACCAAACCTAAGGATAATAGGTATAGAAGAGAGTGAAGATTCCCAACTTTAAAAGCCAGTAAATATGTTCAACAAAATTATAGAAAAAAACTTTCCTAACCTAAAGAAAGAGATGCCCATAAACATGCAAGAAGTCTACAGAACTCCAAATAGGCTGTACCAGAAAAGAAATTCTTCCCATCACATAATAATCAAAACACCAAATGCACAAATCAGAGAAAAAATATTAAAAGCAGTAAGGGAAAAAGGTCAACTAACATATAAAGGCAGATCTATCAGAACTACAGCCTTCTCAGCAGAGACTATGAAAGCTAGAAGATCCTGGACAGATGTCATACAGACCATATCTTGCATCAATGGGAGGGGAGGTCCTTGGTCCTGTGAAGGCTTGATGCTCCAGTGTAGAGGAATGCTATGGCGGTGAGTCGGGTGGGAGTAGGTGGATGGGTGGGGGAGCACCAACATAGAGGCAGGCTAAGGGGGATGGGATAAGGGTTTGCAGAGGGGAAACCAAGAAAGGGGAGAACATTTGAAATGTAAATAAATAAAATATCCAATTTAAAAAAGGGGAGATAACAAATGTAACAAGTTGAGTAAGGGGTTATTACATATTGAACATATGGTTAATTACATAACATTCTAATCACCCCATCAAGTGATTCATCAAGTATGTTCTCATGGCATGCAATTTCTTACTTGGGGTATTATGTTAATACTCAAGAGTTGCATTTTGGAGCATTTCTGGTTTCAAATCATGGGGTGCCCATATCACCATAGTATGGATAATGAGAAGCTGTTCCTAATAACTATAACAGCTAAGGGCAGTCCTTCCCAACAGTCATACTACACGGTCATATCCTAACTGCTGTCTGTTACTATCACCATTTTATAGATAGATGAGAAAACTGAGACTTAAGGAAACAAAACTGAAATGTGGCCCAGAGCACACAGATGCCATGCGGCAGCACATTGGGAGCTCAGTCTGGTTTCCTGACTGTAAAAATCAGCTCCCAAGCACTATATCCGCTCACACTGGCAAATCGACCAGACTGTGTGCATAGACACTGATAGCTGCATGGGAATGGACAGTCATGTGCTGCTGACAGGAATGCTAACTAGTATACCTTCTCTAGAGGTCAGCTGCTGTGATCACGTGCCAGACAGTGTGTTTAAAATATGGGTTGGAGAGTTGCTTCAGCAGTTAAAGGACCTGAGATCAGCTTCCAGCACTCAGTTCAGGTGACTTTCACCAGTCAGGTGCCTCTGACTCCAGCTCTAGGGCATCTGACATTTCTTCTGATCTCTGGAGACATCTGTACACTTGTGTGTATAAACTCACATACATGCACATGATTTTAGAATGACAAAGATAAAAATGAAATTCATAATGAAGGCACTGTAGGCACAGAGCTCTATACAGAGACATTTGTCCCTCAATTGTTTATTATGGGGAAAAATTCTATCAAAATCTGTGTGTCCAGAAATGTATCCATTTCTCTTTGGCTTTCCTAGTTGGTAGCCTATCGTTTTTCATAATAAGCCCAAGTAATCTCTTTTTATGTTTGTGATATCAGTTTTAATGTTTCTTTCTCTTTTCTAACCTTGAGTCTTTTTTTAAAAAAATCAAATTGTAATATTTTATTATTTTCAATGTCATCCAGGCAGTAAGAAGAATCCCTTAAAGGAATATGAAGAGCAGAAACTGTAATGTTCATACATGGTTTTGAAGGATGTGCTTGTAATGATTAAAGGAATTTTAAAGTAAAAACAAGGAGTCTAACATTTTAAGTTATCTTTAGGTGAGAATTATAGATGTTTTCATTATTATTTTACACCTTTTCTATGTTTTACAAATGTGATAAAATATGCCAAAATATCACACTGCAATTTTAATTTTAAAAGATAGGTTGAAGTAGTAAAAAATAATTGATAGCATTAAGAATATCCCCGTTTATTGAGTGAGCCCTTCATGTGGTCTTGGACAGACTAAACTCACGACTTCTATGCTACTCCAGGTACTTGTTTTGTCTTAGCAAAACCAGGAACATTTCATCTATAAAGACCATTTATTGTACATTTCAAGTTGTTTATAGCTGTACTAGTCATCTTAAAATTATAACTAAACTCCCAGAAAGTAATGCCTAAAATCAACTCAATCAGGCCAAAGAAAATGACACAAATATTTAAAAAGTGTAAGTTGCAGTGAGATGGCTTCAATTATATGAGCAAACCATTCAATGTAAGTGTATGAAACAATTAAAATAAATTATGAAGTAAAAGCCAAGTCTGAAACAGAGTAAATCTCAGAAGAGGATAAAATGAAGCCCACATAATTTTGAATAGGAAATGAGTACAGATGACTAAGAATAAAAACTAATTTTAGCTTCATCCTAAAAGACATAAAGTAATAGATTTAAAGGATTTTTGAAAAATCTAAAAATATAAGCTTGCAAATTTGTAACAATAAAAGCTTGATTTTACAAAAGTTTTACATCTGACAACTTCAAATCCTCCCAATACAATTAAAAGTCAGGGATTAAACAAAAAGCAAAAGAAAACCTCCTGTCCAATCAAACCAATGATGCTGTTAAGTGTGTCTTAATGCTTTGTATCGTGTGTGTGTGTGTGTGTGTGTGTGTGTGTGTGTGTGTAGTGCTTGTGAATGTCAGAGGTCACCCGTGAGAGATAGTTTTCTCCCTTCACTCTGTAGGTTCTTGATTTCGGACATCAGGCTTGGAAGCAAGCACCTTTGCATACCGAGCAGTCTTATCAGCCCTCATTTATTATTTTGTCCCAGTAAAAGCAAGGCTACAAAGTAGATAGTGTTTGATGGTTTCATGGGTAGGAACAGAAATGAAGTTAAGCTTCTTACTAAGGATGAGACCAGAACTGACAGGGCTAGGGCAGGCTGATGTCAGAGGCCGCATATGACTGACTTTCCCATACAATACAAACCTTCCTTCTTCAACCTATGTATCTTAACCAGATGTGTCCAAACTTCTGACACAGTAACACATACATTATTAGCAGAGCTTGAAAACTACAAAGTGGAATTACCAAAACCAATGAACAAAACCCTTTATGTTTGAAGCAAATCTACAGTGTTGTGCTGGGCTCCATCCTTAGCGATCCTGAGTCTTGTGTTGGATAGACCTACCCAGTCACTGACTTTTTAGGTACAAGGTTGCCTTGCTACCATCTAGTTTCACAATGCAGAGCTGATGTCATCTGTAAATTAGAGAAAGTGAGTGACAGCATCACTAAGGAGTAGCTACTGACAGAGAAAACCCTGTCACTGACATGAGTCAACATAAAAGCTCCTGGCATTTACCACACCTCGCACAAACGACACTCTGCAGAACTATGTACATCTCGGTCACCTGGACCATCAATTTATATGTGCACACTACAGTGCTCACTTGAGGTCACAGGACAACCTGTGAGAGCGGATTCTCTCCTTCCACTTTGTTGGTCCCATCAATCAAATCCAGGTCTTCAGGCTTGGCAGCAACCTTACCAACCCAACTGTCAAAGATTTTTAAAGTTAATCTTTAATTAAAGCACGATGAAATCAACCTTCTTGTTTGTTTGTTTGTTGTTTGTTTGTTTTTCGAGACAAGATTTCTAGGTGCAGCTCTGGTTGTACTGGAACTTGCTCTATAGACCAGGTTGGCTTCGAACTCAGAAATGCATCTGCCTCTGCCTCCTCAGTGCTGGGATTAAAGGTGAGCACCACCACTGGCCAGCAGCTTTCTTATTCTTTGCTCAATGGGTTTACATATCAATTCAACTTGTGGTAAAACATGTATTCTTTTCTATCACTATGTTTAGAGATACATTCTTAAACCACAGACACAAAACAAATTTTTACTGAGCTATTCAGTAAAAGCATTATGATATTGATATTAGGAAACACAAATGCCTGAGAGCAGGAGGATGATTACATAAAATAACATTTTAAAAATGAAAATATTTGCTGGGCGTGGTGGCGCATGCCTTTAATCCCAGCACTTGGGAGGCAGAGGCAGGCGGATTTCTGAGTTGGAGACCAGCCTGGTCTACAGAGTGAGTTCCAGGACAGCCAGGGCAATACAGAGAAACCCTGCCTCAAAACAAAACAAAACAAAACAAAAAAACCAAAAACCAAAACAAAAAAAAAAAATTGAAGTACATACAATCAATACAATGAATGAATCCTTGATGTACATTATTCTAGGAACCAGAAGGAGGGATTCAACTCTTTAAACAATATAACTCCACATGGGGAAGTGGTCTGCCTTCTTAAAAACAAACTCCCAAGAAGGACGATGCCGCTGTGCTGTTCCACCTTAACAGTAACAGGCAAATCTATGGTAAAGTTATAGTGACTTTAATACTGTCACCACAGGGATGCAGCACGGCTACCTTTGAAACCGTCATCCTACCATAGTTAACTGGAAAGGAACTGCTGCAAACCTATGAGGCCGATTAGTACTTAGAACACACTAAGCTTTTCTGGAATATTCGGTACCGTGCAGGTCAAACTCCAGGCTCTCAATGGTTAAAAACTAAACCTGGAATCTTCCTTCAAGAAATGTTAATTATTCACTCATTTGTTACTTTTCTTCCTAATACAAACAATACCACATGACTGCCACATGCCACAGACACTGGCCCACCCACTCTGGTTTCTAGCCAAGAGTCCTAGGACATGGCTCTCCCTCTGTGCTATCTACTTGAACCTAATTTTGAAGCCTTATACGAAATCTGAAGTTTTTACTTCTTTGCTTACAGTGCTTAAGAGATTTCCATTAAGCATTATGGTCTATCTGTTAGTGAGAAGTCCTCCAGAGGTTAGGGCTCTTGCTCTACACCTAAGTAATTATTTAATAATGAAACAGGAGTATACCAACTTTAAATGAGCAACAGCTGGCAGATCAGTTTATAATTGTACATTCCAACATTAAAAATATTTCTAAAACAACTCAGTCAACATCTTTTTTTTCTTCAAAAACTTCAATCAGAATACAAAAGAATTGCAACTCTCCTACACGTAGAAAGCAAATCACCAAGCATATACTGACAGCAACACTTTTAGATATCTGCAGTAGTTAAATGCAAGAACCATGGAACTCGGCTAGAGTAACAAGGTAATTCAATTTTGGACTAGAAAAAAACGTTTTAAAGATAATTTTATATTAACCACTTGGGGTTCAATTTGGCAGTTGTAACCCATTAAGATGTCTCCAGAGAGGCCCCAAATATAAAACAGGATATTTTTGTTGTGATCATTTAAAAAGGTGGTAAAAGGAAGTGAGTAATAAAAGCCCCACCACCACCCCCCACCACACAAACATTCCAAGTTTCTATTTTCCATTGCACCAAAATAGTTCCATTAGACTTTCATGGTTAAATAGAAGTTAAAAAATATATTGATCTCTTTGTTGTTAATCACCTGATTATGGGGTCCAAGTCAGTGCTCAGAACCCTGGCTGCAGTAGGTCCCCAACTCAAGCCCCCACATAGCAAAGAGAAAAGAAAATGCTTATTTGTTTATAATGTTTCCTCTTTTGTTTTGTTGCTTATTTGGAGACAAGGGTGCAACCATTATAGCCCTGACTAACCTAGAACTTGCAATAGACACCAAGCTGGCCTGGAACTCAAGAGATCTGCCTGCTTCTGCCTCCCAAATGTTGGGACTAAAGGCATGTTTACTCTTCTTAATGGTCAGATACTAGAAGAATTGCAACTTACTATGAAAGTAAAAGCAACTCTTCAAGAAAAATATTCAAATATTTCAAGTCATAAATTCAGATTCAATCAAACAGGTTATTTTTGACGTCTTTATGGTGCTGTCAAGTGAATAGATTTACATTGCTGATGTGCAAGAACAGAAGGAAATGTCTGAAAAATGCATGGGCTTGGGCTTGGGCCATCTATTCAGAAGTCAGAAACTACCAAGATTTAAGAAACTGTAAGTAAAATCAATTGCTTATACGTGTAAGAGACTACACAAACTTAGGTTATACCCTTGTACCCATGATTTTGTTTGATACATCCTCCTCTCCAGCCCTGGCTGGCCTCACACTTAGGATCCTGTTGTACTAGCCCAGGGCTGGGATCACAGGCATGTGTCCCACTGCTTCTAGCTGTAGTCTTTTTAAATGGCTCTTGGAAAGTCAAAAAAAAAAAAAAAAAAAAAAAAAAAGTGAGGTACGTCTGTCTCCTGGTTTCTGTTTATATTTGAAGTAGAGTCGAAAATCTCAATAAGGCAATGAGTGAAGAACTGTACAACTTTCTCAGATTTCTAAATATACAACACTTAGGCCCAATTATCTCTTCATCTATTCTAAGGCGGTTAAAAAAAAAAAACTGAATCAATAAGCATCTGATGGAGCTGGAGATACTCCAAGACAGTCCTGCAACCAATAGGAGAACTTTCCCTAAATGTGGATTACGGCTTCATCTCTTTATCACAAAACTGAGAACACAAACCCCAGTGTTAACGGATACCCAAAGCAGCAGGAGACCCAGAGTAATCAGTGCTTGGAAGCAACCGCTGTTTGTAAGGATTTTCAGAGACAATAAAGGATGATAAAACAGTGTAGGGAGGAAAAGCGGGATTCATTTCTCCAAGTTAAGTAACACCTTGTAGCTCACAGGGAGTTAAAAATGAGCCCAGCCGAAATGGGCGCGGGCTTTGGGTAGGAGGCTGAGGACGGGGGATCAGGCGAAGGGTGAAAGGTTGGTTTCCCTAGGACTCGCCAGAGGACGGGCGGAGAGATGGCTAATGAAAGCGAATGGCTGGAGCTGGATAGAGATGCCGGGTGATGCCTCACCCCACGAGCGCGCGAGGGTCCGAGCGGCAGGATCACAGCCGTGGGTCCGTTTCCCTCGGCGGCGCCCGGGCCCGCCTCCATGTTCGCTGGCCCTGGCCCTCGGGCGGGCGGGAGCTACTGGACCGGCGTTCTAGGCCGCCGGGCCCGGCCTCCCCTCGTCGAATTCCCCACGGGGGCTGGCGCCGCCCGCGGGCAGGATGCGTTCGGCTTTCCCGCTCAGCGTTCCGGGCGGCGGGCGCTGCGCCACTCGACCTCGGGGGTCGGAGCCGCCTGGGCCTGGAGTTCCCTGAGCGTGGCCGCTCTGGCTCTGGCTCTGGCTCCGGCTCCGGCGGATCCTGAGCTCCGCTCTCGGGCGCGGCCTCCCCTGCCCCGCGGGCCTCCCGCGCCGCTCGCTCGGAAGCACACCGCACTGAGGGCGACGAGGAAAGGCTAGCGCGGCCATCCCGACCCTCCTCACACCCCGCGGGCCTCCGTGCCACCCACCTGCAATGTCTTCTCCGCAGCCATCACGGCATGCTCTGGAAGCCGGGCTGGCCCCGGGCCCCCTCCGCCAGGCGGCCGCCTCTCGCCTTAGCGCCGGGCCGCCGCGGCCGCCGCTAGGGCTCGGGCCGAGCGGGACGCTCCCCCATGCTGCCGGCTCGCCCGCACGCCCGGCGGACTGCACGCCAGGGCCGCGGCTCTCAGGCGCCCGGTGGCTCCGCCGCCCGCCGCCCCGCTCCTCGCTCGCTGCCTTGCTCGCCCTCTTGCCCGTCCGCCCGCCCCAAGCCGCTGCAGCCACTGCGTACCGCGTTCCTCCCCTCCGCTCTCTTGACTTCCTTCGCTGCCACTGGAGCGGAGCTTGGCAAACCAGCACCTGCTGCTGGAGAACGCCGAGAACTGAAACAGGAAACCCTAAGCCAGGGGGGGAAACCCGGGAGGCTTGGGGAGGGGTGAGGGAAGCTGCTGGGACCTGTCGGGCTCTACCCTAGCCTCCTCCCTGCCCGTGCATTCCCCTCCCGGCCCAACCCTAGGGTAGGGTCCCTAGTCCCCTCCCCAACAAGAACTCTGGTCCCCAGCCTTGCCCCCGAAGGCGCCTCTTGTGCTGGCCACAACATCTCCACCTTGCACCAGCCCAGATCATGCCTCGGGCAGCCAAGGAAATCCAAGTGTTGCTTTCTAGGGGCATGTTATTTGTTTGTTGACTTATTATTAATACCTTGAAATGGTGAGAGGGGGCAAACAAAACACCACACCCTGCGTAATAAAGACCACTAAAGGAATTTAAACAAATGAAGCTGTAGGGAATTCACCCTTTGGGAAGGGCTTCCTTCAGCTAGGAAACCGGCTTTGCTGGAAATGGCAATCAACGTCAGAATTGAGGTTAAACCCAAGATGAACGCAGATCACTTTAGGTTGGGTGCAGGCAGCCCTGTGCAAAGGTGAACACCTGTGAATAGCCCTGAGCGCCGAGCGTTCCCGTTTCAGAGAAGTGAACTACACCTAGAGCAATCTAGGTCAACTTCTCAGAAACGCTCCCACCTCTTACTCACCTGCTTATGGAAATGTTAAAATCAAAGCCTTACTTCTTGCCCTTGCAGGCTGCATCTAATTCTGAAACAGGAGGAACACTATGCCATCCAACATAAGTAGTTTACTTATCTCGTGAAATCATCACCATAGCCAGGTGAGCAAACTATTAGGATCCAGTTTATCGTCAGACTAGTTCTAAAAGTTTATACAACTTAGATTAGAGGAAAGATCCCTATGTGTTTGTCTCAGGGCTGGCCTACGACGCCTTTGGTTACACGTTTCACCTTTATTAGAATTGTTTCTTGCCTTTCTGAATTGTTTTCAATAGGACGTAGATCATTTAAGCCCGGATCCCTGGCTACTCAATGTTCTAGTATTCATGATGCTTATTGAAGCTCAAACTGTATAGTTTAATGTTTCTTTCCTTTTACAAAACCGAAACCCGCCTTCATAGCTCCGTGGAGCAGCACATCTATCCCCATTGCATCTGTTTTGCACTTTTTTTTTTTTTTTTTGGTTTTTTCGAGACAGGGTTTCTTTAAGTATCGAGGAGGTCCCAGCTGAATGCATCCTTCATGTGATGCCCATGGACAGTCTCAGCCTAAGAAAGCAGAGTGTCTTACTTAGCCTATTCTCTACTTTTGGCAGACCAATTTGGGGGCCTATTCAATAAGATTGCAGACAGGAGGTTGGCGTCTGTGGGCCACAGTTTTAGTATCACTTTGGGGACCCCAGGAAGACTAGCAATTTGCTCTCTGCAGCAGGTCAGATTTTTTTTGGCAAGAAGGATAGACTAGAATACTCTGGGAAAGCTGCCCCTGTACACTCCGCCAAACCTACAGATCTCTGGAGCAGGACTAAGAGAGTGGCAGGGACTTAGAAAGAATTTGGCTGGCAGACAACAGTAAGTAGCAACCTTCTGACATGACTTTAGTGACACCAGGAGGTTTCTCCATTCTTAATGCACTGCCTGCACAGCCTTCTTATTCTTCAGTTGACTCAGCCAAATCCCAGTGAATGTATATTAAGCATAGCTGAAGATCAGGAGCACTGTGTTATGTACTTTGGAGATAAGATGAATATCAGTTGTAAAAGCTACTAGTTATTGGATGACTGTGAAATTCCAAATACTAGTCTTTTCGTGAGCTTTCGTGTTTAATGCCCCCAAAACCCGTGTAGAGGAGAGCCTGCCAATACCCCTCCCCCTCCCTTTGCAGATGAGAGAACCAACACCAGAATTACAGTCAGCAGATAACCAAGAGCGCAGGATCTACAGCTTAGGCAGTTTGGCTCGAGAATTAGGAGCTGTTTAAAAAGAAGATGTAATAATCACCCTGATTCACATTGTTGTTTAGCTGGGGAGATAAGAACACCCAAAGAAAACCCTGAGCTTTGCAAAGGGAAATCTGAGGCAGATTGTGACGGGTGAATAGTATTCTGATGAGTTGTAGATAACAAAGATCGTGTCCAAGGACAGCACTGATGAACAGCCCAGGCGATCTGGGGAACAGAGATTCAAAGAAAAAGGCTGGAGAGGAAAAGAAGGGCAGAATCATAGACTGTGTGAAAACAGAAAGGGGGAAGAGGGAGGCATGGAAGAGAGAAAGGAGAGAGGTACAGATGGTTATTTGGCTCTGGGTAGCCCACTAACAAGTGGAGAATCTGTGACAGGTTTCAGAAGGTCAGCTAGAAACCCTCATTTTGTAGGTAGACAAGACTATACTCACTGAATGGTCAGAAGGGAATGGGAACCAAATGCTGAGGCTCGCATGGTAGAACAAACCTGAACTAGTGATGTGAACGGCAAGGTAAGAGAGGAGAGGAAGAGACACGTTAATTGTTAAGTGTAAACCCCAGAGGCCTCCTGGATATCTGGCTATTCACTCAGTGGGGTGGGGTAAGGGTGGGAGTGTGGGAGTGAGCCGTCACGTGAGTGTAGTGTGAAACCTGAAGGAAAGGCAAAGGATGGGAGGGACGGAACAACTTCTAAAATCCAGAATTATTCTGTTTTAAATGTGCAGAGTGTCACAGTGTTATCTGTGGGAGATAGTTTAGTATATAGATTTATCTGCTAATGAAAGAAAAAGATGGAAACTTAACATGGTCTCCATTACACAGCAACCAGGTAAGGTTGTTCATTTGTTTGTAAAACGGTGTTGAAAGAAAATTTCTAATAAAAATAAAATGCTTCTATGGCTCTGAGTTAAATAGGCTGTCTGAGACCCCATTTACATCATCCTCTTACCCCAAGCTGTACTTCCTGGTAAGGAGAGAGGGGTATACAGGAAGATTTTCACAGGTATAGAGGAAATCCTAGTACTGCAATGAAACATAATTTAATCTGAACTTGTCCTTTCGGTGAGGTAGGAGGTCAAACCCTACTTGTCTAGCAGTAAACTTTCCCTGGGCATCCGGCAAGTCGGGCCCCTTCTTGCTATCAGTTTTGGGGAGTGAATCTGTATTTTAGTTATGAGTTCAAGTCTGGACCTGGAATTGCAAGATGGAATTGAAATAGACGATCTCTTCAGAAAGAACGGATAGGGAAGGATGGTTGTGAGAGACGCTCTCCTTCCTAAAGTATGCTTTCAGATAGACTAGCACACTCCTAGATTGGAGCTTGAATCCTAAAAGATACAATTTTGGATGCCTGTCCCACCCCACTGTGGCTTGCCTTCATCAAGTATTTCCATTGGTCCCTCTACCTTACATAACAAGGCCAGAGGCTTCAAACAGTTTCAGGGTAAAAACTGTCACATCCTCTGGCAACTGCTTGCACTCAGAGGTCTCCTAGTAGTGTCCGTGGGACTTTCCTTATGGATCACTTATGGACCTGAAATTACACTTGGAATTGCGAGAGTTGTCTCTCGCTCATGTCATGCCTCCACCATTCCTGTCAAAATTCTTACCTTAGCCGAACGGACGGAGGTCAGTAGTTCCTCCAGTGTGCCTTCCTCTTCAGCTCTTGAGGAAGGCAACAATCCTTTCCTCTAGCTGACGTGACGGGGCTTCGTTCGCAGCTTCTATATCCTTTCGGAAATTCTGCAATTCCAACAACCTATAAATAAAACCTAGCTTCATTCACCCTCATTACTCCACGAAAACTATTTACTAAGTACATGCCCTGTGTAAGACACACAGGGGTACACAGTATGCTCTTGGCCAGTGAGTCTCGGGGGTGTGGCTACAGCTGCCTGTTAATGCTGCATTCTTAGGGAAGGAAACTAGAAGACGTGAGATAACGTGCTGCGGACCAATCCTGGGACTTCATTTTTCTGATGGGTGACCACAAGATTCCACAGCAGCTGTTTGACTCGTTCCTCCAGCATTTGAGGGAAGCCATCAAGGAAAGCCACCAAGGATCCACAGGAGCAAAGTTTTCTGTACGCCAGAGCCAGTGCCAGAGCCATGTGCTAGCTTTCTGAGCCTGGAATGGCAGCACCGTTTTTTACCACGTCTGGCAAACACGGGGGATCTGAGAGCAATGGGAGTATCTCTGCTATCTCCCGGAGAACAGGATTACAGTCTCACTGCAGTGTACACTGCTCAGAACTTTGAGAGGTTTTTCTCTCCAGGTGGGGATTTCAGGGGAATGGAAATGTCTTTCGCACCTCTGCAGTCACCTGCTCTCTGGGAAGGAAACCAGCACTTAGAATTGTAAATATGCAAAATCAAGCTAGCTGAAAACAGTTAGCTTCAAGGGGTCATATTGAAAGATCATTAACTAGTATTATTTGAAAATATAAAAAACAAAACAAATAAACAAAAATTAAATAGAGATGGCTTAAATACATGCTGATGGAAGGCTATTTAAATTGACATACTCTTCCCATTCATTGATTCTATATGCAGCTGTTAAAGAATAGAGTTGCTTTATGTCTACAAAATAAACCTCAAGATACATTGCTTAGTGAAAAGGGAAAGTAGAGAGTGCTTAGCTTTTGTGTGTGTGTGGGGGGAATCTATGGTTACATAAACATATGATAGCTCTGATGAACACACAACAGACTGGAGACACTAGTTAGTATGGGCAGAAGGACTGAAGAACTGGAAGGAAAGGGTAGACAGGAGATTTTGTTGTTCTGTGTACTTACAGTTTTTGAATTTTAAGTTGTATGTATAAATTCACCATTCAATAGCTGGGCGTGGTGGCACACACCTTTAATCCCAGCACTCATTATGTTAAGCAAAACAAGCCAGATTTAGAAAGACAAACATCACATTTTTCTCTTGTATGCTGAAACAAGTTTGAGATGGGGGAGGAGGGGAGGAAGGGAGAGTGGGAGATAGGGAGGGGGAGACAGAGATTCAAGAAGAAGGAGAACTATTTGGGGAGGCAGAGGCAGGCGGATTTCTGAGTTCAAGGCCAGCCTGGTCTACAAAGTGAGTTCCAGGACAGCCAGGACTATACAGAGAAACCCTGTCTCAAAAAAACAAACAAACAAAAACAAAAAAACAAAAAAACAAAAAAAAATTCACCATTCAAAAACACTATTTAAAAGACAATTTTTATTGATAATGTATCTTTTGGTTGGTACATTTCTACTGAATTCCATAAATAGTCAGGTGTTTTTAAAGTAATAGAAATAATTCCAACTTTACACATGGTTGGTGGGAATGCAAATTAGAATAGCCACAATGGAAATCAAGGTTCCTCAAAAAACTAAAAATAGAACTACTAAAGGACAAAGCTATTTCACCACCCAAAGAAATGAAATCAGCACAGTATAGAAATACTGATGTAGGGCTGGTGAGATGGCTCAGTGGGTAAGAGCACCCGACTGCTCTTCCGAAGGTCCAGAGTTCAAATCCCAGCAACCACATGGTGGCAGATCTGGCGCCCTCTTCTGGAGTGTCTGAAGACAGTATACTTATGTATAATAAATAAATCTTTAAAAAAAAAAAAAGAAATACTGATGTACCTGCAGAATTAGCCTAGGTGCCAATCAATAGGTGATATGGATTAAAAAAAATGCTGTATACACAATGTAGTATTAATTCACTCACAGTGAAGACCCAAATCGTGTTATTTGTAGAGAATCAGTTGAATGTGAGATCATTATGTTAAGCAAAACAAGCCAGACTTAGAAAGACAAACATCACATTTTTCTCTTGTATGCGGAAACAAGTTTGAGATGGGGGAGGAGGGGAAGAGGGAGAGGGGGAGGTAGGGAGGGGGAGACAGAGATTCAAGAAGAACTATTTGGGGGGAAGAAGAAGACTGGTGGGAACAAGCAAGGGCTTATCAAGAGAGGAAACGGGTAGGATCAAAGCACATTCTATGCCTGTATGAACATACCATAATGAATCCACTTAGTCGGTACAATTAATAGATAGTAATAAAAAAGAAAGACACTGTTCTCAGTGACAAGGATGAGGAAGTGCAGGAAGCCCTGTGAGTTGCACGTGTGGAGTCTGGGGCTTCCCAGCAAGGGAAAGATTTCCAAGATCATGTGGAAGGGGAGATCCCAAGATTGCTTAAAGATTCCCAGACAGAATTAATGGATTAGTCACAGTGCTTACAACTTAGTTGCTAAAACTCTAACCTCAGAGTCTATGAGGTTTTGTTTTTTTTTTTTTTTTTTTTTTTTTTTTTTTAGAAAGGAACTACTTTAAGTAAGGGAAACATTTGGGGGATGTTCTCATAGCCAGAGACTGGAAGGAGTGCTTCTAGATAAGCCCGGGGGCCACATGGCAGGTCAGATAGAGGTACAAGCAGACTGAACGCGGTGTGGTTTTTCATAATGCTCATCACCTAGAATTCTATTTGCTTATGCTAGTGTCTTTCTGCATTACAATGTAAGTCCCACTGCCCTGTCTTGCTCACAAAGGTCTTCAATTCTTTTGTCGTAGTAGGAATGTGGCAATAGAGTTAGATAGTTGGACACCCCAACATTCCAACCTGTGGCTATTTATTTCTCTTTGATCTGTTAGAAGGTAGCGAAGGTAGCGCCCATAGGAACTAGGACTCAGGATTGTAGCCTTTAAAAGAGAGGTCAAAGTAAAAAATTCAAATCCCAAAGCAAATGGGAAATCAGAAAACTCATCAAACATGGGGAAATGAGAGGAGGAGTTGACTACTGAAATATCAGGGGCAGTACAGGCAGAATAAGAAAGAGGAGGAAGGAGAGGAGGAGGAGAGCAAGGAGATGGAAGAAAGAGAAGAGGTGTGTTTGTGTGGGTGGGTGTGTGTGGAGGGGTAGAAAATGAAAAGGATGCCAATCAGCCAGCAAACAAATGTAAAGAAACTGTCTTAAAAACAAACAACCAAGTGTGCAGCAAGAAATGAGAAGTCAGCCTTGTAGTAAGGCTGCAACGCCAGGAAGTGCAGGATTATCAGTGGAACGTACTGGCTGCTGAGTCACCGTGGGACCGGAGACTTCTGCAGTAGTGGGGGTGGATCCAGTCACCCTGACTTAGGGTCTAGGTTGGCTTCAGAATCTAGGAGAGTGGGAAGATGAGTAAGCTTGGGGCTAATGTCAGACAGTTATGAGGGAAACAATCTAGATGGCTCTGAGCGCCCACTTTCAACCTTTGTGTAGAAGTCAGTGGGAAATTTACACTGTCAGTTATTTCTGTCTGAACACTGATATTCCAGGAGCTACCTGGCAAAAAGAGTCTAGAAACTAGCGACAGTGATCTATATCTGTAAACCCAGCACTCAGGAAACTGAGACAGCAGGATGCAAGTTCAAGGCCAGCCTGGGCTGCTTATTGAGATATTGTCTCAAAAAGCAAAACTATCTAGGAATCAGAGGTGAGGACTCCAGGCAGGTAGAAGAGGCGAGTCAGTCTAGCGAGCAAGTGCCACAGTCCTAGGATGGAAAGGACTAGTGTTAAAGAGGGGAACATATTGGAGGCATCTTGTGGATTTAATAATCATTTGTCAATCCCAGGTCAGGGATTGGGTGCAGGTGGCCCCAGAAGA
Organism: Mus caroli; assembly: GCF_978045245.1. NCBI lineage: Eukaryota > Metazoa > Chordata > Mammalia > Rodentia > Muridae > Mus > Mus caroli. The sequence continues at coordinate 50,153,275 of NW_028227266.1, forward strand.
CCTTTGTATGATACAGCTTGTGAGCGCTCGGAGTTAAAGGTACGGGTGGAGCCACTTCTGTGTCTCTGGGCCATGCTTTAGGTCTCCTTATCTGGGCCAATATTGTGGTTTCTTGGGAAGCTTCTTGGGCTCTTTAGTCATCAGACAACTTCTTCTAGCTTTTGAGTCTTATACACGGAACCTTGAAAGTTTACAAAGAAAGGCCAGGTCTCCTAAGCTATCCTTACAATATCTTCATGTTGTGGTATGTATGTGTTTCTGTGTGTGCATACGTGAGCCTAGAGATCAAGGTGAGGTGTTTTCTCCAGCTTTTTAGATGGGTGATGGGGATCCAGACTCAGGACCTTATGCTTGGTACTGAGGATTTTACTTACTGAGCCATCTCCCCTTCTCTTACGAAACCTTAGTTCTTTCTTTCTTTCTTTCTTTCTTTCTTTCTTTCTTTCTTTCTTTCTTTCTTTCTTTCTTTCTTCCTCTCTCTCTCTCTTTTTTAAGTGAGCATTGTGTGCTTTAGGCAATGTCTATTTTCTGATGAAGATCTTGCTAGAGGGAACCAAGAACCAGTGATCCTAGTGTGGATAGCTACAACTTACAGATAAACACAAGCTTTGGCAAGGATATTGAAAGGACAGTGAGCTGCTGCCATTGTGTGTTTCCATAAAACATGCTTCTGTAGACTCACACACACATTGGAGACAGTCTTTACAGACACTTCTGTTTTCTTATTAGTTGGTTCTTTGTGTTTAAAAGCAAGATCTGACATTTCCTGAGAGCCTCTGCAGTAAAGCTGATTACAGAAAGCTTAGCTGTGTGGAACCAGAGTTAAACCAGAGTAGGGGAGGATTGTACTTGCTTTAAACTCTGGGACCATTAAGCATTCTATTGTTCTCTTACATTATAATGGCTACATGCTCCTTGTAGAGAGTTTACAGCCATGCTGTTTCAAAAATATGAATCATGTTTTATCCATCACCTGGACAACCAATCACCTCCTACCTTTTCATCCTCACACCTTAGACCTGTATTTCACTGCCTTCTTTAATTCAAGCAAAGCAGTTTTGAGCACTGGCACTCAGCTCAGAATCACAAAATTAAATAACAACAACAAGAACCCACTCCACATCCTAAACTATGGTTTTGAAATCTGAGACACTGCCGGGCAGTGGTGGCACAAGTCTTTAATCCCAGCACTTGGGAGGCAGAAGCAGGCAGATTTCTGAGTTCAAGGCCAGCCTGGTCTACCAAGTGAGTTCCAGGACAGCCAGGGCTATACAGAGAAACCCTGTCTAGAAAAAAAACCAAATAAATAAATAACATAAAATCAAGCATCAAAGTTGCCAGAAACAGGGTCTCATTCTGTTATCTGTGGTCCCTAGAACTTGGTTTCCCAAATAGTCTGTATACAACAGGGATTCATTCAAACATTTGATGATTACCCAGTGTTCCAAGAACTGTTTATATATACCCTGACACCCTGGGGTCAACTTGAAAAATTCTAATTGAAGTAAGTTGCTTCAGTCTGTTCTGACAAGCTCATTTCCTATCATTCTTTGCTCATTCTCTACCGGTCAGGCTCTCCATATTTCTGCTGTTTCTCTCTCTGGAACACCCCTTCTCAAATGTCTGCAAGGTTTTCTCACTAATATTCTTCATGTTTCTGTTCAAATATCATCTGACTAGAGAAGATATACTATATAGCACCTTATTTAGAATATCATGCCACACTCTTCCTTTATATACATTCTGGTCATTTTCAGTCCCCTTAGCATAATGTGAAATTCTGGAATAGGAAAACCAACATAAAAATGGTAAATTGTACTGATAAGGATGAAATATCTTTATTTATTTATTTATTTATTTATTTTTTAAGGTTATAATTTTTTTTTGATTTTTAATATTTTTATTACATATTTTCCTCAATTACATTTCCAATGCTATCCCAAAAGTCCCCCATAGCGCCCCCCACTTCCCTACCCACCCATTCCCATTCTTTTGGCCCTGGCATTCCCCTATATTGGGGCATATAAAGTTTGCAAGTCCAATGGGCCTCTCTTTCCATTGATGGCCGACTAGGCCATCTTTCGATACATATGCAGCTAGAGACAAGAGCTCCGGGGTTCTGGTTAGTACATCATGTTGTTTGAAATATCTTTATAAGAAGCCGAATGGTTGTGTATGAGTAGAAGTTAGCTTATCTGTAGATGAAGAAGATGGAAAGCTTCTCTGGGCATGGTAGAAAGCAGAAAGAGGTGATACTTTGATCAGGACACAACGCAGGAAACCCAGACAGATGTAGATCCAGAAGCTCTTTCTTCAGCAAAATCTCCCATGGCCGTAAGAATGAGGCCAAGCAACAAGACAAGTCTTAAGAGTGAGCCAAAGGAATGAGATAATAAGCCGTGGGCTAGCCAGGTGTCAGCTGGCCCTCTCCCATCCCTCACTGCAGCTAGAAGTAGGCTGCCAAGCAAGCCTTACGTTGCACTGTGCAATCTCCTCTGGCTTCTGTAATGTAATTCTTTATGAGGACCTACTTTACTTCTTTCCAGATTAGTCTGTTTTTTGATTCTACCACATACTCCTCTAAAGAAATATTTTGTAAACTATGTGTGTGTGTGCACGCACACGCGTGCATGCACAAGCGTATTCTTCAGCTAGTATACCTACACACATGCCAAAGGATGCTATAGAAATCACTAATTGGGCTAGGCTGGCTGGCTGGCTGGCAAGTCCTCAAGATCCTCCTGTCTCCACCTCCCCAGCACTGAAATTACAAGCACACCCTACCACTCCCTAGCACGTCTACATGGGTTCTGGATATCAAACTCAGGTTCACATCTACTACACAAACACATGGAATATACAAATAAACCACTGGGCAAAAAGATGTATGAAACAGCTGGTACTCTGAAGAACCAATGTAGAGTACTACTGGGTTTCAAGGCTGGCTTGTGGCTGGTGGTGGGTGAGCTGTCTCTTCCAAATCCTCCCTGAGCTTCTTACTTAACAGATCCAGCCACATGAAGTACACTGCGGTGAAGCAAAAGGCAAGTCAAAGACATTCCAAAGAGTATTAACTTGTTAAGGATCCTTCCTAAGAAGAAGCATATTGTGCTAAGAAACTGAGAGAGAGAGAGAGAGAGAGAGAGAGAGAGAGAGAGAGAGAGAGAGAGAGAGAGAGAGACAGAGAGACAGAGAGAGACAGAGACAGAGAGAGACAGAGAGAGAGACAGAGAGAGAGACAGAGAGAGAGACAGAGAGAGACAGAGAGAGACAGGGAGACAAATAGACACAGAGAAAAAAGAAGATGAAGAGGGAGAGGGAGAGAGACAGGGAAAGGGAGATCAAAGAAGAGAAAAGTAGTGTATGGTCAATAGAAGTCTGGGAAGGGAAGGCTTTTGGTCCAAGTACAGGCTGGCTGCATTAAGTGGGTCATGTTCTCTCTCATTTGCCTTGGATTTTATATCTTTTCCATGTCTTATGTTGGACCAGCCTCCCTTCTTTATCTGACTTGTCTAGCGCTTGTAGACTTTTTTAGTTTGCATGTCTTTAGTGTTTCTGGTAAAACTGTATTGTCATTATCAAAGGTTTTGGACCCTTGTTTATGCGGACCGGCTGATCTCTCGTCTACACCACTCTTCTAATTAATTTGTGATACAAGATTTATGTCAGTGTTTCATTCTGCCCTTGTTAAACTCATCTATCTGTCTTAGATGTCCCTCTTCTAAGCTCTCAGAGTCTTGTGTGATCATTAAACCACATAAAAGTTGAACGTGTTCATCTAAATCACACAACAAAGCTAGGATTTAAACCTATGTTTGCAACAACGGTGCCTCACATGCCAAATAACATGACGCACATACACCGCTTAGGACAAACCTTGACCTTTAGAAAAATACTCAATAAATATTAGACTTGATGACAGACAACCTTGGTCACTGAGTAGCTTATAGTTAATAGAGGGCATGGGAAGTTTAGTAAATGAATAAGACAGAGGAACAAATTGAGTACCTGGGAGGATCTTAAGTGCTGCTGTGTTTCTCAAAAGGCTCTTTTGGTAACGTACCAGACATTTAGTAACAATGATAGTGACATCTTTCAAAAAAGTGAAAAGGAAGAGTAGGAATTTTTGAAACAGGGATAAATTCACTTTTAGACAGGTTGAACTTGAGAAGTGCCTGGGATGTTCGCCTGGAGATGAGCAGGAGACCGAACAAATGGCAGCAGATTCATGTTGTGACGTGGGCATCTTGTTTGGTTATTGCTTCAGCCTTCACATTACCTCTACAATACATTGTGCTATTCAGCCTCCTATTGCTGTGACAAACTACCCAGGACTCCCACTGGAAGTGCTTTTAGGTCTATCAGAAAGCAGAAAATCATTCAGGGAGCATGAGATAGAGCAAATCTGTTCAATTCATGACAGCCAGAAAGTAAGGCCAGAGAGGAGAAAGAGGCTGGAGTTCCAAGATGCCTTTCAAAGTTACTCTCTGAATGACGAACTTCCTCAAAGGAATGCCCATCTCCTAAAATAGTCACTACTCCCCTGTGACACTACTATAAGAATCCACCAATGGACTACTGCATTAATAAAATCAGATGATCCAATCACATCCAAAAGCAGCACCTCAGAGCATTGCTCCATCGGGAACAAAATCTTCAATGTACAAACTTGGGGGAGGCATTTCAAGTGGCAATGTACAGCCTCTTCTCCTCTACCACCATCTTGACGTAAACCCTTGCCTTGCCCTGTGTCTCACATTCTTCATCTGTCACATAAGTATACAAACAGCGTTTATCTTTTGAGTTTTCTGTGTGCCTTAGGGTAAATTTGTGTAAAAGTCTTAGAATGCATGTAGGTCAAGGAAAGCACAAAACTACAATATGTAGCAAGATTGCACTGGGGCAATGGAGTCCAAGGAGCAAAGGTCTCTAGAAGAAAAGTAGTTGTCAGGTGTTAAGTCGATGAGGAACTTCCAAGTATGTGATTTTTTTTTCCTGTTAGTGCATGTCTACCTGGAGTGGTGAAAGACAAACTTGAACAGGGTTATTCTAACCAATCAGTAATCAAAATGGTTCATATAACCGTTACATACAGAAAGGCTGAGTCAACTGGAAGCTCTTGTTAGAAAGAACAAGACTGAGCGAGAATCTGGTTTATACAAATCACCTCTGTTGAGTCAAAACTATTTGTGTCAGGCTGATGACTGGCTTTCTTGTAATTGCCTGCTCCTGTTCAGTCACTGGGAGCCAGAGAGGTGCAACCCATTCATCCTGTACACAGAACACTGCTGAACTGAGACCATGTACTGTACACATGTCTTCGCTACCTATCTTCTTCATCTAAACCCTGTGGGCTCTGTGGTAACAAGCACCACAGTTAACATTAGGGTTAGGAGACAGAGTGAGTTGAGGAAAAACAGGTCTGAAGTCTGGAGGCTAGTTTTGAGTCTGAGCAATCTAGTTTCACTTGTGATAAGCTGCATGCTTGAACAAGCTAGTGAATCTCACTCATGCATGCCTTTCGTCTGCTAAGTTGCTGTGTTTGTAATTCCAAGGGAGTTAGGTTTTGTGGTTAACTACATTCACCCCAAATCATGTGGTCACAAATAAGTTTCCTTGTTTAGTAGGTGCGACAGTTATACTTGAGTTATTAAAATGAATTGCTAAAGGTCTTTAAGCTTCTGCTTAAAAGGACACTACTCTCTGGGAATAGGACACAGATATAATTCTTACCAAACATTTTTGTCTTCTTTCAGAAGTACAAAAATTAAGAAAATTCCTTCTAGCCAGGATCAGAGAATATGGGAAAACTGCAGCAGAAGAGACTGCCTGATAAAATGCATGCACTTTATTGCTATGATTTAATATCCAAAGAGATAGATGAAATGAAGTATAGTAGGTAAAATTCTTCTTTTTAAAACATTAATTATGGAAGCAAAGAGAACAGTCATGAGTTCAGAGACAGCTCGGGCTAGATAACGAATCCCAGACTAATCTGGGCTACATGGTGAGACCCTGTCTCAAAGAAACTCATGGTTAGGGAAGAAATTAAGTGGCAAACCATAAGCTCCAGGCCTTATGTCTGATCCTCACATCACAAAAATATGACTAACAAAAAGTGTATAAAATAAAAAATATAGATATACTTAACATACATATTATTATAAATTCATATATTTATTCTATATGTACTATAAAAACTTTTTGTTAGTCATATTATATATATGTGTGTACACATATATACACACATATGTGTATATATATATGTGTGTGTGTATATATATACATATATATGTCATGTATATATGACATATATGCATGACATGAAACTCAATACTTTGAACTCTGAACCTATCCATCACTTCTTCATATACTTCTCCTGAATGTAGTAACAACACTTAACTTTTATTCTCTGTGACTCTTAAGCATAGATTATTTATCAAGGCACCTTTTTAAAGAAGTAGGACATTATGGTAAGGAGCTTGGGCAAGAAAGTAGGAAAAAGTGAATAAAATAAGGGGAAGTCCAATGCAATGAGAAGGTCTGCCTAGTACTCCAGAAGTTCTCAGTAGATGAGAATTTACTTCCGGAACTGACCAGTAAGTATGAAGAATGGAAGCCAAAGGACAGTGTGAAGACCTAAAGCTAGGTAAGAGGAAACAGCCAAGTGCTTACTGTTGCATGTCGGAACATATCCACTATCTCTCAGTACACAGTGGGCTGAGACCTCCCAAACTGAAGCAACTGCTTTTGCCCCTGCAAGGCTGAATCTCTGTGACATCGCCCGACCGTGGTGGTGTTGTCCTCTCTTTATTCTTAAGTGAAAATGCTTTATTTCTTAAGCTATAACACTGAAGTGGAGGTTTCTGGTGGTGTCATGTGATGCAGACTCATGGTATCTTGCTGAGGGAGACTCATGAAAGGATGAATGATGTTTGGAGAGGACTCAGGGGACTGTGATGGGGCCCTTGCACAGCTGGTCTTGTAATGCTTCATTGGTCTTGAGTCTTCGCTGACCTTCATTTCACTGAGAGAGGCACATGGCAAAGAATTCCTGGCATCCTGGTTGGTTCTGGTCATTCCAGATGGCTCATGCTGATTCAATAGAAGCCTGGCTGTTTCTTCTGGATTGTGCCACCGCTGCTGATTTGAGTTTGGTATCTGGACACTACTGAACTAGACTGCTGGCATTCTGACAAATGAGATTGGAATTGTCTCAAAGAACTACTTCTAAACAGGTCGATATCTGCTTGTCCTATTTACCATCTTTTCTCTCCTACCTTTGGATGGTAGGATAGAAAGGGGATTGAAGTGTGTGAGAACCATGATTAAAAGTAGGTTTTAAAAGATTTAAGCCCATATTACACAATAATGTATTCAATATATTTTTAAATTTTTAAGCATTTTTTTATTTTATTAGATATTTTCTTTATTTACATTTCAAATGTTATCCCCTTTCTTAGTTTCCCCTCCAAAAATCCCCTATCCCCTCCCCTCTCTCCCTGCTCTCCAACCCACCCACTCCCATTCCTGGTCTTGGCATTCCCCTATACTGGGGCATAGAAACTTCACAAGACCAAGGGCCTCTCCTCCCATTGATGACCAACTAGGCCATCTTCTGCTACATATATAGCTCGAGCCACAAGTTCCACCATGTTTTTGTTTTGTTTTGTTTTGTTTTGTTTTTGATTGATGGTATGGTTTCAAGGAGCTCTGTGGGTACTGGTTAGTTCATATTGATGTTCCTTCTATGGGCTTCATGGCTCCTTCATTGAGTATCTTGTGCTCTGTCCAAAGGATAACTGCGAACATCCACTTCTGTATTTATCAGGCACTGGCAGAGCCTCACAGGAGACAGCTATATCAGGCTCCTTTCAGCAGTCTCTTGTTGGCAACTACCTAGTGTCTGGCTTTGGTGATTGTTTATGGGATGGATCCCCAAGTGGGGCAGTCTCTGGATGGTCATTCCTTCATAACAGAAAGTAACAATTACTTTTCCTTAATATCTCTTAATATCAATGGACTCAATTCCCCAATAAAAAGACGTAGACCAACAGACTGGCTACATAAACAGGACCCAACATTTTGCTGCATACAGGAAACCCACCTTAGGGACAAAGACAGACACTACCTCAGAGTAAAAGGCTGGAAAACAATTTTGTCCGAAGAAACAAGCTGGAGTAGCCATTCTAATATAGAAATAAAATCTACTTCCAACCCAAAGTTGTCAAAAAAGACAAGGAGAGGCACTTCATACTCATCAAAGGTAAAATCTAGACAGATAAATGAGATGCATGAATATAAATATATATAAGGGAAAGGAGATGGTAAACTATTTATAATTTTATTATATTACTAACATTTCAAAGTTTATTAGTTGCTTATAAATTGTATAGTTACAAAATGTGCTCCATTAATCAGAAGATCGCAACGTATCAGCAGGCTGGCTAATTTTACTGGAGTTTTCAACACAGTTGCTATTGTGGAAGGTTTTTTGCATTAATTAAAAAGATGGTAAAACCTGGCTTTTACCTCAGCGTGTCAGATGTAGAGAACACGTGCTTTCAGTGTGTGAGTGGCATTGGCTGTGCACTGGCATTCGTGATAGCTGCTCAGCCTGAACAGCTGTGAAATGGGGTGAGCTCCAGTCATGGTTCATTCTTACTTCAGAGGTTTAGTAGTTTGGAAGTTTGATTGACTGGCACATTCTATCATTGTCATAACTTAAATAATTCAGTTAAAATTTTTTTAAAACATGATTTGATATTTAGGGCTTTTCTTTTTTTAAAAAATGAGAAGCAAGTAAAGAATTGTAAAGATTTGGAACTTATTTGTGGCATTGTGAAAATAAATAAGCCAATGTGAAAGGAAAAAAAAAAGGTAAAATCTTCCAAGATGAACTCTCAATTCTGAATATCTATGCTCCAAATGTAAGGGCATTCACATTCATTAAAGAGACTTTAGTAAAGCTCAAAGCACACATTTTACCACACACAATAATAGTGGGAGACTTTAACACCCCACTCCCATCAATGGACAGATCCTGGAAACCGAAACTAAACAGAGACACAGTGAAACTAACAGAAGTTATGAAACAAATGGATTTAACAGATACCTACAGAACATTTTACCCTAAAACAAAAGGATATACCTTCTTCTCAGCACCTCATTGTACCTTCTGACCAAAAAATCGGTCACAAAACAGGCCTCAACAGATACAAAAATATTGAAATTATTCAATATATTTTTAAGCAAGTCAGGATTTTACTCTCATACAATTAATGAAAGAATATCAGTTATCTTTTTGTAATCACTAGAAGTGTTAGAGAATCGGGCCAGGAGACTGTGGAGCCATCTACCATATCTAACGTCCAGAAGCACAAAGATCCCAGGCAAATAAAGGGCATAAGTGTCCTCTGCTGACATCCATAGATATTAAAGCTAGTCTCCTCCAACCTGATGCTGTACAGGAGGTGGCCACTCATGAGAAAATAGTTTCTCCTCTTTCCAGAACAGACTGGAGGAGGTTTATCCCCTTTCTTTGTGTGTCAATAGAGTCTTGCTTCAAACCTATATAGTGTGATCCTCCAGTCAGAGGAGTTTAGGCCACGTTCTAAAACCTTTGCTCTAAGAGAAGCTGGGTAATTAATACCTCGTATGGTCAGTTTCTATAGTACCAGGAGGTATCTGCCTCAGGATGCTTCTCATATATAGCAATCAGGGATAGAGGCCATGAAATAAAAACATTAAACATGCATGCATGCACACACACACTCATTCACATGGTTATAAGAATCCTTTAATTCCATTGAAAAAAATACAAGATATTTTGGCACACAACTTTTAAGCTGTTTGATTTTAGAAATCTTAAGAATTCTCCAAGAAAGTAAATGCAATACTGATTTCGTGATGTTTTGGCCAACAATAGACCACACATAGACAATGGTGATCTTGCCAGCAGCAGACAGATCCAACTCCCTTCAGTGGAAGCTCAAGTACTCCTGGGATCTAGACTAGCAGCAGACAAGTACACCATGCTGAGTCAGCATGAAGCAAGGGTGGCTTTAGTAAGGAAGCGATAAGAGAGGTAACACACAATTTAGTGTAGGCATTTAATGAGACATATGCTGAGCTCTCCACAGCAGCTGTATCTGCAGTTCTGCCACTTTGGAAGCCACTTTGACTGAAGGATGTAATTTAAAACCAGGTTTAAAGAGTAAACAGAGTTTAAAACCAAATCGAAGTTCAAAGGTTAAGTAAAGCAATACGAGCTGGTTTACAGGTTTGCTTTATCTTGGAGAATCCCTTTGTAAATAAAATTGTAACTGGCATATGAGATATATTGCTCAGATCAGGGAGGAAGGCTGATACTCTTAAACTCATAGGTTCTTTAGGGTCTGGCTCAAGGAAGATTGCTCACTTGATATTTTAACGCTTTCTTTGACAATGTTTCAGGAACATTTGCAGTGTTTTCTGTAGGCAGCCTTCAGAGTGGGTTTCTGCCTGCTTTCTGCCAGTAGTACTGAGTTCTTTTTTTTTTTCTTTCCCACATGATTTTTTTTTAATTTTTAATATTTTTATTACATATTTTCCTCAATTACATTTCCAATGCTATCCCAAAAGTCCCCCATAGCGTCCCCCACTTCCCTACCCACCCATTCCCATTCTTTTGGCCCTGGCATTCCCCTATATTGGGGCATATAAAGTTTGCAAGTCCAATGGGCCTCTCTTTCCAGTGATGGCCAACTAGGCCATCTTTCGATACATATGCAGCTAGAGACAAGAGCTCCGGGGTACTGGTTAGTTCATAATGTTGTTCCAACTATAGGGTTGCAGATCCCTTTAGCTCCTTGGGTATTTTCTCTAGTTTCTCGATTGGGAGCCCTGTGATACGTCCAATAGCTGACTGTGAGCATCCACTCCTGTGTTTGCTAGGCCCCTGCATAGTCTCACAAGAGACAGCTATCTTTGGGACCTTTCAGCAAAATCTTGCTAGTGTATGCAATGGTGTCCGCGTTTAGAAGCTGATTATGGGATGGATCCCTGGATACGGCAGTCTCTAGATGGTCCATCCTTTCATCACAGCTCCAAGCTTTGTCTCTGTAACTCCTTCCATGGGTGTTTTGTTCCCAATTCTAAGAAGGGGCACAGTGTCCACATTTTGGTCTTCATTCTTCTTGAGTTTCATGCGTTTAGCAAATTGTATCTTATATCTTAGATATCCTAAGTTTTGGGCTAATATCCACTTATCAGTGAATACATATTGTGTGAGTTCCTTTGTGATTGTGTTACCTCACTCAAGATGATGCCCTCCAGGTCCATCCATTTGGCTAGGAATTTCATAAATTCATTCTTTTTAATAGCTGAGTAGTACTCCATTGTGTAGATGTACCATAATTTCTGTATCCATTCCTCTGTTGAGGGACATCTGGGTTCTTTCCAGCTTCTGGCTATTATAAATAGGGCTGCTATGAACATAGTGGAGCATGTGTCCTTCTTACCTGTTGGGACATCTTCTGGATATATGCCCAGGAGAGGTATTGCTGGATCCTCCGGTAGTACTATGTCCAATTTTCTGAGGAACCACCAGACTGATTTCCAGAGTGGTTGTACAAGCTTGCAATCCCACCAACAATGGAGGAGTGTTCCTCTTTCTCCACATCCTCGCCAGCATCTGCTGTCACCTGAATTTTTGATCTTAGCCATTCTGACTGGTGTGAGGTGGAATCTCAGGGTTGTTTTGATTTGCATTTCCCTGATGATTAAGGATGTTGAACATTTTTTCAGGTGCTTCTCTGCCATTTGGTATTCTTCAGGTGAGAATTCTTTGTTCAGTTCTGAGCCCCATTTTTTAATGGGATTATTTGACTTTCTGGAGTCCACCTTCTTGAGTTCCTTATATATATTGGATATTAGACCCTTATCTGATTTAGGATAGGTAAAGATCCTTTCCCAATCTGTTGGTGGTTTTTTTGTCTTATTGATGGTGTCTTTTGCCTTGCAGAAGCTTTGCAGTTTCATGAGGTCCCACTTGTCAATTCTCGATCTTACAGCACAAGCCATTGCTGTTCTATTCAAGAATTTTTCCCCTGTGCCCATATCTTCAAGGCTTTTCCCCACTTTCTCCTCTATAAGTTTCAGTGTCTCTGGTTTTATGTGAAGTTCCTTGATCCACTTAGACTTGCCTTAGTACAAGGAGATAGGAATGGATCGATTCGCATTCTTCTACATGATAACAACCAGTTGTGCCAGCACCATTTGTTGAAAATTCTGTCTTTCTTCCACTGGATGTTTTTAGCTCCCTTGTGGAAGATCAAGTGACCGTAGGTGTGTGGGTTGTCAACTAAAAGGAAATGTAGAGCCAACTCCAAGGGTGTGTAGTTTCTTTCTGTTCCCTATGCTTTCTTATTTGTCTCAGTCTTGGTATCCTGTCTCAATCTTGGATGGATTTGATCACCTGCAAACCTTGTAGCCTTCTCAGCAAATGCACAAAACACAAAGTCACTTAACAAAGCAGTTCTCGGGCCTCAGGCTGTGTACACGGTGTTGAAGGATGGTGATTGCATTTTTCCTCTGAGGAATATTATATGAACAGTATTTTAGTTCAAAACTTTGAACACAGCATGAAAAATCAAGGCAAGGAGGGTTATGTGGGCAAAAGTGCTTCCTATGCAAGCAAAAGGACCTGGGTTCACATTCCAGCGCCCATATATAAAGTCAGGTATGGCCAAGTACTGGCCTGTAACCAGGGTCCTGTAGGGAGCAGAGACTGGAGGATTACTAGGGCTTGTTGGCCACCAGCCTAGCTCCAGGTTCAGCAAGAGACCCTTTCTCAAGGGAATAAGCAGGACCTCCGATGCCCTCCTTGGCCTCCATGTGCACACACACACACACACACACACAAAAAGATCCAGGTGTCACTTCATTGCACACATACTCATTAATATAACAAAGATATAGGATATATTCAATAAGTATCCACTGAAATAAATAGATTTGAAGTAAAGGTAATAGGACTCTTACATACTTAAGGCACACCAATATTAGGCAACCCCAAGTTACAAATTAAAATAATAATAATAATAATAATAATAATGGAAGAATAGAACATTAAAGTTTTTTTCTAGCATTACATTTTTCCTTTAAGTTTCTGTCTAGACCTGTGACAAAATATATATGTAATGAAGAAGCTTCATTTTTTTTGCAATTGGTAAAACATAGACTGTAATAATTTATATCAAACACATCTAAAGCCTTCTTACAGTTGGTCTGCAAAGATGGCTGTGATGCAGATGCACACCACACGCAGACATTGCTAAAATCTCTGTGGCCTCTCTGCATTCTCTCCCAGCTCCCAGTGTGGCCAATATATTCAGGGAAATCTGATGGGAATTAGACTTTCCTCAAAAGCTAGGGCACTTTTTAATCCACATATTTCCAAGTGTTCCATCTGCAGACCATCTTTCCCAAGCGACGGTGCTGAGAAGATGGGTGGCCTTCCGTTGGTGCTTACTCAGTCTTTGTCTTTCCTGTGAGTCATTATTGTCCCCAGATGCTGCGGTAAGGCTCACTTTCAGGGTGCCCTTTTCATTCATTTGGAAACTAAAAAGGCACTGTGCACTGTGTCCTTCATCATGTCAGCCGCCGGCTCTGCTGGACTCAGACGCAGAGGCACAGTCACAGCTAGTGCATGCTGCAGCCTGCTGTTGGCTACAGAGAAACAGTCGGTCTGTCACATGGGGCTTGTTAATGAGATGCTCAGGGGCCTTTGAAGGCCAGAGGCCTGGAGCTAATAACACCTCACGGCTAGGCTTGCAAAGAAAACAGGCCTTTATCTCTGTGGCTGGGAGATAGATTTGAAGCATGTTAGAAGTCCCTATTACATGTCTCCTCTGAGATGCATGGAACAACACTTAGTTATTAAAAGCGTTTTACAAATGTTATGCCATGCAATCTTTTTCAGTCTCGGTTTTATGAGTCAGGGTCTTATAGAGTTCAGGCTGGCCTTGAACTCATTATATAGCTAATGAGGAACTTGAATTTATATTACTCCTGTTTCTGCCTCCAGATGCTGGGATTACAGGTGTGTGAGGGGACCCAGTTTGTGTGATGCTGATGATGGGACCCAGGGATTCCTGCATGCTAGGCAAACACTACCCATGGAGCTGTGTTCCCACCTCAATATGCAATCTTTACAACAATTCTGCTCCAACCAGGAAACTAGCTCCCAAGATGTCAAGGGACTTGCTGAGGGTCACACAGGTCGTCAGTGGTGGAGCCAGAGTCCAAGCCCGATCCTGTCAGCATCCAAAGCTCTTAAACTTCACCAGTAAAACCAAATTTAACATTTGAAATCATGTAGTATGGGTAGCAGGAGGGACAAAGCACTGTATTCCTCACAGACAGGAAATTGTGAGTTCAAGAGAACTGTTTGAGTGTAGTGCTGAGGTAAAATGAGTGACCTTTGGCGTATTCCTGGGAACATGGAGAGTGGAGTGACTCAGGGTATAGCTAGATGCTGCTTAAAATTAGAGAGATCCTATTGGCTGTTGCATTCTTCAGTGTACTAACGCTGCCCCCAAATTATCTCACTATATAGGTAACTCCCTCCAGTGCAATGATGAAGAAAGGAAATAAAGGATTTATATATTCAAGATTTGCTAACTTTTGAGCTAGTAATAATTGCCTTACTCCAACAAATGGTTTACTAATGAAAGAACAGAATGCTGACTAAGAATGCTGTGTGTGTAATGCAGAGGCTGCAAGAGTTGGAACCAAGGCTTTTCAGATTACCACCACCACCACCACCATCATCATCACTATCACCATCATCATTACCATCACCACCACCATCATCCTACCATCATCATATCATCATCATTTATGGATATAGAATTTAACAAGTGTTTAGAGACAACTCGGATCCTACAATCAGATATGTTGTTTCATGACCTAGAAAGATCTATTGCAGTGATTTCTATGAGGCCAAGGAGGATCTGGGTAGTATTGCCCCAGTGTGCTGGCTGGTTTTATGTGTCAACTTGACACAAGCTAGAGTCATCAGAGAGGAAGGAACCTTGATTGAAGAAATGCCTCCATGAGATCCAGTTGTAAGGCATTTTCTCAATTAATGATCAATGAGGTAGAGCCCAGCTAATTATGTGTGGTGCTATCCCTTGGCTGGTAGTCCTGGATTCTATAAGAGAGCAGGTTAAGCAAGCCAGGGGAAGCTTGAATTGCTTTTTGGTCATGGTGTTTTGCCCAAGCAATCGAAACCCTAACTTAGATATCCAGGCATGCCGCAGTTTTAAAAGCATGTTTCTATTTAGCTTTCTCAACTTTAATAGATGAACATCCTTCAGGAATTAGTGCTGCAGTGAAACCAGGGTTGCCCAAGACCACAGCAATGCTTTCCGTGTACTGGATGATTTATCATTGGTAAGGCATGAGCAGGGATTCTGGGTAGCTGATTTATCTATCAGCTATTAGTAGAGCAGTACATCTCCAAGGCATATGGTTCTAGTTTCAGGTATCTACTTTTTCATTCCTGCACCCCAAAATGTGAGCTAGTTGTCTCCTAAAGTTTTCCATGGTATTTTGTGTACTATCCCACTGTGGCCCATCCGCATCACTAAGATGGACTTGTTCAAATGACTGTGTTCTTATCTCTTTTCAATACTTACATAGCACATTGCTTGGTGTACAGTAGGCAATGGATGGATAGTCCGTGACTGATGGTAAGCCATGGGGGACAGGACCTGTGAAAGAAGGCACTGGAAGAGAAAGATGATCTCCTATCGCACTTGATACAGTTTTCCACACAAGCTGTAATGAGTCATTTCTTGTGTGGCGGTATAGTCATTAAGTCTTTCATTTTATATTTTATTATGGAGTTTAACTTGAAATGCACATACTTTGTCTTTGCTGGGTGCTGGGCATTATGGGATTGGTTTCAGTTCCTAAGAAGCAGCCAGTCCAGTGGGAAAAGTGAACCTGGGTAAACAACTATAAGCCAAGGTCACATGATCACTGTGATGAAAGCACATTTGTGTTAGAAGGGGTGGGGGTTTTCCTTATGTCATTTAATTTTAACAGTATAGAGAGATAGAGACTGTGACTGTCCTGTTTTCAGACTGGGAAAGGGAGACTTAGAAAAATGAAATGAAATTTTGAATATTATATAGTGACAAAGTTGGGTAGAGTCAGGTGACAAGCTCAGATTAAATTGCATTAAACAACAATAACAACAACAACAAGAAGAAGCTGAGGACTATTGCACTATAGCATCCAGTAGTACAGAACAGAGAGGGATTATTTGGGAGCAATAGCAGTGGATGACAGGGAGGGAGAAGAGTCAAGTGAGAGAATGTCAGACCAAGGAGTTGACAACAGAAGAGGAAGAGAGAACTGCAGCGGTAAAGTCCCAAGGGACTCAGAAATGTAATGTGGTCAGGGAACTGGGGGAGTTTGGTATTTGTTAAGGAAAGAAACCAAGGAACATCCGGGGGTGGAAAGACAAAGATTGCATCATGGGAACTAAAATGTCTCCAAACTCCTATCGTTTCTGAAAGAATCTGTTCCTTTGCAAGGCTTTGCAAATGAGAAGGAGAATCTTCGTTACTTGCTGCTCATGTGCCTGGTAGGTGTCTGTCTGGCCACATCTCCGTGATATCCCAGAGGAGTGAGTTCTCGGCCGACAGTCAGAGAAGAGCTCTGAAATCCTGAGGTAGAAACTCTGCATTTACACAGAAGCCCAAGCCAGTCAGACAGGAGCTTAGAATGTGCTACAGTTTGTATGATTTTGTCCCTCAAAGGCTAATGTATTGAGAGTTTGTCTCTAAATGAAGTGAGATTGAGAGGTGGAACTTTTACAACATGGCACCTAGTCAGGGATTTTTGAGTTAATTGAGGCCATGTCTTCAGAAGAGCCTGCAGGACCTCCCCCCTGGCCCATACTCCCAGTTTTGAGAGCTGATCTTTCCCCCCTGCATGTAACCATCACTTTGACACTGGCTGTTGTGAAGTGTTCTTCAGCACTGAGGAATTGCATTGACTCTGAATTTCAAGCCCCTTTTCTTCATAATGTTGGCCTACCACAGGTAATCATTATAGTAACAGAAGCGTACACTCGTGCTGATTCTTAGACGTAGTAAACAGTGGGTTCCCAGGATATCTTAATACTTTTTAAAGATAAATGAATAAAAGAGAATTTACCACCAGAAGTACTCAAGTCTAACAAAAATTAGAAGAAAAAGCTAAGAAGAACTAAAGACAGTTGTCTTATAAAATCAAGAAAAGCAAGCAAGATCTAGAATGAATATTTTTAACTGATAGCAGCCAGACACAGCACTGTGAGCAGAGGTGACTGAGTGCAGAAAAGTCAGGAGGCTCTGGCATGAGTTTTGTTGGACCTGATTAGTACGGAAAGAATACACACAATTTCCTTTAGAGTAGGCAAACTTTCCTAGTCCTGTTCTCATTCTCTCTCTCTCTTTTTTTTTTAAATAAAAAGAAATATTACCCATGAAACTTCACATGAAACATAGTCTTTACTGGCTCCTATCGTATTTAACATAGGAAATCAAGCAACAGATTTTTTATGACTATTTCTTACAGGTTTTGCTGAAAAACCACAGACCGGACAAGTTGATTTAACTCAAGGCTATGTAGCATAGTATTTGGAACAGAGGGTTTACAGGCAATAAGAGATACTTTGTAAGTAATCTCTCTCTCAGCAAAAGGCTCTTGGTAGGAGGTGGATAATGCTGAGGTGGCCTTCTTCATCTAGTGTCTGATGTGCCAGTGGTCTTTGTGGCTGGTTGATCGATGCATGCCTTGGCAATAAAAATAGCAGAGGTCAGACTGTCGTTGTATTATTAATATAGAAGAACTTTCAGGTCACTCTTGGATGGCTGTTTTTGCTTTTTTGTTTTATTCTTGTCTGTTCGTGGAAGTGCACTGGATTATTGAGAGATAATCCAGCAAGAGATATGAACCATGGGGCCAGGAACCTGTCTTCTCCTCTGCCTATGTGTCTAGAAATAAAAAAATCCAATGGAACCATGAAAATGCTCCTGGACATGTTAAGTAACAGACCTTATGGGTTTTCTAATTCTCTATTACCCACAAAAATCTTATAACTTCGTTGTTGTGATAGAAAACAGAAAGAACACCAGTTATGAACACCTTGCTATAACTATGGCTTTTTCTGGCATCATCTTTTCCTGGCTAACACGCTGCCTGCTGAGCATTACCTTCCCTCACAGCATCACTTATAGCTGTGTTAGTTACTTTTCTGTTGCTGTGATAAAATACTCTGAATAGACCCAATTTAAAGAAGAAACAGTTTAGTCAGGCTTAAGGTTCATGGACTTGGAGCCCATAGCATTGAGGAATGTCATGGTAGTAGGCAGCTGGAGCATAAAGCTGACTGACCATATCTCAACATATACAGGAAGCAGAGGCAACAAGCAAAGTGTGGGGTGGGGCTAAAACCAGTCAGAGCCCCGCCCCAGCTAGTGAAGTAGCTAGCTTCCTCCTCCAGGTCCTGCAGGCTCTTCTGAAGACATGGCCTCAATTAAGTCAAAAATCCCTGACTAGGTGCCATGTTGTAAAGGTTTCAGCTCTCAATCTCGCCTCCTTTAGAGACAAGCTCTCAATAATTAGCCTTTGAGGGACGAAATCTGGCAAACTGTAGCACATTCTAAGCTCGTGTCTGACTCTTGGGCTTCTGTGCCAGTCCAGTGTTTCCTCTAGAAAACCTCCATACCCTAAAGGTACCATCACCTCTCCAAACAATGCCACCAGCTGGGGACCAAGTGTTTAAAAACAGGAACATTCAGGGCATATTCTCAATCAAGCCAGAACAACCTTCTGTCACCAGTTGTACAATCCCCCTCTTTCCTAATGAGTATCCTTGACCAGCATGGTTTCTCTCCTTGTTGTTTATACACTGCATTTGGAAATTATTTCAATACAATCATTTCTAATTTTTTTCTTAATTATTTCTAGTTTTAATTTGGCAAAACCATCTCCCTTTCCCCCCTGTATTCCAGCATTGGCTATTTCAGAGTTCCAGGAGAACAGTGCCTCCCCCCGCTCCCTGCCCGCCAGGGTTGATGTCAGTATTGTTGCTTCTCTTCCATTTCTTTATCGTGAATAAGTGGGTGCTGTTACTCAGCTCCAGGAGTTATACACCCAAGGTGATGCTAAAAATTTCACTCATTCATTCACTCATTAGTTTCTTCAATTATGCTTACTCTGATACTGTGTGATTCAAAGCAGTGAGACAGCCTTCTCTCTTGAGAATTTGTGCACCACCAGGAAGCCTAGCTTTAAACAGGAGTGACCACAGTGAGCTGCAGTAAGATTCATGAAAAGCACCAGAAAGCTATCAAGAGTGAGACGGTAAGCTCTGCTTAGAAAAAGGGAGGGCATTTTCTAGAAAGGAAAACACAACAATAATTTTGACGATTTAGGATTCACTTACTACACTACCACATTTACCAATACCGTTAGCAATGTTGGTGGCCATAGGAGCCATAAAGAAATTTAAGCAAGGAAGAGATAGTATAAGAATTTTATCTTAAGAGCCATTGAGCTTCAACTTTTAGAACAGATTAGAAAGAGATGTGGCTGGAAGCTTTCGAACTTCCCTAGGCAGGTTATTAGGTGCCAGGGGGCTAGAGTGGGGAGAGAAGAAGTACCCCTCACTCAATGACTATTCTCATGGTATTGAAAGAAGACGGCCAGAGCTGTGTGCCAGAGAGATATGGGGTGGCAAGAGTGATGGTTTAAATGGAACTGTCAAAAGTGAAGTGAAAGAGATGGGAGCCGAGTGACAGCCTGGAAAGTCTGAGACAGGAGGTGGCTGGAGCCAGCTCTTGAGAGGGAAGCCTGCACTTGCAACAGACCACTGCGTGTTTCTGTTGTGTACATGTATGATTTCACAAGTTTAGGTGGGTAGAACACATTTCCTGGAAGCAGCTACAATGAGAAAAGCTCACACTAGAGTCCTTAGCACACAAGTGTGACTGTTTGGCCAAGGCAAGGGCAGAACTTGTGAAAGGACAGATGGATCTTAGGTCTCTCGGTTGTCTTCCTGAGCTATTATAAATGAATAGAACAACCCGCCACCAGGAAACAAGTTAAATTGATGTGCATGGATGATCCCATGCTAAACTTTGCTGTTTAACTTAGAGGAATGTCAGAGACCATGCTTTTAGCTTTTGCATATTAATACAGAGACGTTCTGGCAGTAGGCACAAGAACAAAGTGCTATGGACTCCTCTCCTTGGTTCATATCAAAACTATATTAACATTCTTTGGGGGAGGTGCTTAGTCCTACTGTCTATGCTAAGGGACATCCTTCAGACTGACTGAAGCCATTTTAAATTATGAATGTGTGAACTGGAATTGATCAGGGCTAGAACATATGGAGGTTAGCATCTAACTTCTCAGGAGAGCACGTGCTCTCACACTGGCTTTGTGTGAACATAAATATCCAGAGCCTAAAGAAAGCCCATGCAGCTTAGCCCAGCGCTACATCCTGCCTCATGAGGGGAAGGCAACGACAGGGCACTAAGAGAGAAAGCTGAATGCAATGGAGGTCGCTGTTCAGCTACCCCTGGGCTGGCTGCTTGAACCTTTATAAATCTGGATATGAGAACTTCTCCTACCCACTCCAGTGGTCACACAGTTGTTGTCTGAACGTGATTAAATGTTTTCATGTGTGGGACTGAAATACTAGTGGGACAGAGGTCACGCCATTAAAAAAAAAAAGTACCCAGAGAAACTTTGCTCAACTGTTTGCCAATTTCTTTTCTTTAATCTCTTATTTGTCACTTTAACTTCCCTAATGAGAGGACTTGGGATAAGTAACAGGGAGGAGGTTGGTCATGGTGTCTTCAGATCAGCTTAGCACCCTACTGTGTATTTCCTTTCCCCTTGTGTCTTAGTTTTCTGTCACTGTGACAAATGCCTGAGTCATGAACTTACAAGGAGGAAAGGTTTATTATGCTCCAGGGTTTCAGAGCTTCAGTCCTTAGTTGCTTGGTTCCATTGCTTTGGGTCCATGGCTGCACAGAACACCATGGTAGGACTATGTGGCATAGGAAATCTTGTTGGTCCTGACCTTGCTTGAGACACTCTCTTCACTGCTGTACATATGACACTACCCGAACTGTGAGCTTCTACTAATTCTCCCGTCTCAGCCTCCATCTTACCGTTAGGAATGCTGAGAGTCCAAACATATGCAACTGTGCCTGGCTCTACATGGGTTTCTAGGGCTCGGAAGTCAGGTCTTCATGCTTACCTGCAGAGCACTTTGCCCCCTTAGCCATCTTCCTAGCACCGGAGTCCCTAGGTTTAATATTGTAACTCTGTGTCCACATAGGCTGGGAAACCACTAATGTAAAGGTTATGAAGAGAGAGGACCTCCCCCCTTTATATCATTCATTGCATATTTATCTTATTCATACTTTTCACTATTAAGTATACTTGTAATATAAAATATGAATGTAATAAAATATAAATTATAGAACATGGAATATATTTTGCAATACAAATGAATAATTTTATGGCTATAAATGACAGTAAGTAATATCACATAAAATATTCTCAGAACATCATTATCTTAACTAATTCAACCAACCTAAAGAATAAAAGAGAATATGTAGTTTGCCTAAAATTCCATTGGAATAGACAACAGTAAGTGTGGCTAACCATTTTTCAAATATATTATTAAGAGCATAAGAAATGTGTTAACCAAATTTATGCATTAATTTATATGTATATTTTATATGAACAAGATATTACATATCTTGTTTTTATCATGGTGCCTGTTATCTCTGTTCTACCCCATTAAGACTTCAGTATCCCATTTGTGAACCAGGACCATGTTAATGGTCAGGGTCTCAGAGCTTTCTTGTTAACCAGGACCAACAAGATTTCCTATGCCACATAGTCCTACCATGATGTTCTGTGCAGCCACTGACCCAAGCTCTGGAATCCTGGAACAATGACATGTTCAGTTGACATGTCAAATGACCAATGTTAAAATCTATATGCTTATTATATAGAATCTATCTATCTATCTATCTATCTATCTATCTATCTATCTATCTATCTATCTATCTACCTATCTATCCATCTATCCATCCATCCATCTATCTGTCCATCCATCCATCTATCATCTGTGTCCCCATCTATCAATAACATCTTCCTATTCAGCATGTCAAGTTTCAAAAATTAATTCCTTACAAAATGTGAATAGACTCTGTGGTTACCTCCCCCTACCCCTGAACTCCCTACCATGCAAAACTGCAATGCCTGTGGTAAGGGAAAGGAGATGAACCATTCTAGAGACAGTTTCAGGGAACAGTGTCTGCTATTGCATGTGAACAATTACCGATGTAGTGGAAGCCTATCCACTGATTGGTTAGCACACTACCTTGGATTAGACAGTGAGAGCTCCCACCACCAGGATCTCTATGCAGAAACACACTAGGGGAGCCATGGATGGTACAGACTCGTCTGCAGCCCAGTTACTGCTACTCATGCAACTTCAGAACTCAGGGTTCTGACTTTCGGGAGGATTCAGGAGGATGGTGGGCCAAGCTTTTTAATTTAGAAGTGAAGAGTGCCAGGTAGGCTGGCTGCAGGGTCCTGCCTGTATTTTCTCCTACAAATAGATTCAAATATCTTTTCTCCACAGTTGTCCTGCTCTCCAGCACCCCGCCCCCCGAAGAAGCTAGTTTACATACCAGGCCATCTTCCATCATTCATTCCCAGTGACTTTCTGGAATTCTGTGGATGGGCCACCGTATTCAGCCATCTCCCCCATTAGTGGCTTTCTATGTTGTTTTCAGTTCTCTTGCCCTGATGTCGTGGCACGCACCCTCATCAGGTTGGCTCCTGGAAGTGAGATGAAGCACTGACGAGTGACAATCGCATGAGTTTGTTGGTCATAAAAGCTTGTAACATCTATAATGTCCATATATTTCAGTAATTTTTCTTTATCCCTCACAAAAAGTAAGTGCTATAATCTTCTCAGGCTTTTCGGTTGACAAAATGGTTATCATGATTATTCTTACTTTACAGTTACCCACCTCAGAGTGAATTTAAACCTTTTTACATGGTTGTTGACCATTTATGTTTGCCTTTATCTACCCACATGTTTTTATTAGTTTTAATATTTTATATTTTCCCTTTTCCTGCTCATCTGAAAATGACTTTGTAAATCAAACTGGTCTTTTTCTATGTTATTTAAAATATGAATTGCAAGAATAGTAGTAAAAAGGAAGGGGAAGCTACCAGTAGAACACTATAAAAGAAATAAAACTCATATTAGGCACATTTCAGAGTCTTCTGTTCAGCAATGTTTGGTGACATTTACTGATGAGATCTGAGATTATTTTTATTTAGGTGAAGATAGCTTTCTGTAGAGCAGCAGCCATGCCAGATGGAAATGATCCCGTTGGCCCAACCTGTTAAAGGAAATGCTTTGGCAAGAGAACTGCTCATCTTGACAGTAATTTCCAGAGATGAATATCATAGTTACTAGAGATAAGACACGTAAACTCTCAGCAGGCATCGTAGCAGGAGAATAATCATTAAGCGTATCGTGTTCATCTCACTGAAGAGTAGCATCAGGTATACAGAAGCAAGTTGTTACTTCAGGAGCTTGGGAGTTGAGTGACAGCCCATCTAACGAGGTCTTTAAACTAGGCAGGCTAACATTTTCTTTGTCATTAATAGGCTTCAGTGACTGGCAATGAGGTCATTATAAATTAGTACATGTAAGTGGAGTAACATCTTGAAGCACACCTAAAGATAATGTGTTTGTTAGATGCTATCTGATTGCAAATATTCTAGGGGAAATCCCTGCTTGGTGGAATGATCATAAGTCTATCAGCGTCTATCTATCTTCCTGTCTATTTATATATCTACCTACCTAACTATGCAGTACCTCTCATCTGTGTGTTCATTTGTGCTCTCCCTATCGTCTGTCTGTCTGTCTACCTCCGTTCTTAGTGGGGATGACTCTCGTAGCTCACTTCTCTTTGAATATTAATTCAAAGTAAAGAGGTGGAAGATCCACTCAAGAGCAGAACTTTTATGCCAAATCTGGAGAAGAGCTCAGTCACATTAGTTGTAAATAAACGGGGTTGTTTACATGGCAAGATTCATGTTACATCTTCAATGTGACTCCTTTTCAGGAAAATTACTATAATGTTTCAAGTGTGAAAGAAACCTTCTCCCTCCCCCAGAAATCCTCCCAGGAGTGGTTCCCACACATTGGTTTTATACTGAGGGACCATAGGCATAGACACTTCATTAGAAGAACACGCTGGATCACAGCAGAAGAAACAAACACTAATGTAGCTACCTTTCCAAATACTGGTGTACTTGATTAAGCAGTCTCTGTAGAGTGGGGCAATTGTGTTTACCCACCCTTGACAGCATAAGAAATTATTGTTCAATGAAAGAACTGTGGCTTTGGAATTTTCTGTGTTAAAGACTTTTTAAAATTAATTTTTAAAGATTTATTTATTTATTTCATGTATGTGAGTACACTGTCGCTTTCTTCAGAAGAGGGCATTGGATCCCTGTTACAGATGGTTGTGAGCCACCATGTGGCTGCTGGGAATTGAACTCAGAACCTCTGGAAGAGCATCCAGTGCTCTTAACTGCTGAGCTATCTCTCCAGCCCCTAAAATGAATTTTTAAAAAATTCATTTACTTTTAGTATGTATGAATGTTTCCCTGCATATATATATATACATATATATATATATGTACATATATATATATATATATATATGTACATATATATGCATTACATATATTCTTGGTATTCTTGGTGCCTGAGGAGGTTAGAAGACACCATCCTCCTGGAACTATGGTTAGAGGTGATGCCTGTATATATCATGGCAGTGCTGTGAATCAAACCAAGGTCTTCTGCAATAGCAGCAAGTGCTATTGCTAAACCACAGAGACATTTCTCCAGACCCTGGGTCAATGTTTTTAGCTAAGACTTTAGAAGCTGGAGAAGATTAGAAACTATCTAAACTTAGTTAAAACTGTATGAAAGTTGGTCACCTATAATCCTTGAAGCCCGTAGAAGAGGATTAACATTAGTTGGAGGCTAGCCTGGGCTACAGAGTGAATTTTAAAGGTAAGTAGTGTCCATCCTTGTCTAGCTGCATATCACCTGCATCTAGGTTCACACTGAAATAATCGTTGAGAAGCTGATGGTGAGGCTGTGTGGTGAGTGAAGCCTAAGATATTTATTGTGTGGCCTTCTCCATTAAAGGTGTATGACCTACCAAATTGCCCTATAAACAAAATAAATAAAGGTAAGTAGTTGCCAATGAAATGCTTGAAGCTTACTACCACTACCTAAAGAAAATTGAAAAAAAAAATTAAACAGAAGTAAATATGTCTGTTACAGGACGCAGTAAAATACTTAAGTCTAGAAACTTAGATGAACTGTAGGCCTTTTAATATAACCAAAATGTAAAGTTTAAATAGTAAAGACAAAATAGGCTAAGTTATATTAAGATAAATTATATATAAAGAAGATATTTAAGACATACATGTATAAATGAAATGTGCTAAAAATAATGCCATTTAATCATTTATCATCTCAGTAAATTAAAAAATTGACTGAGTTAGAAGAAAAAGTTGAAAATGGAAAACATTTTTTAAAAACAATTCCAATTCTCCAGGAAGGAGCAAATTTCTATGGCTTCCAAGGCGAGGCCAGAGGTAAGTTCCCAGAGAACTAAGGGCCAAACACGAGGAGATTGGCCTTTCCTGTGCCCTTAGTGGGCTGGTCCTCTATGTGCCCTGTGTGTCAAGTCAGACTCCATGGGTTGAGCAGTTATACCTACCCACTCCTGACGTTAGCTCTGCACAGCACAGCCTAGCAAACAAAGAGCAATTATAAAATGCCAGACAATTTTGTCAAATGCTGGGCAGCAAATGGGTCTGCCAGCGGGTCACAGATAGTGTTTTGAAACATTTCAGTTTAAAAACAATATGTGACACAACAATGTGTTTGGGGTTTGTTGTTCACCTTCTTTGTTTATAGGCAGCACCATGGCCTTCTCTTGCCCAGGTGATAAAATCTAGTCGGGAAAGCATGGCCATCTTATGTGTGCTTTTCTGTCGTAGAAACTGTTGGCTGAGCGATTGCCAGAGGACAGAAGGCTGGGAAAGTCTTGAGAATTCCAAAGTGCCAGCATGCTAAGTAGTTAGAAGGAAGGAGGTGAGTGGAAGGCAAGTGTGTGTGTGTGTCTGGGGGGTGGGCAAGAGACACACTGACACTCTCACACTCTCCCCCCCCCCCCAGTGTGTCAGATGGCTGACACATCACCCTGGACTCTCTCCACGCTGTGCCACTTCACTCCTAATGCAGTGACCTAAATTTAAATGACTTCCAGGAACAAAGACATAACTGCCTGATTCAGATCACAACAGCACTTAGAGAACCAACTTGCAGTTTTTGTCATGGACACCTGCCAAACTCTGTCACTTGGTTTGTACATGTTGTGGTATTCAGATGGCTTTGCATATGCTGTGTGTGTAAAAATGTTTTCTGGTCTTTTGGGTCTAAAACTGGGTCTATCCACAAGATTTCAATTTAGGAGCATTTTAAGACCGTATTATTTAAAGAGGCATCCCAATACAAGGAGGGTGAATCACTCCACAGCACTTCTCAACCCATCTTGATGGTCTCGCATCCCACTTCAGTGAGATTTTAAGGCAGATGTGACAGACACAATCCAAAGTCCTGAGACTATGACTGGCCACTGTGTTCATCAGCCCTATCCGGAAAAGTAGTGACAAGTTTTCTGTGTTCCTAGATCTCAGTTGGGAACTAGAACCGTGTCTATCCAGGAACATACTTCTAAAAATGCAAGAATTAAATTTCTTATCTGGTAAATCATGGCTGCTTGCTGATAGGGCATAAGTCCTCTGTTGGCATATTTAAACAGTTACAAACTCCAAAGGTCCCACACTACCTCTGTGTCACCCCACACCACCTTGGTGTCACCCCATTCTCTGTCACTCTGTATCTTCTTACGCAGAAGCTGGGTTACACCATGCTTTGCTCTGTTAGAGATTTTTTTAAAAAATGCCTTCCTCTGACACTCAAAGGAAGTCTTAATATTGGTTACTTTCCAATGTGTTTCTCCTTCCCCTTATGTTTCCTATCTTTGTTCACTTTCTGGTTATTAAGTAAGATATATTGTGTCTCTTATTTCTGTGATGTCTAAGGTTTACTTGGGCTTACAGTTTGGGGGTGGGGTATATCCCATATGACAGGTGAAAGCATGAAAATTGAGTAACACAGTCTGAGCTCATGAGTTTGTGGAGAAATGGCAAACTAGAGTCAGGGTCTTCTCACAGTGGCCTACATCTGCCAGCTAGACACTATACTTGGAAGGTTCTAGAACAATTTTAACTAGCACTACCTGTTATGCACAAAGTATTCAAACACAAGAGTCTGTGGGGACAATTTAGCTCCAAACCAGCCTACGATCAAAGCTCATGGCCTACCATGGCCTCTCCATTTGCAGCCATCTTTCTGAAATGTTCTTTCCTGCTCCTTCACCTCCTATAAGACTTGGGTACTAAGCTGGGTGGTGGTGGCGCATGCCTTTAATCCCAGCACTTGGGAGGCAGAGGCAGGCAGATTTCTGAGATCGAGGCCAGCCTGGTCTACAGAGTGAGTTCCAGGACAGCCAGGGCTACACAGAGAAACCCTGTCTCGAAAAATCAAACCAAACCAACCAACCAACCAACCAACCAACCAAACAAACAAACAAAAAACCTCATGGAGGAAAGTATTCTCAGTCAAGAGCCTGATAACATAACAGTCTTTCAATTAATTCCATTCTCAGTCAAGAGCCTGATAACATAACAGTCTTTCAATTAATTCCTGTTGTTTGAATGAATGAACAAAAGTACAGAGAGCTTGTTAGCTTGCCTATGGCTTTAGCTCCAATGCCAAGGACACTGTCTGGCTCATAATGAACTTTCAATAATTATTTTAGTGAATACACAAACCAAGTTAGAAACCAAAACTCATACAATGCACTGAGGCAGCCATTGAATTCCAAACACATCTGCGTTAGTTATGCAAACTATTTGACTTTTGCTTGCATTTGACTCTGAGTTAGTCCTAGATACATTTCTGGTCTTCAGTCTCAGCTGAGTCCTCAAATGTCTTTAAAGGATGCAGTGAGCCTACAGAAAGAGGAGATTATAAGCTGGGTAGCTGAGAAGGCTTAGGAATGTAACTACAGGGCCAATACTTCTTCCCTGAATCCTACTGGGTGGCCAGCTTATTTATTCATTCAAGCAATATTCATAAACTTTCATCAATGTGATAAACACTAAAGATGCAATTCACTCACTGACATTTCCATGCACAGTACCAAATGTCACCTCTGTTCATGTGACTCTAGGTGGACAAACTGTCCAGATATAGGGAATAGAGACAACCTCAGGAAATGGTACAGAAATTAATTGTACCCCTTCCTAAAGGGAGTGGCAAGTTGAGGGCTCCTTCAACTCGACATTGAGGTTTTCCAGGGTATTCTATGTGATACAACAGAATATTTGTTTTATGTTTTTCTGAAATGAAGATAGTGATGAATCCTAGTCCGTCATCAATGGGAGGAGAGGCCCTTGGTCTTGTGAAGGTTCTGCGTCCCATTATAGGGGAATGCCAGGGACAGGAATCTGGAGTGGGTGGGTTGGTGAGGAGGGGAAGAGGGGAGGGGATACGGGATTTTCAGAGGGGAAACTAGAAAAGGGGATAATATTTGAAATGTAAATAAAGAAAATATATAATTTTAAAAACCAAACCAACCAACCAAACAAACAAACAAAAGATTAGATCTTGAATTCACCAGGCAGACATTTCTAATTCCTCATGCTTTGTTGCTAACGTCTCATCTGATCTAAAACCCTGAAATATTATGCCTTGTGTTTTCACAGGCAAGGGAGGAAGTCTGTCTCATTCTATCGCCCCCATTATTGTCATCAATTTTTAACTCTGTTCACTGGAAACCTACATAAAACCAAACACAAATCACATAGCCTGATAGAGTATAGCTTCTCTTCCCTGGGGCAAGTGGGAAGGAAAGTCGCTGAGACAGGTTCATCTTAAAATCCACAGTGTGAGGTCAAGAGGGGCCTTTGGGAAGAGAATACATCTACATTTACCACATATATGGACCAAGGAGAGTCAGCTGAGGGAGATATTTGGAATAATTACAAGACAAAAGGAATGACTGCATAATGATTAAAGAAATAAATGTGTTGAGGGAAAGCAGGCTGTTGCAGGGAGAATGGAAGAGGGCTTGAAGAGATGGAAGAAAGCTTAGACTGTCCCCTGAAGTCATCATACCGTCTAACACAGGCACAGACAGTCCAGTGACTGAGACTAACATGCTCAGTAGCACAGAGTAACAATATTGCTTTACAGGTACAGGGATTAGTCATGTTTCTTGAGAAGGCCAGTTTCTTTTTTTTTTTTTTTTTTTTTTTTTTTAATATTTTTATTACATAATTTCCTCAATTACATTTCCAATACTATCCCAAAAGTCCCCCATAGCGCCCCCCACTTCCCTACCCACCCATTCCCATTCTTTTGGCCCTGGCATTCCCCTATATTGGGGCATATAAAGTTTGCAAGTCCAATGGGCCTCTCTTTCCATTGGTGGCCGACTAGGCCATCTTTCGATACATATGCAGCTAGAGACAAGAGCTCCAGGGTTCCGGTTAGTACATCATGTTGTTCCAACAATAGGGTTGCAGATCCCTTTAGCTCCTTGGGTACTTTCTCTAGCTTCTCCATTGGGAGCCCTGTGATACATCCAATAGCTGACTGTGAACATCCACTCCTGTGTTTGCTAGGCCCCGGCATCGTCTCACAAGAGACAGCTATATTTGGGTCCTTTCAGCAAGATCTTGCTAGTGTATGCAATGGTGTCAGCGTTTAGAAGCTGATTATGGGACGGATCCCTGGATACAGCAGTCTCTAAATGGTCCATCCTTTCATCACAGCTACGAACTTTGTCTCTGTAGCTCCTTCCCTGGGTGTTTTGTTCCCAATTCTAAGAAGGTGCACAGTGTCCACACTTTGGTCTTCATTCTTCTTGAGTTTCATGCGTTTAGCAAATTGTATCTTATATCTTGGGTATCCTAAGTTTTGGGCTAATATCCACTTATCAATGAATACATATTGTGTGAGTTCTTTTGTGATTGTGTTACTTCACTCAAGATGATGCCCTCCAGGTCCATCCATTTGGCTAGGAATTTCATAAATTCATTCTTTTTAATAGCTGAGTAGTACTCCATTGTGTAAATGTACCATAATTTCTGTATCCATTCCTCTGTTGAGGGACATCTGGGTTCTTTCCAGCTTCTGGCTATTATAAATAGGGCTGCTATGAACATAGTGGAGCATGTGTCCTTTTTACCGGTTGGGACATCTTCTGGATATATGCCCAGGAGAGGTATTGCTGGATCCTCCGGTAGTACTATGTCCAATTTTCTGAGGAACCGCCAGACTGATTTCCAGAGTGGTTGTACAAGCTTGCAATCCCACCAACAATGGAGGAGTGTTCCTCTTTCTCCACATCCTCGCCAGCATCTGCTGTCACCTGAATTTTTGATCTTAGCCATTCTGACTGGTGTGAGGTGGAATCTCAGGGTTGTTTTGATTTGCATTTCCCTGATGATTAAGGATGTTGAACATTTTTTCAGGTGCTTCTCTGCCATTCGGTATTCCTCAGGTGAGAATTCTTTGTTCAGTTCTGAGCCCCATTTTTTAATGGGGTTATTTGACTTTCTGGAGTCCACCTTCTTGAGTTCTTTATATATATTGGATATTAGTCCCTTATCTGATTTAGGATAGGTGAAGATCCTTTCCCAATCTGTTGGTGGTTTTTTTGTCTTATTGATGGTGTCTTTAGCCTTGCAGAAGCTTTGTAGTTTCATGAGGTCCCACTTGTCAATTCTCGATCTTACAGCACAAGCCATTACTGTTCTATTCAGGAATTTTTCCCCTGTGCCCATATCTTCAAGGCTTTTCCCCACTTTCTCCTCTATAAGTTTCAGTGTCTCTGGTTTTATGTGAAGTTCCTTGATCCACTTAGACTTGACCTTAGTACAAGGAGATAGGAATGGATCGATTCGCATTCTTCTACATGTTAACAACCAGTTGTGCCAGCACCATTTGTTGAAAATGCTGTCTTTCTTCCACTGGATGTTTTTAGCTCCCTTGTCGAAGATCAAGTGACCATAGGTGTGTGGGTTCATTTCTGGGTCTTCAATTCTATTCCATTGGTCTATTTGTCTGTCACTATACCAGTACCATGCAGTTTTTATCACAATTGCTCTGTAGTAGAGCTTTAGGTCCGGCATGGTGATTCCACCAGAGGTTCTTTTATCCTTGAGAAGAGTTTTTGCTATCCTAGGTTTTTTGTTATTCCAGATGAATTTGCAGATTGCACTTTCTAATTCGTTGAAGAATTGATTTGGAATTTTGATGGGGATTGCATTGAATCTGTAGATTGCTTTTGGCAAGATAGCCATTTTTACAATGTTGATCCTGCCAATCCATGAGCATGGGAGATCTTTCCATCTTCTGAGATCTTCTATAATTTCTTTCTTCAGAGACTTGAAGTTTTTATTATACAGATCTTTCACTTCCTTAGTTAGAGTCACGCCAAGATATTTTATATTATTTGTGACTATTGAGAAGGGTGTTGTTTCCCTAATTTCTTTCTCAGCCTGTTTATTCTTTGTGTAGAGAAAGGCCATTGATTTGTTTGAGTTAATTTTATATCCAGCTACTTCACCGAAGCTGTTTATCAGGCTTAGGAGTTCTCTGGTGGAATTTTTAGGGTCACTTATATATACTATCATATCATCTGCAAAAAGTGATATTTTGACTTCCTCTTTTCCAATTTGTATCCCTTTGATCTCCTTTTGTTGTCGAATTGCTCTGGCTAGGACTTCAAGTACAATGTTGAATAGGTATGGAGAAAGTGGACAGCCTTGTCTAGTCCCTGATTTTAGAGGGATTGCTTCAAGCTTCTCACCATTTACTTTGATGTTGGCTACTGGTTTGCTGTAGATTGCTTTTATCATGTTTAGGTATGGGCCTTGAATTCCTGATCTTTCCAAGACTTTTATCATGAATGGGTGTTGGATCTTGTCAAATGCTTTTTCCGCATCTAAGGAGATGACCATGTGGTTTTTATCTTTGAGTTTGTTTATATACTGGATTACGTTGATGGATTTCCGTATATTGAACCATCCCTGCATCCCTGGGATGAAACCTACTTGGTCAGGATGGATGATTGTTTTGATGTGTTCTTGGATTCGGTTAGCAAGAACTTTATTGAGGATTTTTGCATCAATATTCATAAGGGATATTGGTCTGAAGTTTTCTATCTTTGTTGGGTCTTTTTGTGGTTTAGGTATCAGAGTAATTGTGGCTTCATAGAATGAGTTGGGTAGAGTACCTTCTGTTTCTATTTTGTGGAATAGTTTGTGAAGAACTGGGATTAGATCTTCTTTGAAGGTCTGATAGAACTCTGCACTAAACCCATCTGGTCCTGGGCTTTTTTTAGTTGGGAGACTATTAATGACTGCTTCTATTTCTTTGGGGGATATAGGGCTGTTTAGATCATTAACCTGATCTTGATTCAACTTTGGTACCTGGTATCTGTCTAGGAACTTGTCCATTTCATCCAGGTTCTCCAGTTTTGTTGAGTATAGCCTTTGGTAGAAGGATCTGATGGTGTTTTGGATGTCTTCAGGATCTGTTGTTATGTCTCCTTTTTCATTTCTGATTTTGTTAATTAGGATGCTTTCCCTGTGCCCTCTAGTGAGTCTGGCTAAGGGTTTATCTATCTTGTTGATTTTCTCAAAGAACCAGCTCCTTGATTGGTTGATTCTTTGAATAGTTTTTCTTGTTTCCACTTGGTTGATTTCACCCCTGAGTTTGATTATTTCCTGCCGTCTACTCCTCTTGGGTGAATTTGCTTCCTTTTGTTCTAGTGCTTTTAGGTGTGTTGTCAAGCTGCTAATGTGTGCTCTCTCTAGTTTCCTTTTGGAGGCACTCAGAGCTATGAGTTTTCCTCTTAAAAATGCTTTCATTGCGTCCCATAAGTTTGGGTATGTTGTGGCTTCATTTTCATTGAACTCTAAAAAGTCCTTAATTTCTTTCTTTATTCCTTCCTTGACCAAGGTATCATTGAGAAGAGTGTTGTTCAGTTTCCACGTGAAGGTGGGCTTTCTATTATTTATTTTGTTATTGAAGATCAGCCTTAGTCCATGGTGATCTGATAGGATGCATGGGACAATTTCAATATTTTTATATCTGTTGAGGCCTGTTTTGTGACCAATTATGTGGTCAATTTTGGAGAAGGTACCATGAGGTGCTGAGAAGAAGGTATATCCTTTTGTTTTAGGATAGAATGTTCTGTAGATATCTGCCAGATCCATTTGATTCATAATTTCTCTTAGTTTCACTGTGTCCCTGTTTAGTTTCTGTTTCCATGATCTGTCCATTGGTGAAAGTGGTGTGTTGAAGTCTCCCACTATTATTGTATGAGGTGCAATGTGTGCTTTGAGATTTACTAAAGTTTCTTTAATGAATGTGGCTGCCTTTGTATTTGGAGCATAGATATTCAGGATTGATAGTTCCTCTTGGAGGATTTTACCTTTGATGAGTATGAAGTGTCCCTCCCTGTCTTTTTTAATGACTTTGGGTTGGAAGTCAATCTTATCAGATATTAGAATGGCTACTCCAGCTTGTTTCTTCATGCCATTTGCTTGGAGAATTGTTTTCCAGCCTTTCATTCTGAGGTAGTGTCTATCCTTTTCTCTGAGATGAGTTTCCTGTAAGCAGCAAAATGTTGGGTCTTGTTTGTGTAGCCAGTTTGTTAGTCTATGTCTTTTTATCGGGGAGTTGAGTCCATTGATATTAAGAGATATTAAGGAAAAGAAATTGGTGTTTCCTGTTATTTTTGATGTTAAAGTTGGCATTTTGTTCTTGTGGCTGTCTTCTTTTAGGTTTGTTGAGGGATTACCTTCTTGTTGTTTCTAGGGCGTGGTTCCTGTCCTTGTATTGGTTTTTTTCTGTTATTATCCTTTGAAGGGCTGGATTCGTGGAGAGATAATGTGTGAATTTGGTTTTGTCGTGGAATACTTTGGTTTCTCCATCTATGTTAATTGAGAGTTTGGCTGGGTATAGTAGCCTGGGCTGGAATTTGTGTTCTTTTAGTGTCTGTATAACATCTGTCCAGGATCTTCTGGCTTTCATAGTCTCTGGTGAAAAATCTGGTGTAATTCTGATAGGCTTGCCTTTATATGTTACTTGGCCTTTTTCTCTTACTGCTTTTAGTATTCTATCTTTATTTAGAGCATTTGTTGCTCTGATTATTATGTGTCGGGAGGTATTTCTTTTCTGATCCAGTCTATTTGGAGTTCTGTAGGCTTCTTGTATGTTCATGGGCATCTCTTTCTTTAGATTTGGGAAGTTTTCTTCTATAATTTTGTTGAAGATGTTTGCTGGTCCTTTGAGTTGAAAATCTTCATTCTCATCCACTCCTATTATCCGTAGGTTTGGTCTTCTCATTATGTCCTGTATTTCTTGGATGTTTTGAGTTAGGATCTTTTTGCATTTTACATTTTCCTTGATTGTTGTGCCGATGTTCTCTATGGAATCTTCTGCACCTGAGATTCTCTCTTCCATCTCTTGTATTCTGTTGCTGATGCTTGCATCTATGGTTCCAGATTTCTTTCCTAGGGTTTCTATCTCCAGTGTTGCCTCATTTTGGGTTTTCTTTATTGTGTCTACTTCCCTTTTTAGGTCTAGTATGGTTTTGTTCATTTCCATCATCTGTTTGGATGTGTTTTCCTGTTTTTCTGTAAGGACTTCTACCTGTTTGATTATGTTATCATGTTTTTCTTTAAGGATTTGTAACTCTTTAGCAGTGTTCTCCTGCAATTCTTTAAGGGATTTTTGTGCTTCCTCTTTATTGTCTTCTTCCTTTTTAGCAGTGTTCTCCTGCATTTCTTTAAGTGTGTTATTAACGTCCTTCTTGAAGTCCTCTATCATCATCAGGAGATATGCTTTTAAATCCGTGTCTAGCTTTTCCGGTGTGTTGGGGTGCCCTGGACTGGGTGAAGTGGGGGTGCTGGGTTCTGATGATGGTGAGTGGTCTTGGTTTCTGTTAGTAAGATTATTACGTTTACCTTTCGCCATCTGGTAATCTCTGGGGTTAGTTGTTATCGTTGTCACTATATAAAGATTGGAGCAGAAGCTGTGTTCCACTCACCAGCAGTCCCAAAATCCTGTGGCGGGGGTCGTGGGTAGCTGGCGGGTGTCAGGCAACCCTGCGCTCCCGCTACCCTGGCGCTGATCCGGCTGGGTGAGGCCTGTGGCCCTACTCAGGCCGGTTTCTGCTTCCCTAACTAATGCAGTCTCAGGTCCCGCGCAATTGGATTGGAGCAGAAGCTGTGCTCCCCTCACCAGAAGTCTTAAGATCCTGTGGCGGGTGTTGTGGGCAGTTGGCGAGTGTCAGCAGACCCTGCGCCCCAGCTGCTCAGGTGCTTTTCTGACCTGAAGAGGGTTGTGGCCCTGTGTGGGCCGGATTTCTCTCTCCCCAACCAGAGCAGTCTCAGGTCCCGCGTGATTGGACTGGAGCAGAAGCTGTGTTCCACTCACCAGCAGTCCCAAAATCCTGCGGCGGGGGTCGTGGGTAGCTGGCGGGTGTCAGGCAACCCTGCGCTCCCGCTACCCTGGCGCTGATCCGGCCGGGTGAGGCCTGTGGCCCTACTCAGGCCGGTTTCTGCTTCCCTAACTAATGCAGTCTCAGGTCCCGCGCAATTGGATTGGAGCAGAAGCTGTGCTCCCCTCACCAGAAGTCTTAAGATCCTGTGGCGGGTGTTGTGGGCAGTTGGCGAGTGTCAGCAGACCCTGCGCCCCAGCTGCTCAGGTGCTTTTCTGACCGGAAGAGGGTTGTGGCCCTGTGTGGGCCGGATTTCTCTCTCCCCAACCAGAGCAGTCTCAGGTCCCGCGTGATTGGACTGGAGCAGAAGCTGTGTTCCACTCACCAGCAGTCCCAAAATCCTGCGGCGGGGGTCGTGGGTAGCTGGCGGGTGTCAGGCAACCCTGCGCTCCCGCTACCCTGGCGCTGATCCGGCCGGGTGAGGCCTGTGGCCCTACTCAGGCCGGTTTCTGCTTCCCTCGAAGGCCAGTTTCTATATGGCATTGAGAGGACACAGGGACAGTTCAATGAGCTGATAAACAGCTATTGGAGAAAGCATCTTATTCTAAAATAATTTGAGATCTTAAAAAGTTGCAACAGGCCGGGTGTGATGGCACTCGGGAGGCAGAGGCAGGCGGATTTCTGAGTTCGAGGCCAGCCTGGTCTACAAAGTGAGTTCCAGGACAGCCAGGGCTACACAGAGAAACCCTGTCTCTAAAACCAAAACAAACAAAAAAAAAAACAAGACAAAAGAAAAAAGTTGCAACAGTGTTGCGAGTATAGATCAGGGGAGGAGCACTGGCCCAGTATGGTGGTTTGAATGAAAATGGGCCCCATGGACTCAGAGGAAGTGGCACTATTAGGAGCAGGTATGGATTGTTGGAGGAAGTGAATCACCGGGGTGGGTTTTGAGGTTTCAAATGCTCAAGCCAGGCCCAGGGTCACTCTCCTTGACTGTTGCCTGCAGATAAGGGTGTAGACCTCTTAGCACCCTCTCCAGCACTGTATCTACCTGTGTGTTGCGCACTCTCCACCATGATGATAATGGACTATGCCTCTGAACTATAAGCCAGTCCCAATTAGATGCTTTCCTTTGTAAGACTTGTTGTGGTCATAGTGTCTTTTCACAGCAATAGAAATCCTAACTAAGACACCCAGCATGCACAAGGCCTTTGGTTTGGTTCCCCAAAAGAAGAAAGAACAAAATGGACATGCTGGGGAGGCTCAGAAGTTGCAAAAATGATGTGAAATTCCTCTTTACCTTCTCTCCATATTTACTGTGGTTGTTGATATCACCACGTTTGCTTTATATAGTTTTCTCTTTCTATGTGTATGCATATAACCTTTTTCTGATACGGTTGAGAATAAGTCAAGATATAATGGTAAATTTTAAACAAAATGTTTCAATGCATATTTCTTAACAAACAAGCACTCACAGTACAAATATTAAAATCAGGAAAGTAAAATCAACTGAATGAGACTAGCCAACTTACAGGCATTCAGTATTGTTTTAGTGATTAAAAAGTGAAATGTTGTCTTACACACTGGAATAAAAATTTAAAACCTTTCACTAAGACTATGTATTCTTAGCAAATCAATGCAAAGATAATTTGAAAGCACAACTTTAAAAAAAAACTAAATGAAATTTTTAACAGCTGTATATCCAATTATGGAAAAAAAGCAGATTGATTTCAAACAGTTTGTAATGCTTACAGGAAAAAAGCTCTCTCTATTGAAGTAAAACTGCTAATGGAGTTTTCAGTAATGGAAAAAAAAGACACCTGGGTCATTATTTTTACGGTAATGTGTGCCAGAAATCAGGATTATAGAAAATTACTAATGGGGACACAGAACTATACCATTACATTTCTCAGTGCTCCTTGAAAACTGTGGAAATTTTATTTCTGGTAGGCAAAAATGTCATGTTATATTCAGAGAAGCCCAGAGTTCCAGGTCCCCATCATGTTCCATAGCCAGTGTTTCAGAGTCCAGGAGGTGGCAGGAGGTTGTGTTTCTCTAACACTGAGACATTGTAACACTCATGGACAAAGATGAAAGGGAGAGGGTAAGGGCCGCACAGCAATGACTGGTGTGGGACATGACTAAATGTTGCCCTCACTTTGCACAGCCTGGCATAAATCCTTCAAGTCCTGCCTGATGCTGTTAGTCCAACTTCATCTGAAGACTGCACATCTTCCATGTGCGTTTTCTCCTTCCTTTGTTTATTTATTTAAATGATAACAGCAGTGCACACAAACAACTCACCCCATTGAATCTTGGGAATTTGCCATATTTGTGACTCAGGAATTTGCCATATTTATGGCTCAAAACTCTTGCATACGTAGCCATGCCATGATGTCTGGTTCGATGAGAGAGGTACATCCAATGAGAGATTCAAATGATAGGAAGCACTTTAGCAAAACGCTAATTTTATACCCAGTTACATTCCTTTCTATCCCTGCACGCAACCACTGTCAAATTTTTAAGTGTATCCCAGTCTTTTCCTAAACATTTATATAGTGGCATCTAACTATACAAAACTCACGTATATACTGAAGATGTGCAGGTAGGGCAGTTCTGTGTGCATTGTTTTATAACTATTGTGTGAATGTGAGAAGCTGTGTGTATCTCACGAGGTCTGGTCTAACTCCTGGCCATAGTTACACAGCTCCATGTAATTGCTTCATGGCTTATGAAATCATTTGTCTATAATTCCCTTAAAAAGGTGTGTTTTTAAGTGCTTTAGTCAAAACTAATAATCTGATGCAGTTATTTGTACACATAGACAAACTCTAAGAGTTTCTCAGAAATTGAATAGCTGGGCCACAGTCATATATAGCTAAAATATTATTAAACATTGCGAACTTCCTCCCCCAGTATTTTAACAACTGATTGTCTCTCAGTATCCATTTTTTTATATAGTTGCTGATATTATATATTGTAAATGTGCTAAGTTCTTATTGACTTGATGTGTGTACTGGCTAGTTTTGTGTCAACTTGACACAGGCTGGAGTTATCACAGAAAAAGGAGGAGCTTCACTTGAGGAAATGCCTCCACAAGATCCAGCTGTAAGGCATTTTTTCAATTAGTGATCAAGGGGGAAAGGCCCCTTGTGGGTGGGACTATCTCTGGGCTGTCTTGGTTCTATAAGAGAGCAGGCTGAGCAAGCTAGGGGAGGCAAGCCAGTAAAGAACATCCCTGCATGGCCTCTGCATCAGCTCCTGCTCCCTGACCTGTTTGAGTTCCAGTCCTGACTTCTTTCAGTGATGAACAGCAATGTAGAAATGTAAGCTGAATAAACCCTTTCTTCCCCAACTTGCTTCTTGGTCATGATGTTTTGTCCAGGAATAGAAACCCTGACTAAGACAATGGGAAATTATGGTAATATTTTTTTTCCTTGATAGCAAGGTCATTCTGCCTTAGACAGCTCCTAGGACCCCTTCCATTGCTTCTGTCAGTAACTCTTTTATAATTGTTGATTTTTTTCTATGTAGAAGTGTAACAACATTAATGTCTTTTGAAGTTTTAATTTTGATGAAATTTGTCAGTATCCTATTAATGCTTCCATATTCTAAGAAACACTGGCATGTGCCCAAGTCACAAGCATATTTTCCCATGTTTTCATTCAGAAAATTTATAGTTCTGGCTTTTATGGTTAGGTTTATGGTCTACCTTAAAGTAATTGAATATAGAGTAAATAGGATAAAGATTCCTTATCCCCGTGAATATATCCTAGAGTTGCAGAAACATTTATTTGAAGATTTTGGTGACCTACTGAACGGACTCGGGGCCTTAGTAGAAAATGAGCAGAGTACAACTGTAAGGGGTTATCCCTGAATCGTTTGTTCTTCTCCGCTGACTCATTTGTCCTTATGTATGCACCAAGATGTCTCAGTTGACATCACTTTATATAAACCTTCAAAGCAGGGAGTATAGTTTCAGTGTGGTTTCTATTCTCTTGCATTCTAGAATAATTGGTCAGTTTCTATCTAAATTCGACTAATGACTACTTTCGGTATGGATTGCATTGAATCCACAAGTTAATCTGAAGTAATGGATATTTTAATAATATCTTCAAATACTTCTTCATAACTTTTACTTGGTTTCCCACTAGTTTCTTTTAATGTTCTATAGCTTTTGGTTTAGTTAGAATTTTGTGTATTTTTATGAAGTATAATCCTAGCAATTTGATTTTTCTATACTTTTAAACACCTTTTTTTAGAAGGCATAATTTCTAAGTATTTGGTGGGGGAGATAGGACAATTAGACTTTTCATGTGTTTTAATAGTTCTAATTTACTGATTAATTCTACTGTTGTTTTTTTCTTCTCTGTAGATTCATTCGAGGTTTCATATATATGCCTCATATAAATAAATTTTATTTTTCTTCCCAAAGGTCCAGCTTCTTATTTAACTTTTCCTCATCTCACACAGCAGCTAAGCCTTTCCTTTATTATATTCTTAGTACATGGTTTTTGCACATTTCAATTCAGATTGTGAGACTAATGAGAAACCCATAACTGGTGTTTTGCATTGTGTCAAGCTGGATGGCAGCCCTTTAACATAGAAACATGTATAGCATAAATATGCCAATTTAAACCATTTCTATGAAACTTCTCTACCGTCTGTCTGCCAAAGTTTTCATCTCTACCCCAATGTCAAACACTCTGCTCTCCTCTCTCGGCTCCCATCCAGCCCAGGGAGCCACCACTCCACTTGTGAGTTGACAACTCTGGATTGCTTAGGTAAGAGACGCCATACATTAGTTTTTCTGTGACTAGCTATCATTTTGGGTTTTAATTAATTAGTTAATTAATTAATTTTAACCTTTTCTCTTCATATCCCACTCACTGCCCAACTCCTTGCCATCCCCTCCTACAATCCTTCCCCCTCCCCTTCTCCTCTGGGTGGGTGCCCTCCCCCCCCACCCCCCCACCCCCATCCCCACACTCTCCCTCCAACCCTACCACTTCTAGTCTCTGCAAGGCTAGGTATTTCCTCTCCCACTGAGGCCAGACAAGGCAGCCTGGCTAGTAGAACATATTCCACGTATATGTAACAGCTTTTGGGATAGTCCCCACTCCAGTTGTTCAGGACCCACATGAAGATCAAGCTGCACATTTGTTACATATGATTGGGGAGGCCTAGGTACAGCCTGTGTATGTTCTTTTGTCAGGGTTCAGACTCTGAGAGTCCCAAGGGTCCAGGTTAGTTGACATTGTTGGTCTTTCTGTGGAGTTCCTATCCCCTTCAGGGCCCACAATCCTCTTCCTATTCTTCCCTAAGAATTCCTGAGCTTCATCCACTGTTTGGCTCTGGGTGTCTGTATCTGTCTGAGTCAGCTGAGGCAGATGGAGGGCAGGATATGGGAAAGAAGGGGGATGGGGAGGAGCATGGAGATTTCAGGAACAGGTGCTAGGGAAGACAGGAGAAATGGCTAGATGACCACAAAAATGAATGGAAATCTGCAACTGACAGGGGTGAGGAGGTGGGGGGCATCTCCAGGATGAGACATGGCCTGGGACAAGGGAGGTGCCTAAGAATCAATGGGGATGGATGACCTTAGCTGTGACTCAGTGCATTGGGGATATGGAACCTGAAGAGGCAATCTTCTGTATCCAGAAAGGAATCCCAGTGGAGTGATAGAGACACCAACTCACCCACAAAACTTTCAAGCCCAAATTTGTCCTGTCTACAAGTAATGCAGGCACAGGGGAGGGAGCAGAGACTAAGGGAATAATCAGCCAATAACCAGCCCAACTTAAGACCCATCCTTTGGGCAAGCACCAATCCCTAACACTATTAATGAGTCTCTCTTATGCTTGCAGACAGGAGCATATTGTCCTCTGAGAGGCTCCACTCAGCAGGTGACTAGCTATCTTAGTTAAGCACCAGAGTCTCAAGCTTCTGGTTGCATTCTACTTAAGGCTGAATAAGGTTCCACCAAATGCATATACTGTGTTTAATTACACTCCTTCAGTTATTGATGGACACTTGAGTGGCTTCCACATTTAGTGATTATGAGTAATGCTGCTATAGCAACGGCTGGACCCATATCCAATTCTTGGCTTTCAATTATTTTCTCATTATATGCAGGTGAAATTGGTAATCATATTAATTTCTTGAGGAGTTGAGGTACTGTATTAAACAGTAGCTGGATCGTCTTACACTTCCTCCAGCAATGCCACAGATCCAGTTTCTCCATGCTTCCTGGTGTGGTTTGCTTGGTTTTGTTTTTAGTATCAATTATCGTTGTGTGCATGGAGTGGCATCGCGTTGTGGTTTGATCTGCATGTCCCCAGTGACTAGAGATGCCATGCATTTTTTTTCCCATGAGCTTGATGATTATCTTTCAAAAGATGCTTCTTCAAGTTTTTTGCTCATTTTTAATCAGGTTGAGTATTTTTATTACATTGTAGACATTTTATATATTCGGTATGTTAATCACCAGTCACATACATTTTTCTTCTGGTTAGGTGGGCTGCCTTCTATCCGTTGATGGTGTATCCTTTGATGCAGTGTTGATGAAGTCTTGTTTATGCATTTTACTTGCACTGCCTGTATTTTTGGCATCGGATCCAAGGAGTCGCTGCCAACTCTGGTTTCATGAAGCTTTTCCTTGTATTTGGTTTTAAGACTTTTAGAGCGTAGACTAACTATATCCTCTTATAGGTTTGATGCCTTTATTTCTGATGAGCAATTTTGCCCCACTTTCAGCTTCATTTGCTTTCTCACCAGTATAGAGAAGTGGAACGGATAAAGTATAGACCAAAAATCACGGCTGCTGAGAGGAGTGAATGACAGGCAGACAGTAGACACCCTTTACCTGAAGTGAAGGACTTAAGAAGGTAAAGGATCAGGCTGAGGCGGGGTTGAAGTCGGAGGAATTATCAAAATTTCTTTGACACAACTCCACTCTCTACTACCCCGTCTCTAACAAATTAGATGTCTTGAGACATTTTTCTTTCTTTCTTTCTTTCTTTCTTTCTTTCTTTCTTTCTTTCTTTCTTCTTTCTCTCTCTCTCTTTCTCTCTCTCTCTCTCTTTCTTTCTTTCTTTCTTTCTTTCTTTCTTTCTTTCTTTCTTTCTTTCTTTCTTTCTTCCTTCCTTCCTTCCTTCCTTCCTTCCTTCCTTCCTTCCTTCCTTCCTTCCTTCCTTTCTTTCTTTCTTTCTTTCTTTCTTTCTTTCTTTCTTTCTTTCTTTCTTTCTTCCCTTCCTTCCTTCCTTCCTTCCTTCCTTCCTTCCTTCCTTCCTTCCTTCCTTTCCTTCCTTCTTCCCTTCCTTCCCTTCCTTCCTTCCTCTCTCTCTCTCTCTCTCTCTCTCTCTTTCTTTTCTTTTCTTTTTTTTCTTGGTCCCCCCCCTCGGCCCCCAAAGGAGGAAAAGGAACCTAGTAAGGAAATACAAGACCAAAGCAAAACCAGAAACCAGCTAGGCAAACTTCAAACTCTGCGTCTCCATGTCCTATGTCAAAGACCTCTTTAGATCACCAATTCCTTTCAGCTCTGTTGACTGAATCACACTTCTTTCTCTCAGGCTGGTTCCACTTTCTGTTAGCAGTTTCCTCGGTTTCCCAAAGCTCAGGCAGCTCCAGCATTGTGGGGTCTCCAAGGCAATCCAGGTTTCACCTTTACACCTTCACACATGGCTTTTCTAGGACTCTGTGCAGGGCCAGCCCTGACACTCACCTGGCCTCAGCTGCTCTCCTTAACCCTTTCTTGTATTCCTGACTCTAAAACCAGAACTCTAAAACTTGGTGGCTGAAGCGGCCAAGTTCTGCTGCTTACTGGGGCTTAAACATGCCGCCACCGCTTTGTTCAATCATGTCTTCACTAGCTTTCTGTTTTAGATGGTTTCCTTTCCTGCCTAAGCCTGGTAGTCCTGAAATTCCATCTGTAAACCAGGCAGGCCTTAAACTCAGAGACTTGCTTGCCTCGGTCTCCTGGGTGCTGGGATTAAAGGTATGTGCCACCACACCAGACTCTAAGCTTTTCTTTAATTCCTTTTTACAAGTTGGAAGCTTAGCTGGGTGTGGCCTTGCCCTGAGGTCACCCTTCCCTTTACTCCACTTAACATGCAGCTTGCTTACAGTTCAGAGGCTTAGTCCATTATTATCATGCTATTATTATTATTAGCAAGCATGGCGTGCAAGGCAGACATGGTGCTAGAGAGAGGTTCCTCAGAGTTCTACATCTTGATCCACAGACAACAGGAAGAGACAGTAAACTTCTGAGGCCTCAAAGCCCACCTGCAGTGACACACTTCCTCCAACAATGCAGTACCTACCCTAACAAGGCAAATAGACTAATAGTGCCACTCTCTTTCAAACTACCACACACTTCCCAGTGAGTTCTGCCATAGACCAAACTATTTTTGGAGCAAAGACTTTGCTAGCTTGGACTACAACACTATTGTGTAGGGCTCATCAGTATCTTGAGTTTAACTCACAAATTCTTTGGCATACAGTGCGAGAGCAGCTCTACACCATGAAAAAAAAAACAGAATACTGACAGCCTTGTGGTAAGGATGGGGTGATAAAGCAGAACAGGGTTAAGAAATGTTAAGATCTTAAAAATACTGGCAAAACACAGGAGAAGGAAAGGGA
Source organism: Mus caroli (assembly GCF_978045245.1). Classification (NCBI taxonomy): domain Eukaryota; kingdom Metazoa; phylum Chordata; class Mammalia; order Rodentia; family Muridae; genus Mus; species Mus caroli. Next base: position 50,197,683 of record NW_028227266.1, read on the forward strand.
AAGTAGGAGGATTGTGGGAGGGGGTGACCAGGAGGGGGCAGTGAGCCGAATGTAAAGTGAGTAAGTAAAAGAAAAAAATTAAATACAAAAAAAAAAAACTGACAAAAATGTCCTCTCACATAGGAAATTTGTTAGCCTAGAGGGGCACTTCCAAAACTAGAACGATGTAATCTTTGTGAGGTATCTGAGCGCTCTACTAACCACAACTTTTAAACAAGTTAATTCCTTTAAAATTCTCTTAGTACCAACCATACACATATGTTGTCTTAGGAAATGTTGGCTGTCTACTGCCCTCTGCTATGCCCACCAGTGTTTATTCTGTGAAAATCTGCAGCGTGATTTCTTCTTTCCTTCTCTGTTTCTGACTTCAGATTCCTGATGAGATTGATATCTGTGTCACGGACCAAGGTACCCTTTGGCAGGACCCATGCATGATCTAGAGGAAGATGATCTAGAGGTGGAACCCAAGACAGAACCAATGCAGGGTAAATGCAAAGGCTACTTGGAAACACTGGCTATTATTTCACAGATAAATGATACGTTGAAAAAAATAAGAGAATTTAGAATCAAACCAAATACTAGTTTCAACTCTCCGGTCACCTAGGTATCTTTAGGGAATGTTTACTGAAGGCTGAAGCGAGCAGCTACATTGTGTTACCTTTCCCAGTATCCAAACCCCCTACCAGGATGGCATGTGTATTTTGATTGATGAATTCTACACTGATACTTGATTATCACTCAGAGTTTAAAGTTGAGATTAGGGTTTCTCTTATGTTGTATGCTCCATGAACTTGGACAATAGTGACATGAGACCTCCATTGTCATAACATTTGCAGCATTTTCATTGGCCTAAAATTCTGTGCACCATCTATGCATATTTGTGCTTACACAAACCCCTAGCAGTCAAGCCTGATACTTTCTGTTTAGTTTTGCCTTCTTTAGAACGTCAGATAATCGGGATCATAGAGCACACAGGTTCTTTGTGTTTCTTTGGCTTATTTCACTTGATAAAATATATTAAAGTGTCTTCATTAGGTTTTTCATTGAACAAGACCTCATGTCTTTATAGTGTTAGATAAAGTTCCACCGTCCGTCCGTAAACACTCACTTATCCATTCATGTATCAAAGAACATTTTGGTTGCTTTTAAGCTCTGTCAATTACCAATAAAATTGTTTCTCTTAAGTTACAATGTATTGAAGGTTATAGATACTATGGATTTTTATAACAGGCTTTGACTACTGGATGTAGTTTTCTTCTCTCCTCTCTATACACTTAACCATATTGAGCTTCTCTCTATACATGCAGCCACGTTGAACTCGTCTCTGTACTGTACTCGCTCTGAGCATCTCACTGTACACATAGCCATGTTGAGCTCCTGTCATGCCATGGCTTGGGTACCATTGATATATTGACTTCTCTCAAATGTAAATCTTATGCTAAACTCCTCTTCAGAACCCCAGATTCACATGCCAAAGTTCAATGTACAATATTAAACTCAGCACATTCAAACTGAACTCCTGTTCTTCCTCTCGGAACTTCAGTCTGACATACCTATAACCTTTCTCTGTCAGTTACAGTTTCTCCAATCTTCCTAGTAGCTTGAGACTAAAACCCTGGAACCTTTGAATCCTTTTCTTTCTCTGATATTTCTCACATAACTCAGTAGCAAGTCAAAGGGAGCCCACCCAATATGTCCGATCTTTGTCTGATCACTTGACAGAGCTAACGTTGCTTCTAAACCACCACCATGTTTTATTTTAAGAGGCCAATAGCCTCTTCAATGGTGTCTCTTTCTCTATCATTAGTGTCAATATTATAGCCTTGAGCTTTCATTTATATTATTTTACTTAGAAACAATCACAAAGTTACAGAAGAGCTACACATTCAATACAAAGAGTTTATTTTTCTGTTCTGTTCTCTCATCCTCCTCCACTCAAATACTTCAGTGTACATTTTCTACCAAAACAGTACCATCTGTGTGCCAACAACCTAATGTTAAACTCAGCAATCTAATGGCCCAGCTCCCTTCAAATCCTTGCTGAAACCTCATATTTTCAGTGGTGCCTACTCAACTCCAAATTAATAATTTAGATTCCCCTTTGCTTTGATTGATGTCTCTTTAGCACAAGGCACAAATGGATTGGCCTGAAATGGATGCTGTCTGATCCTCATAGGATATTGGAACTGTGAGAAGTGGAACCAAGAGACACTTGAGCTGCTCCGTTTAATAAAACAAAAAGTTTAAAGTTTGCTGAGAGGTTGGGGGAGGGGGGTGGAGACTTTGGGAGCAATTGAGAATGTTGGGATTAAGACGCAAACAGGATCCATGGAGAGGCATCCAGGAACATTTAGGTACAATGGAGTCTCATTTATGAGTACATTGTTGGGGCCATTGTCGGGATGCCACTGTTTGTGCAGACAGGGTTTGACTCCCATATTGAGAATCCAGTGGAAAAACTTGGCTAAGGTGAAAGGTGCTAATGATCCATGTTTTGAGAAGGAAGTTGGCCATCTCACGGTAAATGGGATGATGAACTAAGCTACAGACCATGTTTTTACAGAGAAGGATAATCCCAGAAGCTGGATAACTTAGGACTCTTTAGATATAGGCGAGAGTACTTCTGAAGTCCATCTACTTTTCCTAACCAAATCTACTGCACGCTTGGTGAAAGTATCCCCCAGTCAAATAATTCTATTTGAAAGTTTTAGGCATGACTGGGCAAAAGACCATCCTGGATTAAGATGGAACTTTGTTTTTTCTCAAGCTTGAAGAATAATGTAGTATGAAGGACTCAGCACAGACCAACACAGTCAAAGTCTTTCACATACCATGAAACATATATGCTTATAAACACCATGACACATACATGCTCATTAACATTGCATATGAACATTGTAGGTTAAAACAGATGCCATGAAATAGTCTGCAGCAGTAACTGATTTTAATCATCTGCTTTTTTATGACTGGCTTTTACCTGACTCTTACTTTTATCAGGTCTAGTAAGATTGTCTCAGCTTTCCCTACCTTCTAATAGTCCTTAACTTTCATTTTCTGCTTTTACTGCCAATGGCTCATTCTATTACATTCCATAGAACTCATATTCTTGGAGAGAATTCTTATTGGCCTGGCTTGTCTTCTTGAACCATTTCTCCCAGTTCAGAGTTGATGGGCTGGGTCAGTCGGTACATGAGGTGCCCTACAGTCAGCTGATACCCGTGGTTGTGGTCAGGGGGAGACAGGGTGCTCTGGTAGAAAACATGGCTGCTATAACTTAGTAGGGTTTTAGAAAATGAAGTTGCTTACCTCACTTCTCAAGGTTTTTAAGTAATTTAAGTCTAGTATCAGAGACTCACAGGAGGATACTGGTTTGTTAAGAAGGCTGGTGAACCTGATTTAAAAACATCAGCCACTGGGCAGTGGTGGTGCATACCATTAATCTCAGGACTCTTGAGGCAGAGGCTGGAGGATCTATGAATTAAAAGGTAGTCTTGTCTACGGATTGAGTTCTAGGACAGCCAGGATTACACAGAGAAACCCTGCCTAGGAAAAACAAAACAACAAAACAAAAAGCAAACAGGCTTTTAAGTGTGTGTGTGGGAGACAGAGAGAGAGAGAGAGAGAGAGAGAGAGAGAGAGAGAGAGAGAGAGGTCTTGAGGCTCAGATGGACCTCAAGTTCAGGATCCTGTGCCTTAGCCTCTGGATTGTTGGATTGTTGGAATTTCAGGCATGCTGTACCAGGCCTGGCTAAAATAGTTTTGTTTGTTTGTTTATTTGTTTTTGTTTTGTAAGATGGAATTTCACTGTGTAGGCTTTGCTGCCCTGGAGCTAACTGTGACCAGGCTGACTTCACACTCACAGAGCTCTTGCCTACCTCTGTCTCCTAAGGACTGTGGTTAAAGAGCATACCCACACCCTAGCCTCCAAATAGGTTTCATTTGAATGGAAAGAAAAGGCTCTACCTATTAAAATCCAGTATAAACAAGAGATTTCCCTGCAGTGCATGGTTGAGTATCATGTCCCATAATGTTTCCTCTTAAAACTGTGAAGACGTTTACCCATCTATTTGGGAAACTGGAAAGCAAAGCCAAGCCTTTTTTCTTTTTAAAAACCCATGTGAAGTATCTTGGAAAAGATTGCCAACACAGGTGTAGCAGGCTTTTGGCATACTGGCTGTCTCTGCAGCATGCTTTCTGTTTCCTTCATAGTCAAAGAATACAGCAAAAGACCTTCAAGGCCAAATGAACATTTACAAGTGAATCATTTTGCTGCCAGGAACACAGAGGGAAATGCTGAAGTTAAAAATGGCATCTGAGAAGCACGTAGGGGAAACGCGTGTGGAACCAGCGAGCCCCAGCCCCGCCAAGGTGCAGGAAAGGAAGGTCAAACAGTCTTGCCACAAATCATGACAGGAGAGCAGTGAAGTAGCTCATGTCTGAGAACCACATTCCTAGTTGGACTGAAGTCTACCATTGTCTGTCTTTATCAAGGAACCTTGGACAATATGAAGACACAGTCTAAGATTACTTCAGGACAAATATTTCCCAGGCAGTGTGGAAAAATGTAACTCTAAGAGAACTAAGAAATAGAAGACAATGCACATTAAATTTAAAGAGAGAAAGGAGTTTAGAAGTAGAAAAATCAGCGAGAACACAATGCTTAAGCTGTGAGAAATATATAGAAAAACAGAGTGACTGGGAACTAGAGGGCAAGTGTCGGGGATCCTACGGTGCTATTCTGACAGGTGACTGATTGCTGAACTGGACACAAATGCATGTTTACACCTGAGACTATTCGCTCATCTGTCCACATGCACACATGTATACCTGTTTCTGAATGCATACACGCACCTCATTTGAATGAAAGTTTTATGAAGTGCAGAATCGTGTTGGCTTTCTTTACATTAGCCTCAGGTACGCAAATGTATGATTTTCTTCAACAAGGTATATATGAAAGAATTAAGACTTTATCTTGCCTTTTAGTTCAATTGTGTTTCATTGATGAAGTAAATTTTTCTTTTGATTTTTAAAATATATTTTTTGGTTTTTTGTTTTTTTTTTCAGAGTTGACGACTGAACCCAGGGCCTTGTGCTTGCCAGGCAAGCGCTTCACCACTGAGCTAAATCCTCAACCTAAAATATATTTTTAATTAAAAATATGATTACATCAAATGTCTCGTGTCTCTTTCATCCGAGGCTCCAAATCTTTAGGTGTGAGTAAGATGGAGAAACCACCGAAGTCAGTCAGAGAAGCTTCTCATTAGTGCAGGGAGAAGGAGCTACAGAGTTAGCAGCAAATCACTGATTTTTAACTCATTCGTGGTTGCTAATACCATAGAGCAGACAAATCTGCGGCTCTTGAGGTTGGTTGTGTACTGTGTCCCCGAAGGACTTTGAAAGCTCTTGACATCTATCTAGCACCAGGAGAGATTCAGATGGAATTCATCTGGGGCACCAAGATGTGATTGCCCATAAACTTCCAGGCTTTATAAACTGTAGCATATTCACCCTGGGTAGTCATACGCAACCAAAATAACACTCCAATTATTCTTTGTTTAGTTTTATATTTTGCCAATCACAAAGGAGATGTGTATTTTATAACGAAGAGAGCTACTTCCTGTCAGTTTATTCCAGGAATCAACTTCAGCCTCCTCATGCTCAGAGTGACCAGACACTGTGTTCCTTCCGATCTGATATAATTCTTGGTGAGATAACAAGAAATAAAAACAGATACTGTCCTTAGTGATAACAAATTCTATCTAAAATAAAATTCTCATGGAGGCAAGCGTACTGAAGGAAAGACACATGGTTCTAGAGAAGGGTCTCATGGGGGCAGGTTGAAGAGGAAGAGTTGCCCCCTATTGCTTTATGGGTGACACACTGGATAAGAGAGTACACACACTTCCTTGACTTATTCTCCCTTCACTACTATCCATCACAGGCACATATACAAAAGGAGAGTTCCCCTTCCTGCTGACGCTCACACTCCCTGAAAAGCACTATGCTCAGAACACCTTCCATTGCTCCTCTGTTCTGAGTTCTCAGGCCAATCTCCGAGCCAACATTACTGTTTCCTTCTTCCCACGGATGTGTGGCAGGCTGGGTTTAGCTTAAAGATGCTTCAATTTTGTCTCTGCCACTTAGTGGCTCAGTCACATTAGGCATCATAAGGCCTCACAGGGTCTCGGTTTTTTATCTGCAGAACAGGAACAGCAATGGCTCCTTTATAATGTTATAGTTGTGTGAATGACAAAAAAATTAATGTAAGTGTAACATGTCTAGGGGGAAATCCTGGTACTTAGTAAGTGTTCAGCGAATGGTAGCCCTTATCCTTCTAACCCCATATTTCTATCAAATTGGTAAAAAGAATGACTTTCTGACTTTCTTCTGCCTTACTATAATGTGTCTTGTGCCCTCAGTGTGCAGAGTCAGCCCTACATAACTGTGGGCTCTGAATCTGTAGATTCAAGTTAAAAAAAAATAACTTAGATCTCTACTGAGCATCTAGACACTTTTTTCTTTGTTAGTACCCACTGTAAATACTCTATAACTATTCACACAGATTTTACACTGTATCATAAGTAATTTGAATTACTTTGTAAGTCATCTAGAGATGATTTAAAATAAGCACAGGGACACATGTATGTTATTTGTAAACACTATGCTGTTTTATACAAGGTACTTTAGCACTCATGGATGTTAGCACTTTTAGGGGTCTTGGACCAAATCCCTCAAGGATAAATAGAGATGATGTGATGACACCCTAGGGATGCTGCTATGTGCATTTGTGATTGACCCCGTCTCTTAGGAAGGCCTCTCCAAATTCCAAAATTGAAATTGCAGGGTCGGGAAGATAATGTCAAGATCCACTCATTTTCCATGTCCTGAGAGGTCCACTTCATCCCTGAATTCTGCCTCTGTGCTCTGTAAGTGAGCTGCCATTTATACCGAATTTCCTCATTTCCTGTCATCACGTGTCCCTGAACAGTCACTCACAGCACACCCGTAGACCTTATGCCAGCTCTGGAGAAGCAGCCGTGAGAACAGGATTTGTTTTCATAAAACTTCTAGCAGGCAGAACATCGGATCACAAACTTAAATGCAAGTAAACATGTAACTCTTCCCCCTAGCCCCCATAAGCAGCATGAAGGAAATAGAGGGAGGACAGGGATGTGCCTTCTTTAGTGAAATGATCGGGGATTTCATTTTACTTTCTATTATAAACATTTTTGCATGAGAGCTTTTTCTTCCAAAGAGAATAAGGAGATGGGAACCACACAAAGGTTACAGGGGGCTCTTCCCCCCCTCTTAATTTTAATTTTTTATTCACTTTGCATCCTGCTTTCGCCTATCTCTTCCCAGTTCCATCCTCACAAATCACTCCCTCGTTATCCCCTCCCCTTCTACTTAGATGAGGGGAGGCCCCTCTTAGGTACCACTCTGCCCCTGCCCAGGACATCAAATTACAGCAGGACTAAGCACATCCTGTCCTGCTGAGTCCTGACCAGTATGACCGGTTAGGGGACAAGGATCCAAAGGCAGGCAACAGAGTCAGAGACAGCCCCCGCTCCAATTGTTTAGGGACCCACATGAAAGCCAAGAGGCACATCTGTACACATGTGTAGAAGCCTATGTCCGGCCGCTGTATTTTCTTTGGTCTGTTGTTCAATCTCTGTGAGGCCCCATGGCCCAGGTTAGCTAACTCTGTAGGCCTTCTTGGAGTATCTTTGACCTCTCTGGCTTGCTCAATCCTATCCCAACTCTTCCACAAGATTCCACAAGCTCCACCTGATGTTTAGCTGTGGGTCTCTGCATCTCTTTCCATCTGCTGCTGAGTGAAGTCTCTAGGGAGACAGTTATGCTAGGCTCCCATCTGTAAGCATAGCGGAGTATCATTAATAGTGTCAGGGATTGGCTCTCTCCTATGCCATTGGTCTCAAGTTGGGTCAGTCGTTGGTTGGTTGTGCCCTCAATCTCTATAGGAAGATCTTTATATGGAAGCAACAGCTAATGTAAGGGTCAGGGCTTGGTTGAACTTAAGATGTCTGAAAGATTGAAACATGTGACTGAGGCAGAGCAGTGAGAGATGAGGTCAGAAAAAGAAGAGGGGAGGTGGGGCATGGTTTTAGGTCATGTAGCCTCAGGCCAAGGAACTGCATTTTATTCTGTTGAAATGGCAAGAGACTCTAGACAATAGCAGCAGAGGTGGAAGGATCTAGCAGGGGGCACAAACACCTTAGAGCTGAACAACAGAGTGTGTTAACTGAGTGGTATGGAAGGAGGGCATCACGAATGACTCTAGATTTCCGCATGAAATCCATCACCTAGTGGTGTCATTTACTTAGACGAGAAAATAGAAATAGTTTGGCATGTGGTGTTTAACAAAGGGGAAAGAAATAATCCTGTTTTGATTGTTAAGTTGGAAACATTTCTGAATCAACCAATTGGGAAGAGGTAAACAATAGAGGTAGAAGTCTGGAACTCTGGGAGAGCCTGGCTTGAGCCATCGACTTCAGAATTGTTAACCAGCTAGATAAGTTAATATTAAAGCCACAGGGAAGAATGCAGACAGAAAAGGCTCCAAGGACAGGCACCTGAAGCATTCTAACATGTGAGCAACAGATGCCACAAACATGACCTTGGGTTTTCCTCACCCCTGGGCATCCTACCTAAGGCTATTCAGTTTCCCAGCTCAGTGTAAAGCAGGAGCGCTTCCTACTTCTCCCAGGCTCTGGCTTAGCCTGTGCGATGTGTTCTCAGCTTTCTCAAGGCTCTGACTTCGACTTATCATTAGCCCAGCTCTCTTCCAGCATGCCTCCCTCTCTGAATCATTATGGAAGCTTGGTCACTTTTCTCTACCCTGTGCATTAGTCTTGTCTCCCAAGCCAGCTTGCTTCTTCCAGGACAGAGAACACGTCTGGCAAATCCTTGTATCTCTTTGGAAAACCTAACAGGTGATTGCTATGTGCTCAAAATGCCTGCTGCCTGACAGGCTGCATGTGAGTGGCCCTTCCAGGCACGCTGACAGAAGCCTGGGATCCAGGTCTAGAGTACCACCTTCCTCGTGGTGCTGCTCAGATAGGGTGAGCTACTGTCGATACCTGGAAGATGAAGTAAGCACCAGGAAAGCGTCTTCCGACAGGCAGTTGAACAAAGCGAGGCACAGAGATGTGAAAGGACTTTGGTTACAGATAAGTACAAACAAGACAAAGAAAGAACCAAACCAAACCAAACCAAACCAAACCAAACCAAATCAAACCAAAAGCAAAGCATCGCAAAAGAAGATCAGAATGTCTTTAGAAGAAGAAAGGAGGTTTGTGCACTAGAGACTGCTTAGTTGGTGGAGTGATTTCCACCCAAGCATGGGAACCTGCGTGATATCTTCAGAGCCCCTAGGAAAATCTAGGTGTGCTGCTGTCTGCTTGTAATCCCAGCTCTGGGAAGGCAGAGATAAGCAGACCATAGGAGCTTTTTGTCTAACCACTTTATTTTTTATTTTTTATTTTTTTTAATTTTTAATATTTTTTATTACATATTTTCCTCAATTACATTTCCAATGCTATCCCAAAAGTCCCCCATAGCGCCCCCCACTTCCCTACCCACCCATTCCCATTCTTTTGGCCCTGGCATTCCCCTATATTGGGGCATATAAAGTTTGCAAGTCCAATGGGCCTCTCTTTCTTTCCATTGATGGCCGACTAGGCCATCTTTCGATACATATGCAGCTAGAGACAAGAGCTCCGGGGTACTGGTTAGTTCATCATGTTGTTCCAACTATAGGGTTGCAGATCCCTTTAGCTCCTTGGGTACTTTCTCTAGCTTCTCCATTGGGAGCCCTGTGATACATCCAATAGCTGACTGTGAGCATCCACTCCTGTGTTTGCTAGGCCCCTGCATAGTCTCACAAGAGACAGCTATCTTTGGGTCCTTTCAGCAAAATCTTGCTAGTGTATGCAATGGTGTCAGCGTTTAGAAGCTGATTATGGGATGGATCCCTGGATACGGCAGTCTCTAGATGGTCCATCCTTTCATCACAGCTCCGAACTTTGTCTCTGTAACTCCTTCCCTGGGTGTTTTGTTCCCAATTCTAAGAAGGGGCACAGTGTCCACATTTTGGTCTTCATTCTTCTTGAGTTTCATGCGTTTAGCAAATTGTATCTTATATCTTGGGTATCCTAAGTTTTGGGCTAATATCCACTTATCAGTGAATACATATTGTGTGAGTTCCTTTGTGATTGTGTTACCTCACTCAAGATGATGCCCTCCAGGTCCATCCATTTGGCTAGGAATTTCATAAATTCATTCTTTTTAATAGCTGAGTAGTACTCCATTGTGTAAATGTACCATAATTTCTGTATCCATTCCTCTGTTGAGGGACATCTGGGTTCTTTCCATCTTCTGGCTATTATAAATAGGGCTGCTATGAACATAGTGGAGCATGTGTCCTTCTTACCGGTTGGGACATCTTCTGGATATATGCCCAGGAGAGGTATTGCTGGATCCTCCGGTAGTACTATGTCCAATTTTCTGAGGAACCGCCAGACTGATTTCCAGAGTGGTTGTACAAGCTTGCAATCCCACCAACAATGGAGGAGTGTTCCTCTTTCTCCACATCTTCGCCAGCATCTGCTGTCACCTGAATTTTTGATCTTAGCCATTCTGACTGGTGTGAGGTGGAATCTCAGGGTTGTTTTGATTTGCATTTCCCTGATGATTAAGGGTGTTGAACATTTTTTCAGGTGCTTCTCTGCCGTTCGGTATTCCTCAGGTGAGAATTCTTTGTTCAGTTCTGAGCCCCATTTTTTAATGGGGTTATTTGACTTTCTGGAGTCCACCTTCTTGAGTTCTTTATATATATTGGATATTAGTCCCTTATCTGATTTAGGATAGGTGAAGATCCTTTTCCAATCTGTTGGCGTTTTTTTTGTCTTATTGATGGTGTCTTTTGCCTTGCAGAAGCTTTGCAGTTTCATGAGGTCCCACTTGTCAATTCTCAATCTTACAGCACAAGCCATTGCTGTTCTATTCAAGAATTTTTCCCCTGTGCCCATATCTTCAAGGCTTTTCCCCACTTTCTCCTCTATAAGTTTCAGTGTCTCTGGTTTTATGTGAAGTTCCTTGATCCACTTAGACTTGACCTTAGTACAAGGAGATAGGAATGGATCGATTCACATTCTTCTACATGTTAACAACCAGTTGTGCCAGCACCATTTGTTGAAAATGCTGTCTTTCTTCCACTGGATGTTTTTAGCTCCCTTGTCGAAGATCAAGTGACCGTAGGTGTGTGGATTCATTTCTGGGTCTTCAATTCTATTCCATTGGTCTATTTGTCTGTCACTATACCAGTACCATGCAGTTTTTATCACAATTGCTCTGTAGTAGAGCTTTAGGTCCAGTCTAACCACTTTAAAGCTCTCAGCAGTCTCTGGGCCTCAAACACAAGGTGAGAATGAGGAAAAATACCCAAGGTTGAACTCTGGCTTCCTCACATACGTGGGTATGTGTTGTGCTAGCTTTTTCTGTTGCTGTGACGAAGCAAAAGCAGTTTGGAGGGGAGGGTTTATTTGACTTACACTTCCAGGTAACAGTTCATCACTGAGGGATGTCAGGGCAGAAACTCCAACAAGAACTAAAGCAGACACTATAGAGGAAGGCTAAGTACTGGCTTCATAGGTTAGCTTTCTTACTCAGGCCAGGACACATTGGGCTGGTCTTCCTACGCCATTCATCAGTCAGCAGTCAAGACAATCTCTTGCAGATATGGTCCCAGAGGCCAGTGTGATCTGGGCAATACCTCAATCGAGATTCCTTCTTCCTAGCATTCATGTGCGTGTACGCACACATATTCAACCACATGAGCACACAAAGAAAATAGTAAAAAAAAAAAAGATTTGCCAAGTGGTGCTGCACTCCTATAATCCCAGTAATTCGGTGAATAAAGCAGGATTGCCAATTTGAGGCCTGCTTGTGTTGCATAGTATGACACTCACAAAAGAAAACAAACAACAGCAGCAGCAACAACAACAACAACAGAACAAAAGAAAATTAAAAAAAAAAAAAAAGGAAAAGCTTTTAGCAGTCACTCCAGGAGTCTGACCACAGCCCTGTCTGCTGATCAAAAGGCAAGCCCGTCTGAACACCCAGGAGAGAGTTAGTCCTTGCATTTCTAGAACACTGACAGAGGTTGCTGCAGGATGGGTTCTTTGTGTTTCTCTTTTCTTCTAGAATATTGTGAGTTCCCTGCTGCTTACAGAGCAGTTAGATCATGGCTAGCTGTGGCCCAAATGCCAACTCCTGGAGGCCTTCTCAAAGCCTGTGCAGCCTCTGATCAGCAGGCAGAAAGACAAAGGGGACCCGCCCACAGGCACGGAGGACAGGAGGGGGGTGGGCGGGGCAGTGGAGGGAAGCAGCACATTGAATCCAGGGAACAAAAAGAGAAACAGAGCAGCAGGTGTTAGCTGGGAAGAATATGAGGATGCTGGTGAGTGGAATGGAGCCGGGACAATCAGAAACAAAGAGAAGATGAGACTATTGGGAAAGGAAACACAAAGGCACGGCATGGAGTGAAAATCAGAGCGGAGGGAGTGAACGAAATGCAGAAATAATAGATGGTGTGTGGGCTCACAGGAAAATTGTACTCCAAATTGGAAAAAGTAGCTCTGTTAGGGTATGCTTTGGGATACAGAGGATCTCTGGGACTGTTTGGCCAGAAATGAGGAATAATGAGGTCTTTAATAAAATTAGACTTAATATATTATTGGTTTTATTTAGTGGTTGAAGATACATGGAAATTGAGGGCGGGAAGGAAGTAGAGCATACATAGTACATAGCTGGTATAATCCACAGGTCCAAAGGAAGGATGGTTTCAGTTACTGAAGGTGATATTCTTACGAGTGTCTTAGGGCAAACAGTGGAATCTTACTGGCATGTCTACTGTTAATGAAAACAGTCACCTGGACTGTGTGCTGGACTCAAACTAAAGAGAGCACTGAAGTGCAGCCGAGAAAGGGATGATTCTCACGAAGGCTTTCTCTGTGGCAAGAAGTTTTTTTCCCTCATGCTTCATTATAGCTACATACGTGACCCTGCAGCATACGGTCTTCAGAGGTGTCCTGAGAGCATAGTTTATCCCTTCCCTTTGACTTCATGCACAAATCCTGAGGCCTGATTTAATTGGGATGGTTAGACCATGGTCAATGTGAGTCTATGAAAGTCAAATATCTTGTTACTATTTCTCAGAGTCCTGCCCATTTTGGTGACTCATAGGCACCTGAGGATCCAGTCAGCCTCATGTTATCAATCCAGAGAGCTATCGAGTAGAGAGGCCCCACTCAGGGGCCATCTGGGTTGCTGTGGAAGCGTCCTTTTGATGATTTCTGGTTCATCACACAAAGGAGAGTGAGGGGAAGGCACAGAGTCTCTCACAGCAAACTACTTTGATTGTTTTATTTTATCCAAATATTGCTTTGGTTCTTTGCTGGAACTGCAGTGAAGAAAGCTCTATGTATCACATTTGAGATCTTGGATGGTTACCTGCAAAGCCAAGGTGATTGTTTAGTGGTCACTTCTAGATATCATGATACAATTATATAGTCTACCTTTGAGGCTCTTGGGAACTCTGTTTAGGTCTCCATGTGAGGTCCAGTGTGTATTCTAGAAATAAGGAAATTTGCCATAGCTTAGAAGTTGTTATGGAAGCCTTGTTTGTCTCCAGGGAGTAGTGGGTTGCATAAATGACTCATAGTTTCTAGAGTAATTTTACCCTCTTAGTAGTCCTGGATCTGTGAAAGAACCCATAGGGGACCCCTATATATTCCAGGGTCTTAAGTATTTCTTAAGTGTGGTGTTCACTACTGTGGTCATTTGTCAAGAGAGATCGTTTGCATAGGGGAGCTTACATCTTGTGTTCCAGAATTTGAAGAGCAGTATGCCTGTGACAGAAGAAATAATGTGTGCAAACGTGATCCTCCCCAATAGTGGGCCTGTATTGTATGCTTTGGTTGGAGGTTGGAAGAAAATTATGGAGAGGTTAAGGGACTTACTCAAGGTTACAGCTAATCAGACACAAAGCATTATTCTCATATTCCCTTTTGCACTACTCAAAATATTCCATGCCCCCACACAACAAAAAAGAACCAATGAAAGCATGCCCCTAGACCATTGACCCTTGACCCTTGGCAGGTGGTCACTCTATAGTGCACTTTCCTCACAACATGCCTTTTCAGATGTGACCTCAACTCCTTCTCCCAGGGCATGTGGCAGTGAATAGGGAAAACCCTATAGAGAGTCGACAGCCCACAAGCCCATTAGAGGACAGGGACACCATACTTGTCTTAATAGCACGACCTTTTCTCCTGGGGCACATTTCTCACTGTCAGGTCTGCTTGGCAGCCCAAATCAAGACACTGATTCATTTGAGTTGTTCATATTCTCTCGTTCCTTATTAGGAGAGTTCCTGGCTTGTTTGTTGGTTAGGGCGTGTCACCTCTCATCTTTTATTATGAAAGTCATGGACTCTCTCACTGTTCTAGGAAGGCCTGCTTCACTTTCACTTTTGGGGTGGGTAATGAACACTCTCTGAAAAGCAATCGATGTCAGAGGTTAGTAGGGATCTCAACAATAGCAAACTGAATACTTTTCAGGTGGGAGATATAGAAAACCAGGAAGACAGCTATGCTGCCTAGCAGAATTAGGAGTTCTCTTACATCTTTTTCAGCCACATACTGTAGTTGGATGTACTGAGAGATAACCCAAGAAAAATCAGATACAGTTTGTTTCTTCCAGTTGGCGATTGTCTTAGAATTTCCACTGCCGTGATGGGATGCAGTCAGCAGGAGCTACTTGGGGAGGAAAGGGTTTATGTGGGTTACACTTACATATCACAGTCAGAGTAAAAACTCAAGCAGGGCAGGAGCTGATGCAGAGACCATGGAGAGGTGCTGCTTATTGGCTTGCTCTTCAGGGCTTTCTCAGCCTGCTTTCTTATAGAACCTAGGACCACCAGCCCAGAGCTTGTACCACCCACAATGTGCCAGGCCGTCCCACATTCATCACTAATTAAGGAAAGGTACTATAGGCGTCCTACAGTCATATCTTATGGAGGCATTTTTCTGAGTTTAGGTCCTTGCCTCTCAGTCGACTGTGGCTTGTGTCAGAGTAACATATGACTATCCATCACAGGGACTTAGTGAGATATCTTAAGATAATTTTTGTTAAGCCCCTTTTAAATAGAAGAAACTTTGGACTCAAAATGAGAAGTATTTTTTTTCAAAGATCACATAAGTAGTCATGTTGTCTGTTAAAACACAAGAAATGTTCAATAGATTAAAGGACCAGGGAAAACAGCTGTGGACCGAGAGTCTTGTAAATTTCCCTTTGACTGATGCTGTCATTTCCTAATTCCCTAGCTATTGTTTTAGGTGAAGTTGAGGAAAGGGCTTTATTTTTGATCCTCTGGTTCATGAGACAGGGAGGAAGAATGTAGTGTTGGAGAGTGTTCCTGCTAAGACCTCAGAAGCCTCACCTAAGAAGGGGGAGTAAAACAGCAGACAGGAAGGGAGCAGTGTTGCCATGGTACCACATAAAGGGATACCATGGTTACCACTCATTCGATCAAAGCCAGAAGTCATCATTCTATATGGATACTTTCATTGCTTTGGGCCTAAAAAAGTACTTTCAATTTTAAAGAGGACACTATTGAAACTTCATGCTCAATGTATCTAACTGTACCAGCTAGTACTTTACTAAGCCACTAACATTTTTAATATCTCTCTGTGCTTAGTCCATAATGACCTCATTTCCCTTGCTCACAGACAGCCCCTTGAGGTACTTTGCAAGGCATGGGATATGGACTGGATACTCAGAGGAAGGAATATAACCATTAGGAGACTGAGTTATGAACTCATGTAATACTGGCTTCTAATAACATCTCTGTTATTTCCTCTTGATAATGATAGTGATAACCTTGAGGGCTATTTTGAGAAGTAGCTATTTGTGGAAGGCACCTGAAAGAGGGCAAGGTCTGGGTGAGGCCCTCCATAAATATTATCATTTAAGCCTGAGAAACATATTAGTACAAAGCCAATTTTATCCAGGCACTGTGAAAGACTGGATCACAGAAAGGAGCCAAGGGAACAGAGATGTGAACTGTGCTGTGAAGACTCTGTCCCCACACCGTGTGTCTTTTAAGGCACTGAATGTGTGCTGGCTATGTTCATAAGGAACTCACATTTTCAGCTTGTGTCCAGAACCCATTTCCCCTCCTCAGCCCAATCCCTGTGCTATGTAGCTCAGCTCTTTGGAATTTCTAATCTCTAGATAACTATACATTGTGTTACTTCTGCCAGAAAATATTTCTAGCTGGTTAATTCATCCAAATTCCAGATTTCAGGTTATAGATGAGTATCTTCTGGGAAGTCACTCTGCCTCATGACCGAGCTGATGTCCCCACTGAGTGCATCCACAGGTTGTACAGCCAGACAGCTCTTCACTCTTACCCTGATTCTC
This sequence comes from Mus caroli, assembly GCF_978045245.1. NCBI lineage: Eukaryota > Metazoa > Chordata > Mammalia > Rodentia > Muridae > Mus > Mus caroli. The sequence goes on from NW_028227266.1 coordinate 50,214,189, forward strand.
CATTTCTTGCCCACTCCATGAGGCTATATGTGGAGTGACAGCAGAGACCCCCGTCTAGCTAGTTCAATGTCATCCTCAGTGCCCAGCAGAATAAATGACCACTAAGAGGGTCTCCATTCATATTATTTTAAAAGTTAGTGAATAAATGAGTTGTATGCTAAAGTTAGGGGAGGAAGTTCTGGTTTGATGTCCATTCTGATCAGAGAAGACCCTTGTTACCATATCATTATTGTCCCTATACTCTTTATAGAAATGGCCCACGTACTCTTTACATTTTATAACAAGGAGGACGTTCTTGTAGTTCAAGGTAATGATATGTGATGATTCTTCTAGATTGGATGTTTTTAAAGCATATCCCCAGAATGTATGTACTAGAATCTTGTTTGCCACTGTGACAGTACTGAGTGCTAGGGGTCGTTAGGGTTAGTTCCCGAAGGAGTACTTTTTGTTATAAATCACTTGATTCTTCCTGTACTTTGGCTTTCTTGCTTGCACACACTCCTTTTACAACCATGAATCCCTCTGTTGTGTTACAGCAGAGATGGGGTGCTCCCAGAAGGTGCTGAGGCCATGCTGATAGCCAGCCATTAGACCCACAGCACCCCTTCCCTCCCTCTCATTATCCACCATCAGGCATTATGTTAGAGCAACACAAAACAGAAGAGGCAGGACCAGAATCACTTCTGCTTATCAAAAACCTACAGTTTGGCCAGGATTTTGGTGCTTTATATTTTACAACTCATGGTCAGATATGATTTGGTTACTCCAGATGTAATCCTCTGAAACCCCTTACAGGCTCACACTGGAAGTGGCAATTTCCATACTGAGCCTTGTTTTCAATGTCCCCTGTACACTGTTCACAAAGTCTCAGTATGTTCATTGTTAAAAGAAATTATAAGAGCAGTTGTGGAACAGAGGGAACAAATACATCCTGAATGCTGTGTAGCAACATTCCCAGATCGTATCTGTACTTCCAAGAATGACTGGTTGAATGGTAGGCATGTGTATTTGACTTCTGTTTACCTTAACAGCTAGACCGCCCCTTCCGTGGCTCAGAAGTCATCCTTGCACCCACCTGTGTCAATATCCTATGATCACACGCACTTCCTTGTGTCTCACATTTTCCTCCAAGTTAAGACAATGATTACAAATAAAAATACTTGTATTGTTGTTTGTAATTTCAGAGTTAAGAAAATGATTACAAACAAAACTATGAAAATAACCTGAATCTGCTGGTGTAGAGTGAGTGATACCTAAGAGGCTGAAGCAAGAAAATTGCAAGGGTAGTCTGGGGTTTATAATAAGCCCTTCTGTGAGAGCGAGAACGAGAGAGTGAGAGAGGAAGAGAGAGTGACGGTGGAAGCAGCTAACAGTGAGAGCACTCTCGGTTACTTTCCCTGGGAGTTTTCCCATGTACCACATGACTCTCAATCAGCGGTTGAGCATGCAATGACCATACTGTTATCACTTAGGCTTCAGTTCCAGCAGGTGACCCGGGCTCGGGTTCACTTCCTCTTTGTGTGAAGAGTGCAGCACATGAAAGAGGAATCACAAGGGTAACTTCCCCTAGTTCAGGGGAATGGCAGTGAACACTTATTAATACTCCAGTTATGATGCATGTGACCTAGAGACCTCTGTGAGGTTGCTATGCAAGAGGGGGTCAAGAAAACCCATGTTTGTTTTCCATGAAAAAAAATCAATCAATCAATCAATCAATCAATCAAACAACCTTTTATTCGAGGTGGTTTCATGAATAAACACAAAACGTGTGACTTGAGTACAGCATCATTTTCAGGTCCTCTCACCCATTTTCTTCAACTGCAGTTTTCACTACATAGCCTCCACTACAGTTTGCATCTTTTGAGGAGTAGAGAAGAAAGCCTCTTTTTGCATCAGGAGGGGGATTTGGAAAGCACCCAAACAAAAAGTGCTGCAAACTAGAGAGTGAATGTGTTCCATACCAAGCTGGCAGATGGGAAGCCCCATCTACACTTTTTGTGAACGTTTCCTCTCTGAATCCTTGGAAGAATCCACTGCAGTGTGTGTCATTCTTCCTGATAATAAGATGAGAACGTGGATGATCAGCCAGGACTAGCAACTTACCCAGGTCACAGAGCCAGGGAAGGTTTACACCAGAATATGCCACCTATAGGCGTCTCTTTTCCTTTTAGCTCAACCTTGTCATTTGTAAAAGGAGTATTCACCTGGGACAAAAACGGCTGAGCCCTACCTAACCTAAAGCAATGTTACCAGGGCAAATCACTCCTTGTCATTAGAATTCATTTATTTATTTATTCAGTTGTAAAATGAGGGGGAGTGGACTAGATGAACTTTAACCCTAGTTACAGTTTGAAATTCTTAGAAAATAATTTAGTAAATGTAACATTTTTGTCAGCCCACTGATAAAAATACAGTATGCATATTAATCTCCTTAAAAACAGGAAAAGTGAGATCCAGAGCATATTTAATGCAGTGACAAACTGGTGAGAACTAGTGTGCTCGCCATATCTGTTGTGTTTTATTCTTCAGTAACTTTTGAAAGATGACTTGATTTTTGCTTCAGGCTGGTCACTCATGCTCCTTCATAGGCCCTGGGATGATTCTGAGGGCTAGGGAGTGAGATGTTCTCAGTTGAAAGGGTTGATTAGAAGGCTTCCTCCTTTATCAGTGTGCTGGCTTTGAACATACCTGTGGTAGCCAGGTCGTCACTGTGTACAGAAGTATCCTTAGGTCGTTGTTATCAATTATTGCATGTCTCCCATTGAAGGCTGATTACCTCAAGGGAGGCAAAAGAGAGAAAGGCAGATGAGGTCATCTCTATATTCCTCAATTTGTACATTAGGAAAACCAGGGAAACATAACCTAACTATTAAGCAGCTAAAGTTATATTTATCTTTCCCTCTTTCCTTTTCTCTTTCCTCTGCTCCCCTCCCCTTCCCTCCCCTCCCCTCCCCTCCCCTCCCCTCCCCTCCCCTCCCCTCCCCTCCCCTCCCCTCCCCTCCCCTCCCCTCCCCTCCCTTCCCCTTCTTATTGGAGAGTGTCTACAGGGACTATGATCAGAGTGATATTAACTGCTCCCCAAGGGCTGATGATGGTGCACATGCACTTTAAGCCAACCTGACGTTCATTTCTGCAACAATGATGCCACAGATAATTGAATTTTCTTCCTAGCAAGGCTCCTTTATCAGACAGTCTGGTTATAGGACATTGCTATACTTCTGATTCCTATCTCTGATGCTCATGAGAAGTTCAAGCCCTTCTAATATATTCTTTTTTCTTCTAATGCATTCCCTTTGCTTGCATGAGACAGTGCGGGTTTATATTCCCTGTACCATGTAATCCTAACACATACAAAAAGTATCCACACTGATGTGCCATCTAATGTGTCAGCTCCCATAATATCTTCCCTTACTGGTTTCTATAATACTCACGGCAGATTTGGATGTTGTAAGTAAAGTGACTTTAAATTTGCCACAATGTGTCTTCATTTCAGAATGTTTATTCCATGGAAGAGATGTGTGGACTTGTTCTTGTCTTACCTATCTTCCCATAATGCAGTTCTGTGATCTTCATGGAAATACTTAATGAAGTATATTACTTTTTTTTTTTTTTTTTTTTGTTTTTCCAGACAGGGTTTCTCTGTATGGTCCTGGCTGTCCTGGAACTCACTCTGTAGGCCAGGCTGGCCTTGAACTCAGAAATCCGCCTGCCTCTGCCTCCCGAGTGCTGGAATTAAAGGTGTGTGCCACCATGCCCGGCTCAGTATATTACTTTTGATTGAATATAAAATGAGTGGCTTTATTTACTACTTGATAATTTAATACATGTATACAATGATTTAAAAAATATTTTATATGCATTGATGTGAGGATGTTAGATCACCTGGAAGTAGAGTTACAGACAGTTGTAAGCTGCTATGTGGGTGCTGGGGATTGAACCCAGGTCCTCTGGAAGAGTAGCCAGTGCCCTTAGCCACTAAACCATCCTTCCAGGCCCCCACATATGCAATGATTTTAATCATATGTGTTCCCAGACCTCCTTAAACTCCTTCCAGGTCCCTTGCCATGTTCCCCTGCTCCAATTTCATTTTCTTTTAAAAAGATATCACATACTTAGTCTAAACTTAGTACTTTCCAAATGTGCATGGGTGGCAAGCCATCAGCTTGAGCATGCCCAATCTACCTGGGGTTATAACCCAGAAGAAAATTGACTTTTTTTCCTCAGGAGCCATCAACTACCAATAGCTGGAGAAGGAGGTCTTTGTGAGCCCCTCCCACATCCATTCAGAATGTTTATTGGTTTATTCTTGAATAAATCTTGTGCAGGCAACCACAGTGGCTGTGGGATCGTGTGTGCAGTGCACAGACACCATTTGCCCCAGTTCTCCGTGACCTCTAGCTCTTACAACCTTACTTCCCCCCTTCCTCAATGTTCTCTGAGTCTTGGGGGTAAGGGATGTGATATAGGCTTTATAGATTTTTAGGTTGAGTATCCCACAGCCATTTGTTTTCTGCACTTTGACAAATTGTGAGTCTAAATATTAAACACCATCCGCTGTGGAAAGAGGCCTCTCTGATAAGAGGCTAAAAGCTGGTCTAATTTATGATTATAGAGATAAATATTAAGATGGCAGTTTTATATTATGCCAATTTATCATCATAATAATAACAGGCTGTCCCCTAGAGCCTATGAGTTTAGTAGCTCTGGAGTTTTGTCCAGATGTTAAAGTACAAGGAATGAGTTTCCTCTGTGGAATGGGTCTTAAATCCAATCAGAAAGCAATTGGTTATTCCTGTGACCTTTATACCGATTGTGCCTATGGGCACTCTTGTCATGGTGATCATTGTCTCAGCTCGAAGTTTCACATATGGGTAAGAATGTTTACACCTTTTTCTTCCCCAACAGCCTGTGTATGGCTGTTAGCCATAGCCAGTTAGACAGAAGTCAATATCCAGGTTGGTACCAGCTTACTTTTTCCCATGTCCTGTGACCAAAATCTATGATGCCTTCAGCAATAGGGTCTTCCTATTGGTGGACAAACCAGAGCAATGACAATAGCCTGTATTGCTTTCGATGGCCTCTGGGACAAGGGTTGAAGAAAGGTATTCTGCATCTTCATTGGGAGTTTTGTCTGACAACCTAGGCTGAGCGTAAGATCTGTCCATGGGGTCTCTCTCTCTCTCTCTCTCTCCTTCCTTTCCTCCCTTACCCCTCTCTGTCTCTCTCCACATATACAAAGCTTATAGAATAGTATGTTTTCCTATGACCTTTTCTGCCCTACCATCTTCCTCCCATGTCTACATTTCCAAGTCAAAGAAGTCAGTTCAGCTGCAGAATTGCTCCAGGCTCCATGTTCTCTTCTAGGAAAAACTGGGGGAGGAAGAGGCATTTGCATCTGCCAAAATGTCAGTCTTTTACAATGAAGTTAGAGTTCATCTTCTAATCAGTGTTGAGAAATGACATAAGGAAAGCAGGTGCCTGGGTGCAAGATTGAAGTGAGAGCCTGGGTACAGATGAGGGTTTCGTTGGTTAGGTGCTGAGGCAGGGGCTTTAGTGGAGCTGCTGTCTTGCTTGTCCTTGGCACAGACCTTTTCTTTGATGTGACGTATCTGTTCTCCTTTCTGGCAGTTAAGAGTTTTGTCATTTAAGTTTCACATATTTTCCTTACTGGTGAGCTGCTATCCAGATAGCTGGGACTATGAGATGCCTCATAGGAATCTGTGTGTAGGGTCTGAGAGTAGCTACTGATGGAGGCTAACAACTATGGAGAGAGAGAGAGAGAGAGAGAGAGAGAGAGAGAGAGAGAGAGAGAGAGAGAGAGAGAGAGAGAGAGAGAGAGAGAAGCGCTGCCAGTAGTGAGTCTCAGGCTATGGGGACAATCTAGAGGAAGCTCTGGTCAGAGGTGGCCAGACAGTAGCACCCATAGCATATAGCCACTGGTGGGAGACTGATAAGAAAATGTTAGTCTCAGTCCAAAATCTGCAGACATACAGCATGAAGAGTGGGGGTTGCCTGAGGGGCTTCCATGGCTTCCACGTTCTCTTGAACTGTGTTCTAAACATCCTCATGGTGCAAGCCTTCAATGTACACTATGGTTCCAAACGGTCTAGGTGATTTTTCTTTTTTAAATACGGAGTCTTAACTTTTAGAGCCCAGGCTTGCCTCAAATTCTCACTGATATGTCTGCCTTGACCTCTCGAGGGCCGAGGTAAGAGAATGAGCCATGGTCTGGGTGAGAATCCTAATTTTTAACATTTGCTCATGGTGTGACCTCAGACAACGTCTTAAACCTTGCTGTGCCTCATAGGCCTCATAAATTGGAGATAAAATCAGGTATAGCCTTTTGGAATTAGTGTACTGCAGGCAGAAGATGCTCTATGCAGGCTAAGTAAGTAATAAATATATTCAGTACTGTTATTGATCGATGGAATGTCAACCCTGGGCCAGTCCCCTTTGTTAGAGTATCTGTCAAGTAATGTTACAACTTGCCCTTTACAGAAGGTATAACTAAGAGACTGGAGATCCCAATCAATCCCCCAATTACCAGTCCAGTGGCAGTGACTTGAGCCTCTGCTTGGAGTTTGTGTTGTGGGCAGACTTCGCCGTTTCTGTGTTTTATGGTTCCTTCCATGTTAGCACGGGCTCCTGAGGCTGCTGCAAAGTTCAGCCTCTCAGTTCCAAATGTCAGCCTTCCATTTATTGTCGTGTCGAGGTGGAACAAGGGAACACATGTCACTTCGCACAAATGTAAGCAGACAGGCCCACATGCAGCATTTTGAGGAACTGTGAAGAGATAGCTTAAAAAAAAGAAGAAGAAGAAGAAGAAGAAGTCCTCTAAAGGTCTCCAGGGAGATAGTTTTATTTACTTAGCAAATATGTGCAGTTCCCAGTATTATTCTGAATGCTTTTTAAAAATATTTTTATTACGTATTTTCCTCAATTACATTTCCAATGCTATCCCAAAAGTCCCCCATATCTGAATGCTTTATAGATAATCTGTTCATTTAGTTCATTTAACCCTTACAACACCTCTATTTGATAAGTGCTTAGTGTAGATCGTATTGATATAATCATTTTGGAGGGCAAGGTCTCTTTGTGGTCTAGACTGACCTTGAGCTGAGATCCTTTGCCTCCATCTTTGAAGAATACCTTTTCAGCAGTGGTAACCGTGGCACACTTGGACAATGGTAAGAAACAGAGCTGGACGTGACACATCTCCGGAGTTTGTCATCTTCAGGACATGCTCTCTGCCTCCTAGGTTAACTCTTCTCTTTCATTTGTGCCCATTCCTTCCCACTGCCCTACTGTGAGGGAGGACTTCTTGGAAAATCACTGTCTGAGGAGGAGGCTCCAGGCACTCTGGGACTGGGGATTCTAACTGCTGCAGAGGGGAACCCTTAATGGTGATTCAGCATTTCTTACTTTGGATTTCCCCCCACTACGTTTTTACGTTATCTCTGTATTCCTCAGCAGGTAGTTGGATTCTAACCCTAGCTCTTCCATAAATGTGTTATGTACCATTGGACAGGACAGCATTTCTCTTGTCTGGCCCTTCATTTCTGTGTTTTAAAAAAATTTAATGACAATTTTAACATCAATTCTGAGAGATGTCAATCGCAGATATCCCTAAGTCGGGGGGGGGGGGGCTAAAGCAATATTTATTTACACTGTTCCCCTTTCCCTCTCCTCATTATTAAGCCATTTGTGTGCTCTGGACTAACCAGCACAAAACAGACTGCCCTGTAGTCTCATTTACCCCAAGAAATAGAGTAGATGGGAATTGACTGAAGGGATTTTATAGAAACAGTGATTATAATCACATCACCACCAATGTCATTCTCGCTTCAGCTCTGGAAAGCCTTTGCTCAGGTGACGACAGGTGGGTATTGTATTGATCGAGCCTGGCTCACCTGGATATCTTTTGTATGCTAGCGGTGAAAATTGTGTCATTAGTCATCAGCTTTCTTCCTTGGCATGTCTTCTCTGGCACTGTCACCAACAGAATGGATCTAGTTATAAGCTGGCGTTGCTGTTTCTTATTTTAGAAATAAAACAATTATAAAAGGAAGAGAATGCTGTTCTCAAATTTGAGTTTAGCAGTTGTCGGGTGAGACTATGCTCACGCTACAAAAACATTCTATCAATTAATTCTTTTAGTCTTGGGGACCTTCTATGTGATCTGGCATTACATCTAGGGTTGGGACTAATATGTGGCAAGAAAAGGTATTTGGGGTGTAACGAAGACTGTGACAGTTAATATTGTTAACTTGACAGAAGACTTACTGAGGAGACAATCCTAAGTCTCCTCAGAGACTTAATGAGAAGACAATCCTATGGGTGTACCTGAGAGACTGTCCAGATTAGATTCTGTCTAGGGAGATGCACCTGTGTACGAGTGCTACCATTTCACAGGCTGACACCCTGGACTTAATACAGAGAAGAAAGTGAGCTGAGCATTAGCACTTGTTAGTTACTTCCTGTTTGATGACTGTGGATCCAAATGTGACCAGCCGCCTCAAGCTCCTGCTGCTGTGCCTTCCCCATCGCGATGGACTGGACGCTTGAACTGCAACCCCCAAACAAGCCCTCTTTCCTTAAGTTGTTTGAGTCAGGATAGTTTATCACAATACTAGGAATGGTAACAACTAACATGGGGACTTGAATAATAAGAATATCATATCACATAGAAACAAACTAACATATATGATAAAAAGACATAGACACAATTATGAGAATGTATACTTGCTTGGGCCTGCTTAGCAGATACACTGCAATGCAGGCACTGTCTCCCGAGTCATGTCAATTGGTACACTTGTTTGTACATGGCTTACTTTGCCTCTGCAATGTTTTAGAGGCCTCTCTTTGAATTTCTTTCCAGAATGCCATTACCCAGAGATGCCAAACTTATTTCTTTTCTTGGTGATGGATGCATGGATTATTGGCATTTTCACTATTACGGATGGCATCTGTCAACTTTGTGTGCTTCTCATCAAAGTACCTGAGAGGTGTCTTAAGAAAGGAAGGCTTATTTTGTTTATGAAGTCAAAGGGTTCAATCCATCATCATGGGGGAGTGTGTGGTTGCAGGGCATAGCACCAGCAAATGGAGACTAGGCAGTACAGGAAGGAGCCAAGGCAGGATAGAGCCTTCCGTGACAAACTCCAGAGATCTGTTTCCTCTAACTATGCCCCCATGTCTGGCCTTTCCCCTCTCCCCCAAAATGCCATTGAAATATGAACCCTCCCTGGCATTCAGATCCTGATTAGAGCTAATTAGAGCTAACTGCTTCTGGAAACACCACAGACACACTCAAGTTGACCATCAAGATCAATCATCACACGGGTAAAATCACTATGAGCACTTGTGGGCAAATCTTTATATTAATGCACACTACATGCAGGTACAAAATTCTCAAACAATAAAAAACATTTTTAAAATTGGACAATGTACTGGCTGTTTTTGTGTGTCAACTTGACACATGCTGGAGCTATCACAGAGAAAGGAGCCTCACTTGAGGAAATGCCTCCATGAGATCTAGCTGTAAGGTATTTTCTCAATTAGTGATTGGAGGGGCGGAGGTTGGAGTTGGAGGTCCCATTGTGGTGGTGCCATCCCTGGGCTTGTAGTCGTAGGTTCTATAAGAAAGCAAGCTGAGCAAGCCAGGGGAAGCAAGCCAGTAAGTAACATCCCTCCATGGCCTCTGCATCAGCTCCTGCTTTCTGACCTGCTTGAGTTCCAGTCCTGACTTCCTTTGGTGATGAACAGCAATGTGGAAGTGTAAGCTGAACAAACCCTTTCCTCGAGCTAGAGAAAGTACCCAAGGAGGTGAAAGGGTCTGCAACCCTATAGGAAGATCAACAATATGAACTAACCAGTACCCCCTGAGCTTGTGTCTGTCTGCCATCAATGGGAGGAGATGCCCTTGGTCTTGTGAAGATTATATGCCTCAGAACAGGGGAATGCCAGGGCCAGGAAGCGAGAGTGGGTGGGTTGGGGAGCAGGGCAGGGGGAGGGTATAGGGGACTTTTGGAGAGGAAACTAGGAAAGGGGATAGCATTTGAAACGTAAATGAAAAAAATATCTAATAAGAGAAAAAGAAAGAAAGAAAGAAAGAAAGAAAGAAAGAAAGAAAGAAAGAAAGAAAGAAAGAAAGAAAGAAAAGTCCTTCAAAAATAAACCTTTTTTTCCCTTTCCTCCCCAACTTGCCTCTTGGTCATGATGTTTGTGCAGGAATAGAAACCCTGACTAAGACAAGCAATAATATGTTTCTATCGTTTATTCTCATTATTTTTCTATATTTAATATCTAAATATATAATAAACCCAAACATTATTTTTGCTTAAAAGATTATTTATCCTTTTACATATTTAAAATGGAGAAACAAGATTCATGAACCTTTGGTTCTCAAGAAATTTAGAAGTTCTGTATTCGTAGTCTTCCTTATTCACTCATAGCTTAGCTTTTGTTTGTTGTTTGGTTTGTTTTGTCTTTCCTTTTTTTTAGCTTCTTTCTTTGTTTTATTAGATACATTTCCATTGTGTGGTCAGGTTCACTAATATTTCCTTTTGAAAGTCTAATTGGATATTAATCTGATCTAAAATTTTCATTTTAGCTATTCATATTTTAACTCTTCCATTAGTTTTTTTTTAAATATTGCATACATCTCTTATGTCCATATTGTTATTTAGATCCCTAAACGTATTACAACATGTTAAAATACCTCTAGTAATCTTCTAACCATATTATTCTTTCCTTCTTCTTCTCCTTCTTCTTCTCCTTCTCCTCCTCCCGCTCCCCCTTCTCCCCCTCCTTCTTCTGCCTCTGCTGCTGTTGCTGTTGCTTCTCCATCTCCTTCTCTCCTCTCCCTATCTTTTTAAATCTTTCCTGTATTTTTTTGTTGTTGTTTTTTGTTTTAAGACAGAATCTGAGAATAATAAGGCTAGCCCAAACTAGCCTCAAACTCATTATCTTCCAGACTTGGCTGGTTGAGTCAGGGATGACAGGAATGTGTCACATAATTAGCCATTTCTGTCTTGTATGAATGTCTTTCCTGCAATTAATCTTCTCCCTTCCATATGAGCCACTGTCGTAGGTTGAATAAGGATGCCCATAGGCTCATATATTTGAATACTTAGTCATTGAGGAGCAGCACTATTAGCAAGTGTGTCTTTGTTGGGGTAGGGTAGGTATATCCTTGCTGGAGGAAGTGTGTCAGTAGGGGTGGGATTTGAGGTTTCAAGAGCCTAAGCTAAACCTTGTGTCCTTATCTCTTCCTGCTTCCTCCTAATCTGATGTAGAATTCTCAGCTTCCTCTCCAGAACTATATCTGCCTGTGTGCCACCATGCTTCCTACCATGGGGATAATAGACCAAACCTCTAAATTGTAAGCCAGACCCAATTGAATGTTTTCCTTAATAAGAGTTTCCATTGATCTTGGTGATTCTTCACAACAATAGAAACCTTAAGGAAGACAGACACAGTTTCTGATGTACAAGACCAAGCCGATATAATTCATTGATACCTATCATCCTGTGGTCAGCCTGTGTACCTGTGCTCTCATCTGTTTCTGGCACAGGATTCAGACTCAGTAGAGCAGACTCTCAAGTTAATGGAAGGTTTTTAGGTCTCAGGAGTGCTCCTTCATGGTCTATAAAATCAGTACTATCTCCTCTTGTCCTCTAGGGCAAAGACCTTGTATATTTTAGTTTAACTGCACTAGATTCTATGAGTTTGTCCTTGTCATCAGCATTGTCACAACGTAGCACATTCACTAATCTTCTTAGTCTATGGAAAAGACCATCTTGGTGGCAACCTCCAGAGATAGTTTCTAGTTTTGCTGACCCTTCTGAGAAAGCTGAAAACTACTCACTCCCTGGTAATAGTCTTAACACATAATAACCAGTGATATGTGACAAGTGCTTTACCAGATAACAAAAGAATAACAAAAAAGTATTCCAGATGGATGTAAACAAAGTTTTAGCCAAAGCCAGTGATTCACAGGTATGGTTCTGTCTCCATGTGTCCCTTTGCTATGCAAGGACAGTGCCTCTTATTTGAAACCCATTTCAATTTCTGACAAGAAGCTTAAAGGACATTTACCAATTCTCTTAGGAGACTTCCCCATTTCTATCAGGCAAAACAATAAATAAATAAAGCAATAAGGCCTGGGAGATGACTGTGTCTGTAAAGCACCTGTCTTGTGGGCATGAGGACACAAGTTTGGAGCCCTCGGACCCACATAAAATGCCAGCAGCATGTGCCTACAGTCCCAGCATTAGACCCATCAGAGACTGAGACAGGCCAAGCTCTGGAAGCCCCATGGATCCTCTAGCTGTACCTACTTGGTGAAGCTCCAGGTCTGTGAGAGACTCCATCTCAAAGAAAAGATGGAAGGTGCTGGTTACCCTGGGATCGACACCTGAAGCTGTCTTATGACCTTCTATGTGTGTCAGGCTGGCTGTCACCTACACACAGATCCCCCTCAGCCAGCCAAATCAAAGCATTTTAACCCCTTCTAGGCGTGATAAGGATGATGAATAGCAATGAACCAAGCCATTCTGACTCCTTATTTGCTCGTTTGCCTTGGTCCCCTCTCCCCCTTTTGCAGGTGTGTAGTATGTTGTTTCAGAAAAATTTCCTGCTTGAAGAATAAAAGTCTCAGAAGATGAACTGACTCATAGGGCTACGGGACTATTTTCCTATTTCCCTTTAAGCATTATTCAAAGAAACTAATTATCTTCGGAGAGCTGGGAGATTTTTCAGTGACCTCTCAGGCTGAATTTGTAGTAGCTTCATGGGAAGATTTTTGATTGCTAAGCTATACTCATCTATTTTTTTAATTTAAATAATTGCCGGTGGAATATTAAGACATGATTCATTTCAAAACACCACTGCAGCTGCCCCTGGGCTAGCTATGACCTTGTGTGAGAGCCTGATGACGATTCTCACATTTATTGGCCCTATTTGCTTGGTTTGCTTCTAAAAATGTAGAGTTAAAAGGAGACAAACTAATATTTGGACGTAGGTTCAGCATGATAGTTCACTCTCCATCATCACAGTCAGGAAAAATGTCATTGGTGGGGAAGGAGATGCTGGCTTTTATCAAGTCCGAAGCAGATATTTTCAGCAAGCATGTTCTTTCTAATTGTGTTAGATGACAGGAACTCAAAGCAGTGCTGGGATGGGGTTCTGAGGGACACATGGTGAGATGCTAGAAGGGCAGAGGATGTAAAGATTGGGAAGGAAAAGGGGCCTTTAGATTTCCTGGCATGCTTCTCTGAGTGATTATTCGGTTATCAGACCAGAAAATGATTGGTAGGAGTGAGTGGGGGAAGGCTGGGAGTGAGAATAATCAGAATGTATTTCTGTGTGAAATTGCCAAAGAGCAAAGTTAATGAATAAACAAGAAGGGAGTCAGTGAGCTTGTTACAAATAAAACAATCAAAATAGAAAAGGCCACTTGTTTTCCTAAATTGTAAACGGTAAAGGCAGAGGATAAAAACTGGAAGCAGTAAATTAATTCAACACTTGAAATGATGTCAACAGCGGGTGGTAGCGCTCTCATGTGTTATGAGGTTTAAAGAAATTAATCCATGCAAAGTCCTTAGAGAGTGAGTGTACCCTAAGAGGTGGTGTGTTATTCCAGCCTGTTTCCTTTTGCAGCCAGTCATTTGTGAGGAAGTGGAGACTTTACACACACACACACACTCACACACACACTCACATAGATACACACGTACACACATATACACACAGACACACACTCACTCACACATATACACAGACAAACACAGATACACACACAGATATCTACATAGACACACATACAGGGATATACACAGACACACACAGATACATACACAGGCAGAGAAATACAACACAAACACACAGACATACATACAAACACACATACATACAGACACACATACACACACACACACACACACACACACACATGAGACTTGTTTGGTTTCAGTGTTCAGAGCTATCACTGTTTGAATTGCATGTCTTCCGATCATGTTTCCAGAGCCTGGGCATGGATAATCCCTTTGAATTGATTAGCCTGGTCTGTTTTACTTTGGGTATGCATTCTTCCTGGAACTGGAACCTCACTTTGGCCACAGTTTCCCTGCATTTTTCTTTCCTTTCCATATTCAAAACAGAATAGAGATAAGACAGTTAGGACCAGTAAATGACAGAAAGCCGTCTGTTAAGTAAGAAAATCAGACGAAGTGACAGCCCCACCGCAGTCAGCATGACTCTAGCCCGCTAAAGTCCACATGGGCAAGCAGGCAGCTTAACTCCTACAATGTTTCTGATAGACCAGAGAATTGCTTTTCGTGCCCTGCACTGTAGCCTCTGGATGGATCCACAAACCTGCCTGGTGTGCACCTTCATATGCCATCCTCATCCCGATTCCAGGGATGTCTGATGAACTTTGTTCAGACCTGCCCAGTGTCTGGCAGCTCTGCATCATTTTCAGGATAATAAAACTGCCGCATCTCTCCTTGAGATCTTTTAAACCCATCTCTCCTTTACTTCCGGGGTCAGATCTTCTTGTCAGTAGGTAGGGTGTTAGAAGTGGCCTAGATTCAGTACTGAGAATTTGTTACAGTGTCTTACTTTTCTGATTTTTGTCTACTTGAGGGACAAGTTTGAAACAGGCTCATCACTTCTTTAAATTTCCATAGATTATAGAGAACTTAGCATAAAGGATGAATTTTGCGTTCCAGTTCCATCCTAAGAGTCAGAAACAACGTGGCCCCTTGAAAAGCTTTCTTTGCCAATTTCCTTCTAGCTCCCTGTAGATAGGGTTCAGCCAGTTCTGCTTGGCATTGATACAGACGTCCCTTGGACTCCTCCTCCCAAGATAAAGTGTTCCTTTTGTAAGTCCCACTGTCCTGCTGCTCTAACCACAGCAGCTCTTGGTGACCCTGAGGAAGGAAAGAGAAGCCACTGAAGTGAGTCCAGAGTATGAGAGTGCCCTGTCATTGGTCGCGTGCTGGCCACACCTCTTGCCTCTTGTTCTCTTAAAGACTCAATTTCTTTTGTAGATGATAGTAGACAGATTCCATCTTTCTGGCCTTTCTGTGGCCTTGAGGATACTATTTGGTATTTCACTGCATCCATCTTGCAATAAACAGCCACTAGAAGCAAAGAGATGTCATGTCTAATTGGAAAGGTAAAGTCTACTGTGAATACAAGGGCAAATGGAGAGGACTTTTGAATGACCTTGCTGCTGTCATTGTTAGCTTGGCTGATGCCCTGACTCTGTTGACTCCTGGTGCACTGCGTCTGTAACTCCTCAAGTGCTCCTCTGTGCGCCTCTAGCTGACATGATCTCACGCTCACGTGGGGCTACATTTTAGTTGCTTTTAACATGACACCTTAGCTGCCTTTCAAACTAGTAGCTCTAAATCATCCCACCAAGTAAGGTTCGGATTTTGAACATCTGTCATCTCTTGAAAGCGGTTTTTGGTGTTGTTGTTTTAAATATGGATGTGTGTGCTTGTGTGAGTTTGTGTGTACATTGTACCTGAAGTGCCCGTGGAGAACAGAAGAGGGCATATCGGCAACTCGGCAAAAGTAATCAGCATTCTGAACGGCTGAGCCATCTCCCCAAGCCCAGACAGTAGTCCCCCTGCCTCAGTAAAAGTATGCTTTCTAACTTACCTTGTAAGGAATTAGAGTGCTATCTTTATTTGGAATATTTCCGTTTCTCCTGACATTTAGTGAGCCGCTAGAGAAAGCTGATGCGCGTAGCCTGCTGTCTTCTACATCAGTTATTTAGTGAGTCGAGCAAGAATACATTAAGCCTATTTTTAGCATGTTCTTTCTTATAAGCGCATCGTGAACGTCATAGAGCCTTCGCAGCCTCACTAATGTGGGAAGTGAACCTGTCAGATATCAGTTCCTCTGCAGGGTCAGGCTTAATTGAAACGCCGGGATGGAGATCGGGAACCACACTAAAGAAAACTCCAAGTGATTCAAGAAGTGGTATTTATAAACCTGAGTCAGCAGTGAATCAGCTCTCCAGTGGGGGCTCAGGGGACTGCTTGGTTAAAGCGACAACAGAGCCAAATTGAAGCCGAGCCTGCTTTCCTGGGCTTCTTGTTTGATATCCTGGGTTTTCCTCTGGAATTACTGTTGCACCTCTGCAAAAGTCTGAGGAGCAGACTGTGGCCCCTGCTCTCCCCATCCTGCCCCCAGAAAGAAAAAAAAAAGCAGAAAAGACATCAAGAATAAGTTCATTTAAAATTAAAATGTGCTGTCTCCTTGCAACCTTTTTTTTTTTTTTTTTTGGTCTTGAGGCAAGGTCTCGAGTGTGGTCTAGCCTGACCTTAAACTTATTATGTAGCTGAGGATGACCTTGGACTTAGGATCATCCTGCTTTGATTCTTGAGGGACCAAGTGCCACAATGGCACATTGTGCATGCTAGAGGAACACTTTGCTAAATGAGCTACATCTTCAGCTTAGATATTTGAAGAAAAGTAAAAAAAAAAAAAAAAAAAAAAGAAAGAAAGAAAGAAAGAAAAACCAAGACTAGCATTTTTTGGAACTTCATACCTGATCCATTTTAACCACTTACAAAGCCTATATTACAAGAGGTGGCTCTGAGTCTTAGGATGTGAGAGGCTGCTGGAAAGAACACAGCCTGAAACAATTTCCAGTCAAGATTCTGGTTCAGATAATCCTGTCAGACAGACCCAGGTTTCCTATCCCACGTCCGAGTGGAAAGCAGTAAATCTCAGGTCTTAACTGAGCCACTTCAAATAACTAAATGATCGAGCTCCACTTCAGTGTACAGTAGATTCACTAACATCCTAAGTGGCAAAAGATAAAGACAACAGAAATCATTTAAAATATTCGGAAGCTCAAAGCATGATATATGTGCAGATGGACCCTGTCTTCCTGAGATCTGATACTGGTGAAATTATAACCCCCGATTTTCTTTTTCTTTTCTTTCTTTCTTTCTTTCTTTCTTTCTTTCTTTCTTTCTTTCTTTCTTTCTTTCTTTCTTTCTTTCTTTCTTTCTTTCTTTCTCTCTCTCTTTCTCTCTCTCTCTTTCTTTCTTTCTCTCTCTTTCTCTCTCTCTCTCTCTCTCTTTCTCCTCCTTCTTCTTTTTTAATTTGAAATTTGAAGACAGATTCCAGCCAAATTTATTAAGGTTTGTGATCATTGTTAAACACGTATCTGAGACTCTTTCTCTTGAACTGACATTGAATTAAAATGAGTTTATGTGGGGACCAAGAACTCAGGCTTATGTTACCAGTTGGCAACTCGAGGACAGAATTCATCAGTGTTTAAAGACAGTTAGGGAGCATCAGGCTCAGCAACACTTGTCCAGAGAGTTCTCCGTCCAGGCTCCCACAGTGAGGCTGCGCAGTGTAGCCACGGACCTCCTTCCACAGTGAGGCTGCACAGTGTAGCCACGGACCTCCTTCCACAGTGAGTCTGGAACCTTGAATGACTTCACTGGCCAGAGTCCATTTGCAAAGAGAAAGAGGTGATTGCAGAGACTGCGTTATGTCCTATATAATTTAGGTAGTCTTTAGCACTTAAGAAAGAAAAGCCTGTTTGAGTTCACAGAGTGGTTCTACCGCATATTTTTGAGTTTTCGGATTCAGTTGGGAGTTGTAGGGTTGTCAGGGTCTAATTTCCTCAGGAAGCATATTAAAAAAAATAAAAATGGGGGACTAGGAGCTGGCTCAGTAGTTAATAGGGCACACTGCTCTTGCCGAGAACCAGAGTTTAGTTTCCAACACCCAATGGTTCATAAATGCCTGTAACTCTCGCTTGTGACTTCCACAGGCACCAGGGTTCATATGCACATATTCACATGTACACAAACAAACATAGATAATAATAATAATGATAATGATAATAATAATGAAAGTTAAATTTTTATCTAGCCTATATTTATCACCAAAGGAGTTACCATTTTAAAGCTGTCAAGTGGAAGGGGATTATACCAATCAATGTAAAAATGACTTAAGAAGGACTGGAAAGAACATTAAAGACTCTACTGCATGTGTCTCTACTTTCTTCTCAGCTTGATGGGACTCTGCTATGGATCAGCCTATACACTCTTGCCTGACAATCCCTGGATGTGTAGCACTGAGGTCAACCTAGTCCCTTGGTTTACTCTCGGACCTGAAGGAAAACTCCCGAAACTGTGCTCCAAGAAGTCAGTCGTCTAAAGCCAAGCATGTAGGTATTTCTTAAAACATGTTGTTGAGATGATTATTTCCAGATCATGTGCCAATTCTTGGGGGTGGGGTTGGGCAGGGGACAAGGCACACAAAGTTTGTCTAGGTCTCCCTTCAGGAACCAGAACCTCTTTATCTTCTTGCTGCATAGCTTTAGACAAAAGGGCTCCTTCTGACGGTCTGAAGGCCATCCTTCATGAACCAAATATTCTTCCTGGTGGTCTGTGAGAAGGATATACTCAGGTTACATCATATCAACAATGGCTGAACATCACCTCACAGGAGTCCTAGGCCTCCCTGCTTTGGTGGGTTTACCTTGTTCATGGATGAAGTACTGCATGTTAAGATCCCCATCTTTGAAGACAAACAACAGCTTGGAATCTTTGCAACTAGACTCAGTGTCTAAAGGCATCCTTCTCCTCAGAACAGATGGACTTGAGGGTCTGTTTCTCAATATAAGCCTGACCAACTGCACTGAATCCATGAGTGAATCCGACCATAAAATAGCATTAGGAAAGTGATTGCTCAAATAGCTCTCTGTGTGTGATAATTAATACCAGAGAGCTTTGAAAGCAGCCCATAAAACTATGGATGTAGAAGCTTCGCTCTATGTACAAATGTAATAAGCCCCTGCTGCTGATGGCATCACATATATAAATCATAGAACATGGAGAGATGAAGCTGTGACAACCTGAAATCTCATCCCTGCTTGCTGGCATTCATAGAGCAGGGAGGTGATAAGACTAAAACTATCTGTTACATAGAGAAACTATCCTAAAAGACAAAAACAAACAAACAAACAAACAAACCCAAAGAAGAACAACAACAAAAACAAAAAACAAACAAATGAAAACCAACAAACCAACAACAACAACAACAACAAAAACAAACAAAAGAATAAAAGTAGTCAACAATGTTACCCAGTTGTGAACCTTGGGTGCCACATTCTGGTTAGATTTAAAGTCCACTCTACAAGATGGGAAACATGCCTGATATTATTAACTGGGCTAACAACCAGTGTCTGACTAAGTCACAGTCTCTAAGTTAGAACCTATTATGATCAGTCGGCTAGAAGGACATAGTCATAAGCTGCTCCCTTGGTTCGTGTCTCTGTACCTCTAGATTAGACAGCTCTTAGTCTCCACCAGAGGAGCTTCTTTTTACAGTCAATGGTGGTTAACATAGAGACTCACAATTTGTCAGTGTTCAGAGAGTAAGTCAACATGCAGAGAACAAGAGATGGTGACATGCTCCACTCAAAATGGGATATCTGTATCACACGCCTCTCCCCAAGGCTCCCATCATGTTGGAAGAGAGGGCAGAAGGCTTTTGAGATCTATGCAGTGACTATCTGCAGCGACATGGTATTTGTCAGATAGGGCAGGGCTGTTGTACAATACATTAACTCATAGCAGCCATGACTCCAGTAGATCAAAGCGTCTGAAATCCCAGCAAGGATGGCGTGGGAAGCTCACGGAGTCCTTCTTGTCTGAGGAGCTATTGGCAAGTGATGGTTGCTACAGAACAGGGTGTCAGTTTTTCTTTAGGGATGTGGCCCTGAGAGACTCTCCGTGCTTCAGTAGATGGTCTTACACCCATGTGCGTGCAGGCAGCTCTATGTGGATATAAGAGAACAGATCACATGAAGTTGGAAGAAAAAAGGCATGGTGGATGAGGAGGAATCTTGGCACGTGGGAGGGGGTGTGCATTGGAGTAGATTTGATCAAAATATGTTACACGTGTATGAACATTTCCAAAAACCAAAAACTTCTAAGAAAAGAAAAGGAATCTTTGATTTTGAAAGAGGAACCCCACCTTTATGTATTTGAGCAGATGACGTTGACGCTTATGCTTTCTTCTCACCTCATTTTTTTTATACTCGCTGGAGTACGACGCTCTGTACTTTCTGTGGTAGATGGAGCCCTTACCCCATTCTTCTAAACGTGCCTCACTGCTGTAAGAGCACGTACTTCTGTTCCTACTATTTACTATCCAAACGAGATACCAGCTCCATCCCTCCATCAGGGCCACATCCTTCCTGCCCCCTCCCACACTAATAATGGGATCATTTCCCTATACTTACTTAAAACCTTAAGGAAACTTTTACTCCCAGCCGAAATAATATTTGTAGATATTTTTAGATTCTCTTGGTATTTGTATAAACATTAGTTCGTACTTATGTTTCTAACCACACTATTAGTTCAAATTTAGATTTAAATTTGTGTATATGCACACACACATATACATGTAATTGTCTAAGTGGAAAATTACACATAAATATAAGTATGAAGACATAGTCTCTCCTCATAGTTGTTTTCTCACTACCTTGGGCCCTTTGGGGACTCGTTTGCCTCGTGTCTGTGGCAGATAATTTCCTAGAGTATGTCCTTGGATGAAACAGGTAGGTGGTGTAATCCCTGGCTCCTTCCATGTTTAGACTCACTAGTGTTTGATACCAACAAGTATTGTGTGGTTCTCTTTGTAGGAGGTTTGTGGTTGGAATCCTGAGAGTTTGGGAGACTATTCTTTTTTTCTGGCTTGTGTGTCAGTACAATTCATGATGGTTTTTTTTCTTTGTATGTAGCATAGGTTTTGTGTTGAACAGCCTGAATATATTTTTATATTGGAATTTAGAAGCTCTGCTAGGGCATGCCCAAGTAATAAGTGCATTTAAAAAATGCACTTATTTTGTTGCACCTCCATAGACACTGCGTGCAACAAAATGAGTACTTTAAAGTTGCAGAACTGAGCCTTTCTTTAAGCCAGGGAAGATTTCTCCATTACTTCCCTGATTAGTGCATCCCTGCCTCAGCTCCCTTCCTTTGTGGGAAGTCCCAGTTGGAGGCCCTGCCTCTGTCTTCTGAGTCTGAGAGGCGTTTCCTCGCCATTCCCATACCTTTGTGCCTTTCTTTCTGTGAAAGGTATCTTTGGCCTGGTCCTCCAAACACTCAACAGGCCCTCTGGATTTATTTCCGGAATCTCTGAAGTTAAAAAAAAAAATCATATAAACAGAAATGACACCAATCCTCTTTGAAATCCAAAGCCTGCTGTTAACATCTTGGGGCTAGATGTCCCTGAGAGCTTTGCTGTTATTTGCTATCTCACTCAAAAACAAAAGTTTCTCTCATTGGTAGCTGTGTTAGTTTGGAAGCAGCTGTCTTCTGGGTCATTGTTCTGCTTAATTTCCCATTTACCTGGTTACTGGGTCCCTGGGTGGGGCTATTACTCTCTTCTCCCTGTGCAGGGTCCTCCCTGTTTGCTGCCTTTGAGAGCCAAGCAGAGGAGGATGGACGTAAGTGACTGCAAAACCAGATAGAAGCAAGTCTGTTTTCAGCAAGTCTGTTCAGTAGTCAGTCCTTGCTCCTGGGAAACACCCTGCCCAAGGTGCTAAGCCGGGGCTTCTCTGGGATGCCTCTGTTACATGCTTCCAAGTGGACTCCATCAACTGAATCATAAATCCTTTGGGACACGTTGGAGCTGGAAAATGGAGGGTGGGGGTAGACTAAACATATTTGAAGGTGAAAGGTGTTATCCAAGTGAAACAGGAATGACAGGTACCTGGGGTGACTTATGGGGTCACAGAGACACTTGGCTCCAGCGTAGGGAGATGCAAGGGCAGGAAGGCAGGAGTGGGTAGATGGGTGGGGACACACCCTCATAGAAACAGGAGGAGGAGGGATGGGATGGGATAGGAGACTCCTGGGGGGAAATCAGGAAAGGAGATAATCTTTGAAATGTAAATAAAGAAAATATCCAATAAAAAAGAATTTATGATCTTAGCATTATATTTTATTATACTGACCTTCGTATTAGTTAAGAATGTCATATATTATGAATGTTAAGAATGCTGATTCCATTTAAGTGTAAAGGCAATGTGAAAATACATTGCAGGATAGGTTTATGGACCTACTATGAGATTAAAGCCAAAATTCCATTATCCCCTGACTTCTATAAATCCCAACTTGGCCTTTTAGGCTACAGTGACATTTTGGGTTCTCAGGAACCAGTGTCAGTTTAAACCTGGTTTCCAGCAATCCAAGAAAAGTTTGGGTATTTCCATTTCTGTAGAGCCACCCTAGTTGGTGGCTACATTCTGTTTAGGGAAAACTAGGAGGAAGAATATTCACGGTCCTCATGAGGTCCTTCTTCATAGGAGTCTGTGACATTTGGCTAGGATCTTATTATATTGGAGACAAGAAAAAAGTCCCTCCCAACTTGGAGGAAGTTAAACACTATTCCCCGAGACTCTTGAGCCTGTTGAAGGACAGATGTGTGCAAGGTTTGAAGATGAGGAGGGTCAGAGGATCAAGAGCTCAGTGTGGGCATATAACCTTAAAAGAACTTTGGACATCTTCTCCAAAATGTCGAGTAGATGACTGCAGAGGCCAAGATCTCAAGACATAGAAACCTGGCAGTGCAACTCTTTTACCATGTATGTAAAACCTTTAGATCTCAAAAGAGTGTATAGAAATTGCAATTTTCAAAGGGAAAGCCCTGGGCTTGAAGACGAGAACACAGCAGTCAAGCAGGCAGTCTGTGTGCAGTCACGAATGGCAACTGAGAAGAATGTTTGCAATGAGCTGAACATGACCAAATATTATCAGAAGCTGCCAGGACATTGATTGGGTAGATGAGGCCTCAACGGTGACATGGAATTCTGCCAATGGAGGTTATTGACGGACTTGGAAAAACAGTCATCAGGAGTGGTGGTAAAAATCTAATTAGGTTGTGGTAAGAGAAAATTAGAAGAATATTGGAGGCAGTATCTATGACATCTTTCAAGAGGTTTTGTGTAAAAGATGCATACAGTGATACATTATGTATGGGCAGAAAGACCCTGTCGATAGATGCCAAAAGACATGGGACAAGGAAGTGAACACCCCTGCAGTAATTTCTGGCCCTTTTAATAACTGCAGGTATGAATCCAGCCTTTAGTTCCAAGCCACAGAGGTGGGCTAACTCACCATTCTTCCATTTGCTTGTCTTGCTGCCTTTGTGGTTAACTTGGGCATAAATACCTCCCCCCCTCTCCACATATATGTGTGTACATGTATGTGTGCATATGTATATATGCACACCCATGTATGTGTGTTAGATTGTGTGTGTTGTATACACGTGTATGAGTATATGTGTATGCATTTGATTTGTGGTTGGCTAAACTCCTCTATCACTCTCTACCTTACCCCGTTGAGACAGGGCCTCTCACTGAACCTGGACCTTAACAAGTCCTAGGAATCCTCTTGCGTCTACACAGGTAGGGCTGTGCCTGGCTTTTCACAAGAGTGCTGGAGATCTGAATTCAGTTCCTCATGCTTACACAATTGAGTGTACCTATTGAGTCATCTCCCCAGATGCCAATGCCAATCTTTGTAAGAATACTTATAAACCACCATGAAGAGAAACTTCCATTTTTTTAGCCTTGTATTCATATCAATGTAGAGCCACTTCATGCTCTAACTCCACAAAAAGTCCCTGAAGAAAGCTTTCTAACAGGACAAGTTAGGCTTGGAGAGAGAAGTTGCTAAATCTTAGGACCTAGAGAACGTTTGCTTCCATTATCCACAGACATCAGCAGCCTTGCACAGGTCCCATGGGCTCTGGGTGTTGATGAGAAGAGACCAGGCTTTTTATCTTTCATTTAAGGAACCTTAAGAAGCCCCCAGAAGCTCCTACCTGCTCCCCTCAATAGTCGCTTGCCTCTGCAGACTTGCAATGATAACTCATTTTCTATATTTTCCCTTCAGCTTGTTAATTTACATTAAATATTGTATTGCCAACGATTGATCAATACTCTACCTATTTCACTTAGGATTAGGACCTGGCCACAGAGTTTTTAATTTAAAGAGATTAGCAAAGGGCAGGGCACTTCAATAGCTACAAGGTTTAATTCTTTTACACATTTACTTACAAAAAAAAAAATCCAGCATTGCCTGTGATGTCATTCCAAGACAGATTCCCAGCAGACTTAGTTGAAATACCCAGATTTGGCACAATCAGCCCACAGAACAATTACCTTAGATCTAATGACGGAAAGGATAATGAATACTGAAAACCGGTTCCCAGTGCTGGAGTTTATCATTGTAAATCTATTTATTCTTTGTATGGATCTAATTTAGTTTGTTAGTTTGTTTGTTTTGATTTGAGATTCTAACTGGCATACATGATGTGCTTTGTGCCCCAGAGGTGGCTGGAGATAGCACCCTGAGCTTCGATGGGGCTGAGAGGAGGGGTGATAACGTCATGCCCTCACCCTGTGCAGGCTGCCTGCTTGCTAGTTAACCCTGCAGAGCCACAGCATTCCCTGATGCTGTTTTCTGTCTCCAACCAAGGCCATTTCTAAAGAAGGGGGCCATGTTTGTTCTCTCCCCTCTGCAGCACTCAGTACTGTGTCTGCCACATATAGACACCTAAAAACTACTTATCGATGCCTGGTAATCACGTCACGTGATCAAATCTGGCCATTAGTTTCTGCCCTTTTAAAGTAGCACCCAGAATGGGAGTTTATAAATGTAGCCTTTAATTTGAAGATGTTCCTGGCATTTTGTTCTCAACTCATAAGGTAGTGTTAACTATATAGTTATTGGCTAGAAATCCCGAGTTGTCAACTGTACATATCTATAGTTTGTAAAGAGAACAAAACAACCCAGACAGATTCTTGAGGCTCCTGTTTGGCGTGGAGGCTGTGAGGGGAAGATGTCTTTTGGAGGGGGCCGTAGCTCAGGGCGTACACTGTGAGGCTGAACCTGTTGATACTGCAGTGGGCATCCTTTAGCTTCGGGTTGTCTTGTGTTTGTATATAGTGGCATAGCATTCTGCTGACATTCTCAGTTGTGGAAAGGGGAGAGGGGGTCGGCTGGCATGAGAAGTGTTTGGAGTTTTTTCTTTAGTTAAGTGCAGTAGGTTTTAAACTTTTTAAAGAAACTGTAGAACTCATCGTTGTCAACAAAGCAAAGAACTACTGCATCAATGGAAGTCCAAGAACCTTCTGGACCTAAACACAATTTGCAATATTCTGTTATTTTTTTGTATATTTAGAATGATGAAACGTTTTTGAAGTGAAGTAAACAGTATTACATTTTTAAACTGTTCTGTATTAAATAAATAAATAATCAAATAAATAAATAAATAAATAAAGCCTTTAAGTATAAATAAATTCTATCAGTCACCCAGAAAATAAGTAGATTTCTTGTTGTTTAAACCACCCAGCTCATAGGGTTCTGTTGTTATTTTTTTATTTCTGATTTTGTTTTGCTTTATTTTGAGTCAGGCTTTCCTGTAACCCAGGGAAGCCACTAACTGTTTGTGTAGCCAAAGTTTTCCTTGAACTCCCTGATCTTCGACTTGAAGTGCTTAAGACTGCAGGTGGTAGCTATAGGTATACCTGACTTGTGGTGTCACAGGTCAGGACTCCTTGGTAAATTTCAGCAGAAGAGAAAGAGGAGCAGGGTGGGGGTAGGTGTGGATGTGGAACAGAGAGAGAAAGGAGGGAGAGAGGGAGAGAGAGAGAGAGAGAGAGAGAGAGAGAGAGAGAGAGAGAGCGCCTACAGACTGATAGACATCCATAGAACACAAGAATCAACTGTAAATTGGAGGCTATTTGGACCTTCACTAAAACACAAATACATAAATACAAGAAGCTCAAATGTCAAGGAGCCATGTGATGCTATTGTGGAATTATTAACATTTTAGAACGTTAAAATGTGAGGCTGGGTGTGGTGGTATACACTCATAACCCCGGTACGCACTCGTCAGAGGTAAGGTGTTCACAAGTTTGAGGCCAGCCAGGGCTGGTTAGCAAGGTCGTGGTTAGACTCTCAAGACAAAACTTACAAATATTTTATACAGTTATAGAAATATTTCTGAATTAAACAAATGTACCACTTCCCTAATTAAAATGTTAGGGCTTCAAACTGCTCCTTTGAAAACAAACACCTGTGTGTCTGGATGCCCATTAGATATGACAAGCAGATTTGACATTGCCGTGCATGTGCACTGGGATAAAGTGTACACCAGGCAAGGCCATCTCTGTTCTCAATGACGTGAAGAACAGGCAAGTGACTGTAATGTCCCATAACACAATAGTTGCCTTGGGTACACTTTGTGAATCAGGAAAGTTTTACAAAAGGAGTGACATCACTCTTAAATATTGTGACTCTGTTTTTTTCCCTTTCAGTTTTCTTAGGACAGGGTCCTCAGTATCCCTGACTGACCTCACCTCAGGTTTGCATCCTCCTGCCATAGCCTTCTAAGTGCTGGGATTGCAGGACTCCAACATAATGCTCATCTGTGAAGATGAAAATTCAAAATACATCTGCACTATTCTCCCTCTGTGCTTCTTCTAACTAGTGTGAGATTACAACGTGAGCTGTCAACAAGTAAACTGCTCTTAAGATGGACTCTCATGATTTTACAGACATGAGAGCTTACAGCTGGGACAAAGGAAGTGATCTGCATGCTGAATTTCATGTCTGAATGTTCTCAAACATAAAAATCCTTATTTCTTTGTGAAATGAGATGAATTATTCATGTTGATAATACACTGGACCTGCAGGGGAAAACGGACAGCAGAAGCTAGGAAAGCAATCACGAGATTTGCTTACACTGTGGAAATGATCTCCTGTGGATAGCTGAGAATGGAGAGACTCCACCGCCGGGTCACCTCCTCACTCTTAACTTAAATTCTGAGACAACACAGGTTCACAGACATGCTGCCATCAGTTTTCTTCTCACATGTTTGAAAACTCACCTTCTTCAGCATCAGACCCACCCTCCCTCCAGCCTCAGAGGAGAAGTCTCTTCTACTGTTTAGCCTTTTGCTGTTTGCCTGCATTAAAAAAAAGACTCCTCCTAAAATGTTCATAACAAAAATGTTTAGGATGACCATTCAGATGATTGTGAAACCCATCTCCAAACTCCTGCAGACAAGAACCTTGCATCTATTAAACAATGTCTAGCTGTTCCTCCATTTTTCCTGCTACAGCATCATTCCCTATGGACAGATTAGTCTCCATCTCTCAGATCAGCATACTCATCCAAGCAACTAGCTCTCTATGCACAGCCTGTTTATACTTAGCACATCTTCAAGCATGTCCACGCTGTGGCATGCGTCCATAGGCAGCATATTTTGTTCCTCCACCTATTGATGGACTTTGGCTACTTCTATGTATTGTCTACTGAGAATAAGATTATTAATGTTGTCATACAGATATCTCAAAACATTGCTTTTGATCTTTTTGGGCCTATGTTCAGAGATGAGATTGCTGGATCATGCAGTCATTCTATGATTAATATCTGAGGAGTCACCATGGCATTCCCCATAGTGACTAGAATGTCACAGTCCTACCAATAATCACATTGTTTTTTTTTTTTTAAACTCTATTTATTTCGTTGGCTCTGTCCCACCAACGTTCCTTTCCTGTGCTCCTGAACTTTCCCGACACCTCCCCTTCCCAGAATGAATGCTCCACATTTGCTTTGTTCTTTCCTTATCTCTTTTTGCGAACACCAAATTTTCTGGCTACTGTTCTGTCATCTACTACCAGGGTCTTCTCTTCCCTGCAGCACTCGTTTAGCCATCCTGTGATCCTGTTCTGGGCACCACTCATCTTCATGAATAATTTAATCACATTCTGAAGCCGTGCATCCTTCTCTTGAATTATATGGTGCCAGGCTATCTTTTTTTTTAAATGTATTTGCATTTTTTTCCAACATGAAGCAAACATATTCTTGGTCACCCATCTCGTTTTCAGTTTTACCTTCTTCCTAATGCCCTGCTCTGTCCCGGACTTTACTCAGTGGTGATTCCTAGGTTTTTATCTACCTCTGATCTCTCCTTGGAATGTCAATTATGTGTGTTAACACTCACTGATTTTTCTCCTGGATTCTTTATCCTTCAATTGCTGAGTGCCTGTTTTCTCTTGTCCATCAGATTCTGCAGAGACATCTTCCTAAGATAAGCATGCAGTTTAAAACCTCTGAACTCGAGCTTCCATCAGCCCCACTGATGCTTTGCCTGACACTTGGTATTAGTATCTGTTTTTGTTTGTTTGTTTGTTTGTTTGTTTTCTTATTTATCTCCTCGCTTGTCTGGCTAACGTCCATTTAGCCCTGATACTATGTTATGTGCCTTGAGAAGAGAATTGTGGCTCTGGCTCATTGCTGTATTTACAGAGCTTAAAAGAGCATTTAGTACTCCCAGGGCGTTTAAAATACTGTGATGGATGAGTAAAAGAAATTATTATTATAGTTTTAAAATTTAAAACAATTTTAAACTTAAATCTATTTGATCATATTCTTCCTCTTCCTTAAGTCCTTCAATATCCTTCTTGGTTCCCAACCTATCCAACTTTAAGTTTTCTCAAACCAAAAACCTAATACAACAGTAAAACCAAAAACCAAAACCCAGATAGAAAACAAAACAAAACAAACAAACAACCTAAAACAACCCACCAAACTGTAACTAAATAAAAGCACATAAAAAAATGCAGAGTCTATTATATGCTAGTCAGCTTGTTCTGAACATGAGGCCTGCCCTGGATGGTTATATATTCAGTGTCACTCCACTGGAGAAAACTGATCTTCCCTCTCCCAGCAGGTATAAGGGACAGTTCAGTGGCTAACCTTTACCCTAGTGACCAGGTTTTCATTCATTCATTCATTCATTCATTCATGCATCCATTAATTTTTTAAAAATACAATAACTATTATTATACTATACTACAATATATAATAAAATATAAAATATAATAAGATAAAACAAAAGCTATCACATTGAAGTTGGACAAGACAAACCAACAGAAGGAAAAGAGCCCAAGAGAAGGCCCAAGAATCAGACACAACTCTTCCCACATTCATGGACCCCATACAAAAAGTAACCAGAGGATCAGGTTGCAAAGTTTATCATCCAAGATCTAAATAGCAACTGGAGTGAACTGTCTAAAATACACATCCAATCAAGACACTCTACACTTAAGGAAACTTCTAGAGCCCCATTAGAAAGAGAATATAATCAAAATTGCTCAGCATGGCCCATGACCCTCCACTGTTCAACCCCTGCTTGCATCTTAAGCCTGGCCTTCTGGTTCTCCCTTCTGAGCCTGAGCACCTGCATGTGTCTAGTGATCTGCCTCCGAGCCAGCACTATGGCATTGATTGGCCTGGAACTCACCAGGTTCTTAGGCTGGCTAGCCAGCCAATCCTAGGAATCCTTGTCTCTACCTCCCTGTGCTGGGATTATATGCTTGTATCACTATGCTTGGATTTTATACAGGTTCTGGGCATCTAATGTAGGTCCTTTTATTGGTTGACAACCCCTTTATCAACTGCGCTGTCTTCCCATATCTTGAATCTGAAACACTCCCGAAAGGCCCATGTGTTAAAGGCTTAAAAACAGATTGGCTAGAAGCTGATAGAAACTTTAAGAGATGTGGCTTTGTATGATGATTTGTCGGCATGACTTTAAAGGGGACAGTGGGACCCTGGTGTCTTCCCCCTCTGCTCTCTTGCATGCTGATCATATGGTTTAACTTTCTTTTACTGTGTGCTACCCACCATGAGATAGAGCTTCACCATGGGCCCCAAAGTTTGAGTCAAGATAAGCCTTTGTTCTTTATAAGTTGGTTATCACAAGTATTTTGTTACAGCGATGGAAATCTGACTAACACAGGCTTCAATCGATTTTTTTTTTTTTTTTTTCGAGACAGGGTTTCTCTGTATAGCCCTGGCTGTCCTGGAACTCACTTTGTAGACCAGGCTGGCCTCGAACTCAGAAATCCGCCTGCCTCTGCCTCCCAAGTGCTGGGATTAAAGGCGTGCGCCACCACGCCCGGCTTCAATCGATTTTTACCCTCACACTCGTATTGCTTTGTCTCCCTGGTATTTCTACTACCTGTCGCATCCTCATTGTTCAGTTTTAAACCTATAGTTAGGAAAGCATTCTGATTCCCCGACTCCCAAACTCTAAAGTTTTCCTTGGTCAATTATATGTGCTTCTTCTGTCTTAGCCATCCTAATTCTTTACAGCTTCTATTTGCTTTCATGCTTGTTCCTCTGCTTGGACTATAAACTCCATGAAAGTGAGCATAGTGTGATGTATGTTGTTTTCCTGCCAGATGTAACTCAGAGTTGACACCCATACAAGTGTTGATTGAGACTGACTCATTGAGTGTGTGGATCAATTTATTTTATTTGTCATAAAAATACACAGAGGCCTGAGAGTCCTTGACATCCCCTGCCATTAAGGATGACAGATCTACTCATGATTCTGTGTTTACTGCAGCTCGGGCTTCTCTGTGTGATAACTCAGATTCATGTAGACAAATGTCTTCAAGATCTTAAGAGGAATGTGCTTTTAGAGAACACAGTCACTATATCACCTGAAACCCATCCTCAGACCATTGTATAGGAAAGGAATGGGTTTGCCAACAATTTAAAGTACTTAAGAAGAGCTGATTAAAGAAGGCATTGTGAATGATGAATTATGAAGTGTAGTGTCAGTGGGAAAGAGTTTTACTGATGTTTAAATGAATCTCAACGTCACAATTTGTAATTAAACATTTGCCACAGTAAACAAAAGGCTGTCTAGGTGTCCCTTCTGAAGTACAGATCTGTAAGGACAGAGTGCGATGGTGACTGGTCAGTGGCCTGCAATCCGAACATTTTCCTTTTTACCATGGGTAGTCCAAACCCCACTCTGAAAGGTGTGTGCACTAGATCTCCTTGCTCTGGGCCCTGCCCTTCAGTTGATGTTCCCTGCTTTACAGCCATTTCTGCTTTCACTGACACTTTTCATAAAATTCCAAACAGCCTAGTTAAAAATCCCATGGCTTCACAATAGTAAAGATTGGGGATATTTAATGCATCGGAATAACAGACATTTCTTGATCAATCTTCATATATCAGCATGAGGCACTGACTGGGTGCATAGAAATAACATCACCACCACCAACCAAAAAACAAGCAAAAAACCCCAAACAAAACAGAATAAAAAAACTAAATCTGAAAACTCTATCAAACTAAATGATAACAAAAGTCAATCTTGGATTCTGATCCTAAATACTATCTAGTAGGAAAATAGACATTAAAATACATAAGCCAGAGATATGTAATATTTGCTGAGCATGAGGAAGAAACATATGATATTCTGAGAAATTTACAGAGAATGTAATTAAAATTGAGGGTCAGTCAACCTCTCTGAGAAGGAGATCTAAGTAAGGGAAAGTGGAAATTTTGAGTCCAGATGGAGAAAGAAGTGGGGTGAAAGCTTGGGGGTGAGCTTGATTGGACAACACACGGAGAATATGAGTCCTGCTTGGCATATGATCTCCCTCTAGTAGCAGATACTGATATGGAATCATCAGCTACCAACAAGCTGCCAAGCACGTACTGTGATTAAACACAGTGGTCCCATCACACAGAAAGCAGTTGTGAAGCCATCGTTTAGAGATAAGAGACTGATTTACCAATCTTTTCTGCACTTTGAAGTGACTCAGAATAAAGGAGCAAGAACAAAACCGCACAGTCATGCTCACAAGGAACTCGGACTCCGTCACATACTTTACAGAGGAGAGAACAAAGAAGTTGGCTTCCTGTTCAAGGCACAGGTTCTGCTAAGTTCCACTCAACACATCAAAGGACGCCCTGGAAGCTGCTTTTCCTCCTGACGTGGAATAGATAGTCTCTTATTGGTGGCATGCAAGTGTAGGAAGCATTCCCGACATAAAGCATGGTGACCACACTGTTGCCCCCAAATGCTTTTATGTGTTTCTGGGTTGCAAACAGGAGTATCCAAGGGAAACTGACAGTTCTGGCAGAGATGAGACCACATTGATTTAAACAAGGCATCCCAGTTTGGGCTTTTCTGACTTGTAATTGCTTTCATTCTGTATTTAGAGTAGAGAAAAGGTCTTTCCTTGCCATCTGTTGAAACAAAACAAGATGTCCGTGAGCCCTGAGTTATGAACCCTGTTCATACATTAGTTAACTGGGTCTCTTTAAGGCCTCCATAGGCCTAGGCAACAAACCAGGAACTCTTCATTCCATGGGGTCAATTGAGATCAGAGCTAGGAGTGTTTGGGTTGTGCAGTCAAGTTTGGGAAAAATTTCAAATGTTTCTGTTTTATTCTATGTATATCAGTGTTTTGCCTGCATGCATGGCTGTGTACTATATTCATGCAGTACCAGCATTAGATAACTCCTATAACTGGAGTTATCAATGACTGTGTGCCACTATCTGGGTCCTGGGAATCAAACTTGTATCCTCTAGAAGAAGAGCCAGTGCTCTTAATGTGGGGCCATATTTCCAAGCCCTGGGAAACATTTTATATAGCTATATTTACACTTTCTCCTTTTAATAATAATCCTCCTTTCCCTGAAAATTAAACAAACACCGAAGAAACATTAAAGAACTCAACTCATGGTTTTTGTGTGTATGTGTGTGTGTGTGTGTGTGCAGGAGGGACACACATGGTGGAGGCCAGAGAAGAACCTCAGGTGTTGTACCTCAGGCACCATCCTCTTCTGGTTTTGAACCAACATCTCTCACTGGGCTAGAACCCATCAAATAGGCTAGGCTGGCCAGCCAGCAAGCCCTGGAGATCTGCCTGCTTCTATCTTCAGCATTGGGACTACAAAGTATTGTCAATATACCTGGCTTTAAAAAAAATATAGATTCTAGGGATCAGAATTGAGTCCCTGAGTTTGCAAGGCCCATACTTTCCTGACTGCACTATATCCCAAAGCCTTAGGTCATTAGATTTTTTAAACAATTTATTTTTAAATAAAAGGAGGATGGAAAACTTTCACTGTTCCAGCCTTATTATTCTGTTTCTCAGGGTTGATGGACAGGTGAGCAGCAGGCTTCTCACAGGCAATTTCCTCAGGATTTGTCTTGCCCTCACTTCTCCATGGTTCTACAGTGTCTACAGTACATGTGCAATGTTCTGTTCTTTGACAGACAGCATGTTCCAATTGGTGCCTCTGAAAATAGGGCTCTGGGAGCCATTTCCCTTTTCTCCAGTCATCCTCACTGTGTTCCGAGCCCATGCTGCTGCAAAACTATAATCTTTCATCTGAAACCCCGGGATCCAGATGTGTTCTGCGATTCCAAGGTATTTTAGAATTTAGATTTTGGAAGGGTAGACTTGGCGTACGTGGTCTTGTCAGAGCCTCGTCTTTGGAAGAGTACTCTGTAATCAGATGTGTTTGTGTTCCTATGGGAAACATGGGACTACTTCCAGAAGCAAGGTAAGTCAAGCCTACGACCAGTCTCATGCCTATTTTGTTCAGATTCTGAAACCAACGAGCATTCTTCGAAACTACATGAGTGAAGAACTCTGAAATCTCAAAGACCAGTGCTTTGGGAGCTATAGACAAAGGGTGGCAGACATGGTAGCAAAAGCCTTTAAAATTTGTTCTGCAAATCTGCTTTCCATAGACCTCAATCACACAGCAGCAAGAAGTCAAACCAGGTTTCCACTGCCAGTTGCTTTCTGAGTGTTAATACTTTCCATTCGGTCAGAAATGGAAACCCCAGAAAACCCTAGATATATTTTTTTTCTATTTTTCCTTTCTGTTTTTTTTTTTTTTTTTTTTTTTTTTTTGTAAACCAAAATAGATAATCAGACAC
The DNA here is from genome assembly GCF_978045245.1 of Mus caroli. Classification (NCBI taxonomy): domain Eukaryota; kingdom Metazoa; phylum Chordata; class Mammalia; order Rodentia; family Muridae; genus Mus; species Mus caroli. The sequence continues at coordinate 50,248,024 of NW_028227266.1, forward strand.
TTACAACCTGTTACCATTGAATGCCAGTGACTCAAGTTCAGAAACCTAAATTGCTGACTGAAACCTTGTGGTCATTTTTGGCCTGTGGTTATCTGGTAATTTTGCTTTCGTCAGCCTTTAGAAAAATTGGCCCCTACAGTTGTAGATTAGATGGTTTCACAGTTGTGTTGGCTGAATATCTATCTGTTAGGCTGGTCTTCCTCAAATCACTGAGGATATGAGCCTGAGGGTTCAAAGTAGGTGGGTGACTACTGGAGGCAGCACTGGTAATTCTATGTGGTCTCATTATTCCAAAGACTAGACGGCTCAAGAGAAGTTGGAATCATATGTATTTATCTCCTTATTAGGTGAGCTATTCTTTGAGTAGTGGTCCTTACAACATTCAGACTGCTTGCTGTGTAATAAAAAGTGAATCTCCTTTTTTGACAGTTGTCAGTAGAATTTATTTTGGGTAAATTTACTTTGGGAATGATTGGTCTTGACAAAAAAGGAAAAAGAAAAGATCTTAATGAGGCACTTGGGAATGAAAAATAAAAATGTCATTAAAGGATTTGGGAATTTTAGGGTGGAACAAATGAAGGGTAGAGACACTGTGCATTTAAGACAATACTGACTATTAGGGGGGTGCAACAAAACAGAAGGAAGAAGGAAGAAGGAAGAATGTGAGAGACCTGCAACAGAATCTATAAAGCAGCACGAGCATTGCTCACTAACGTTTAGTTCATAATGTCTCTAACTTCTGTGACATCTATGTATATGTATGTGTGTATGTGTGTGTGTGTGTGTGTGTGTGTGTGAGAGAGAGAGAGAGAGAGAGAGAGAGAGAGAGAGAGAGAGAGAGAGAGAGAGAGAGAGACTTTGTAGATTGTTTAAAACTGAGCATAGGGACTGAATACTACTTAAGATCATACTGGCGATATGAAAATAATTGCAAGATGACAAGTGGAGAATCAGATGTCATTTCAAGGAAGAGGGCTCAAGAGAACATGTACCCTGGGTAAACACATCCAAGTTTGCAGAGGAAACTGAATCAGTACCAGGTGGGCTGCGAATGAGAATCAGTCTTTTTTTTTTTTTTTTCTGAGACAGGGTTTCTCTGTGTAGCCCTGGCTGTCCTGGAACTCACTTTGTAGACCAGGCTGGCCTTGAACTCAGAAATCCGCCTGCCTCTGCCTCCTGAGTGCTGGGATTAAAGGCATGTACCACCACTGCCCAGCGAGAATCAGTCTTAACCTGAGTTTTAAGGATATAACCACAGATGTCATCTACATGATACAGCTAACAGAAGTTACATGTGACATAAGAAGTGTCAAATGACCTTGGTGGAACATCACAGGCACAGGAGAGGCAAAGAGACTCTTGGATAATTTAGAAACTCTTGGTTTGGGATTTGTGACATTACGTAATTCTGTGCCTTGGATGACACTTTGTGACTCCAAGCTTATATTTTCTCACAGGTAAAAATGATAAGAGGAAACTGACTACCAGTTCTCTTATTTTGAAAATGGCCCTGAGGATGACTAACACATACTAGGAAGGCATCTGACTGGAATCTGGAATGTCCCTGTGAAACGTAGGTACCCGTGCTTGTGATCTGCGTGTACCACTCACTAGCAGAAGTATTGCTTTTGGCTATTTATTTAAATTTCTAATCTTTAGTTTATTTACAAAGCAGTAGCAAGAATTCCTATCATTCCAATGGTTTGGAAAGAATGACATATTTTAGTCCAGGTAGGAAAGAAAAAAAAGAACTTTGAAGTATTTGCTACATGTTAGATCCAACTCTTTCAAATCTGGAATTCAATTTGTTTAGTGTTCTTTTTTTTTTTTTTTTACACTTATGCAAAAGAAAAATTTCCAGTTCTGTTTTAGAGAGTAGTCAAATTTCATACCAAATTGCCCCTGCTGGGAAATAGAAATAACACAAAGCAACATTAATGCAGCCTCACATTTTGACAGTTACATGGAATCTAGCAGCATGTATTCAAATCCATATGCTGCTATGGTTACTGATTATAATGTATTAGCCAAAGATGGTTTATTTAAAGAACTGTATGCACAGAGGTGATGTTTTTGCCCCCAGATTTCTTCATTATTATGTAGTTTCATATTGTTATGCTTTGATTTCGAAGTCCCACCCCTAGACTCACATGTGGAATGATTGATTGGTCACCAGCTGGTGACAATCTTTTGAAGGTTGTGGAGTCCTTAGAAGGCTTGTATCAGTAGGTCACTTAGAGTGGATCTTTAGACATGATCCACACTCCTGGTTCCAGGTTGCTTCCCTTACACCCCAGTCTGTTACATCATCTGAACTGTCTACCTCATGCCCCCCCTCCCCCCAGATAGGGATATCCTCACCACAGTGCTCCATGCTATGATGGGCTGAGGCCTCTGAGAATGTAAGCTAGAGTAGATCCTTCCTGCCTTGTGTTTCAGACAGAGGAGTGCAGTTGTTGCTATGATCTGATAAGCTGGACCACATGTTTCTTTGCCTCTGGAACTGGTTGGGGGCATGCAGAACACTTTGGAGACACCTGGTAAAGAAGCCAGAGAGCAGTATGAGTAGAGCTTCATTGAAGATGACTGTGTTAATAGGAAGGCAAAGAGCAATGGCCAGGTGCATTTTCTCCCACTGGAGAAAAGGGCTCGTTCCAGCACTGGGGTAGCATCCAGTAATATTACATTTAGATGAGGAGTTGGGGTGTACTTTGCCCATGCTCTCAAGATTTCAGTAGGTCTAAATTCAAAGGTAAGGGGTTAATTTACTTGGGAGATGACATTTTAACAAAGCATGACACTCAGGCTTTGATGAGGTCACTCTTCACTGCCTTTCACTATCTTAACCGCAAGATTGAACAAAAAATCCAGAGCAGATAGATGGATGTAGTTCATCGAAGGGATTGCATGTAAAATGATAGCCAAGTAGGTATCTGTCAACTGGTGAATGAATAATGAAAATATGATACACATAGAAATAGAATATTATTCAGCTGTAAGGTAAAAACAAAATCATAAAAATTTCAGAAAAAAAAATAGGTGCACTTGGAAAGTATACTAAGTAAAGTAACCTAAACTCAGAAAGAAAAATCCTGCATGCTCTCCCTCAGAGGCCAGTTCTAGCCTATAATTATATATGTGAACAAGTGTAAGTTTAGACATGTACACATCTTAGAGAGAAGATCAAGAGAAGGTAAGAGGAGATGATGTGGAAAGATGAGTGTCGGCAAAAGGAGAGTAGACTCTAAGAGGATGTAAAATGTTTCCCCTCTAGTTTCAACTACCTCGTAGTTTTTTTCCGTTTTCACAGTGGATGGGTGAATAGAAATGTAATTGACAGAGCAAGTGTGAGACCTTAGGTGAAGCCCATTGCTTCAGAATGGCTATTCTAATGTATAGCTATTCACTGAGATTTACAGGAGCTTGAGGACTTCCTTAAACTAGTTATGTGATTATAAAGGGATTTTAGTGTTAAAAAGTTATAGGCAGCCGGGCGTGGTGGCACACGCCTTTAATCCCAGCACTCGGGAGGCAGAGGCAGGTGGATTTCTGAGTTCAACGCCAGCCTGGTCTACAAAGTGAGCTCCAGGACAGCCAGGGCTATACAGAGAAACCCTGTCTCGAAAAACAAAACAAAAAAAAAAAACCAAACAAAAAAAAGTTATAGGAAAAGTAACTCTAGTTGTTAAAAATGATTACCACCACTTATGGAAACCATATACGTCACACTGGGCCAATAGAAAAGGCACTTCTTGGGAACCACCACAGAAAGTTCCAGGGTATCAAATCACAAATTCATTTGAACGGAAAAAGCCTGAATGAAGAGGGCCTGAAAAGAGAGAGCACGCAGGGCCCCATTCATAAAAGGCTAATAGGAAACCTCTTCTGGGTTCAGCCTGCAGGAAATCAGAGACTTCTGCAGCACTGGTAAATGGGAATCCTCCTTTGTGAAGAGAAGGGGCAACGTGTCACCTTCAAGTGGTGCCTATTGCAAGGTATACAAATGTAACCGTTATGGAGTCATGAAGCCAGCGTGGTGCCAATGTTTCAGAGAAAGGACAGGGAGGCTGGGCAAAATGTAGTAGGTGATGACTCTTTGAGGGTTGCTCTGGGGGACTGATGCATGAGAAGGTAAAAGTGAAGCCAAATTGCAATGGAAACTCTAGAGTACTGAAGATGCCAGGGATAAGGAATATCTTCAGAGGAAAGTGGGAGGCACTGAATGGGGCAAGCCTGAGAGAAAACCAATGTGCGCTTCAGGCAGCAGGGCCTTAGGGGGAAGACTGAGCCCATTTGAACTTGCATCATGCTCCTACACACTACAGACGCTGAACATAGAATTGCAGGATTTAATGTTTGACTTGCTGGGCTTTGATCTTATATTTGGTTAAATATTTCTTTGATATCTCTTCATTCTTCCATTTTTGGAAAGGGAATATTTACTTTGTGCCATTGAGTATTTGAAGCGTGTAATTTTATTTTTCATTTTACAGTGGCTCCCAGCTAAGTGATAACCTTGAATTTCCGTAGAGACTTTTCACCGTTTAAATGATGTAGAAGTTGTTAATATTGTCTGGACTCTCACAGTTGGACAAAATGCTTTTCCTGCAATGTAAAATGACCATGAGCTTTTAGCATGCGAAAGAAGAATGCTGGGGTTTAATCTGGAATGTTTTGCATAAGCTCATGTTTTGAATATTTGGCCTCCCAGATTGTAATGCTAGTTTGAAGGCTGCAATACCTCTAGTAGGTGGGGCATAGTGGTAGGAACTAGATCTTTAGAGACAGACCTTTGAAGGTCATATCTGCCCAAGGTTCTGGCCTGAAGCCTTATCACCCAGGATGTGAAGACGCTCCACTTCATGCACCTATTGCCACACCTTTCTTACTGTGATAGAATGGAACTTTTGAATATGAGCCAAAGTAAATCCTTTCTCCTTTAAGTTGTTCTGTCAGGTAATGTATTACACTGACCAGGAGATCAAAATTGTGTCTATCATAAAGAAAACAGTGCCCTAATGTTAATTCTAAGTACTAAGTCTATTTGTTTGTATAACCCTAGAAACTACAGAAGTAGTAAGACTCACGGTCATTTGGTTTTGACCTGAGAATGGTTGAAGACTGCCACTGTCTTCCACTTTGCTTCCAGCCCTTGTAAGACAGGGTAGCTCCACCTAGGTTTCTAGGAAACGATGCTCCACAAGCAAAGAAGGGTTGGGTATCCCATTCTTTCTTGAAGCAGAGTATTCTTATGAATTCCAAGGTTAGTCAGAAATGTGGCTGTATCTAAGGATAGCCCTGAGCTCCAACTCTCTCATCTCAGTGTTGGAATTACACAATTCCTTCCAAGTTCTCAACTGTATTTATATACAAGCATGTATATTAAAGTCTCTTGTGAAAATTTGAAAGCATTTTCTGTTATCTGGATATTTCTTCTTACTAGATGACTGTTACCAGAATGGCTTGGGCAATAGCCCATCCCACCAAATACTACTTCTGCGGTACCATTAACAAACACGAAAGGACAGGTCTACTTCCATTTTTGTTGTCTTTCCTCTCTTTCTATGGCTACAGTCCTTTGGGAGAATAAAGGAAGCTTTGGGACACACCTTAGAAGTTTAGATTGGACTGGTTTACTTGAACTAAATTTGTCTGCATGGCACCTCCATTTCACCTACCTCAGGGATCTTAGCCTTACCTGTGAGAAGATGCCACATAAAATAGATGAGTTTGGGAATGAGTGAAAGCACAAACCATCACACAGGTCTACAAGACTCTCCCTCCCTCCCTCTCGCCCTCCCTCTCTCCTTCCCTCTTTCTTTCTTTTTCTTTCTTTCTTTCTTTCTTTCTTTCTTTCTTTCTTTCTTTCTTTCTTTCTTTCTTTCTTTCTTTCTTCCTTCCTTCCTTCCTTCCTTCCTTCCTTCCTTCCTTTCTTTCTTTCTCTCTCTCTCTCTCTCTCTCTCTCTCTCTCTCTCTCTCTCTCTCTTTCTTTCTTTCTTTCTTTCTTTCTTTCTTTCTTTCTTTCTTTCTTATGTTTGAGACAAGATATAATGAGGTAGCCAAGGCTGACCTTAAACAAGTTCCTGGGTATTAAAATTACAGATATGCATTATCATACACATTTCTATTCTTAATTCTGACTCATATTTCATCCACTAAATTAATGGGGTAAAAATATAAGACACAGACCCAAATATAAACAAACTAATATAGGTTGAATTAATGGGTCTTAGCTGATGAAGAATATGCAAGTGATCATTTTATTTCAAAATATGTGCATCTAGACAATATTCTGCTAATATTCTAATTCTAATTCTAATTTTTGTTTGAGGTTGTATTTAAAAATTGGCATAATGAAAACAGTTAAGATGTTCACTTCCCTTTAGATGTGAGACACTCTGATGACCTGAGGTTCATGTGTTCCATTTGGGGATGCTCATCTAGTGCTGAGTGACCGGTATTGGCTTCAGGAGAGAGCAGAGTGTCTGGATCTTCAGTATGCTCAAGGACACATGCAGGCTTGGTTCACTGGTCTACAGATTCCTGTGCCCTGCCCCAGAGTTCCCAGTCACATGGTCTGGTATGGTCCCCCAGGTCACTTTTCCAACAGTCTCCCAAGAGCTGCTGCTGCTGTTTAGTCATCCTCACCTGAGGATCACGGCATGTTTCACTGTGCTTTCTGCATGCGGTGCATCTTGGCACTTCTCCCCAGCTGTCCACTCCAGGCACTGCCCACTGCTACTGTCACCAAGCTCACATTATTATTATTCAGAGAGAGATATAAACTGTTTACCTACTCCAGGTCTGGGTATCTGTGGTAAAAGCTCAAAATCGCACGACAGGGATAACAGATTCTAAAAGGCCGATTCAAACACAGACCTGGATTTATTGGACTTGAAAATCTTTGACACACACATTCACACAAAAATATATTTCATGAAGATAGAGAGATATTTCACTATAAGTGTCCTCTGAAAGCAAAAATTAAAGCAAACAAACAAACAGCACATGATAAATGCCTATATCCTTGTTCAAGCAAAGAATGCATGCCAATTGGCTCCTTCTGTGCCTGCGGAGACTTCTCAGTTACTCAGTCCCATGGCACTTTTCATAGGAAAGAAGATTAAACGTGGGTATTGGAACTTGGGGTTTCAGTCATCCAGGCTTGGGTTTAGCCCTTGATCTGCAGTTTAGTAGCTCTGTGACACAGGGATAAAGTCTCATTTCTCATGTCTAACAAAGGGATCTCAGTGCTATCTGCTGTGGTGGGTTGCTGTGAAATGGCAACATCAAATGAAATGCATAGAAGTGTCTGATGAATGTCAGAGTGATCACTGACTTTTTACAGTAGATTTTAAAATGAAGCAACCATTATGTTGGACATGGAGGAAAATCTAGAGAGAAACAGGAACATGGAAAAGCTGAGTAAGAGAAGGCAAAACTCAGAGGGTAGAAGTTTGCAAAAAATACAAACAATGAAAATGTATTCTCAAAGTCACAATTAAGGTAAGAAAATCAGGACTATCTAATTAAGGAAATGTGTAATGGCTATTCCTGGTTATCAACTTGACTATAACTGGAATGAACTACAATCCAGAACTGGAAGGCTCACCAGTGATCCTAATCTGGAGGCTGGAGATACAAGTTTCTGACCTGTATCTTGGTATGGAGATTTTGAGGCATAGTGGCTGTGAATTCCAGAAGATTAAGACAGGGAGATCTCTGAGTTTAAGGTCATCTGGGATTAAAGGTGTGGTGGCACACACCTTTAATCTGGGCTACAACTTTTGCTAGAGACCTAAATAAGGTCATTGTAAGAAGGAAGATTTGCTCCCCCCTCTTCTTCACCTGCTTGCCTTGTGCTACTGAGCAATTGCTAGATTCTTGGACTTCCATTCACAGCTGCTGCTGACCATTGTTGGGAGTTGGACTACAGACTGTAAGTCATCAACAAATTCCCTTACTATATAGAGACTGTGACTCTATAAGTTCTGTGACTCTAGAGAACCTTGACTAATACAAAATGTTAAGAGAAAATAACCCTAAATTATTGGGTCAGTGTAGTGTTTTATTTCTTGGTCAAAGAGAAGAATCTTTAATTGCAAGGGAATATGAAACATATCTAGAGGAATCTGAAAACCAGCCAGCCAACCAAGTGAGTCCATATTAGCAGAAGAGAGTTACCTAAGTTAGTGTCTACCAGCCACGTTTGTCTAAAATAGCCAAAGGCTGCAGATGGAGCAAAGGGCAGGTGTGGTTTCACAGCCACAAATAAGAATCTAGGAGGAGTCACACAGTGTGAAGTAGTGTCCTGACAACACAGTTTCATCTTTATTCTGATTACAACACAAAGAATGTACCTATTTAAATGGATTTTTATGAATTTTATATTTACCTTAGGTGGACTATTAAATAGGCTGTTAATAGTATGAAAAGGGGAAGGAATGAGCACAAGAGGTAGGTGCTAGTTATTAGATATAAACCTTTCCAGCATGTTCCTTTTTTGATGAAGATTATTAAGCCCAGAGGTCATGGAAGTGACTTATTCATTCATCAAATATGTGAGTGGATGTGTTGCTTAACATGGATTGGGCAAAAACATATTGCTTATCTTATTTTTCCTTTTTTTGTCAGAGACATAGCCATGTGGTCACTTACTATTGAATGGAGGCTGGAAGCAAACATCTTAGAGAGAATGAAGCAGAGACTTGAGCAAGTCGGAGCCAAAAACCAGTAATATTTTTCATTAAACCAGGAAACCCAAGGGTTGTTAGATGGAGTTAAAGAACTCAAATCATGATTTTAGAGCCTTCTGAATGAACCATGTTAATGATGTAGGTGAAGGAGTCTATGGATGTGACACTGAGGGCTCTGGACTGGAAATGTAGATCTGGCAGTCATTAGCTTAGATAGCTGTAGAACTTCCCTCAGCGACTGAGTTTTCCCGGGAGGGGGATGCTGAATGATGTAGGATTATTTTCATTTCTGCTGAGGTCCTCAGCTACCAGGATGCAGAAGAACAGACAGACAGACAGACAGACAGACAGAAAGAAAGAATGTTCTAAAAACAAGAAGTTTCCCCAGACAGGAAGATAGAAAAATACGGAAGGTGGCGGTAATAGCAAAAGGCATTAGGAAAGTAAACTTATGAGTTGAAGTCAAATGATGTTGCAATTAAATGATGTGCAATTAAAAGATTAGTTGTCTTCGTTGAGGCTCAGAGGCAACACGGCAGAGCTGGAATAGATGGGAAAATCCAGTCAGGTGGAAAGTTTAACAGGGTCGCTTATATTTTTCTTTACTTTGCCAAGAAATTGTCTATGGCCAAGATATTCCTTATCTCTTTTCTTTGACTTTAGTGAGAATTTTTAATAATATTTTTAAGGAAGAATGAGCTTAACCAACATTATTTTCCATCTGGATATAATTACATTCATGTGAACTGACAATTATATAGTAAAAAATAACATTTGGGCTTTCAGTTGACTTTAAATTTACTAATATTATCACTACCGACTATAATAAAGGTAGCATTTGACCATTTTTTAATGATCTTGTTATGGAAGCTTCAAATACATAGTGGATTTCAAGTCCATACACTATCTTGAGCTAGGAAATTGGCTGTCATATTTCCTTTAACTCAATTGGACGTAACTGGTGTTAGAGGGCTATGGTTAACAATGTCAGGTCACTTTTGGATCTTTAAAGGCCCTGGAAGGCCTTACACTGTTCAAGTGCCTTGGACAGTGAACTGGGGGGGACTGGGAATTCCCTTCCCTTCCCTTCGTAGATAATATTCCTCATAAAGCAATTGACTAATGTGCCTGACTCATGATAAAGCCATCTCTTTGGGGAACCTTCCCAGAAAGAAGGAAACCAGGGTTCTTGGGCCCATCATTGTGTGGGTTCTTCTTGCCTCCCCTTCAAACTCCTTCCCTCTGACCTTGAGACTTCTATTCTAGGCAGGGAGTAGAAGAAATGAATCCTTTTTTAACCTATGCACCTCCCACACATTTTGTCTTGATGTCTCCCTCCCCCATGCCCCCCAGCTCTGAGTTCCCCATTTTAAAACACAGACACAAAAAGTGGTTGCTGACAATTTCTGCTTTCTGACCAGCTGCTGTATTCCCTTGGTGAGGCAGCAAGCTAAGTAAGGCCTGCTCAGTATACCTGAGCAGTGAGAGACCAGGAGAAAACCTGTCCACGTGACTACCTGACCAAAACCCCTTAAAGTCCTTCATTTCTTGGGCAAAAACATTTGAAAACTGGACATGGGCTTGGAAATGTACCCTAAAGCTTCCCTCCCAGTTACCGTGTCTACTACTGTTGCTAGGCAAGACCAGGTTTGTGCCTTAAAGATAAGAGAAGCCGCGTGGGTTCTTTTCCAGGAAAAGAGTAGCGACTTGTCAGGCACTGAGGGGAGAGGTCCAGGTCTTCTGGCTCTCATGTGCTTGGAAAAATTCTTAAGAAATAATAGTGACCCAAACTGAGAACTACCGTCTGACATGTACTGACTGTGTCTTGGATCTTGAAACCTTTAGGCACTTAAAGAGAATTTTCACTTCTCTGTCAGGCTGGGTCTAACTGTTCCTCATCTCCAACGTCTTTCCTGTCAATGGCTAAACAGGACGATGCATCCTTAGAGATCCACTCTCTGGTTTTTAGGTCAGAATTACATATGTCACAGAGGCCTCTGAAATCTTACAGAAGCTCATTATCAAGGAACCTTTGTTCGCAGTGGTTGTTCAGAGCTTTGCACTAAGGTTTCAAATATAAAACTCAAGGGGGGGTGTAATCTCACTGGGCAGGTCTAGCATGGGTGTGAACCACCCAGCATTGTGTGGCTATAGCAGGCAGTTTCCCGCAACTATGAACAAACCCCCTAGAGAGAATCAGCTTTTAAAGACAAGACGTTGTTTTGGCTCACAGTTTCAAAGCGATCAGTCCATGACTGGTTGGCTTCGTTGCTGTTTTGGCCCATAATGATGTATCCCATCATGGCAGCTGCATGCCACTGGGCCATGTAACAGTGTTTACCCCGTGGCTAAAGAGTAAAGGAGAAAGAAGAGAAGGGACTAGGGTTCCACTATTCCGTTCAAGAGTACAATGACTAAGTCCAACCCCTGAAAGGGTACACTGTCTCTCAACAGACCTTACAGGGAACCATGCCTTTACTTTATGTATCTCTGGGTCACTTCTGAGATTCAAAACACAGCACTGTCACAAATACCTCTGTGCCACTGCTCTAAGAGTCTAGAGATGAGGGGCACAAACTAGATCTGTCTGCTGACACGCCCGGTGGCACTTTGAATTACAGCTGCCTTTTAGAAACCACACCTAAAAATAGCTCAATGTGCAGAAATTCTGACCCCAAAGGATAAGACTCAGTTCAAAAAAAGGATGAGTTATTCTTAGGTCTTTATAAGCAACTGCAAAGGAAATTTCATTCTCAGCCACACCAGCAATTAGCACTAATGATCTCTCTCTCCCAGACGTATGCTTTGGAGATGAGATGAGACCGTATGGGGCCAAAGAACATGGATTGCCATTCAGATAGGCACTGACCTTGTCTGTGGTAATCAGGTACCCAGGAGCCACGGCGATGGGTTTACATTTGGCATGGCTGTTAAATGCAGAGCAAGGTCTTCACTCACACCCACTGCATTGATCACTCTGGTATTTAAATCTGAGCCCGGAAGCCTCTGAGTACTGAAGCACCATTTTCAGATTGCTACTTAAGATGAAAATCCAACTTTTTTCTGTTGCATTTACGAAACTGAATCAGTCAGAAGAACACTTTGATACGGTAAATACCTACACATCAGTTCATCTACTTTGAAATTAATCAAAATATTTAGGCATCTCCACAGAAAACTCTAATATGCCTGAAACAAGGCAATAGTTATTTACTCCCCAGGATCAGAATGTGTTTTGGGAAATCTCTATTTGACTTTGATGCAATGAATAAAAGCTGGCTTCATGGAACTCTGTTGTCAGAATAACTAATGTTTTGAAAACACGGTGATTCAGAGCCTGTCCGATATGGCTATTGAGTGTGCATCTCGCTGAATCTCAGAAGGAAGGGATTGTTCCTTCATCTTGTTCTGTATTTCCTTTGGACGTGGGCTCTTTACCAGTGTGAACAGTGAAGAGCTAAACTGTTAACAGGTTTAAAGGAAGGCAGCGTGGTGCGTTGCAAAGGCAAGTGGGAGAGTAGCTGCAGAGCGGACATCAGCCAGCGTTGCTGAAGAGTCCTTATGCCCTCCATGCTCACAGCTCAACTTGTTCTGATTTCCCCAAGGACCCTGGGTGTAGTGGGAGGTGGCAGAGAAGGATCAGAGCCCTGGCTTGTCATTAAAGAAGTGATATGTTCAGTTCTGTAAGGCAAATTCATTCTATAATCATAAATCCAGACCAGGTAGCACTGCACACTAGCGTTTGTACCTTGCTTCATCCTCAAACCGCCTTTTCTTGAAAAATCTTATTATTGTCAGCCATCTTATTACATTACCCTCACTTTAAATGGTGCTTTTCAGGCTAAATTAACCCACACCTACCTCACCCTCAGTCTAGACTTAAAATAAACCTCAGGAATCATGAGTAAATATCTTGACATTTTGGTTAACTGGCACTGTAATGGAGAGACTGTTAGACAGTAGTGACTAGAAGCATAACCTTTGATTGTTTTTGCTGACGTGGGTGAGAGGATTCAGGGTTGCATTGGGAGGTGTGTGGGCAGAGGCAGGGGAATTTGGCAGTGCATGAAATTGCTTATGAGGCTTGTACATGTGTGCTCTTTCAATGGCACAATATAAAAATAACTACCCCACTATTGCAAAAATAATCTTTCCATACCAGAAATAGAATATAAATGTATATTATATATATAAATAGAACGTGGGCATATAGATAACAGTAGGTGTAATCTTTTAAAAAATACAGTGTTTAAAATTCTGTTTAAATTTGTCATTCCGTGCAGGAATTCGTAATTTTAATGTGCAGTGTCAGATGGGAGAATTCAGCATAGAAATGAGTTAGGAGAATGTAAAACCTGAGAATGCAATGGACTGAGACTTGGAGGAGGGAGATTTGAACACATCACAGGATAAGAACCATGCAATCGAGGTGCCACAGATTACAATACAAAGCATGTTTACTTCTTATGCAAATGCTTGCGTGTTGCTGTGTGTATGGCTGCTTTTGGCTTCAGGTAAGCTGTCCTTTGCTGTGGATCTGGGCTCAGACCTACTGTACTATATAGACAGGTGATCCTTAACTGAAGATGGGTCAGGTCGTAATAAACCAACTGTAAGTCAAAAGTGCATTTAATATACCCAGCATAATATCATACTGATAGTACACTGGGTAGCAGTGATGTTTTCTGTCATGGCTGAGTGACTTGGAGCCAATCATAGCTTATCGCTACAACCCAACTACTTGAGAAAGACCTCACTGCACATTGACAACCAAGGAAGAGGTCAATATTCAAAGTACAGTTTCTATAGGATGCTCACCCACATCACTCAGAGTAAAGATCATTCCAAATTTGAATTGTCTTAAGCTAAGGGATGTATTCACTTGTGTAACCCTACAAAACATTGTAAGCATCGGCCAGGGTCTACCCTTCCACTAGCCAGCCTAAAGGCTGAGAGTAGGGAAGTACCCTCCCCTTGCTGTGAGAAAAATTACAAGACTGTGTTAAGAATAATTCCATTGCGAAGGCATGAGGAACCAGAACCAACAGTCCAATGTATCAATTTATTCTCAATCCTCCACACCACATCATGCCCCTCTCTCCCACACCCATCTTCTCCAAGATCTTCAAACATGTGATTCCCAGATGATGATACCTGAGTAGGCAAGAGTGTCTTGGGATCTGTGACAGCTCCAGATGTCATTCCTCTTGTTCTGGTTCTATTTAAACTGAAAAGGTAACTGTTTTTCCCCACCCCCAACACACACACACACACACACACACACACACACACACACACACTCAAGAAACAATAGTGGAACAGAAACAAGATACCTTCAGTTAACATTCCTCACCATAGTAGGGAAGCATGAGATGTTTATAGCAATCATGGGTTAGGGCAACTGGAAAGTCCTGGTAGGTAAAATGTTGCAGGTTCCCCTGGGAAGGGGATATACTTGACTTTAACTTCACTATTGTTTCCTGTGTGTAGCTCCCCAAATCTTATCCCATTTCCTCCTTGTGGCTGTTGACACCACTCATTGGGAGCTTCTTTTGGATTCAAATCCTCTCTTGACTATTTCCCAAGGCAGTCAGTCCACTTGCTACCTAAACAGCCTGCTCTGTGTGTTTCCTGAGAAAGGTGGGATGGGACCTGGAGATATTAATTTTTGCATATTACACACACACACACACACACACACACACATATTGTATGTATATTGTATGTTGGTCATGTCTATCTCCCATTACTCCAAGGTCCCCCACCTTGATCCCTTGTATTGCTTTTGCTGCTGTATGCAATGCTAGCTGGCCCATGAGCTTCAAGCTCCACCTCCCATCTCCCTGCAGGAGATGCATCTTTCAGTAGCAATGCTGAGATTACAGATGCGTGCCTCTGCATCCAGCTTTTCACATGCATTCCTGGGATCAGATTCATGCCACTAGCCTTGCATGGTGAATGATTTAGCTGTTGATCTGTTTCCTCAGGCACAGTGTTTGTTTTTAAGGATCCCCAAAACACAGGCAGCAAAAATACAAATAGATAATTGGGTTGAGAAAATTAATAACTTTCTGCACAGTGAAGGGAATAATCAAAAAAGTTACAGATCAGCTAAATGATAGGGAAAGCATTTTCAAACTATTTATCTGACAAGGTATCAGGGTCCAGAACAGATAAGAAACCAAATACGTCTGAACAGTAAGGAAAAAAAAAAAAACCCAAAACAATCTAATCACAAAATAGGCAAAGAATCTGAACTGACACTGCTCCAAGGAGAACGAGGAATGGCTAACAAAAGTCTTCAGTCTCAGCAAGCATCAGAGAAACACACCCAAAGCACAAATCATTGTTCCCCTCAGATTAGATGGAGGGTCACCAAAAAAGACATATGAACAACAAATGCTTGTGAGGATGCACAGAAAAGTAAGGAAGAGGAAGAGGAGGAGGAGGAAGAGGAGGGAGAAGAGGAGGAGGGGGGATGGAAGAAAGTTTAGTAGGAAGCTCCAATACCCACTGAAAAAAATGAGGGTTTACTTGTGGGTTTTCCTTAGAGTGGTAGGGTAAAAACTGGCTGCAAAAATAATTTTCCAAATGACTAGAAAAATTCTGAATTCATAAAACGATTAATGTTTGAAGAAATGAGAATGCTTGTCACTCTGATTTAATCTCTTACACATTGTGTACAAGCATTGGCCCACCATACTGTAGCTCCTAGAGATACATGAGCATCAAGTCTCACGAGAAAGCCTCCTTTGAGATTTTTGTAGGGAACATACCGTCACCCATAGCCATACACACTCAGATACACATACATAGACACGCACAGTCACACAAACACATACATATATATAGACACACAATCTCTCTGTCTCTGTCTCTGTCTCTGTCTCTCTCACACACACACACACACACGAACAAAACAAGAAAAAAAGACTCATTTTCCATCTTCACACCAGTCCTGCCATGCCACCATATAACAGAAATCACATGTTTTTCCTGACTCAGAGTGGCTGATAGAAACTATTAGCATAAAAGATGCTAAGATTGGCAGGTAGTGAAACCTGTGAGGAAACAGGCTAGCTGACCTAACAAGCATGGACCAATCTCATGTTGTGGAAAGGTGTTAGCCACTTCATCAAGGGTATTGGCTAACGTCTAATGTGGGCTCTTCATGAAGGTAGGACAGCAACTTTCCTTAAAAGGCCTTAAAAAGAACTATGATTCAGGGCAATGCTCACTGAATATGAGCAGGGGTCCCACTGTGTTAATGTCTCTGGCTACTAGAATAGATCGTCACAGTCTTGTGTCTTGCTATAACAGCTCTGGAGGTGAAAGCTTGAGCTGCTGTCTCTGGGGCTATGCATCTTCTGAGGGCTGCCAGGATGCATTTGCTTTCTTCCTTCTCCCCACTCTGTGGGTGCCCACACTTCTTTGCCTTCTGCCTTCTCCCAGGCCAGCAACGTTGCAGAGTTTATCTCTGTGTCTTTACAAAATTAGCTTTCCCTCCTTCCTGACTCCAATCTTAAGTGCCTTTGGAATTATGGTGGGCTCACCCAAATAATCCAGGATCACCAATGAGCTATCTTAACTTCATCTGCCCCCTTACTCTCTCTCCCTGTGCCACATAAAATGGCAGTGGTTAGGGATCCTGTCCATCACATCCCTGAAATGGAGACTTTGTTTGTAGCCACAAAAATCTGAAAGTCCCATTTCTGTCTTAGAGTTTTACAATGCACATCTCCAAACACCAAACACTCAGAGCTCTGAGAAGAAAAAAAAAAAGCCTCCATCCAATCAGGGACCTCGTGTGCTCTCCTTGTACCTCGCATGGAAATGAGCAAGAAAAATGTCGAGAACTAGACAAAGCAAGAATCGGTTTCTGGCCTAAAGGAGCTGAAAAAAGCTTTCTATTTTTCAATCATTAATTGCAAATTAATACCGAATTAATTAGCTTTGGAGGGAATGTGTGGCAGAAAAGTGAAGAAAAACATCTGCACAAAACAGAAGCTCCAATTACCAGGCTCCTGCTCACTCGGTCTCGGTCACGAGGCGCCAGGCACAGCTGCAGCTGGGAGCCTGTGCCTATTTTGCATTTTACCATTGACATATTGTGGCTTATGAATACTTTTTTTTAAATCTGCCTAGGTCATTTTCTTAATCTCTCTGAGTCTGTTTCTCACATGTAAAATTGAGTCAGCATTATTCCTTTCATCTAGTACCATCCTGGGGTCTTAATAGGGCTAAGATACTCTTTACATTAGAATAAGGTTAAAAGACAGAGCAACAGAATCTGGGTGCTAGGTATTGTGATGGTAATGGAGACTGCCATTACCAACGCTTTGTTACATGCACAATCCTTTCGGTAGGCTTACTGCATCAACAACTACTGCCTGTGTCCAACTCTATCCCTATACGTGGACTGGCCAGCATCTTTCATCCTTTAGCTAGCTCATGTTGATACTGAGAAATATAAACTACAGAAAGGTGAGATTTGTCTTCTCTTCTCTTTAATTCCCAGGGGGTATTTGTTTTTTGTAGTGAGCTCGTAATGATTGTTTACAGTGAAAAGGCCTTGGAAGGTCTCACTCGTTCTGAGATTAGTCATGCAGCAATTATACTATTCATGTCAATCTGCTTTATGATAATGTATTATAAACTATTCTAAACCTGCTCAACAGAGTACAGTATAATGCTTGCAATCTTCCTCAGATCCCCCTCTGGCTAAGATATCAATTTAGTTCCTTGATTAGAAAAAGCCGAAGAAGAAGGTCCCTTTGAGAAGACATAAACAAAGTACAGAGAAGTCAGAATCTAAAAGTGCATCAGAGCTTGTCATTTAAGTGTGAAGAATCACAAAAGAGAAACGGTTGGTTTCTCTTACATTCTAGAGAATGCCATTTATCTTGTACAAACACTGTCCACACAAGCCCCTGAGCTGTGGATCTGGTCAAAAGGGAAGAGATCTACTCAGGTTAGAGCTATCCCGTCTCATACCTGATCTCATACCTGGTTTTAGATTGGTAGTAGATGAGTCTTGCAATCCATGAGCCACTTATTTTAGAGTTTCTCATGTGGGTACACTGTATTGTAGTATTTTTCCTCCCACCTCTCCCCATCTAATGCCTCCTACCCTCATATATTCCCCTTTCAACTCATGCCTTTTCTATAATTACAAACACGTGTGCACACACACATATATACATACACTCACACACATATGTACACATACCCATGCTCATAAGTACACACATATACACACATCTACACACTCACACATACATATATACGTACACACTCACTCACACATATGTATCCACACATACATAATTCATTCATATACACATATGTACACAAGCTCACAATTACACTCCCTCACATGCATATGTACACACACTCATACTCACCTACATCCCTACTCTCTCTCTCTCTCACACACACACACATAAATACACACATATATGTTTCTATACACATATACACACTCACACATACATACATATGTACACACATACTCTCACATATACTCTCTCACATACATATGTACACATACACGCTCACATACTCACAACACACACATGCACGCACACACACACACACACACACACACACACACACACACACACACACACACATCTACTGGATCCAATCACAAATGCCGGTATGTGCATATGTTCAGTGAATGCTGATCACTTATGCTCAGGCAACATATCAAGATGCTGGTCCCTGAAGAAACCAGTCTCCCTCAGCCAATAGCCATTGACTGCCTGTAGCTCTTCAACTAGTGGTGGGGCTTTGTGACCCTTTCCTTCATCCACATTGACATATCCACCGGTATGGTCTTGTGCAAGCAACCATATTGCTTAGAGTTGCTCAAAGTCTTTAAAAAATAATTTGAATTCTATTTATTATTATTTGGGTTCTCCATCCAAGCATGTGTGCTCACAGCTCACACACACACACACACACACACACACACACACTCAGGGTGAAGGGGCAAAGAGTATGGTTTGAATGAAAATAAGCTCAAGACAAAATGTACTCCTTGGCTTTCTGTAGCTGAGTCTCCTTTTCATTTCACAAGACCTTATGACCTTATGCAGAAGTCATAACTGCATAACCAGAGTAAGAAATTTTGTCATTGACATGTCTATGGTATGCTTACAGCTAGCCTATAAAATTAAAAAACTTGCTAGTTGTGTGAGAGGCACTTTACATCCTCAGTGCAAGGTCTTCTCTTATTTATTCCCATTTGCCTTTCAGATACAATTTGAGCATATCACTTGCATATGAGTAAAGTAAAAGCTGGCGAAAGCGAGAAGACAGATTCATGTCCTACACCTTGTTAATCTGGTTTATGGAACCACACATTTGGGCTGGGGAGTTAGACCAACAGTAAGCGTGTTTTCTTGTGAGCATGAGGACAGGAACTCAAGTTCAGAATCCATGTTTAAAACAAATAGCCAGGCATGGTGGGATACACTTGTGAGATCAGCTGGGCTTGCTGGCCGGCCACCCTAACATACCAGACAAGCTTGAGTGCTTGGAAAACTGTTACAGAAAGAGAACTAGGTAAGAGCAGCTGAAGAACAGCTCTCGAAGCTGTCCTCAGGTCTCCACACTCATGTATGTGTGCACACACACCTGTTCTAATATATGTGCCCGCACATACAAGAACACACACCTATAATTAAATTGAATAAAACTTAAAAGCAAGCATCAAGACAATAGCGAAGGGATGTTGCTAGAGACAGGTTAAAAAAAAAGCAGCACTTTGGGAGCAAAGAGTTGAGTGCATACAGTCGAACCCAAGCCTGCCGGGAACTTGGGCTGCTTAGGTAACAGAATTTTAAGACCCACCTCTGTTATTTCCAGAGAAGAGAGGACTGGTGTCACCAGTCATCTGAAAATACCAGATGATACAAGGTAGTTCTATTTTTAGAACTGCAATGTAACCACGAGACTTTACAACAGAATCCAAATGTGTTTTGTTCGAAGATGCCACAACCAGTCACGACTGGCTGGCACTGCAAAAATTGAATGTCACAGCAAAGGGAATTACCACAGTGAGAGAGAGCTAAGGGAACAGTTGTACTGTCACTGATGGCTGGTTGGTGGCCCCAAGAGCAGAGGAGGAGTGTGTATGTATGTGTGTGTGTGTGTGTGGTGTGTGTGTGTGTGTGTGTGTGTGTGTGTGTGGTTTGTGTGTGAATGTATGTATATGTGTGGTATGTCTGTGGTATATATATATATATATATATATATATATATATATATATGTGTGTGTGTGTGTGTGTGTGCAAGAGTGGGTTGTGTTTTTGTGTGTGTGTATGTATGTGTGTGTTGTGTGTTTAATATGTGTGTGTTGCGTGTGTGTTATGTGTCTGTGAGTGTGTGTGGTGTTTGTGGGTTATGTGACTGTGTGTATTTGTGTGGTGTGTGTGTGGTGTATACGTGTGTGACTATGAGTTTGTTGTGTGAGTGTGTGGTGTGTGTATATGCGGTGTGTGTGATGTGTGTGTAGTGTGCATGTGTGCCAGCACGAGTGTTTTGTGTGTGTGTGTAAACTCTGAACATCTACTGAACCCGGTGATTTCCTCCATCAGTTATGAAGCAGCACTCACTCACTCATTCCACAGAGGGCACTGATGACATGCTGAAGAGATGATTCCCCTCAAGCTCAGTTTGATGAACCAGAGTTGATTGGGCTAGCTTACAGGAGTGTGATTGACTTTGGACAGCTACACTACCCGAAAGCCCTGTCCCAGTAGAGCTAGTGACCGCCACAAACCTACATTAGTAGATTCCCTGTGCAGCTTGCAGGTAGCTATCCCATGGGGGTTCCCTTCTTCCCCAGTAACTGTGACTGCTCATCTAACCTTGTGATTCCTGGAAACTTTTGTTAGTTTCGAGAGCCTTTGACACCACCCTTCCCACCCCACCACTTCCTCCAGGAGGGACTGGCTCAATCCACAGGAGTAACTAACGCTACAGGGTGAAATTTTGAATGCTCATTGTTTGGACACCTTGTTCTGGCTGTTAGTAACTGGCTCTGTGATTCTGAGATAACAATTTTCTTCTTCAACAGTCCATTTTCTCTCATAAAAACCATGAGTTAGACTAGATGCCCCTCTAAGTGGGCAGTGTCCACACTGTAAGCAGGTGAGTAACGCACCCTTGAAACCTCATAGGTGTTAGCATGAGATAATTTTCTTTTAGAGTGAAAATTTCTTTTTAAAAGAAAATTATTAGCTCTATAGCAATTTTCAACTATATATAAAAAAAGGTCTTTATAAATGTCACTGGCAGCAGAGAAAATCTGTGTGGGAAGAAAAACATACCTCACAAATCAAACCAAACAATTTTAATCTTGCTCCTTGTCTTCTTCTGGTTCTGATTTTAGTCTTCTGGTACCATGATCTGGCATTGAAGGCCAGCGGATTAGAAACTCCAGCTGCTTTCCAGAAACAGCCCTACCTCCCAGGCGTCCAGCACACTCCCCTGTTGGCATCCTCCTGCATGCTATCTTTTACTCCTTATGGCAGCTTCTGAGAAGATGAGGAAGCTTGGCATGAAGGAGGGAGGGTGCTTCTGACCTAGGTCGGCCTCCACTCCACCTCCACCCCAAGTGTGATGGTCCTCGCCCCTCTTCTGTCCATCCATCCCATCCTCTGCCATATATGTGCTTCCCCCTGCAGCCATACGTCTGACCTTTAGGTTCAGGGGCTCTGTGCACAGCTCCTCTCTCCTTCCATTCTGTCTCAGATTTCTACTCCCTAACTTCTGATAGGCGGTGACATCGAGGAGCCTGGAATGACTAAGCCTCCTGAAGGTGCTGTCTAGATATCCTTCATCATCCTTACCATCTCTATGAGTGTGGTCTATCATGGCTCAGAGCACACAGAGATCTTATTTGTTGCTGCTGTTGTAAGATACCCTCATCTGTCCTCATCGCCTCAGGTCTACCCAGAGGCCTGCACAGCACACACCTCCCATGGAGCTTAAGACTGAGAGATGATATTTGCCTCTCTTTCTCTCTCTCTCTCTCTCTCTCTCTCTCTCTCTCTCTCTCTCTCTCTCTCTCTTTCTCTCTCTCTCTCTCTCTCTCCTCTCTTTTTCTGGGGAACCTGTCCAGATCATATCACATAACCTTCCTGCGTCTTTAGCAAGCATTCTACACTTGAAAGTCTTAGACGTCTGTAAAAAGGTTTATGTGCCTTTAAAGCAAGTATGGCTTCTGCAAATTAGAAAGAAAATACCTGGGTTCCCCCGCTGCTGTGCCAGAATACTTAAGGCTTCTAGGAAGGGAAGGACAATGGGAAAGGAGAATTAACACGAAGGAAACCAACGTTGATTACTGTGCCAAAACGGTTTAAAATGCTTACTTGTTTCTGTTTCTGGGAAGATGGAAAGACACATTTCCTTATTTCTCCCACTAAAGTTGACTTAAAAAAAAATCCCTGGAATTATGTGTGAAACAGACAAAAGAATAGGCTGAAAGGTGAACAGGAGCAAAAGATTAGCTCTCTCTTTCTCTCTCTCTCTCTCTCTCTCTCCCTTTCCTCCCTCTCCCTCTCTCCCTCTCTCTCTCTCCCCCTCTCTCTCCCCCTCTTTTCCTCTCTCCCTCTCTCTCTCTCTCCCTTCCCCTCTCTCTTTGTGCGTGTGTGTGTGTGTTTGTGTGTGTGTGTGTGGAACTAAAAAACAACGTTGGTTGTTCCCTTATGTTAACATTTTTCTTTTGCCTTTTATGTCCCCAGCTTGAAGCTGGAGAAGCCTGCAGCCTGAAGAAGCCATGTAAGCCCAGGAGAAAAGGTGAAAACCAGACAGTGCCTGAAGCAAAGCATGGACTCTTCAAGCTGAGTGGCAGGCAGGTGAGAGGGGCCACTTGGAAACACCTTTGCTGAGCCCAAGGCCAGCAAAAACAGAGTCGGATCCACGACAGTACTGTGATGATTCTGTAGCAGCAATGAGACATGCCTGTCACCCGCAGACACAGTGGCGCCCCACAGTAGATCCCGGGGAGGCTGAACTCTGGTGTCCAGCAATAATCAACAGTTGCCTAAGGTTGCTAAGGCCAAGGAGGAGGTAGTGCTGCTCCTCCCCAGAGCTCCCGCCCAAATCCAGTCAAATTAGCTTTCCTTCTACCAGAATAGCGTGAGAAGGAACAAGGCTTGACCAAGAATTAGAATCTCATCGAGCAGTGGTGGCGAACGCCTTTAATCCCAGCACTTGGGAGGCAGAGGCAGGTGGATTTCTGAGTTCGAGGTCAGCCTGGTCTACAAAGTGAGTTCCAGGACAGCCAGGGCTATACAGAGAAACCCTGTCTTGGTAAAACAAGAAGAAAAAAAAAAAAGAATTAGCATCTCAACACGAGCCTCACAATCTAAGTCCCATCTAAGCAGCAAGGCCAACATTTAAATTTGCATTCATCCAGGAAAATAGCTAACCTTGAGTAGAGATAAGAAAATGAACTGAATAGAAAAAAGTCCTCAACAGACACCAGGCCTAAGACTACAGGTATGTTGGGGTTACTATCTGGTCAGGATTTAAAAGCTTGGGAAAATCACAATGATTTATGAGTAGTTAGAAACACACTTGAGGGGTGGTGAGATGGCTCAGAGGTTAAGCACTGGCTGCTCTTGCAGAGGTCCTGAGTTCAATTGCCGCAACCATGCGGTGACTCATACCCATCTGTAATGGGATCTGATGCCCTCTTTGGCATATGGCTGTATATACAGATAGAGCACTCCTAAACATAAAATAAATCTTAAACACACACACACACACACACACACACACACACACACACACACGAAGCAAAGATACAACACTAGATATACCCAAGAAGTGTAAAATATAAAATAAAACAGAATAGATATTTTGGAGCTAAAACTAGAGTATCTGGAATAAATAAATCCATATGTAGTGGATATATACAGAGGAAGATGCAGAGAGCTACAAGATTAAAATTACCCATCCTAAGTAATAGAGCCAATACAGAATGAGAAAATATGCAATGCATCAGGGGCCTGTGGGATATTTGAGTATTTAACTTTATATTATTGAAATTATGGAGGAATAGAGACTAGGCATGAATGGAAAGTAACAGAAGTAGCAGCTGGAGACTTTATTTGGTTAAAAAGGTAAGCGGTACAGGTTCAAGAAGCTGTGAGGATCCTGAACAGGTAAATGAAAAGAAATCTCTGACAAGACACTTCACAGTCAACTGCTGAAAGAAAGCGAAAGGACACGTGACATCAGCGAAAGGTCGATTCCACCTCCCACTCACAAGGAAAAACTAATTCCAAGCTGACAACCCTTCCCAACAATGCAGTCAGAGGTGATACAATTTTCATGTCCTAGAAGGGAGAACTCGTAACCCAGAACTCTTTGTTCAGTGAAAATATGCTTTAGGAATGAGGTGTAAGGGGGTGGGGGGAGGCGGGATTGTGACGTTTTCAAAAGAAAGATGGTAAGAGAATCCGTCAGCAGCAGCTCTTGGCACAGACACACCTGTACACCTGTACCGTTCCAATACCCTGGTTGTGCTGCTGTACCCTGGTTTTGCCAGATACGAGTATTAGAGAATCTGGTAGGCAGAATACTAGGGACCTCAGCATCATTTCTTACAGCTGGATTTGAATCTACAATACACATAAATAAAAAGCTTAAGTAGAAAACGTTTTTAAAAGGCAGCAACAACCCCCTGTTTAGCACATGAGACCACACCAATTTTTGGCGTAGAGAAGACGTTTTATTTCCTGAATGAATAAAAAATCTAAATGTGGGCCTTTCTGATCAGATGTGAGGGTGTCCTGGCACTCTGAAGCCCAGGAACCTTACAGCTCCGAGGTGGAACAGTGTCCCAGTGGAAAGGCATCCTGAGAACTGGGAGCCCAGGAACCACCCAGCTCTGGGAGGAAACCACCTCAGCAGAGAAGGTGCAGCCCCCAAGGGAGGGCATCCCTCGCCTAGCTCAGGAGCTCAGGAGCTCAGGAGCTCAGGAGCTCAGGAGCTCAGGAGCCTCAGCCCTGCTCCTTCCCTTCTTCCTTTCATTGCTTCTTGTCTTCTCACACCAGGCAGCCAATCTCATAAAAAGAGATTGATTGGAGAGTTCAGGGAGAGGAGGGACAAATCCAGGAGTGGCTGGCTATGCTCCTGGGAGGGAACAGATAGGGCAGGGAATTAGACAAAGCACAGCCCTTATTTAGGGGTTCTGGTGGGGTGGGATCTTTGTGACAGTTATTGACAGGGAGGTCTGGGGGAGGGGCTTGGCTGCTGGATCTCCTCAGCCTCCTCCCCAATTTCCTGCCTTGAAGCTTTACATAGTTTGAAAAGTTTATAAAGTTTATAAAGGTAGTTCACAGCAGGGAAAGCCTTCCTTGCCTCTTAAGTGACCTGAATAACCAACACTGAACATGGAAATATTTATTTGATATTTATTAAGGATTTTTTTTTCTTTTTTGAGACAGGGATTCTCTGTGTAGCCCTGGCTATCTTGGAACTCACTCTGTAGACCAGGCTGGCCTCAAACTCAGAAATCTGCCTGCCTCTGCCTCCAAGTGCTGGGATTAAAAGGCGTGCGCCACCACTGCCCCGCAAGGATTTGTTAACTTAAAACTTGCAGCGGAGTGTAGTACTCCTCCTGTCTCATGACCTGGAGATAGCTCGCTTTCTCCCCTCTCCTCTGATTTGGCTTTGTACATTTATTTGTTCAGGGAGCTTTAGATAACTAAAGGAATCACGTTTTCTTGAGTGCTCACAGAAACAGAAAATTTTCATTTTTTTCCAAAAGTTTTTCTTTTCTTTATTTATTGTGGGTGCCAATATGACACGTTTTGTCCAACTTGACACATAATTGAGATCCAAATCTTAGCCAGTACAAAATTTAAAGTACTGGGCTTCCGTGTTTTTGTAAACTAACATCCAATGAACATTTTGGAAATGCATCCCCTCATCCCTTCCCCTTGGAGGAAAGAAGAGGGTCATACTTCTGACCTGTTTGCAGGAACTAACTACCAGGGAGGATTCAGGTCCCCACTGCTAGAGGTAATCTCTGCAGCCTGGTAGGCGCGACTGTTGTAAATGTATCTCCGAGAGACACATTTCCGCGCACAGAACTGTTTCCAACTTCACAGCTCCAAAGCCAGTAGAGCACACAAAGCAGGCTACGAAGGCAAGGTTATTGGGTTGACGATCGATTTATGCTTCTAAGAGAAAAGGTGCAAAATCACACTTTTGTAGTCATAAATACAAGTGTGGGAGCCTGAAGTCATTTCATTACAAATCTATGGAGCAGTGCCATCTAGTGGTCAGAGTTTGCCTTGCCGAATGAAGAAAAGTTAGAAAGAAAACCGGTCTTTCAGTACCAGCGGTAAACTTGGTAACAACATCCATAAGTGTTCATAAGGTGTCTTCAGAACCGAAGGAACAGGTCAACTTCCACGGCTCTTCGAAGGGACCTGGGTAAAGAGCCATTCAGATACCTTGTGGTGGAACGCCTGTTTCTTTACTTTGGCGGTCCCCATCTCCTTTTCCATTCTCTTGATCTTCTGTACTGTAAAGCTCCCGGGTTCTTCTGAGCCCAATGCATCATAGACTCATTAGGAACAGTCTCGAGCTTCCATCAAGACGTGCCATCTCCTAGCAACCTGCGTCTTTTCTGCGAGATGAGAGACTTCCCACTAGAATTGCATTAGAATCTCTGGATCTCCTAATGTGGAGTTGAAGCCGTTACATTTCCAGCTCTGAGGAGAAGTGAAAGTTGTTTAGGGAAGTTTGCTCAATAGAGTCAGGCTACTCATTTCTGGATTGTTCTGGGTCAGGAAGAGCCAGTAATATTCTGTCCACCAGCCCTCGGCGTCCCATTTCACAACGGCTCCCTCACACCAAACATTTGTCCTTATCTTTAGGTTGTTCTTTTGCTATTTCTCCTTTGCTGGAAAAGTTATGCAGATTACCATGCTTCAGGGAACTACAGCTCTGACATTCTGCAATTCTCTCTGTCAGGTAAAGATGCTCCTTAGAGATTGTGGAGCAGTGTGTGGAGAAGGTGAGATAGAAAGGAGCTTCCCAGCCGGCTGTGGTGGCGCATGCCTTTAATCCCAGCACTCGGGAGGCAGAGGCAGGCGGATTTCTGAGTTCAAGGCCAGCCTGGTCTACGAAGTGAGTGCCAGGACAGCCAGGGCTACACAGAGAAACCCTGTCTCGAAAAACCAAAAAAAAAAAAAAAAAAAAAAGAGCTTCCCTAGCCTGTAGGTAGGGATGGAGGTAAACTGCAGTTTACAATTCAAACTGCTTTAAGGTGACTTAAAAACAGTCTTTTCCAAAAATATTTTTAGAATTCTATACTCTAAAGGATGCATGAAACACCTATGGATTTGAAAAGAAATGGTATGAAAAGAAAAGAGAAGGGACCACTGTAACCAACCAAGTCTAACCAAAACAACAACAACAACAACAACAAAACAAAAACCAAAAGACAAACACGCCCAGATTGTGGGATGACCTTAGCTGATGTGCTGAGTTCAGTAAAGCTGCCCAGGGGTTACCTGCAAAGTCCTTGACGTGTGAAGCTTGGCGTGAGACACTAAACTTAGAGAAGCTGATTTGGGCCCCTCCTCTTGGAGTTTGTCTCTGGAGAGATGAACCTCAGCTGTGCTGTGTGGATGAGGCACTGCACATGGAAGCAGCTCTGTGGTGATCTCTAATTACATTACAACTGAGCTACAGAGAGACAAGCATGCCATAGTCCCCTTGAGAACACACCTTCAATTACCTAAAGCCTCCAGCCAGACCTCTCTTAAAGTGTCTACTATTTCCCCGTAGTTCCACTCTGAGGATCGAACCTTTAAGACATACGTGTTTGGGGGGCATCTAATGTTTAGTCTAAAGCAAGACCTGCCCTAAGCCCTTTTACATCGTAACACATCCGATCCTCTTAGCAATCTTGATATCTTCTCCTCTTTCCTACCCTTCACTTTACAGATGAAGACGTAGAGGCACAGGGATTATCCGGAGTGTCAATGTTGCCTAACTGGAAGGCAGTCCCACTCAAATCTCAGATTGAAATGAAAGGACTGAAGTTGCACTCTGGCTGCGTGCTTACGACAAGTCACCCCTGTCATTGCCTAACCCAAGAAACGGGGACCATTTTGACTCTCTGTCCTGTGCTAGGCTATTCATTTACATATGTGCTGAGTTCTAACCACGTGTCAGATAGAGACACAACTGTGAGGGTGGATACCTTCTTTCCTTCATAGACCTTGTGTCATACTGAGAAAGGAAGAAAAGATAATGCAAAGAACATAGGTGTGTGTGTGTGTGTGGGGCAACTCATGACAGATTTCCCAGTGAAGGCAGCGATGCTGGGGCTGAGTTGGGGCAGTGAGGCTAAGGACAAGAAGGGCACACAGTGGTGTGACTGCTCTCACTCTTCATGAGGCGTGGGCTGGTCAGGCAAAGCTGAGGAGGCGACATGTTGATTGGGACCTGGAGAAACACTGGGGACTATGGGGGATAGTCCCCATAGTCACCCAGGATGACACATGGGAAGGCCACGTGGTCCAGAGTAAAGGAGCTATGCTGAGAGTAGACTGGCATGGGCTCATCAGCCAAGTTACTGATTTGGACCTATTCTTTTGTGTTTTTTCTATTTTGTGTTCTGATGTGTGTGGGTGTGTGTGTGTTTTCTGTGTCGTTTAATCAAAACTTTGCAGTGTTTTTTTTTTCTTCAGACACTAAGCTATGGGCAAAGAAGGCTGAATGACATTTTTCTTTAACATTAGCTCTCTATTTATTTCTTATGTTTATCTTTCTCATTTACCCAAGCAATACATAACTATTGTGAAATACAGGTAAGTGAAATAAAAATTATTAAATGCCAAAAAAAACCCTGTGCAGAAGTAAACATTATCATCATGTTAATGTATACAAACCTGCTCCCCTGTAGTCTTTCTTCCCTCATAACTTATGTAATTTACCACAGGCGGGGGGAGAGAGCCCTAGCAGGAGGTGGACTGGCTAAGGAAGTCGTTTGCGCTTCCTCATATTCTTATTTTGCAAAATTTACTAAAAGATTTTGGCTTTAACATTACCGGCACAGACTCACTTTTAAAGAATTATATGTCGAGAAGAAAGGAATTATATGCCTTAGAAAACATATAGTCTGTGATACAAATGTTATGTGTGTATCACTGCGATATATAAAAGTCTATATATTTTCTCTAAATATATATTTTAGAAACAGGGTTTCTCTACATAGTTCTGTCTGTTCTGGAACTCACGATGTAGACCAGGCCGGTCTTGAACTCACTGAGATCCACCTGCTTCTGCCTCCCAAATGCTGAGATTAAACATGCGTGCCACCATGTTCTTAATGTTTCAAAAGGACATTATATAATTGCCTGATTAAATAATTTCTACAAACTTTATGTGTATAAGTGTTTGCCTACACATATGAATGTGCACCACATATGTGCCTGGTGCCATCAGGGACCAGAAGAGAGTATCAGATCCCATGGAAATGAAGCTCTGGATAGTTCTGAGCCACCATGTGGGTGCTTTGAGTCAAACCCTGGTCCTCTGAAAGACCAGGGAATGCTGCTGAGCTATTCCTCTAGCTTCCTAATTACACAATTTTTGGCTCTTGTTTAAAGTGAACATTGGTGCCAAGCTCTTTAGAAAATATTGAAAGCTGTAAGGACCGTGGTGGCTTGGTTGATAGCAAGACTTCTGCCTGTGCTGGGGTTGGAGAGCCATTTTCCTCTTGTTTTCTCTCTTACCCATCCTTCTAAGGCAATCCTTCACCAGGTAGAGGTTAAAAATAGCTCTAAGTCATTTAAAAACCTTGAATAACTTAACAAGTGCGTGGAACATGGTAGACACTCAGTGCGTGCCATTTCCTCTTCTCTTCGTTCTCTCTTCTGAACCCAGGAACACAAACGCTACCTTGTTTGTTTTCTCAAAGTTGATGAAGAACTTCTGCACCCTTCCTCTCCCCTTCCCTCCTCCTCTACAGCATTACCAGGCTACCAGCTTTATTAATTAAAAACTAGTATTTCCTGCTCCTAGGGTCGTTGCAGGTAATGGCTTCTGGGTCACGTGTGGGTCAGTAGGTGGCAGAGAGGAGAAAGGCTATGTCTACGCTAGTGCTCTGACCTATGAACATCTGAACAGTTAGGAGCCTAACATTCCCTGAAAGAATTGAGCTTGAGGCAAACGCCAGTCCTCCACCAGGTGACTAGGACACGGAACTGTCCTCTGGGACCATGGTGGGATCCTGGCTTGTGTTGCCACGGGAGTTGGGGAGGGAAGTGGGGAGGGGTAAGGGAGGGCGCAATCTGAATCTGGAAGCAGCAGGGTTCTATTACGTCCAAACAGACATCCCTGGTCTGGGCTGCTCTCTTGGCTCCAGCAGACCCGGCCCCTACCCCGCCCACTTGTTTTCAGAGCAGTGGCACACACTAGGCTCAGGCAGCCTCCTTTTCCCTTCCCGCTACCTCCTGTGGCGGGCACTTTATTGATTGAGCCAACTTCTCAACCCAATAATGTTATTTAAAAAAAATTCTATTCAGAGATCTTGTCTGATCTGGTTTATTCCACTTCCCTAGCACTACCTGTCCCAGACATCATTTAATACCATCTCCTTAGTCTTGGTAGAAGCTCGGTAGCAAGTGGAGGACAAAGTGGAAAAATGGCCTAGACAGCCTAATGAACCAGATTGCAGCTTTCACCCACCAGGAAACAATTGTATGCAGATGAGAAAATATTAAACATTTCTGACAGTAATTTAATGTTATCCATTTAAAAGTCATCTGACGATTTTAAAAATGGAAAATTTTGTTTCTCATCCCTATCAAACAGATATTAAACTTTCCACAATTCCTTATGGCTATGTCAGTCTTGATGATCATAATGCCTTTTTAGAATAAAACTCGGCCGAAAAACCTCCATAATAATCAGGCGGTTTGGAAGAAACAAAATTACTTTTTTATTACAAGCGAATAACATCTTAAATCATTAAAATGTTTCTCCATCCGGCCCATCCATTCTGGCTGGCAGCTAAATCCTGACTGTACAAGTATTTCTTTTTCTTTTTTTTTTTTTTTTTTTTTTGGTTTTTCGAGACAGGGTTTCTCTGTATAGCCCTGGCTGTCCTGGAACTCACTTTGTAGACCAGGCTGGCCTCGAACTCAGAAATCCACCTGCCTCTGCCTCCCAAGTGCTGGGATTAAAGGCGTGCACCACCACCGCCTGGCTGTACAAGTATTTCTAAGCGTGATAGTTTGATGTTGGAAAGAGTGTTGTAACCACCCCTTCTAGGTTTCAGCCTCTATTTCTGAAGGAATTTTCCCAAAGTTCCACGGCCAGACAGGTAGGCTGAGCCTATGACAGTCTGATCCCACTTCCTGAGCTAAGTCGTTCTCTGAGAGACAGACGGCTGGTGACTTCCTCTTGACATTCATCCAATATTCTGAGAAAAATCCCTGTTGAAAGGAGTGTGCTGTGGGTGTCAGGACCTGAGCAGGGATCATGCACCCTACCCCCAGGTCCTAAGACTCAGCAAAGAGTTGGGGCCGACAGGTAAACCTTAACAGGCTAGTCTGCTTAGAAGACAGGGACTGTATCAAGTCCTACTGTTATCAGGAGGCAAAGAAGCAAGAACTGGATCCTGAATGAAACAGAATGTAACAACTCCATGAATTTTGTCCATCCTAACTTGACAATTGTGAGAAGTCCTTTGTGTCAAATTTCTGAAAGTTAGGAGGCACTGGCTTCTTGGAACCTAATTCTTAGCAAAAGATTTAAGAGGAGGCAAGGTTTCTTACGTGGCTATTAACGGCTTACATCTATATTTGTGTTTTGATTTAGAGAATACAAAACAAAAATGGTCATGAGTGTGAACGGGAAACCATGACTGAGAGACTAAGGGAAGAGTTCTCTGACCTAAAGCCTGGTTCAAACATCACAAAGCATCCCCAAACAGCAGAACCGTGGGAGAGCAGAGTGCAGACCAATCAAAACTAGCCACAACCTGGCACCATGGAGGGAATCTTATGACAGGAAATTATATGCATAGCGGCTCCCCATAACTGCCCCACCAGCCAAATGAAGCCTGCCCTCATTTACATAGCAGGAATTTCATGCCAGAGGAAATTGTCCACAGAATGGCTGGCGCTAACTAAGCAGAGAACCCCTTCAAAGTGCAGGCCACCACGCTCCATTACCACACGGAGGTGGTTCTTCAGTGATTGCCATGGCTGCTGTTCTCCTTCACGTGTACGGAACAAACTCGTTTTCTTTTTATTGTGGCCTAACGGGTGAAGTATTTTGATAATCTGAAAAAAAAATCTCTTGTCACAAACAATAGAGAAGCCGAATGTGTGTTTTTTCTTGTTGTGGAGTAAAGTCACACCCAGAAGTGGATGCTGGGTGAGGCAGGAGCAAACCTTGAAAGGAGAGTTGATTGACTGATGCCTTAGAGTCAGAAGAAGTCACCATCTCTTCTCTCAGACCAGGAGGACTGAAGAGTAGGAAGGAAAGCAATTTCAACTTGAAGAGATTTCTAGAGAAGGGTATTTGTTGAAAAGAGATTCAGGTTCAACTTTATGAGGAAATCTTCGGCATGGCTCAGCGCGCTCCTTTGCAGGGGCTTCTAATGGAGACTGATTCAACCACCCAGATGTGGAGGGAGTTTGGAAGGCAGGTTTACTGTGTTAGGGAATGAAGGAACATGTGTGTATGGCTCTCACATCTTCCTGGACTGAGAAGCACACGCAGGGGGGGAATGTTGGCTCTCAGCTCTCCTCCCCGTTTCCTCTTTGACCCAGGCTAAGCTCTTAGCACACACAGGACAGTGCCCCCTACATTCAGGGGGTCTTTCCCCATCTGTTAATCCTGTCTGAAATGGTCTCAGAGCTACACCAGCAGCTTTTCCTTTATCTCTCAGGTGAGTCTTAATCCAGTCACGTTTCCAATGATGACCCAGCTCACCAATAGTATCAAGTATAACTAATCGAATGCTGCCCAAGAGTAACGATGGAAGAAAACTTCACTTAATCTCTTGTGCTGACTCTAGCAAGATACCACACACATTTCCAAACATTTTCCAAAATTCAAATCATTAAATGTCTACTGTGTACATTTAATTAACTGTGATGCAGCTTTCTATGGGGGGAAAGAGCTCACCTACCTTTTTACTGGATTAAAACCATTGCAATGTTTTTTTTTTTTTTTAATATCTGAGCCCACTCTTGATTTTCTCCACACATTTGTTGCCTGTGCCTTCCATGTCCTCTAAACCTTCTCAATTTGAATTTTGTCTTTTTGGTCTACCCAGATCCAATCAACTTCTATTAACTCCACTTTCTCTGTGATTCCGAGAAAGCAGCACCCAATGGGAATGATGTTTTCAAGTGTATTGATTGCCCTCTTACACGATTTAAGAAACAAACCAACCTGCTGTGTTGTATCTATAATCTCGTGTCTGAGTGATCTTTGACCTCTGAACATTATGCGTCCGTAAGATTCGAGGACTCTTTGTCTCTAAGATGTTTAGTGTCTGGGGCTGAAGAGATGGCTCAGCTGTCACTTACTCTTGCAGAAGACCTGGATTTAATTCCCAGCACCCACATTGTAGCTCCCAACTGTCTGCAACTCTATCGTTAGGGACCCAAAGTCATATGACTTTCACAGGTTCCTGCATGCATCACACACATACACACCACACCACACCACACCACACCACACCACACCACACCACACCACACCACACACACACACACACACACACGGTGGGGGGGGGGAGAGAACAAATTAGTTTTTAAAAGAAACTTAATATTCAAACAAGGAGAATGTTATCAACCAAAAATTGTTGGAGACAATATTAACCTCATTAATTCATTCAGTTACATGTTTTTGTTGATTGCCTGTTTTGGCTCAAGTATAATACGATAGCTTGGTATCTGACTTCATAGCACTTAAAATTTGGGCTTAGGGACAGATTCTGTGTAAGTAATTATTCAAATGATTTGTGGTCAGTATAGCAATAAGGAAGCAGTGCATACGAGAAGGACACACGCATGTGGTAAGCATAGATCACCGAGGGCATTTTAGGTTGTGCTTAAATGTGCACACTGTGTCTTAAACATCAAGGAAAATTACTGAAGAACATTGATTAAGATTGCAACATTACTAAATTAACTAAAAATCCATTCCAATGGCTAGATGACTATTGGATATATAAAAGGAGGATATACGATGGCTGTAACTCACATAATCCGGATATGTTACAGAACATGTGATGTCAATGGTAATAGAGAAACTATATAGACTTAGGAGACTTTAGAGGGTAGAACATACTGTGTGTGTGTGTTTAGTGTGTGTGCTATGTAGTGTGTATTGTATTGTATGTGTGTAGTGTGTATGTGTTGTATAGTGTGTGTATGTGTGCGTGAGTGTAGTGTGTTAGGTGATGGAGACAGAAGAGAGAAGCTAAGGTTGAAGATGATTTATGTGTCTAGATTTAGCAGCTATGTGATGAATCCTTGGAACTGGAGTCACAGACGGTTGGGAGCCACCATGATTGGGTGCTCTCTGTTCATCTGTGATTAAATGCTTATCTGAAATGATTTCAGAAGTGAACGGTTGCCAACCTCGGCTTCCCCAGTCTTTCTTTTGAACCTGATATTTCACTAGTCTTTAGAAAGGTATTCAAGCATGCCTTCCAAGACTGCAGTATAGCTGGGCTTGCTACTCATTTTCAGAAGGACACAGAATAATGTCAAGAACAGGGTCTGGGGGAGAGTTCTTAGTGTTGCTGGTTATAAAAGGAGATGGAGGAGTAGAGAAAAGGCAGCAAGCAGGTATCAGACGCAGGCCTTCCTCTTGATAAGGGAACAGTTTGCTGAAGGTCCTCGGAGGACGTATCATAGTATTTCAAGAATCGAGGTCGTAGCAAGGCACATGCGCATCTGCCCCTCTGTGCTCAGATGGACTCTTCATCACAATGAAGGAGACCTTCCTCCAGAAAGTTTAAGAACTGGGTGGAGCTTCAGGGTCTCTGATGCTGGATTTTTTGCAACCTACCCCATGACATTTAATTCAGGAGCCCATATTGTGTGGCCCATGACTCTGCACGACTTACCAACTAATGAGTAGATTTCAAAAAGCAAAAAGCAAACCCAAACCAACCAACCAAACAAAAAACCCCATCAAAATATTTCTAAAAGTTTTAACTTTCTGCCACCCTCTATCCTACACGCTGGCTGAACTCTTTATAAAAAGCACTAGATGGCAGCAGAGGTTCTCCTTCGTGCCTTGGAGAAAGTGCGCCTGTACCATTTAGGGAAATGTCTGAGGTCTAGCTTCCGGTGGTACCTGAGTTAAAGGCATATGAAGAGGATCAGCTATAGCAGCTTCTCCATCAGTTCACCACGACGCCAGTTCAGCGAGTTTCCTGAGTGC
The DNA here is from genome assembly GCF_978045245.1 of Mus caroli. Taxonomy (NCBI): domain Eukaryota; kingdom Metazoa; phylum Chordata; class Mammalia; order Rodentia; family Muridae; genus Mus; species Mus caroli. The sequence goes on from NW_028227266.1 coordinate 50,283,183, forward strand.
ACTTGTTTGAGGAAGTCAACACACAGTTTCTTTATAAGCCACGAAATTAATTTTCTTTAAACTCTAGATTTTCCTTACCGAATGCCATCATTGCTTAGCGGGTCAGTCCTTCAGAAACAGAAGCCTGTCCTTAGATATTACCTCACCCCCCCACAAGAACGCAGCAAATATTTTAAAAGTAGATTATGAAAAGGAAAAATAACGATAATTCAAACTACAGATTTATAAATAAATATTTACAGGTAATTCTAAAAATATTGGCAGCATCGGCCTCTCTTCCAAATAAGCCTTAAAGCAAAGCACTGAAGGGCAGGCACGGTGGAGTTTCTGTTTCTTTAGGAGTAAGCCATCAGTCTTGCTGGTTGTTCACCCCCTAGTCTTCCTCACTGTCTGTCTCATCTCCTGAATACTCAGTATATTAAAAAATTCTTTCTGTACTTAAACTCAGGTCCTTTCCAAGTATTATTTCGTGCATGCATCTCAATGCCTGCATGGTATTGTATGTGTCTGTCTGATGGTTGGTATTTCTTACTAGGTGGTAGAGTTCTTAACTGTTACTTGCATAATGCATTATAGTTGACAGATTTTTCATATCTATTATCCTTACATTCTTTATCCTACTATGTTATGTAATAATAATAATAATAATTTTATTATGACTTTTTTACTGATAAAAAATAGAGGATCAGAAAGGCTAATTATCTTACTTAAAGTTCACACATATTTTAAATGAGAACATGTTGGTATAGGCTTAGGGTCTTTTACTTTAAAGCTTTGGAACTTTTTATTATTTCTCATGGCCTTCAAAGGCAGTTTGGTTAAAGATTGTGTTCATTTATCTACAGAAGCATAGAGGTGTATAAGGAGGAAAGATGCCAACCCACTGGGTATTTTACAAGGGCAGTAGTGGTCTCAGTGTGGGAAGTGGTTTGGAGTCAGCAAGGAACAATTCTTAGTTCTTGGCTACGTGGCGCTGTCAGTGGTTCAGGACCAAGAGATGGGCTCAATTGGTGGCAATTTTCAGAGGTACTTAGCTAGACTGAGCAGGCTTCGGTGGCTGACTGGGAATAGACGAAGATGGTTAACATGGCATTTTGGAGGAGTAACAGGCTGCTTAGAAATGAAGATGTTTGTTGACATGGAAATTTCAGTGGAGGAAACACCTAACTCCTTTTTCTGGATTATTTTTAGCATGTTTTTTTCCCCCAAGCTGACCTATTGTCTCCAGGAAGTCACCCTGTTTTCCCAGCTTTGGTCCTGAGCTTTCCCTGTTTGTCCACAGTGACGACTGTAGGCACCTGACACAGCTTCCGTTGTGTTCTGCCTGTACCATGGCACTTGCCAATGGCTTTGGCTCTTGGCTTAGACTTTAGTAGTTTTGACTGAAGCAGTAATGAATTTGCTGGTTTGGATATCCAGTTCAGCATGGGAAATGTGGACCATCTAGAGACTGCCATATCCAGGGATCCATCCCATAATCAGCCTCCAAAAGCTGACACCATTGCATACACTAACAAGATTTTGCTGAAAGGACCCTGATATAGTTGTCTCTTGTGAGACTATGCCGGGGCCTAGTAAACACAGAAGTGGAGTCTCACAGTCAGTTATTGGATGGATGGATTACAGGGCCCCCAATGGAGGAGCTAGAGAAAGTACCCAAGGAGCTAAAGGGATCTGCAACCCTATAGGTGGAACAACAATATGAACTAACCAGTACCCCCGGAGCTCATGTCTCTAGCTGCATATGTATCCTCTAGCTGCATATGTATCAAAAGATGGCCTAATCGGCCATCAGTGGAAAGAGAGGCCCATTGGTCGTGCAAACTTTATATGCCTCAGTACAGGGGAACGCCAGGGCCAAGAAGAGGGAGTGGGTGGGCAGGGGAGTGGGGGGGGGAGGGTATGGGGGACTTTTGGGATAGCATTGGAAATGTAAATGAGGAAAATACCTAATAAAAAAATAAAAAAAAAGAAAATGATAATTCCATACCACAAGCAGTATGTCTAAACCAAAGATGGAGGAGGAAGAAGTTAGGATGTGTTTAGCCTCTAACTCAAGGTGTGTTCTCATTTGAAATACATTGCTTTCTAGACCAAGGAAAAGACTACATGTGATCAGAATCACAAAGGATAATATTTTAGAAATCACAGAGACTGCCAGATACCTTGAGGGAATGGAAAGAGAACAAGATAAAATGGGAATATGATCATTTCCAGAAACAATAAATCACTGGCTTTATTTAAATCATAAAAATTGTTACTGATTAATCATCCCACTGTTTATTCTACAGAACATATTGATTCCTGGGGATATAGAGATGAGGAGGATATTGATATCTCACAGCATCTTCGGGGAGACAGAAACATGGGGCAAAAGGTCATATGATGTGTCTTGGGTTATAGCAGAGGTGTGTCGATACTGCTATGGGAATACAGATGAGAGAAATGAATTCTGTCCAAGTGTGTGGTCAGGGCCAGATGCAGACAGGAAGTGACATTTGAGCTGGTCTTTAAGTAATGAATAGGAACTCCCCCAGTAATCATTAGGAGGACAAACCAGGAGCGCAAAGCAGAGAATCAAGTAATGAAAGAATCACAGCATCCGCCTGAGAAAAAAAATGTCACGGGGTGGACTCAGAAAGGAGCTGGCCCAGAATCTTTAATAAGAAATCACAATGATGGTTACCAGGAGATTCTCAAACACATTTTGAAAACACATGGTTTATACACACTCAGAGGGAAATATAATCGTGGTTAGGGACTCACGATGTCAGGTAGGAGGTATGTCCAATAAATATTAAATAGAAAGAAAAAAGTCAGCGAGGGAGATTTCTAGTATAAAATAAACATCTAGGTAGTAGAAGTGAACAGCTGGAACCTGTTTTGGAAATGATGCCCTCTGCCTACTGTGATTATGTGCATGCTCCCAAGAAATAAACTAGAACCTACGTGGCCAGAACAAGATGATAATAAGCGATATAAAACGTGACTTGAATATGTCAAGATGTTGGGTTCAGGGAATCGAAATGTAAAGACATCCATTTTTAAGACTGATTTAGACCTGGATTGTGGTTGCAACGACAATCTCAGTGAATCCCAACATATATAAGAACATTGAGACCACATAAAGGCAATTTTGAAAAACAAGGACTAATGGGAGAGACTTCTTGTTCATGGATATAGATTAAAATAGCTGAGATAGGATGCTATTGAAACCAGACCTCAAAGATCACTAGAACACCAGAAAGAGCCCAGAAATTAATTTTAACTGCCAGAGAATAAGTCACAGAAACGAACAGCAGAAGTAATTTATTCTGTAAGTGACACTGACAGAGTATGTGAGCCATAAAGATCACAATCACACCTCTATGCTGAGCTGCACTTAAGCACTTGATGTTATTGTATTAGTCAGGGGTCATGATCACAAGACAGACAGACTCTTCAGAAGAGCTTTTTATTATAAAGATATTACCCAGAGTTTGTCTGAAGGTCTAGGCTGGAGATACGGTCTGCGGGAGCAATGGCTAACAGTAGAGCATGAACTGGTCCAGTGAACAGTAGAATGATAATCACAGCTGACACTGTTACTTGGGGATTCAACTTTGCTGCCACTCAGCCCTGAAATGCTATGTTTCTCCATCAGCTGATTGCCACCAGAGACTTTCCCCTAGCTGGCTCTTCAAGATTGAAGTCTCTGGTGGGTGAGTAAATGTGGTTGGCCCTCAGGCCTATGATAATGCAAGTGGACATTTCTTTCTTTCTCCTTTGAATAGAAAGGACTAGAGGCTGGGCTCAGTCTGGGTGTTTGAGATATTCTAGATCATTCTCACAACATGAGGATGGTCGGTAGGATTAGAAGACACAGTGTTAGAAGCTCTCTTTTGTTCAGAGAAGAAAACCAAAGATGAAAAATGTTTATAAAAAAGTCACCAAGTCTCTGAAACCAGGAAGTGATCGAGTAAGGACCTGAAGTCTTTCTACCTCTGAAACTCGTGTGCCACTGGCTAAGGACACACTGTATGATGACACACAAAGGAGGAAGTCTTGGGCAAATCCTAAAAACACAGTTTTCAAGTTCAGCGCAGCTGGAACAGGGCTCCTTGAGAAGGAGCAGTGGACAGGATGATAGTGTCAAAATTTGTTGTGCCCACCTCAAACACAGATTGAACATATAGACCCCAGTGTGATGATATTTGGAAATGGAACCTTTCAGAGAGAATTAGCTCTTAATTTTGGAGTCCCATGATGGCATTAATGCACTCATAAAGAGAGACACAAGAGAGAAGGTAGATTGTTCCCTCCATTCATCTTAGGATCCAACCAGAATATGACCATCATTAAACCTCAAAGAGACACTGGACCCAACAGCCCCTTGATCTGGGACTTTCCAGCTCCTAAAAGCCACCCAGTTTAAGGTGCTTTGTTATAGCTACTTAAGCTGATTAACACAGGGGGTGTAGTTTGGAATCCAGAGCAGAAGAGAAGAAATGAATGGCGAAGGCTATTAGATTTATGGCCCCACTGTGTTTCATGTGAGGAAGAACCCAGCACCAATAATTACCCACCAGTGTCTTTTCTGAAAACCCTTCATCCCTGATCTTCCCTCCTCTCCTCTGCCTTGCTCACCTATTCCCTTTCCCCTCCTCATAGTACAAAAACATATCTACTGAGACTAAATGTCCACTTAGGGGAGGAGCAATAGGGATATAAAATGGTGAGGAATTGTCTTACATGTGAGGGGAGGAATTGGAATATGTTACTGGTGCATGAGCATAAGGGAAGACAGAAAAAAATGTTTGCAAGCATCTGGAAGGCAGCATGTGAGACAGAAGTTAGTTAGAAGTTTCCCTCTATCTCTCCCAAACTCCAGAAGTGAGAAAGAAGGCTCCTAGGGTGGAGTGAGGTTTGCACTCAGCCTTTAAAAGATATCTGCCATGGTTTGAGAGCCATATATAAAGGCAATGGCCAAAGCAGGGGGACATTGACACTGACTCCCCCTGAGTTCCATAGGAGGGAATTCTCTGTGGAATCCAGGGGCTCAGGGAAGTATAACTGAGAACAATGGGGGAGCGGAGAAAAGAATGAGTCTTTTGATCTTTAAGTTATCTTAAAGTAGAGGGCAGATAGCTGGATGTAACTTCAGTCTTGATTATTTAAATAAGCAGTGTGTAATTATTAAAAATGATTTATCCAACAACTTTTGAGGCCACAACATCTTCTGATAAGTGGGGAAGGCAGGATGAGAGGTGACCTCGTTCAGAGAGATGCTGTGTGACATTGGCATCCGTTTTCTTCTTCAGGCTAAAACTCAGCCGTCCACTCCATGGTGAGCAATGACGTTTTACTGAGTGAAACAAAATAAAGAGCTATGAAGAGCACAGAATTGATGACACCAGGAAGACAGAGAGGGGAAGGGAAAAGCAGAAGAATTTCTTTCCCAGGAAGAGCAACTAGCTATAAAGCAACGATCCCAGTAAAACTATTAAGTCTATTTTTATAATTATTGGACATCTGTGGTGTGACAGAAATTATATACCAAGTCTTACAAAAACCGTTTTAGTTCATTTAAAAAACCCCAGGATGTGGTATGCATATAATTGCCCATTCCATAGATAGATGTGAAATAGTTGCTAGCAAGCCATGTTAGAAATATTAAACAGGCCATTTATATATATTACACAGAGATCTTCAGCATCTGAAATTTATCTCTAAGAGTTCATATCCGAAGCTCATGTGACAAGGAACTATTTTTCTCATGCTATAGTAATTAGACCCACAGATCTATCTGCCATCTCTCTTGGACAGAGCTGGGCTGAGCCAGATAGATCCAGTTTGGATTGATGGGGTTTCTCAATGTTTATAAAGAACAGTTTTTTGTGCTTATGTACCCGTCTGCTTGGTAGTCATGCAACCACGACACAGAATAGTTTCTGCGTATTTATTTCCACCTCTTCCTGCCATGCAGGGATGGGGATTCTGTGGTCGCTTAGAAGTCTGTCCGTTAGGAGCACATTATAGAATAAGAGCTTTCCCCCTCCTACTTCTTGTCCTTGAGAGATATGATTGCAGTGCAGTTAACCGTATGGGTACCTTTTGGAACCAGTAAGTTCTTTTCAGAGATGCTCACCTCAGTCTGCAGGTCAATTCTCCAAATGATTTATTTGAGCACAAGTCTAGAGGCATATAGAGTCACACTTTGCTGATCAGTCCTTTTCTTTGTCTTTTGACTGTATGTGTTCGTGTACGTGGGTGTGTATTCCTGTATGTGTACATGTGTGTGGAGACCAGAGATCAATGTCATGTCAGATGTCTTCTCTTCCCTCCATCTCCCTCACTCCACCCTCCCTCCTTTCCTCCCCTCCCTTGTGTATGTGTGCATGTGCATGTCATAGCAAATAAGTGGGAATTAAAAACCGTATGGAGTCAGTTCTCTTTTTCCTATCATGTGGATTGTAGGAACTGGGCTAAGGTCATCAGGCTTGGCAGCAAGTGCACTTACACACTGAGCCATCTCACTAACTCCATCTTTCTCTCCCTCTCTTTCTCTCTCTCCCCTTCCTTCCTTCCTTCCTTCCTTCCTTCCTTCCTTCCTTCCTTCCTTCCTTCCTTCCTTCCTTCCTTCCTTCCTTCCTTCCTTCCTCCCTCCCTCCCTCCCTCCCTCCCTCCCTCTCTCTCTCTCTCTCTCTCTCTCTTTCCTTCCCCCTCTCCCTCCCTCTCCTCTCCTCCCCTCCCCTCCCCTTCCTCCCCACCCCCCTCTTTCTTTCTGAATCTGAAGCTCACCATTTGGCTAGACTGCCTGACCAGTAATCTCTAGAGATTTACCTGTCTCTGCCTCCCCATCCTGGGATTACAGTGTGTATTACCATACTCAGTTTTTACAGAAATGCTGGGGTTTGAACTTGGGTTCTCAAGCTTGCATGAGAAGCACTTTACCAACTAAGACACTCTTCTGGCTCCTTATTTTGTCTTTCTTTAAAAAATTTTTATTATTATTATTAATCATTCCATTTGTTTACATCTGAAATGATATCCCACTTCCCGGTTACCCCTTCACCACCCCCCATCCCACATCTGCCCTCCCCCTCCCTTTTGCCTGTATGAAAGTGACCCCCCACACATACTCTCCCACCCCACTGTTTCAGCATCCTCTTACTCTGGGGGCATCAAACTTCCCCAGGACCAAAGGCCTCCCATCCAGGTGCTGTTGAGCAAGTTCCTCCTCTGCTACATATTTTTTGGAGCCATGGGTCCCTCTAGGCTCACCCCTTGGTTGGTGGTCTAGTCTATGGGAGAACTGGGTGGTCAGACCAGTCTATGTTGTGCTTCCAATGGGGTTGCAATCCCCCTTCGCTCCTCCAGTCCTCTGCCAGCTGTCTCACCAGGTTCCCTGAGTTCAGTCTGATGGTTGGCTCTAAGCATCTGCATCTGCATTGGTCAGTTGCTGGCTGGACCTCCCCAGGAACTGCCACACTTGCTTCCTGCCCGCAAGCGAGAGCCTCTTGACCACAGCAACAGTGTTGGGTTTGGTGTCTGCAGACATGATGGATCCACAAGTGGGGCCATTCCCTGGTTGGCCCTTCTCTGCTCCATTTTTTTTTATCCCTGTTCGTCCTTTGGACAGGAACATTTCTGGGTTAAAAATCTTTGAGATGGGTGGGTGCCCCCATCCCTTGACTAGGGGGCCATGTATGCCTACTGGAGGCGCTCTCCACAGGTTCTATCTCCCTCTTAATACTTGTGTTGCTTTCTGTTCAGGCTTATATTGGCAAGCAAAGAGTAAAAATCAGTTTGTAGCAAATTCTCCTGAAGTTTCATTAGACAGCCTCTAAAATGGAGATCGTAATAGATATTTATGCTCTGACACAGGACTATAAAATATGCTTCTCTGGAATAGCTTATAGGTGATAAGATTTTTCTCAGAATGTTTCTGTAGGCACTGAAGTCTGAGAGTGACATTTAATGAGCATGTGTAATTCTTAATGGACTTTTTTTTTAGTCTCAGCCTGTTTGAAGATTTATAATTCTCTCTGTGTCCCACAAGGAACACTGGCCAATATTGAACCCTGCTGACTTTCACACATGTCCTATCATACTCTGCATGGTTCTTTAGTAAATCATTCACTTTAAGGTTACCTAGATTCAACTGAAGCAGCAGGAGCTGTGCATAGAAACTGTGATGCCCTTCTAGGCAGGAACCTGACCATAGACATCAGACATCAAGCACCGCCACACTTCTTGCTTTGTATCTTTCATTTCCCTCCGCCTCTTTCCAAGTAGAAACAAAGAAGTAGCTTTTACTGTCTGTCCTGAGGTCAACGTTAAGTCACAGATCTAAGAAATGATAGAACCGAGAGAGCACATTACCTTATCTGACTCTACTAACTACAGACTAGCAACACCAACAGAATGAAATGTCTATTAAAGATGGTCACCAATGTCTGTTATCACTGAGGAAGGAAGCTGTGCCTGAGTTGACCTTAGTAATTTGTCAGTTGGGAGGCTGCAGCAGGAGTGTCATTCTGGCGCTTCTGATATCAGATCATAAGAACTTCATTACTTCCATTTGGACCTCTTGGAGAGTTCATTGAGGGGACACAGATACAAAGTCCAGGCCACATGGAGAAGCCTGGTTGTTGCTGTACAGTTGACATCAGAGTTGAGCTTCTGGCTAACAGCCACATGACAGAGCCCTCTTGGATCTCCAGTACAGATGGAGATGCTCAGCTCTGCAGTCCCAGCTCACCTCTGACTACATCTTCATGAAACCTACCAGGCAAAATTACCTGCTGGAGCCCAAAGAATCTTGAAATAACACTAATTTGATTTTAAGTCCTCAGTTGCTTTTTACACAGTAGCATATATAAACATAGATTTTTAAATGGAATATAATATAGAAACAAGAGGGATGGAGAGAGATGGCTTGTTTGCTACCCAAGTGTGAGAACCTGAGCTGGAATCCCTAGCACCCACTTAAAAACCAGACATAGCCATGCATGCTGTAACCCTTACATTGGTGGTGGGGACAGGTGAATTCTGGGAGCTTGCTGGCTTTCTAACCTACCGACATGGAAATGGTAATCTTCAGGTTCAGTGAGAACTTGGTCTTAAAAAAATATGACATCCAACATTTTTCTTCTTCTGGGCTCCTCATGGCATATACACAAGAACACACGATCTGTACAAGCATGTGCATACAACACACACACACACACACACACACACACACACACACACACACACACGCATGTGTGCGCGTGCTAGAAGGATATGAAGGCTGAGTGTATTTTGTCAAACTTTGCCTGCTTTATGAGTATGTCTTAAGGATTTTATTTTTAAATGTGTGTGTGTGCATGTGCTACATATGTGTGGGTACTACATATGTGTGTGTGTCCATGGAGTCCAGAAGTGGGCATTGGCATCGGATTTCTAGGAGCATCCTAATAAGAATTAACAAAAAGAACAAAAAAAATTTGCAAAAATCAGTGGAAGTAAAGAAATAATAAGTCTCAAAACAGAAATGAGTGAACTATACATAGACTGAGTGAAAGGTATGCAAGATGAATAGGATAAAATTTGGTTCTTAAAAATTTATCAGAAGAAAACTCAACAATAGATATATAACTAAAACTCAAAGGATCATTAGTGAACATTCTAAAAATCCTTATGCTAATAAGTTGGAGAAGCTACTTGAAACCAAGAATCAAACCAAGAATTAAACCCTAAAATAGAGCAACAACAGAGACTTTCCTAAGCTCATCTAATGAAGATGGAATTATCCTGATACCAAAACCTGGTAAGGAGCTGTTTTCATTCTGGAGATGCAAATACCGTTCAGCAGACACAAATCAACAAACACAACATAGCAGAAAAATCAAACCAAATATAAAAATCAAGCATCTGCTTAAGAGATGTGGGCAGGGGCTTGGAGAAAATTAGGTTAGAATCTCCTTTTGATTTTAAGTCCTGAAGAAATAGGCATAGAGGGGCGCGAGAGCTGGCTCAGTGGTTAAGAGCACTGACTGCTCTTCCAGAGGGCTGAATTCAATTCTCAGCAACCACATGGTGGCTTACAACCATCTGTAAAGGGATCTGATGCCCTCTTCTGGTGTGTCTAGAGACAGCTACACTGTACTCACATACATAAAACAAATACACCTTAAAAAAGTATACAAGGGCCACACCTGAATGTAATAACATAGTAAAGGACACTTGTGACAAACCTACAGCTAACATCAAATCGAATGAGGTTAAAACATTTCCCCCGAGACAAGGAGCAATCAGAGGTCTTCATTTAAGCTATTCTCTTCAATTCACTACTAGAATTTTAGGCATTGCAATCAGGCAAGGGATAGGAAAAATGATGTAGATTGGAAAGGAAGAGATCAGATTACTCCTGTTTGCCAAGGATATGAATCATTAAAAAGAAAAGCCCTAAACACCACCGGAGACTTTTAGAACTAATAAACAAATTCAGTACAGTAGCAGAACATAAAACAAATTCAAAAAAATCAATAGATTTCCTGAACACAAATAATAAACTTATCGAGGAGAAAGAAGAAAGAAGGAAAGAAAGGAAGGAAGGAAGAAAGGAAGAAAGGAAGGAAGGAAGGAAGGAAGAAAGGAAGAAAGGAAGAAAGGAAGAAAGGAAGAAAGGAAGAAAGGAAGAAAGGAAGAAAGAAAGAAAGGAAGGAAGGAAGGAAGGAAGAAAGAAAGAAAGAAAGAAAGAAAGAAAGAAAGAAAGAAAGAAAGAAAGAAAAAGACAAACAAAGAAATCAGGAGAATAATCCTATTCACAATAGCTAAGAAAGAAATACTCAGGAAAAAAAAATCCAGCTAAGGTTGTAAGAGATCTTTGCAAAAAAATATAAGATAGTGAAGAAAGAAGCAGAAAGATATGGAAAAGTGCAAATACCTTTCATGGTCATGGGTCAGCAGAGCTGATGTTGCTAAGATGCCTATAGTATTAAATAGATGTACAAATTTAATGCAGTACCCATAAAATATCAATGAAATTCTTTACAGAAATAGAAAGACTCCTTAAATTCAGATAGAAGCACTAAGGACCCCTAGTAACAAACACAACCTTCAGCAAAAACAAAACAAGATAAAAGCCAACACTAGAGGCATCATGATACCAGATATAAACACAAATAATAGTACTATAGGAACAAAGCCTTGTAGAGCAAACACAATAAATGATCCAGAAAAATGCCATCTTAGTCTGCCAATCGTTAATAAAACTGCCCCAAATGAGACAACTTAACTTTTGTTTCTTACCATATTAAAACAACAACAACAATAACAAAACTACCCCAAAACACGAAACGAAACAAAACAAAAACCCCAAACAAACTAAACCAACCAACCAAAAATCCAACCAAACCTCCCAGTAGAGCAAAGACCCAAGATTTATTTATTTATTTATTATTATTATTACTATTATTATTATTATGGTTTTGTGAGACAGGGTTTCTCTGTGTAGTCCTGGCTGTCCTGGAACTCACTCTGTAGAGCTCAGAAATCCACCTGCTTCTGCCTCCCAACTGCTAGGATTAAAGGTGTGCACTACCACTGCCCAGCAAGACCCAACATTTTAAAGCAACCTGCTACAATGGAGTTTTATTCCACCATAAGGAATAAGACTATGTCATTCTTGTGGGAAAATATATAGAATGTAATTACATTGTGTTAAGAGAAATAAGCTAAACAGAAAAATTTTCGCTTCTACATGGTAACTTCAAAGACATGAAGTGAAAATATAAGAAGGACTGTTGAGGGCTGGAAAGGAATTTGAGAAAGTTGAGGGGTTAAAAATGGTGGATTTTATCAATGCATAACACTTGTATATATAGAGATGTAGTGAAACCACACCAGTGTGTGATAGTCATTGTACTGATGAAAGAAAAATAATCAGGTTTTGAAAATATAAACGAAATGTTACAAATTTACTGTGTACAGTGTGCTTTGAAGTTCATGTATATTGTGGAATCAGTAAATCTAGTTAATTGACATACATGGCACAACAGTCTAGTGAATTAACATACATGGTGTAGCAGGCTTTAGTTTTGTGCTGTGAACACTTCACTTGCACTGTTGATGTTCTTCATGGCTATGGTGTTTCAGCAACTATAGTCACAGTGCTGTACAATAGGCCTCTTGAACTTGCTTCAGTTTCATAAGTAACATTTGCTTATTGACTAAGCTCTTCCTCTACAGACAGACTCTTGTAACAGCTGCTCTATTCTCAACTGCTAGAAGATCAAGAATTTAGATTTCACTTATGGGTAGGGTCATGGTGTATTTGTCTTTCTACACCTGGATTATTTTGCTTGGGACCATACTCTACAGGGTTAGGCATATTATCACAAATGGGAGAATTTTCTTCTTCTTTTTTGAAATATGAACGCACACAAATGTGTTTATGGAAATTTCTTTTTCCATTGATACTTAAAATTTTTCCATGTCCTGGCTGGTTTAATAGTGCTGCAGTAGGCATGTACATGTACTTGCAGCATCCATACAACATGTTTAAAACATATAAAGAACTCCTAAAAGACACAAGGAAGAAGCCAGTCTATTAATGCATTGGCCCAGTGATATAGCTACCTCTTCAAAGAAGATACAAGAATGGCAAGAACATAGAAAAAGAAACTCAATCCTGTATCAGGGAAACAAAATGAAACACTGACACATCATTACACATGTTGGTAGATGCATACAACTCTAACAAAGGTCATCAAGAATGCACAATGTTGGGGGCCTTCTGAGATGAAACTCAAAATGGCACAGCTATTCAAGAGGACAGATGGGTAGTACCTACTTAACGTGTTCATCCAACCCAGCACTCACTCCTGAAATGAGCTCAAGAATTACACACACAGAGAAAGCTACACATACATGTTTATAGTAGAGTTGTTCGTAACTACCTAAATGTGAAAACCCCTAGGAAGGAATTAAGAAGGTGGACGAACCATGCTATGTACAGATAGTGAGATATAAATCAGTGCTGAGAGGAAATGAACTACAAAGCTACACCTAGACATGGGAGAACAGGGTTGAGGTTCTCTTTCTATGTTCTTGCCATCCTTGTTTCTTCTTTGAAGAGGTATCTGTATTGTTGGGCCAATGCATAAATTAGATTGGCTTCTGGCTTGTGTCTTTAAGGAGTTCTTTATAGTATTTAAAGAATTAAAAACCACATAAAATGCTACATACTATGAATCTAACCATTTGACATTCCAGAAAAGGAAAAACATAAACACAGCAAAGGCATCAGAGATTGCCAGGGGCTGGAGGGAGGGAGAGAGGAATGTGTAGATCATCAAGAGTTTAGGGCACTTATACTGCTCCATGAGGTACTATAGTGGTGGATACATGCCATTATAAATTTGTCTATCCCAAAAGAGTGCACAATAGCAAGAGTGGCTAGAATGTGCATTATGTCATTGGGTGATAATGATATCCCAGAATGGGCTTGGGTCTTCAATAGGAACATATATACTACTGGTGGAACATTCTGTACTCATTGTTCCAATGGAGGGAATACAAGCTGGGTGGTTGTGGTGCACGCCTTTAATCCCAGTATTTTGGAGGCAGAGGCAGAGTTTGAGGACAGTCTGGTCTACAGAGGGAATTACAGGACAGCCAGAGCAGAGAAACACTGTCTAGAAAAAACAAAACAGAGGGAGGGGGAGGAGGAGGGAGAGAGGGAGGGGGGAGAATCAGGTTGACTTTTCAAAATATATATAAATAAAATGTTATGAATTCACTGTTTTGAAGTTCACGTATACTGTGGAATCAGTAAATCTAGCTAATGAGCACATATCACATAACATTCCTTTCTTGTGATATAAACACATCACATGCACTGTAGGTACTTTCCATAAATATTGTATTTTATTAACTATAGTCATGATGTGTAGATGCCAGGAGTACTAGGGTTGTCATGGTACAATTTGCCCAAGTCTATAGTAATCCTAAGACCCTTTCAAAATATGTCTTTTAAAAAACACAATGGTAGTGAACTAACCAAAAATTAAGGAACTTCTCAAAAAACAAGAAATTAATAAAAAATTAAGGAACTCTTTGACCTTATCTTTACAAAAAAGACATGATGAGCTCATCCAAGCATGGGGTCCCATTGCTTGACAGTACTTGACACTAACTTGATTTGTTTGTATAAGAAGACTGACAAGGAATTAAGGGTCAGCGGCATGATTAGGAAATTTATTTTCTGTTCAGAAAAATAAGCACAAAATATTAGTTTGTAACATGAAAACAATTTATCACCTCATCACTCTTAAATAAAAGCTTCATTTCAAAGTGTGTTCAGCCTTGACATATACCATATGTCTGGGAATGCTTACTGGATAGAAGTCTAGATGTAATAATCATACTGTACAAGGATGGTTACCAATAAATATTTCAGTGAAGCCTTTTATTTTGATTGGGGAGGTGATAGATCATCAATGGAGGGCAATATAGTTAAGTTTTCTCCCTTGAGAACACCAGGATCAAAAACAGTGAAGTGAGTTTTCTAGAGACCGAACAATAGCTAGCACTCAATTACTTTTATTCCCATTTGGAAAAAAAATATAAAATCATTGGACAAAGAACCTGCCCACTATCTAGCTAGTGGCTTAAATGCATTCTGGAACAGTATTAGATATATTTAAAGGAGACCATTGATACTTCTCCAGAATTATTTACACACGAAACGTATTCCTTCTGGAATAAATCAGGGCTTGTTTGACATCATCTGGTCCTGACTGGTCACCGTTCCCTTACAGTTTTACAGGAAACCCACTTAGGAGACAGGAGAAACTAAGATCAGGGGCCTCATATTTTCTACTAGTTTTGCTCTCATCATGTCTCACCTGGGCTGTTACAACATTACCATAAATGACATCTCATCTAGACAGAGCCTTACCCCATTGGTTCCAGCACATACAGGCCCCAAGAGCTATTTTCAGATAGTACAAAAAGTTGTTACATCACTTTTGGTGCTTAGAGTCTACTATCCAGAGGAAAATGTACGCGGTACTTCACACTTTAATGGTAGCTTATCATTTCAACCTTTTCTTTCTCTCGTCTAAATGCTCTGTAATTTCCAACCCATACATTGCATAGGACAAAACCTTGGCGCATCCTTGACCCCTTAGTTCTCTTCCATGCTATATCCAGTGCGGTATGAATCCATAAAATGCACCGTATTTTATGCTCCAAAGAATATTTTAAATTCTTAAATGACCAAAAAACCGTTATGAATAACTTTCCAGTTATTCATGATTATTCATAATTTCCCAATACCTCAATGTTTCCTGAATAGCTCCCTTCTGTATTTCAGGTTGGTTTTAAGAAGTGTCCCTGATTTATATTTTTGCAAGTAAAAAACTTCAAGGCAACAATGAAAGCAAAGCAAGGACACTTCCCAGGCTCTGTCACAGCAACAGAAGAACAAGTACCACAATGCCTTTCGACACGGGACACAGAAGGCTCAGTTCACTGCCTGCCCTGTACACTGTCAGAACCAGCAAGTCTGTTGAGGAGAATGGAGAGATTGGTGGTGGAATGTCAGATGCTGTCAGGATGTGGTGGTTTCAACCCTGTGGCCTGAGATGTTGGTTATAGTAGCTTTGGCTTTGGCAGGAGTGGTTGTTCCTGCTGGCTGGTCTGTAGCCAAGTATATAAGCCAGAAAGTCAACACAGATAACCCAAGGGTCTCCCTCTAAAGTATCTCCACGTAATCAGTTATTTACTTAAAAACTGTAAGACAAATTTAAAAATACTGGTCTTTTCGCTTAAGTGATTATGCAAGCCATAATCTGGAGAAAAGGGGAGGAGTGGAAGCAAATCATTTAATCAAATGGCACAGGGAAAGATGCACTTTTCACTGAGTTGGATTTATAGTATATGCTAAATGAAACAATATAATATTATAGTATATATGTATATACTGTATAAAGATATATTTATAACATATAATTATATATTATTTATATGCAATTATATAATATATACTATATAATATCTAGTATATATAATGTATACTATTATATTATAATGTGCTAGATAATGCTATGTAATTTCCAATCTATCTATTGCACAGGCAATGTACTATATAATAATTATACTATTATATGAAATTTGTTATGCTATATAGTATATAGTATATGTTTTTATATGTCATGCCATATATGTTAATATGTATACTATATATTATACAACACAATATAATAATAATAATAATAATAATAATAAAATATATAGTAACTATATAAAAGTAATTAGGCAAGAAATTGCCACGCCTAGACAGACAGAAAACACTCCTCCGGGCTTTAGTGAGGAAGCTGTAAAGTTGATAAAATCCTGTGAGTGTCTCAAAGAGCAGCCTTG
This sequence comes from Mus caroli, assembly GCF_978045245.1. Lineage (NCBI taxonomy): Eukaryota > Metazoa > Chordata > Mammalia > Rodentia > Muridae > Mus > Mus caroli. The sequence goes on from NW_028227266.1 coordinate 50,299,578, forward strand.
AGCAAGAAACAAGAAATTTGAACTTTGGTTGGAAGAATTCCAAATATTTATCTATATTTTGTAATTAAAACAAATTGAACTTCTTTTTGAAAAATTCTGCCCCTCCTATTTGATTATGCCACATTCTTGCTTAAGGCACTCTGCTGACTCCCATATGCCTTTTGGAGAAAACTCATTTCCCGCCCCCCCCCCTCAGCCCCCTGGTGATCTAGACAGTTCAGAAAAACCAACTCTGTCATCCTGAAGTTCTAAGGATCTGCATCTTGCTGCTTCCTGAATTCAGTGCCAGACTGGTTCCACACAGTCACCTTTGCTCACTTTCATTCTGCCTGGAAAGATCTAACTTTTGTACCAGCAATCCCTCTTTTATCTGTAAACTTAGGGTTGGTGGGGGCAGTGGTGAGGGTGGGGGTAGGGGTAGAGGTGGGGGCTAACCCTTTCTGAAATCTTGCCAATATCTCTAGATGGACTTATTTCCCTGTGTTTGGTGGGATGAAAATTGTTACAGAGAGCAATGATTTACTAATTATAACAGACAGCATCTTGTTTCTTTCTACTCATATTGATATTAGATGTCAATATCATTGCCCTAGAATCAGATTGCCTCTGTGTGTGTGTGTTTACAAACTGTGTGCCTTACTTTTTCTTCCTGGTTGGTTTATTGATTGATCAGTAGTCAATGAGAGTACTTCCATCTTTATATCAACTATGGTTTAAAGAGAAAAGCATACATATATTAAAAGTATATTTATGGTTAGCATGAAGAATAGCAGATTTCCCTGTAACATTTTCATAACATATGCATCCTTGTATGTTGCTGTTTTTATCCTGTGGCTCTCTTCTCCCTCTCCCTCTTCCAACACTTGTTGATCCTTTTTCTTCACCATAAAAACTCCTCCTCTGGAGCTGGAGATACAACTCGGTGGTTAAGAGCATTGGCTGGTCTAGAGAAATGGGTTTCAAGTTTCAACAACCATGTGATGCCTCACACTCTCTGTCACCCCCATCCCAGGAGATCCAGTGACCTCTTCTAACCTCTGTTGGCACCAGCTGTGCAGGTGCTGCAGAGTCCCACATGCAGGCAAAAACCCATATACATGAAATAAATCAACAGCAACAACCCCCAAACCTCCTTTTTCTATATTCACATTGCATATGTGCGTGTAACACCCACGCATATATATGTTTATAGCTACAAAGTTAAAATCTGGCTTTGGCATGTAAAGGAACTGGCCAGTATTTTGTCTTTCTTTCTACCCATTACCATCTTTGTCATCTTACTTCTGTTAGATGTGTTTGTCCCCATCTCAAAGTCTTCCTTCTACTTTCCCATTATATAAATACATAAAAATAGGTGCCTCTAAAATAGCATCTCCTAGGGTACTATTGGGGATGATGGTCTGCTGAAACTTCAAGCACATCAAATAGATGCAATATCTATGTTGCCAAGAGCTGTTTGAAGTTAGGGACACACTGAGTCAGTATGGCAAGGGAGAGTGCTAGGAGCTGGTATTGGGAACTGTAATAATTTTACAGATTCTGTGTCATGCATTCTATTGTGAAGGCCCAGGAAATTTGAGGTTTTGGTATATTCTGTTCCATGGAAAATAAAGAAAAGAAAGTCTTACTTGAACATAGTCTAGTGAAATGTTAGAATCCAAACAGAGAAGAACGACACCCTAGGGGTGAGGCAAAAGTAGCTTTCTTAGAACAATAAACTCTGATACACTCTAAGGAAAAATGGATGTTCAGGTATGCAAGGAAAACAAGCCAGCAAACAAAACCAAGCAACCAACCAACCAACCAAGCAAGCAACAAAAACCAAATCCTGGAATATATCAAGCACATCTGAAGTTCCTGTTAGATATTGGCATGTTCTTCTACATACAAATTCAGAGAAGACACACAACCCAGTTACTTTGTATAAGGAAGTTACTTGATGTTGTTCATAACACTGAAACAATGTATACCTAGTAAAAGCAGCTTAAATTAATAAAATTACAACCAGGCAGTGGTGGCACACACTTTTATTCCCAGCACTCTGGAGACAGACGCAGGTAAATCTCTGAGTTCCAGGTCACCCTGGTCTACAGTGAGAGTCTAGATTAACAATTAGTGCACTCTGGAGAATCCTACAGAAGAGAGAGAGGAAGGATTAGAGGAGGCAGAGGGGTCAAAGACACCACAAAGACACGACCCACAGAATCAACTAAGCAGGGCTCAAAGGGGCTCACAGAGACTGAACTGACAATCAGGGAGCCTGTACAGGTCTGACCTAAGCCCTCTGCATGTATGTTATCTTTGTGTAGCTTGGTCTTCTTGTGGGACTCCTAACAGTGTCAATGAGGGCTGTCTCTGACTCTTTTGCCTGCTTTTGGGACCCTTTTCCTCCTACTTGGTTGCCTTATCCAGCTCTGACATCGGGGGATATGCCTAGTCTCACTGTAACTTGTTATGCCCTGTTTGGTTGACATCTTCAGGAGGCTTGCTCTCTTTTCAGAAGGGAAAAAGAAAAAGGAGTGGGTTTTGGGGAGAGGGGAGGTGGGGGCTAGCTGGGAGGGTCTGAGGGAGGGGAAGCTGCAGCAGGGATGTAATATATAAGAGAATAATAATAATATAAAAAAACCGAAAAACCAAACCAAAACAAAAACAACAAAAATCCAACCAATTAAACAAAACCAGATACAGAACTCTGGGTTTGAATGAGAGACCCTGCCTCAAAGAATATGGTAGAGAATGATAGGAATGGTTCTTGACAAAAAAAACCTCTGGCCTCTACACACACGTGTGCATACACACATGTGAGCATAGCACATGCACTTGAAAAGAAAAACAGATGATTTCCTCATTCCGGAGACCTTATTACAGGGTCTCTTCTGATTGGATCCACTTTCTAATATTGTTCCCCTGCCTTAGTTTTCTGCCCCTACTTTCTGAGGTTTTTGTTGTTGTTGTTTTGTTTCATTTTTTGTCTTTTCTTTTTTTTTCAAGACAAGGTCTCTCTGTGTAGCCTTGGCTGACCTACAATTCTGTAGAGCAGCTGACCTCAAACTCACAGAGATCCACCTGTTTCTGCCTTCCATGTACTGAAACAGAAGGTGGGCCCTACCACACCTGGCTCTGAGGGATTTTCTTAATATTCTAGTGAAGTTCATCTATCTTTCATTTTAGTTACCATATTATTTAAGTGTCAGAACAATTTCTAGTCATTTTTTCTTCTTTTGCTGTTTTCTTTAGTAGATAAATGTTCTCAAAGGCATCCTTCAGATGCTGATGGCCCTCGACGGTTACCTTTAGGCACACAGGCACGTGGGCTCTCTGAGGAGACAGTTATGTCTGTCTGCATCTGTACGATGCTTTCCTCTGGACTGGTGGGTGTCCCTAGGCAGTATAACTCCATCTGGTTGCATTCTGAGATCAGGGCAGTATATTCAAATCCCCACTGAGTCTGTTTTCCCTCCCAGTCCTCAGCCATGGCACAGGACTCTGACTTTTATCGTTTCCAGAGAACATATTACCTACTTTCTGTTTTAGCTGACAAAGGGATGCTTTGACTTCATCACCTAGAGCTGTGTTAACTTATTTTTTTTCCTCTGGAGTTGTAGTCATTCCTCTTATTTCTGATTCTAATTTCTGCTTTCTTGGGTCCTCAGCAATGTGCACTAACTTCCATAATGTCTTGGGATCTTTTGGGTCCCTCAGTCATGTGCATTACCCTCTACAATGCCTTGGGATCTCTTGGATCCTTCAGCATTGTGCACTACCCTGTACAACGCCCTGAGATTGCTTGGGTCCTTCAGCTCTGTGCACCACCCTCTACAATGCCTTGGGATCTCTTGGGTCCTTCAGCTCTCTGCACCACCCTCTATAATCCCCTGGGTCTCAATTCTCCTTGGTTTGCTGTTAGTTACTCTTCATTCTATGATTCTAGTTTCTCAAAAATTTGCAAGGTTTGATATTTCTACTTCTTTTAAGGGTGCGTTAAGGATATGTTTGATGCATCTGCATCTGTACGATGCTGATTATAATAATACATGGAATGAAAATCCCATTATTTAACCAAGAACTGCTCATTTTTCTTATAGCAACTAGAAGTCATTTTTAAAACATAGATACACACACTACTTCAACATTGAAGCAACATCTTTGTGAATACATTTTCCAGAACCAACAAATTAGTACATTGACCCACACATCTCTGGAATCTACTTTTGTAGGAATGAATGCAAAATTGCATTAAAAATAATTTTACCCACTTAGTGCATTTAAGGATGTGAACTAAAAAATGTTCCTCATATAAAAAAAGAATTAGCCGGGCGTGGTGGCGCACGCCTTTAATCCCAGCACTCGGGAGGCAGAGGCAGGCGGATTTCTGAGTTCGAGGCCAGCCTGGTCTACAAAGTGAGTTCCAGGACAGCCAGCCAGGGCTACACAGAGAAACCCTGTCTCGAAAAACCAAAAAAAAAAAAAAAAAAAAAAAAAAAAAAAAAAAAAAAAAAGAATTAAAAAGATAAACATGGCTTCTACCTATTGCATTTGTGTGACAGTCAGATACAAGTTTGCCATACTTTAAAAGCACTCTACTGAAATGTGAATTTTTTCTGAGCTTTTATGTTTGGAGACATAACTTTTATGTACAACACCAGATCCTAGCAGAATCTGCTTTCAAAAGTTTGAATCACTAATAAAATTAAAGTCATTAGTTATATCTTTAACAGAATATAAATGCTAATGAATCTATAAGTTACAGGATATTTCCTTTTCAATAGTAAGTGGTAGAGTGGGTTTTATAGAAAGTTGAATAATATCTTTTCGAGGCCACAGAAGATGATCAAGGCACCATATGAATCACATGCTAGGGATCAAGTGGATGGCTGACACATTAAGCGATAAAATTCATATGATTTTCAAAGGGCTGTAAGTAAGTGAGAGATGAAAAAATAAGAAAAAGGAGAAACTATTCTGTCAGAAATCAGACTTTTAGGTTTATAAGCTTGTGGTTTAAAGCCTTTGTTTTTAAATTTGTGTCTAGTGCTTTCCTTTTGACCCAGATAAACATCCTGCTTACACACTTATTTATGAGCCAAAAGGGAAAGCCTGCGATAGATTTCAACACAATTTATTTCATGTACCTGGCTAGAATAATACATGCGATGAAAATCCCATCCTTTAACCAAGAACTGCTCACCTTTTTTTTTTTTTTACCATAACTATATATCATTTTAAGAGGTCATTTTAAAAACATAAGTACATACAGTACTACAAAATTGAATACTATTTTTATGAATACATTTTTTGAACCAACCAATTAGTACATTAGTGCACATATCTCTGGAATCTACTTTTATAGGAATGAACACAAAATTGGCTTAAAATATAATCCTGTTCATTTTTAAACACCAGGATTGTATAGAATGCATCATTGATTATTTTCATTCCCCTGTGAATATGTTACCTTTTAAAGGCTTAATAGGAAGAACTTGAGAGCTATAGCTGTTATTAAAGTACTGGGTTTTCATCTGTCCAGGAAAAAAAAATCAAAGCTGAAAATGTTTGTGGTTTTACCTCCTTGGGTTTATCATTCTCCACACATTCTGGTGTCTCTATTATCCCAATTCTTACATCTTTTATATCCTTTGTCTTTATACCAATTAGTGTCTGTCATAGTTAATATTTTTCATGCCTTACTTCTTTTTCTCAACATACATTTCATATTTAAAGAGCACCACACACTTTACAGCTTTCTCTAATGCTGTCTCAGTCATTTAAAAAACCCTTACTTCCTTCAAGAACCCTTCTTCACTACTGCCCTGCTATAGAAAGTGTTCTTGGGGGGGGGGATTTAAAAATAATATTCTTTACTCATTTGGTCAACAGATGAGTAATTCTCTTGCCTACAGTAACAGTGATATTATTGCATTCTGTAGTTTTTCACAGTAAGTCCTTGGGAGGGATTGGACACCTCCATTTTAATCAATCCATAGGCATCTTATATCATCAAAACAAATATTGTTTGGACGTAGACTACCTTTGAGTTCTAGTCCAGAAAAAGGACATTCCATTCTCTCAGGCCTGGCAGCATAACTCGGGATGCGGTGTTGAGTCACCCAGCCACCAATCACACTTAAATACATTATTGAGCTTCCATGTGCGGGTTACTAAACTATTCTTGTGTTCTGGTTTTTCCTTCATATTGAGTTATGGTAACCAGCATGTTCTTTATCCTTAAGACATGCTTTTGTTTTCAAGTATCCTGAGACGTATTTCTAGAATCCTGCTTTGATTTTTGTCTAGATGATGTGAACTTTCTAGAATTAGTCCCTATCTTGTTTTCCATCAAGTCACTGCGCTCTCAGGAGTGCAAGCTCATTCCTACATATTCCCTGGTTGGTGGCCAGGTTCAATCCTGACTCTTCCTCAAGGCAAATGCCAGCCCTCACCCAGACATTTGGTTTCTGTGCTCCAATAAGTCTCTGAAAACTCTATTATTTGGTTGAAAACGTTTCCTTCTCTGGACTGAAATAGAGCTCCATGTCTCTTAACTACTGTGCATAGCTCAAGGAAGGAAGGAAGAGAGGCAAGGATGCAAGTTTATTATTCTAGAGCAGTGCTGGGTACTTCCACATGCATTCCTTCATTAATCAACAAGCTTGCTTGTTCCTTCAACAATTATGTGGAGATAGCTATTGTTTCCACTTCACAGAAAAAGGAAATAAAAATAATTTTAAAAAGGTTCAAATGAACAAAACAACAACAGAGCAGGAGAGGAGAGATGGCTTAGGGGTTAAGAGCACTGTCTGCTCTGAGTTCAATTCCCAGCAAGCACTTGGTGGCTCACCACCGTCTGTAATGGGATTTGATGCCCTCTTCTGGTGTGTCTGAAGACAGCTTCAGTGTACTCATATAAACAAACCAACAAACCAACAACAACAATGACACTCAAAATTTGATAATTTGACAGGCTGTGAGAAGCAAAATCAGACCTTAAGTGAACCTTTGGGTGTCTGGAGTCTCTGTGGCTTATCATATTGCAGTTCGTCCAGTTTGGATGATTTGGACTTTATAGCAGGTTTATTTCCACTTCTCTGTTCCAAGTTTCTTTATAATTACTATTGAAGCAAATAAAATCAATTTAGAACATACAGTTTGGTTAGTAATTGCAAAAATCAAAAGCTAGACTCTTGGTTTTATTGTCACAAAGCTACTGAAATTTTTTTATGTTGATGATGGTAAAATGATATATCTAAGAGGTGCCACGAAGTGAACAACTCAGAGCATCAGCTCGTAAAATTAAAAAGTGGGGGAGACGTTTTTTAATTGCTTGGCACGAGTGTCCAGGAGACCGTTTTAATTACAGTATTGGTTTCTAAGAAAATTGTTTCACTTGTACTTCTATGGATGGTGCACATCAAGCATCATTAGCGGAATCAAGAGGAATGACCGTTGACTGACATTTGGTTTGAGTAAAAGAGAGTGTAATTGCAAGCCTCCAGACATCGGTGGCTTTAATATCCACAACCCCTACCTTTATTTTAGCTAATATTAGTGCTTGTTTATTTATTAACTTGAAAAGTCCCTGGAGAGAATCTAGTTACAAGATTTCCAAATGAGAAACCCTGGAAAGTCATGAAGTCTATGTCCATGAGGACAAGACCCTTCCAACTCTTGCCAACCAGAAGTCAGGTGGATACTCACTGAATTCTGCCCTGCCCTGAATCTTTCTAGAATGATTAAAGAATATAAGAGATCTGGAGCTTTTATCATATCATGTCAAAATTGCCAGAACTTCATATTTTTTTTAATGAGAAAACTAATTAATTAAGTGAGCAGCAAAGTAATCAGTGGAACACAAGTTTAGTGCCATCTCGTTGGGATGCATTGTTTAGATGAAAATGATTACTTCGCTGTTTGGTATTCGATGCCATGCATATACTGGTCACAGCAAAGACTTAGAAGAGGCAAATTCATTGTTCAGTATTTGGGTGTCAGAACAGATATTTGTAGCTCCGGACAGAGATACAGCTTTCAAATAAGATGGGAGAGTTTTAAATCGTCAGACTCCACATCTTCTGAACAGCAAGAACAGGAAGCTTACTTAAACAGTGGGTGTTGAAGAATTGGTGTTAAGTGCGTCTGAATAAATAAAAATTCCTCAGATAGGGGAGTGAGGAGCAGATTCGACATAAGTCAGAGGAGGACATACTGGCCAGTGTGCTCGGCGCTGAAAGGAGAGGACTGACGACGGTATTAACTCTTCAGGGCCATCACTAACACTCCGAGGGTGGCATTCTTATGACGAATTAATTGCCCATGGGGCTCCACTGCCTGGAGAATTTACCATCTCAGTCAGCAAAGGTATGCTAGAGTTTCCAGCCTGGAAACCCCAAGCCCACACCCAAACCCTATCCAAAGCACAGCATGTTCTCGGTGTCTCTCATTTTCTTCCCCCTCAGCTTTACGACTCCCGCTGTCTTTTCCTCTCCTACTCTTCATGTTCTGTTTAGAGCCTTTGCCCACATAGAAGCAAACCATGGGCATTTTAAGAATAAGAGAAGAGATTTTACAAACTCAGAGGCTTGGTCCACCCACTGAACTTCAAACACCTCTGTTTTCCTGTTCTCATAAACACAAAAGAGACCCGAGTACTTCACAAATCCCCCAGCGGGTCTGACACATCCTTTTATTCTTGACCTGCGAACAAGCTTCTTATCTTTTATATCGCTAACAGAGATTCTCTCAGGGCTCCTGTTCACTTTTATTATTAGCCCAAGACTGCTGGTGTTTTAGGCAGAAAGCCTGTGTTGGATGGAGCCTTAGAGTAAGGAGAGGTTCTTCGGGAGGCCCCAGAACCCACAAAAATGGTAGCAGTCTATTCAGTAGTCTCTCTTCCCCTGATGATAATGAAAGATGAAAGAAATTCCCTAGAGACATTACTGGGTTTTCTCTTTTTATTTTTAAAATTTATTTATTATGTATACAGTGTTCTGCCTGCATGTGAATCTGGTTGCCAGAAGAGGGCATCAGATCCCAGTATAGATGGTTGTGAGCCACCATGTGGTAGCTGGAGATTGAACTCAGGACCTCTAAGAAGAGCAGCCAATGCTCTTAACCTCTGAGCCATCTCTCCAGCCCACACTAATGTTTATTAAGGCAGTGAGATTTCCTTCACATATAATATTGGTTTTTTTTCCCCTGTGAATTGACTTCTTCATTTAAATGAATATGCAAATTTCTTTCTCCTCATGTAACTTTTTGAGAAAAAAAGAGTCTATTCCAGCTTGGCAATGGTCTCTTTAAGGGTGACATGCTTTAGCCAAAAATTGCAGTGGACTAAGAGAGGAGTCATGTGTCTGCATTCTCTGCCTAAGTTAAGAGACCTGGGCGGGGGGTGGCGGGGGAGGGGGCAGTGTAAGGGAAGGTGGGCCAAGATGGGGTGGACTTGGTAGGTGGGTGGATAGATAGGGGGTGGATGGGGTAGGGAAACTTGCCTTAGTGTTCTAGATATCATGATAAAATGTTACATACTTACATACTTAGTGGTTTCAACAACAGAATTCTTTCCTTATACTACTAAAGAGTGAGAGGTCAAGCTCAAAGATGCAACATGACTTGGTTCTGGGGAAGGCCCTTTCCTGACTTTATAGCTGCCTAGTCTTAGTTACGGTTTCTATGGCTGTGATGAAGTTACCATGACCACCAGCAATACAGGGTGGGAAGGGCTTATTTCACTTCCACATCACAGGCAATCATCTAGAGAAGTCAGAATGGAACTCAAACAAGGCAGGAACCTGGAGGCAGGAGCTGTAGCAGCAGAGGCACTGAGAAGTTCTGCTTACCGACTTGCTCCTCACTGCTCGCTCAGCCTGCTTTCTTGTAGTATCAAGGACCGCCAGGCCTAGTGTGACACCTCTCGCATGGAGGTGAGCCCATTCATATCAGCAGTGATGAAAATGGGCCAGTCTGGTAGGGATATTTTCTCAGTTGAGGTTCAATCTATGACTCTGGCTTGTATCAAATTGACATAGCCAACATCTTCTCCTTGTACATGCATGCGTGGACAAGTACTTTCTTTCTCTGCCTTTCTGCCTCTATCTCTCCTCTCTCTTCTTCCCTTTTGTCTTCTCCTACTCCCCATCTTCCTATCCTCCTCTTCTTTCTCCCCCACCTTTCATCTGATTACTAATCTTATCGGTTTAGGACTTCCAATACAGGCACATGGGAGCCAGGACTTGAACAGATAGATGTTTTAGGTGGACACAGTTTAGCTTATAGCGCACTGTGTCTTCACTTCTTAATCCAAAATGTTCTCTCTCTTTTTTTCCCTCAAAATAATGTTTGTTGATTTTTTTGTACTGTTTAACTTCATATACCCATCCCACTCACTTCCCAGTCCTTCCATGTCTCCATCCCACTTGTGATCCCCCCTCTCAAAAAGCCAACTACAGCTTGTGTTGTCCATATGTTCACTGGAACATGGTCAAACTCCCAGTGGCCAACCCCCTAAACAGAACTTACTTTTTCATCCACATCTTCACCAGAAGCCATCAACTGTGGAGAGTTAGACACTTCAGCATCTCCACCAAACTCTTCGATGGCTTTCCATTTAAGATGTTACTTGTGTGTGTGTGTGTGTGAGTCTGGAGGGTAGGGGTTCTCATATAAGCCTTCCATGTACCTCTTTCTCAACTGTGTGTCTGCAATCACTGATGTCAAAGTAGCTGCCAAAACAGCTTCCTTGCTCATTACAATCAGCGGAAGCATGGATTGTGGGCTTCCACATCCTCATGGTTTCTGATGACAGCAGTAGGACCATAGACCCAGACATGGCCCTCAGTGGCAGTTTAGACCTCGATGTCACCGTGGCCTCAGATAGCAGAGCAGGCCACTCATATCAACATGGCTGTGGCAGCAGCACAGTTCACAGACATTAACATGGCTTCAGGCTGCAGCACAGATCACAGATCATTGTGCCCTTCAGTGGTAACATGGGCCATGACAGCATCAGGACCAATGACCCAAACATGGCCCTCAATGGCATCACAGACCATAGTGGTCCTCTGAGAAGGTCCAATCCAGAAAGTGAACTGTTTCTCATCTTGGGCCTCCATAGTTGTCCAGAGCCAGGGTGACCCCAAGCTGGTGTCATGTTTTGGGGCCAAGCTGCATCTGTGTAAGCTCCTGGCTGTTGCATACCACCCAGCCAACCCCACCAGGCAACGACTTGTTCCACGGTTGATCTCAGCTCTCTCTCCACCTGTCACTGCTGTTGGATCTTCAGTTCTGCCTCTCTCCACAGTGCACACACTACCCTGCTCCTCCATGTTTCCTACCTCTCCATCACACATCATAGTGGTGCCTGCCCACATGAGGCAGAGGATCATGGTGGGGGTGGGGAGGGTCAATCTAAAGCTGTCCTAATAGCATCCAATGTACATAAGTTGATTATCATAGAGAGACTCAATGTATGTAAAAATTCCTTGTAAATTATAGAATTCTATATAAAGGAAGATATTGATCATTAAGGCCAATAACATTGAGGGAATATACAATAAATAGAAAGAATAATATGCTTTGACTTTTGAGTTATTTAGAGACATCTGAAGAAGTTAATGGCTATCTCAACAGATGAGGACAGCATCTGCTTTTAGAAAGTGCTAAGTGAGTCTGCTACTGTTTAAAATGTGTAATCATTCTAATGGATTATGCAATATTTGTTTCTATATAAGCAGTTAGCTTTAGGATATTCAGTAATTATATCCTATACCACTTATAAATTGTGATTCACACTTGAATGCTGAATTTACTATCATAATAGCATTTAAATATCACTAATAGCCCTCACCAACACATATGAAACACTTCCAGGGCAGAACTCTACTTGTAATAAATGTCAGATTTATGTAGTGATACTGAACAATTAAAAGCTTTGCCTCTCTCGTCTCCTTAATTACTGTTCATTACTCTTGCACACTGGCCATGTATCCAGTTCTGCCTTAAATAAAAACTTACACTGGCATAAAGATGCACAATTCAATCAGAAGATTTAATAAATGGATGCAGTTTTGAGAAATGGTCCTCAGAGAGTCTGCTTTTGATTTCTTGGGATGTCAGATATTTTTTGAGCCATCTTGCTCTTGTCTTTACCCACCACACTAGTGATCATGAAAAATGGGTTAATGCAATGCCTATGCTCATATTTAGTCCCTTCTGTCTCTTTGTTGATCTGTGTAACAACTGAATGAAGACATGATTCCCAAACAGCACAGTGTTCTTCCCCTGGAACCCAAAGGACAACCTCCTTTCCAGTCCTGGAGCACTTTGATCTTCCTCCCTCCCTCCCTCCCTCCCTCCCTCCCTCCCTCCCTCCCTCCCTCCCTCCCTCCCTCCCTGCCTCCCTGCCTCCCTGCCTCCCTGCCTCCCTGCCTCCCTCCCTCCCTCCCTCCCTCCCTCCCTCCCTCCCTCCCTCTCTTTCTCTCTTCCTTCCTTCCTTCCTTCCTTCCTTCCTTTCTTTCTTTCTTTCTTTCTTTCTTTCTTTCTTTCTTTCTTTCTTTCTTTCTTTCTTTCACTGACTGCCTCTCCTCTTTACATCAAAACTAGCGTTCCTCAATTGGAGTTCATGAATGGCTTTCTTGGGACCTGAAATCCATGCAAGTCCATTGCTTTCGATGATTGTCAAAGGCCTTTGACCTAAAAAACTTGAAAGCCATAGAAATGCATGTAGGTTGATGACTGTGTAAATATTTTGCCAAAGGACTTTCTTTACTGTTTTATGTTGTTAATGGCAACAGTTAAAAAAGAGCTTAGGTGGGAGAGACAGCTGGAGTTGGGGACCATTTCAGGGGTGAGGTAGAAATCTAGTGCAATGGAACCTCCCAGACTCCTCAAGGGTAACCCTAGTTAAGATTCCTAGTAATGGGGGTTAAAAGCCTGAAATGGCCATCTCTTGTAACCAGGCAAGACTTCCAGTGGAGGGATTGAGACACCAATCCAGACACAACATCTTTGATGTACAATTTGTCCTGCCTACAAGTTGTGCTGGGGTAAAGGTGGCTCAGAAAGTATGGAAGTGGCTAACCAATGACTGGTCCAGCTTGAGAACTATACCATGAGAGCCTACCCCTGACACTGCCTGGAGGGCCAGGAACTAGAGGCTGTATCACTTGGAAACCTAGGATAGAAACAAAGACAACCAGTAAAAGAAAGTAAATTAAATGATTCCTATGATACTCCGGTATATTGGTAGACAAGAGCTTAGCTTAATTGTCATCAGAGAGGCTTCATTTAGAAACTCATGAAAACAGATGCAGAGATCCACAGCCAAACAGTAGCAGAACTTGAGAAATCCTGTGGAAGAGGGGGAGGAAGGATTGTAGGAGCCAGAGGGGCCAAAGACACCACAAGAAATTAACTAACCTGGGTTCATAAAGGCTCACAGAGGCTGAACTGATGATCAGGGAGCCTGCTTATGTCTGATGTAGGACCTCTGCATATATTTTATGACTGTGTAGCTTGGTCTTCTTATGGTACTTTTAATAGTGGGAGTGGGGGTGTTTTCTGGCTCTTTTGCCCACTTGTGGTACCCTTTATCTCCTACTAGGTTGCCTTGCCCATTCTTAATATGAGGGCTCATGCCTAGTCTCATTGCAACTTGATATGCCATGCTTGGTTGATATTCCTGGAAGGGGTATCTTTTCTGAATAGAAATAGAGAAGAAGTGGATTGGGGGTATGGGAGAGGAGGGAGAGGCTGGGAAAACTGCAGTAGGGATGTAATATATGAGAGAAGAATAAAAATAAAAGACCTTAGCTTACCCTTGTGTATAAGAAACAATTTGTGCCATGGAAAACACAAAAATGAGCAAGATGACCCTGTGATAGGGTCATCCAAGCTTGTAGCATAGTTAAGGAAGAAATGTCAACAACAACAAAACAAGCTCTACTGTGACAAAACCAAAACAGAATAACAGCAAAATTAAGCCTAGAAGAAACCTCCATGGAGGGAGTGGTATTTGAATATTAAATAGGATTTTAGCAGCTGATGCATGGAAACAGCAGAGCAAAACAAAATGTGTTCAATGCCAGGTATACCCAGACTATCTCAAAAAACCGAGTATAACCATAGAGTATAACCATAGAGTATCCAAAACACGGGGTGTGCCATAAAGGATCCAAATCACTGCGTGTGCTCGTAGAGTATCTCAAATACTCATTAAAAACACCAAGTGTACGCATAGAGTGTCTCAAAACGTGAGTGTACTCATAGAGAATATCAAAACACCATGTAAAAGACTAGAAAATCCAGCAAGAGATCCTTAACCAGGGCCCTGGTCAGAGAAGAATAGAATCTAAAGGAGATATCATTTCCTTGGGAAAGGAAACCAGGGAAGATGCTTGCTGTGGCAGGTATTAGAGTTAGACTGTCAGGAAAGTGCAAGGCAGGGATGGAGAGGCTATGACAAGTACTGCCTTCTGTGTCCTTAGAATGACATTCATAGAGAGCTCTGTACTTGCTTTCTTCAGTTTAAACGGATGAGCTGTATCTAACATCTACCCATATGATCCATCCTGTCACTATGGTTAAGATGGAGAATCTCTTGATGCTTCGAATGCAAAGGGAGACTGGTTTTGATTTTCTGTTAAAGGGGTAGAAAGGATAAACACAGAAGAGGACACTATAATAGAGGGGTCAGGGAGATAAGAAGGAAGAATAATTTACTAAAATACTTTTTGCAACCCCCCCATTTTAAATAGTGTACTATTTAAATAGTACAGTGTACTATTTAACGAAATAAAGTATCATTAAAAATAAATAGTTTGGATGCAAAAATAAAAGTAGAAAAGAAGAAGCAAGCACAAATGGCAGCTCAGTGTGGATCTTCTCTATCCAGTGTTCTCAGACATGGCCATCACTTGTTATTCATCTCAAGATGGGGAGAGTCAATAGATGTAGCTTATGGGCGAATATGTTAGAAAGGGAATAGAAGGAAGAATTGTAGGTTGGGTATATATTATAGAAGAGGAGGAGACAGAAGAGAAGGAAGGGGGAGGAGTAGCAATAAGGGGGAGAAGGAGGGATTAGACGGAATAACAGGATAGAGAAGGGACAATGTTGGTTCCAGCTAATTAAGGTTGAAGTCTACTATTGAAAATGGAGTGCTCCCTTTACCAGCAGAGCTTCTTTTCTTTCTGGCCTTGTCTGGAGAGCTCAAAACCCCCACAGCCTCTACCTTTGGAATGTTATATAGCCTGAGTTTAGATTACAGATTCAGCTCCCTTCTGTACCCACCCTCCTCCCCCCCAAAAATGAACCTGTCCAGCAAACACCTGGAATTCCTGGAATACCCCTCCATGCACAGGAGGCATTATCTGGTACCCTAAGCTGTAGCCCATGATAGGTAGCTACCCTAGAAATCTCAAATACTATATAGCCCTTTGTCAGCTCTTTGCCAGCAGGTTCAGGCAAGAGGAGAGAACCCAGTCCAGCCGGGTCTGTCGGGGCTGAGCAGGATGGTGAATGTCCACGGCCCAAAAGAATAACACCAGGTTGGGAGTCTTGTCAAAGCAGGAACTTGCTTTAATGTGGCAGCAATTTGCTTATATAGACAGGGCAAGGAGGTAGGGATGGAAGTATGGGGTGAGATGATGTATGGGTGTGGGATGATCTCATGGGGCCTATAAGAAATTGATACATCAGTGGTAGCTAGGCAGATGCAGTCTTATTCAGGTTGTGCTGAGTCATTCTCAAGTGAATGACAGGTAAACAGCTCTTGATTCGCCCGGATGAAAGTTGAGCTGCCTCTCTGGAGGTGATCCCCAAAATAGTCATTTCCATTGTACTCACCAGCTATCTGAAGGCCCTGGGAAACCCTGTTTGTTGATTCTGCTCCCTTCATCCTAATGGACTGGTGTCCAGTGACCTCAAGGAGAAGGGGGAATCATAGGATAAAGATAAGGGGGAAAGGTCATGAAAGCAAATGTAAGAAAGAAGTGTTTACCAACAGTGCAGTGTTGAAAGAGATCAATGCACATGTGAATCCAGTACAAGTCAAGAGACCTGAGAATTACACTTCACTCATCATCTCTGGGAAAGCAATATTTACAGAAATTGAGATGGAAGCCACACTTAAAGGAACCAAGGAAGAGACTCAGACTGAGGGATCACTATCCTTACTCAAGATCTAGTGGTGAAATAAAGGCAATTGCTCTCTTAGGAGGGAGGAAGTGTGAATCCAGAAGAGAACAGGTGACAGGTGGCTGGTTTTAAACAAGGAGTTAAGAGCACACATTGCAAAAGTCTTTTCCAGTAAACTGTGCTGGGAAGACTGGAAATCTGCATGGAGGATGAAACCAGACTGAAATCAACTCCAAGATGACTGAACGCACACATCAGACATTCTACTGTGAGATGATCAGATGAAGGTTCCTGGGAGCATTGGAATGTTCTTAGAGCAGAACTCACAGGGAAAGGGACAAGTGTAAACAGGTACACACAGGATTTCATGGGACTACAAGTACTGAAAGAGAGTCAAGAGGCAGCAATCACAATGGGAGAAAATACTTGTAAATATTATACAGCTGATAAGGAGTTAATACCCAAAAGATAGAGGGAACTCTAGAAGAACCTCAATAGCAAAGAAGGAAGGGGAGGGTGAAGGAGAGGGAGGAAGAGGATGTTTGCATACTGTTGGTGGGAATATGGATCAATGAAACCATTATGGAAACAATATGGGGTTTCCCTCCTCTTCCCTCCGCAAAAAAAAAAAAAAAAAAAAAAAAGCTACCATGTGACTTATCAGCCCCACTACTGCCTCATGTGACCTGGTGTCCTCGGCATGGCTGTTTCGAATCTGCAGATGGGCAACACAGAGGTCACATGTGTACACTTTGATGTCAGCACACAGCAGGCTGAGAACTGCTTCTTCTGGGAGAGACTCATAAACTAGACCTTTAAAATACTTTCCTTGGGACCATGAATTTCTGAGCATTCAAGGTTAGGAATTAACAATTCAAATATACTTTCCTCTCATTTGCTATCAAGAAGGAATTAAAGTACGAGTAAATAAATGGTACTAAGGATCCCGATTCACACCCAAAGTGGCATAGAAATTGGCCTCCTGATTTGAGACACAAAAATCTTGATTGTTGAAAGCCTAAATAAATATGCATGACTATCTACACACAATGTCAACTATATAGAAAATTTAAAAATTCTTTCTCTGTTTTGATCAGGGCCCCACACACCTGCTGTGACTCTCAAGACTGGGCACCGACATACTTCTTGCAGTTTGAAGGACTCTGAAATTTTTTCTCCAAGGTTTGCTCTTATAACCTCTCTATGCTTTGCTGTTCTAATTTTTCTCCTAGAGAAAAAAAAATCAGGAAGGAAAGAGCTGCTTGATGACAAAGAAGTTAAGACCTAGTTTTGGAGCTTATTCCTCAGACAAGCATGGCTGCCATCAAAGGTCACTAATCTTGGCACTAAATATTTAAGACATAAAAAAAAGTTAATTAAAAACAAAACAAATTTCTTGCCTTCACCCAGAGTGTATACACATCATCTAGTAAATCTTAAAAAGAGCCACGGGCCCTGTAATACATTATTTCAGAAAGGACAAAGTAATTAACTTTATTTCCATTGAGACTTTCATATTAAAAAGAAACCTTTTTCATTTGGAAAAGTGCAGCCAATTTTAACCTTTTAAAATTTAATCTCTTTATTCTCTGAAAATATTACACATTTACACAATGTATTTTGATCATACTGGACCATTATTATCTCCCTCCAACATGCCCGACCTAGTGCTCTCTACCTATCTCCCTTACAACTTCCCCTCCCCCTTTGTTACTGTTATTAGTAGCCCTGTGCACCAAGGGTGCTGTTCTGTGCACATGAATGTGTGGCCATCCACCTGGGGTGCGGGCAGCCTATGATCAGACACATCTTCAAAGGAGCGTTTCTTTCCCTCTCTCAGAAACTATCAACTGCCCAGAGCTCCTATCCCAAGGGCCCAGAGCTCCTACGCCAAGGGTGGATCTTTCAGGGAGGCCTTTACTGTGTCTACACTGGGATTACTCCTGCCCTGGTCTTGTGCAGTCTTAGGCAGGTAACCATAGTTGTCATGAATTGCTGTATACAATAGCCATGAGTTGTCTAGCAGCTTGTTGCATTTCACAACTGTCTTTCCCATCCTTCCATTCTCCAGCTTTTACATTCTTCCAGGCCTCTTCTTCCTTGATGCTTCCTGGGCCTTGGGTGGGGCAGCTTGAAGTGGAATGCCCATCCAGAGCTGAGCACCAGCTGTTACATATACTTGGTACTTTGACCAGTTATGAGTCTATACTAAACAGTTCTCACCACAGTAGGAAGCTTCCCTGACCAAAGCTGAAAGCGCTACAAATTTATGGACATAAGCAGAAGTATTTAGAAGACAAATAGACAGCATGACCAAAACTTGTAGCCGTTTTAAGCACTACAGTTTGATAGATTTTGACCAATATATAAACCCAACTAGCCATCTAGCTAAGGCATATTTTCATCCCACTAAAAGGCCACCGGTCTATTTAAATGGAATTTTCCACCCCTTCCTTTCCCAAACCAACTTCTCTCCCACACATTTTACAGTCTAGATTGGTATTACTTGCTCTAGAATTTCATAGAAATGGCATCAAGCGGGATGTACTCTTTTTCTAGCTTTTCCCTTCAGCATAATGTTATCATGTTCACCCATAATTCATTCCTTTCTAACTCCTGAAGGTTGCTGTATTTCATGGGACTAAACTCTTTCTTATTCATTGGCCCATTTGCTAGGCATATGAATTATTTCCAGCTCAGGGCTGTTGTGAATAATATGAACTCTTTGGTTTCTTTTCTGTTGGGTAGTGTCTCAGAGGGCATTTGCAAGGCTTTATGGTAAGTGTGTATTTAACCTCATAGCAAAAGATCAAAGAGTTCTCTGGAGTTGTACCATGTCAGATTTCAATCAGCAGGCTGTAAAATTTCCAGCTGTCCACAACTGCTCATGCTACCAACGGTGCTTTCCCTGTGCTGTGATTTTTTTTCAAGTAAAATTCAGTTCTTGAAATATCTGCTACAGGAATTCTCTGTCTGTCTCTGTGCTTATGTACGTGTGTGTGTGTATGTGTTATATGTGACACTTTTGAGACATGATCTTGCTATAGTCCAGGCTGTCTCAAGTTTTTCATCTTCCCATGTTAGCCTTCCAACACAATCGCAAGAGAAATTGAGACATGATAGGAGGAAGAGGTTCTTCAAAGAGGATTTGTCTGTCCCACCTTTGTGTGTGTGTGTGTGTGTGTGTGTGTGTGTGTGTGTGTGTGTGTGATTCATTTCCCCCTTCATCAGATATTGCCAACTGCCCCAGGTTTTATTACTGTCGTTTATACGTTTCTGAATTTCTGAGTTCTTGCAGATACTATTCTCCATGTACCAATCGCCTCCCAGTTCTCATCCCCAATTGCTTCAAGTAATGACTCTTTATTCCTTATAACTAAGAACCAAACCAAACCAAACCAAATCAAAACCAAAACCAAACCAAAGCCAAAATGTCTCTGATACGATAGACACTACTCCTTGTAGAGTTCTACAGTGCTACCCGAGTCTCCTGACAGCGTGGGGCTCCTGAAACTGCTTTCAATAAGTAGAAATAATTTTTTCATGTTCTTAGGTGTTGCAGTGCTAGGAGTCAATCAGATCTTAAGCTACAGAAACTGACAGAAGTTGGTGAACTGGATCCAGGAAACCCATGCTACAGCCCATGTGCAGAACTGGGTGTGGAAATCCAGCCATTCCCACCTCCACTAAGACTCCCTAGACTGGTCATCTGAGATCTGGGAGTGCTTCTCCCTTTGCTAGTAAAGTGCTATATTTTACACAGTGTCCACCTTAACTGCTTGTCAAGAATTATGTTCTTGCTCTTGATAATCCTTCCATCAATTGGTTTTCAGATGTGTCTCTAGGTCCCAAGGTGCTACAGCTTTAATTTAGAACACATATTTATTTACTTAGTAATGTGGTGCCAGTTTCAGGCAGTTGGCTTATTGATTAATCACCGCCTTAAGCACCTATTTTGTTTTTCTTAGTCAGGAGAATAGTTCAAAGACTTTTCACATTTGAAAGGTGGCGCTTTTTTTGTGCATTGACTAATAAGGTCTGGGTTTACAAGCACTTTTGGTAACTGCAAGTTTGTTGGCACCAAGCTTAGAATTACAAATTTGGTCATAAACCTTTCCCTTGCATGTTCCGGCAGCCAGGGGAGCACTGAGCAGTGAGCGGTAAGATCCATGTGGCACATTTGCACTGTGTGTGTTTATGAAAGTGAATTTAAAATAAATCAAGATGAAATTATAGATAACATTTTCTGACACTGCTATGCCCTAAATAGTCATACAGTGGGTTTATTTAACTCTGAGAAAACTGGAGTTTAATAAAAAATAATATGACATGCCATAGAGCAGGTTTAGATTCACAGCAAACCTGGAAAGTGGAAAAACACATGAATTCCTTTGTCTTCTGATACCATACAGGCAGAGTCTCTTGTATGGCAAACATTCCACTTGAGAGTGGTTTGTTTGCTAGAACTGGATAAGCCTACAGGGAGGCCCTATTATATGCCATGCTCAGATTATGCGTGAGAGCACAATCCTGGGGTTCCCAATCTGTGGGTATGGCAGTGTTTAGTGACATGTGTCCAGCATTGTAATATTGTACATGTCATTCTCACTGCCATATAAACCTTTTTCCTCAGCCTATTTAACCCTCTCTCCTCTGAGCCTCTGGCAGCCTTTGTCTTCCTAGTTTTGCCTTTTCTCACTGTGCCATAACATTGGCATGATGTCATTCTATTGACATGATGTCATACTGTTGACAAGTGCTCCAGGTTGCCTTCCTTTATTTAACCACATTCATTTAAAGTCTTTCCACTGTTTTTTTTTTTTTTTTTGTGCCTTGATAGTTCTTGTCTTACTGCTGAATAATATTTCATTTTATGAAAGTATGGGAGTCTATCTAAGAAATACTTTTTATTTTGTTTTTTTGTTTTTTTATTTTTTGGTTTTTCGAGACAGGGTTTCTCTGTATAGCCCTGGCTGTCCTGGAACTCACTTTGTAGAGCAGGCTGGCCTCGAACTCAGAAATCCGCCTGCCTCTGACTCCCGAGTGCTGGGATTAAAGGCATGCGCCACCACGCCCGGCTTATTTTGTTTTTTATTAGGTATTTATTTCATTTACATTTCCAATGCCATCCCAAAAGTACCCCACCCGCTCCCCCACCCACTGCCCCACTCCCCCACTCCCACTTCTTGGCCCTGGCGTTCCCCTGTACTGTGGCAGATAAAGTTTGCACGACCAATGACCCTTTCTTTCCATTGATGGCCAACTAGGCCATCTTCTGATACATATGCAGCTAGAGGCATGAGCTCTGGGGGGTACTGGGTAGTTCATATTGTTGTTCCACCTATAGGGTTGCAGTGCAGATCCCTTTAGCTCCTTGGGTACTTTCTCTAGCTCCTCCATTGGGGGCCCTGTGATCCATCCAATAGCTGACTGTGAGCATCCACTTCTGTGTTTGCTAGGCCCTGGCATAGTCTCACAAGAGACAGCTATATCTGGGTCCTTTCAGCAAAATCTTGCTAGTGTATGCAATGGTGTCAGTGTTTAGATGCTGATTATGGGATGGATCCCTGGATATGGCAGTCTCTAGATGGTCCATCCTTTTTTCTCAGCTCCAAACTGTGTCTCTGTAACTCCTTCCATGGGTGTTTTGTTCCCAATTCTAAGAAGGGGCAAAGTGTCCTCACTTTGGTCTTCGTTCTTCTTGAGTTTCATGTGTTTAGCAAATTGTATCTTATATCTTGGGTATTCTAAGTTTCTGGGCTAATATCCACTTATCAGTGAGTACATACTGTGTGAGTTCTTTTGTGATTGGGTTACCTCACTCAGGATGATGCCCTCCAGGTCCATCCATTTGCCTAGGAATTTCATAAATTCATTCTTTTTAATAGCTGAGTAGTACTCCATTGTGTAAATGTACCACATTTTCTGTATCCATTCCTCTGTTGAGGGGCATCTGGGTTCTTTCCAGTTTCTGGCTATTATAAATAAGGCTGCTATGAACATAGTGGAGCATGTGTCCTTCTTACCGGTTGGAACATCTTCTGGATATATGCCCAGGAGAGGTATTGCGGGATCCTCCGGTAGTACTATTTCCAATTTTCTGAGGAACTGCCAGACTGATTTCCAGAGTGGTTGTACAAGCTTGTAATCCCACCAACAATGGAGGAGTGTTCCTCTTTCTCCACATCCTCATCAGCATCTGCTGTCACCTGAATTTTTGATCGTAGCCATTCTGACTGGTGTGAGGTGGAATCTCAGGGTTGTTTTGATTTGCATTTCCCCGATGATTAATGATGTTGAACATTTTTTCAGTATTCAGTATTCCTCAGGTGAGAAATCTTTGTTTAGCTCTGAGCCCCATTTTTTTTTTATATTTTTTATTAGGTATTTTCCTCATTTACATTTCCAATGCTATCCCAAAAGTCCCTCACCCCCCCCCCCCCACTTCCCTACCCACCCATTACCACTTTTGGCCCTGGCGTTCCCATGTACTGGGGCATATAAAGTTTGCAAGTCCAATGGGCCTCTCTTTCCAGTGATGGCCGACAAGACCAACTTTTGATACATATGCAGCTAGAGTCAAGAGCTCCGGGGTACTGGTTAGTTCATAATGTTGTTCCACCTATAGGGTTGCAGATCCCTTTAGCTCCTTGGGTACTTTCTCTAGCTCCTCCATTGGGGGTCCTGTGATCCATCCAATAGCTGACTGTGAGCATCCACTTCTGTGTTTGCTAGGCCCCGGCATTGTCTCACAAGAGACAGCTATATCTGGGTCCTTTCAGCAAAACCTTGCTAGTGTATGCAAAGGTGTCAGCGTTTGGAAGCTGATTATGGGATGGATCCCTGGATATGGCAGTCTTTAGATGGTCCATCCTTTCCTCATGGCTCCAAACTTTATCTCTGTAACTCCTTCCATGGGTGTTTTGTTCCCAATTCGAAGATGGGGCACAGTATCCACACTTTGGTCTTCGTTCTTCTTGAGTTTCATGCGTTTAACAAGTTGTATGTTATATCTTGGGTATCCTAAGTTTTTGGCTGAGCCCCATTTTTAATGGGGTTATTTGATTTTCTGGAGTCCACTCTCTTGGGTTCTTTATATATATTGGATATTAGTCCCCTATCTGATTTAGGATAGGTAAAGATCCTTTCCCAATCTGTTGGTGGCCTTTTTGTCTTTTTTTTTTTTTTTTTTTTTTTTTTTTTAAGTTAAGGGAAGGAAGGCTCTTCCATCTTTACTGGGGTGACTACAACAAAGTACATCTTGGTCACTCTGACACTGAAAACACACAACAATTGTAACATTGTAGCACTGACAATATCACATTATCAAAACACTTGTAAGATTTTTAAAATAAGTTTATCACACTGCATAGAATATTTGTGGTGGGTAGTGTCACCTTTCAGAATCTAGAAGCACCTGTGAGATAGATAAGCAATTATGTTAACTGAGGTCGAAGGATCCTTCCACGAGGGGTGGCAATGTTCTATGACTGGGATCCTGGATGGTTTTAATGAAGAAAGGAAATTGACCTTGCAGTCTCCTGTCTCTGCTTTTTGATAGTGAAGGCCATGTAACTAAGTGTTTGACTAATGCCATGACAGCCCTGCCATGATTGGCTGAGCCTTGAATTGTGAGCTGAAAGAAGCACTTACTCTGCAAAGTTGCTTTTGCTGGAGTATTTTGTCAATAGAAAACAACCTTATATAATATCTAAATTTGAACTTAAACTTCCCAAAGCAACATTATATACATATATATAGATAAAGATATATGTACACATATACATACATATATGCACATATATACATATATATTTATATATATGCATACTTATATAACTACACATCTATGTTGCAATTTACAGTAAGCTAAGCCTGGTGAAAAGAGAATGAGAAGCCTATGTATATATTGCCTCCTTTTTATCCGTTTATCTATGAATATATTGCATAAGGCTTAACTTACTGAACACTGACAAACATTTGACAGTGAAATAGCAAGGCTATAATCAGCTCCACACATTTTTTTTTCAACTTGAAAATAATATTCAAATATTTGCTTTCTTAATGTGCCAATATTGATTTTATTTAGTATATATTTCATGGAAAAATTACTCAGGTAGATTTACATTTAAGGAATTCAAAGTTTAGAAAATTCATCACCTTTGTGGTCAAGGCTTCTCTGGTGGTGAGTCTCTTATAAAAATGGTATTTTCATTATGAAATTTTTTTTGCATTAATAATCTCAGCTATGTATGTACTCACATTGTGCTAATGGAGAGTAGCCTTTGTAGTGAACTCCTGTGGAAAGAGATCTGTAGTTACTTGTCAGAAAAGAGTTTCAAAAACTCAAAAGTAACTTTAGGTTGAGAAAAAATTGAAAGAAGTTCTACACGTACAAATGCTTTTACTAAAGACCATCACTGTGGGCTGGTCTGCCTCTGCCTCTGCCTCTGCCTCTGCCTCTGCCTCTGCCTCTGCCTCTGCCTCTGCCTCTGCCTCTGCCTCTGCCTCTGCCTCTGCCTCTGCCTCTGCCTCTGCCTCTGCCTCTGCCT
This sequence comes from Mus caroli, assembly GCF_978045245.1. NCBI lineage: Eukaryota > Metazoa > Chordata > Mammalia > Rodentia > Muridae > Mus > Mus caroli. The sequence continues at coordinate 50,324,261 of NW_028227266.1, forward strand.
CTGCCTCTCTCTCTCTCTCTCTCTCTCTCCTCTCTCTCTCTCTGCTTTTTGTCTTATTGACGGTGTCTTTTGCCTTGCAGAAGCTTTGCAATTTTATGAGGTCTCAGTTGTCGATTCTCGATCTTACAGCACAAGCCATTGCTGTTCTATTCAGGAATTTTTCCCCTGTACCCATATCTTCGAGGCTTTTCCCTACTTTCTCCTCCATAAGTTTCAGTGTCTATGGTTTTATGTGGAGTTCCTTAATCCACTTAGATTTGACGTTATTACAAGGAGATAGGAATGGATCAATTCGCATTCTTCTAGATGATAACCTCCAGTTGTGCCAGCACCATTTGTTGAAAATGCTGTCTTTATAGTACTACCGTAGGATCCCGCAATACCACTCCTGGGCATATATCCAGAAGATGTCCCAACCGGTAAGAAGAACACATGCTCCACTATGTTCATAGCAGCCTTATTTATAATAGCCAGAAGCTGGAAAGAACCCAGATGCCCCTCAACAGAGGCATGGATACAAAAATGTGGTACATTTACACAATGGAGTACTACTCAGCTATTAAAAAGAATGAATTTATGAAATTCCTAGGCAAATGGTTGGACCTGGAGGGCATCATCCTGAGTGAGGTAACACAATCACAAAAGAACTCAAATGATAAGTACTCACTGATAAGTGGATATTAACCCAGAAACTTAGGATACCCGAGATATAAGATACAATTTGCAAAACACATGAAACTGAAGAAGGAAGACCAAAGTGTGGACACTTTGCCCCTTCTTAGAATTGGAAACAATCACCCATGGTAGGAGTTACAGAGACATAGTTTGGAGCTGAGACAAAAGGATGGACCATCTAGAGACTGCCATATCCAGGGATCCATCCCATAATTAGCCTCCAAAGGATGACACCATTGCATACACTAGCAAGCGTTTGCTGAAAGGACCCTGATATAGTTGTCTCTTGTGAGACTAGGCCTAGCAAACACAGAAGTGGATGCTCACAGTCAGCTATTGGATGGATCACAGGGCCCCCAATGGAGGAGCTAGAGAAAGCACCCAAGGAGCTAAAGGGATCTGCAACCCTATAGGTGGAACAACATTATGAACTGACCAGTACCCTGGAGCTCTTGACTCTAGCTGCATATGTATCAAAAGATGGCCTAGTAGGCCATCACTGGAAAGAGAGGCCCATTGGACTTGCAAACTTTATATGCCCCAGTACTGAGGAACTCCAGAGCCAAAAAGTGGTAATGGGTGAGTAGGGGAGTGGTTGGGAGGGTATGGGGGACTTTTTGGAAAGCATTGGAAATGTAATTGAGGAAAATATGTAATAAAAAAAATAAAAAAAAAGAAAAAAGAAAAGAAAATGCTGTCTTTTTTCCACTGGATAGTGTTTGCTCCCTTGTCAAAGATCAAGTGACCATAGGTATGTGGTTTCATTTCTGGGTCTTCAATTCTATTCCATTGGTCTACTTGTCTGTCGCTATACCAGTACCATGCAGTTTTTAATCACAATTGCTCTGTAGTACAGCTTTAGGTCAGGCATGGTGATTCCATCAGAGGTTCTTTTATCCATGAGAAGAGTTTTTGCTATCCTAAGTTTTTTGTTATTCCAGATGAATTTGCAGATTGCCCTTTCTAATTCGTTGAAGAATTGAGTTGGAATTTTGATGGGGATTGCATTGAATCTGTAGATTGCTTTTGGAAAGATAGCCACTTTTACTATATTGATCCTGCCAATCCATGAGCATGGGAGATCTTTCCAACTTGTGAGATCTTCTTTAATTTCTTTCTTCAGAGACTTGAAGTTCTTATCATACAGATCTTTCACTTCCTTAGTTAGAGTCATGCCAAGATATTTTATATTATTTGTGACGATTGAGAAGGGGGACAAAATCCAACACCCATTCATGATAAAAGTCTTGGAAAGATCAGGAATTCATGGCCCATACCTAAACATGATAAAAGCAATCTACAGCAAACCAGTAGTCAACATCAAAGTAAATGGTGAAAAGCTGGAAGCAATCCCTCTAAAATCAGGGACTAGTCAAGGCTGCCCACTTTCTCCCTGCCTATTCAACATTGTACTTGAAGTCCTAGCCAGAGCAATTCGACAACAAAAGGAGATCAAGGGGATACAAATTTGAAAGGAAGAAGTCAAAATATCAGTTTTTGCAGATGATATGATAGTATATATAAGTGACCCTAAAAATTCCACCAGAGAGCCCCTAAGTCTGATAAACAGCTTCAGTGAAGTAGCTGGATATAAAATTAACTCAAACAAGTCAATGGCCTTTTTGTACACAAAGGATAAACAGGCTGAGAAGGAAATTTTTTTTTTTAATGTTACTCTTTGGATATGGTTAGGAAGTGATTGTGCGTAAGCCACTCAAAGTGCAAGTAAAAAATAAAAGACCTGAGATATGTTGTGTGTGTAGTGGAATGAGTGGGTAATTTCATAGCAACACAATAGAGGTGAACAAGGAATGCTTGTTGAACACAAAATAGACTGCTTTCTGGAATTCGACTTACGTGTAGACAATAAGAGACCAGTCGACACAAGAAGTCACGTAATTATTGTCATCTCTCTCAAGACAGAGGCTTTTGAGTGACCATTCTCAGGACATCCCCTTAGATTATTAAATTGGATAGCCATTGCGTTAGGGCAATACAAATGCTTGGAAGGTGGCCACTTTTTATTATGCAATGAATGAAAATTTTAAATTCTAAGCACTCAGAGATCAACATAATCACTTCATATATATTTTTTTCTGATTTGTTAATTTAATATACTAAGCAATAGCTTGTTTTTTGTTTTTGTTTTTGTTTGTTTGTTTTTTGGTTGTTCTTATTCCTTAACTGTCCACTGGTGAACATACCTGGCCTCCACAAATTGTTTCAAAAGTTCAAAGCACCTCAGGCAGGGAAGACAGGGACATTCCTTCACTGTGAAACACTGAGGATGGGATGTGTTTTTAATGGTCACTTCTCCTTGCCCAGAGGTGAACCTGGCCTTCTGAGGAGGTCACTACAAATACAGTGAAAAGTTTTTATTGTTTTATTTGCAGTCCAAGGATTTGAGTTTTCTCTGGTCTCAAAAACAACTCCGACAAAGTAGTGAATGTATCTCACTTACTAAGACCTAACAACTTCTGCTTTTGCCATTTTGGTAAATTATATAAAAAGTCTAGGGACAATAACGGTCCACACTAGCACTTTTAGCTATCTGTCATTAAATCATGAATTTGTCAGCGCGAGTGATACTCACTGAGGAACTAGGATGTTTCCCATAACACTCTGGAGTTTGGAGAACGCAACAGGGAAGCAGGCAGACAGGGGAGATGTGACTAGAGGAGGAGTGGACCGGAGAGGTCATAGACACATCAGACAGTTTATGGGTGGTGATAATGAGGAAGGATCCATAGCTGCTGGAAAACAGACCCTGGATGCTGCTGTACAGTGGTTATGCTGTAGAAGGTGCTATGGAAAGACGTTACAGCATTAGATAGATAAGAAAGAAACAAGTTCTCATGAAAACTTTTCAGGGAGATGTGGGGTACCACCGAGTACAACCACCCCTTACATTGCCTGTTAGGGAGACTTCCAGCTCAGTAACTGAGGTGAATCTTGAAGCAATATGTGTATCTATGTTCACAATGGCCTGGCCACCCCATTTGTTCATCTTTAGATGACAAGGTACTTATGAAATACAGTGTGGTGTTTTGTATGTATTTATACCCACTGTGAAATGATTATGACAGCCAAGCTAACGACGATATCTGTCAACCCATGTGATTATTAGTTTTGGAGGATGAGAACAGTTAAGATCTTTTTCTATACTGTTTATTACATTGCTACTAGCTGTTACCAGGCTGGGCAGTGCTTCTAGTACTTATGCATTGTGAAACTTGGATCCGTGTCTTATTTTCTGCCAACTTCAAGCCCCCAGTAGCCAGTGTTTCACTCTGTGCTTTGTAAGCTAAACTCAGACCGTGCACATAAGTGAGAGCATGTAGCATTTGGCTGTGAGTGCTTAACGTATTCACTTAGCTGCCTCCCTGGCTCCTCTGTTGCTTCATCTGGCATGATTGGCATCTTTTAAAAGGCTGAACATAATTCTATCCTTTCATCTATTCATTGGCTAATCCACAGTATAATGTATTTCATATTTTGCTGCTGCTGAATAGTGTTCCAGCAAACACAGACATGCAAATGTTCCTTTGCCATATTGATTGCATCTCCTGTGGATCCTATCCAATAGGGGGGCTGCTGGATTATGTAATAACAGGTCTTTGTATAATTTGTGCGTAAATGTCATACTGGCTTCTTACATGGCACATGGCTGTACAATACATATTCTCACAAACAACAAAGATTCCTTTTTCTCATTCTTTTTTTGTTTGTTTGTTTTTGTTTTTAGAGATAGGGTTTCTCTGTAGAGCCCTGGCTGTCCTGGAACTCACTTTGTAGAGCAGGCTGGCCTCGAACTCAGAAATCTGCCTGCCTCTGCCTCCCGAGTGCTGGGATTAAAGACGTGCGCCACTTCACCCAGCTTTTCTTTTTTATTTTTAAGGCATATTTTTATTTAGATATTTTTTCATTTACATTTCAAATGCTATCTCCAAAGCCCCCTATACCCTCCCCCCACCCTGCTCCCCAACCCACCCATTCCTGCTTCCTGGTCCTGGCATTCCCCTGTACTGAGGCATATGATCTTCACAAGACCAAGGGCCTCTTTTCCCATTGATGGCTGACTAGGTCATGCTCTGCTACATATGTAACTAGAGACAGAGTTCTGAGGGTACTGGTTAGTTCCTATTGTTGATCCTCCTATAGGGTTGCATATCCCTTCAGCTCCTTGGGTACTTTCTCTAGCTCCTTCATTGGGGGCCCTATGTTCCATCCAATAGATGACTGTGAGCATCCACTTCTGTACATTCTTACCACCACCGTTTACATATTTTGTTTATTGGCAGGGTAGTCCTCCTAACAGATAAGGTACCATCACCCACCTCACTGCCTCACTGTGGTTTTGATATGATTCTCAGATCATTAGTAACATGAGGGTTTGCACACACACACACACACACACACACACACACACACACATATGTATGTATCTGCATTTGTATTTATTCTTTGAAGACGTGTCCTTGAAGATCTTTTGTTGTTTGTTTTTAAGTCAGGCTTTCTTGTCACTGCTAACCTGTAGGAACTCTTTAGATTGTTGGTACACTTGCCCTTCTGTGGGCTGCCTCCTTGTTCTGTTGATTATTTCCTTTGTTACATCATGGAGTTTAGTCTGATAGAGTTTATTTGTCCATTTTTGCTTTTATAATCTGGGCTTTGAGAGGGGTCATGTTACTGGTCTATGACTCTGGCTGTAGGGATTTTTCTCCATTTATTTATTTATTTATTTATTTATTTATTTATTTATTTATTACTAGCTCTTTACTAACACATCTTTAATTCACGTGGAGTTGATTTTTGTATATGGTATAAGATAAAGGTCCAATTACATTTCATGCATAGGTATTTAGTTTTTCCAAATCCATTTTCATAAATAGTTTTGTGCATTTTTATTTTCTGTATGTATGCACAATATGGATCCCGGCAGGAAGAGAGCACCGGATCCATTGGAACTGGGATTTCAGAAGGTTGTGAGCCTCTATGTGGGCGCTGGAAACCAAATCTTACCCTTCCATAGGAGCAGTAAGTGTTCTTAACTGCCATCTCTTTAGCGCACCCCCCCCCCAGTAACCAGTTCTTAAGGACAATTTTCTGCTGGTTATCTGCTCTTGGTCCTGTTTCTGAAGATCAGTGGAATGTAAATGTGTACATTAATTATTGGATCACAGCTCTAGTCCATGTGTATGCTTGTTCTATGTCAGAATTTCACTGCTCTGATTACCATAAATCCAAAATTCACATGCAGCAAGTTAGTATTCTGCCTTCTGAGTTGTTCCTTTTCAATAGAGGTTTGACTACTCGGGGTCTTTTTATGGCTTCATGTGAATGTTAGAATTGCTTTTTATATTTCTGTAAAAAAAAATGCATTGTAGGAAGGAGACTTTTAGGAGTTGCATTGATTTTGTAGATCATTTTGTGTAATAAGGATATTTTAATAGTCCTTCTTTGCATTCATATATATAATGTATATATATATTTGTTTTGACTAGTTTATTTTGTCAATACTTTGTAAATTTCAATATATAGATCTTTCACAGATTCTTAAATTTATTCTAAAGCATTTTACCTTTTATAAAGGAGACTTGGTTTCTCTTTTACTTTTATTTTTAAGATTAATTAATTAATTCTTCTCTCATATATTACATCTTAACTGCATTTCCCCCTCCCTCCTCTCCTCCCAGTCCCTGGCCCTCCCACCACCTCCTCTTTCCCCCAGATCCCTCCTTCTCTTTTTTTTCAGAAAAGAGCAGGCCTCACAGGAATATCAACCACACATGGCATAGCAAGTTACAGTAAGACTAGACACAGACCCTGATATCAGGACTGGATGAGGCAACCTAGTAGGAGAAAAAGGGTCCCAAGAGCAGGCAAAAGAGCCAAAGACACACCCCAATGCCACTTTTAGAAGTCCCACAAGAAGACCAAGGTACCCAACCACAAGTTCCATGCAGAGGACCTAGGTCAGATCCATCCAGGCTCTGTGGTTTTCCGTTCAGTCTATGAGCCTTGGTTAGTTAATTCTGTGGGCCATGTTCTTGTTCACTGTTAGTGAGTACAACTGCCACTGATCTTTGTATTTCGTTTTTGCATTCTTATACTTAACTGATTTTTGCTTTTGAGTTCTGATAGTTTTTTGTTTTGTTTTGGATTCTTCAAAGTTCTATATCTAAAACTTTGCCACTTTACAATAAAAACAATACCGTTTCTCTTCAGATTTGAATGTCTTATTTGTTGTTCTGGTTAAGGTTTTAGCACTATTTTGATCAGAGTGGACATTCTTATTCCTGATCTAAGAGTAAACACTTTTAGCTTTTTATCATTGAATTTGCTATCTGTGGACTTGTCCCACACAATATTTATTATGCAGAACTACACTACTTTTGTGTCTGATTTGTCCATTTTTTTTTGTCACAAAAGGGGCTTACTTCTTGTGTAAGAAGAGATCAACAATAGTCCTGACATATTGAGCAGTAAAGAAGCATAGAAAACAGCTCTCTACAGAAGAAAAATGTAGTCTGAACTCCATAACCCTGGGGGAATTAGGGCTAATTTGAAAAGACATGAAAACTTCACACAAACAAATGCAGAATCTAACTTAGTGAACAGGCATTTGTGCAGCATGCTGAGAAAACAGCTGTTTTTCTTCAGAGGAACAGAAGTACAGAGAGCTCAGAAGGCAGGCCGCTGACATAGGGGACTGAACACTCAAGCAACTTTAATGGGTGAGCAAGACAGAGAACACGATGAAGACAGATAAGGCTGCCAGAAACTCCAACCAAAACCAACCAACCAATCAACCAACCAGCCAACCAATGAACCAACGGCCAATCAGGATCCAAAACTGTAGTTAAGTCACTGTGACTTTTAGCAACTGGTGACTATGAAGCATGATATTTGTCATCAAACTAAAATTATTATTATTACTATTATTATTGGATTATTGTTCAAGTGTCAGAGGCCATAGCATTAGGATCTCAGAGAAGGAGGAATACATATAGCATGCCCAGGGTCCTGGCACAAAATGTTACTCATAAGACCTTAGGACCATAGCGAGGTTCACTGGTGATGAACACGTGGAATGAACTTGTAAAGGAACTACAGATGCTTCCGCCACTGAACCGCTACTAGCCTTGGACACAAAAAGGTAAAGCCAGAGATGACAGAAGCAGGGGTAAAGGGGACAGGAGAATGACAGGAAGGGGCTCTTTCATGCATACTTTCCAATAGAAAGACAGGAGAGAAGGTCTGAGATTGTTGCAAGGGGTAATGGAGGTTGAAGCCTGAGGTTTCTGTGATACTTGGTGTGAGGAACTGAGAAGGGTGGTGTGTCTATACTGAGAGGCAGAGGGAAGGCAGGTGGGAGGTGGCATAGATGAGTTGTCGTTCATCCGTTACAACAGAAAGCTAAAATAACCAGTAAAGGTGTTAAAACATGATATAGCAGTCACCACTATTTAGAGGTTTGGGCATGACTTCTGCCCATAACAGTTTCCTCAAGGAAGAGAGATCACACATGAGGACAGATGAACTGATAACTGATGTTTTCCATTATAGACTGATGATGCTAAATGATTTATGTGTGGATATGTAAATTTTACATCTGGAAGAAGTTGTTGAACCTTGTTTCCTCCAAGTCTATAAAGAGGAGTCTGAAGACCCCATCAGGGCAAAGGCATCTTTCCTGTACCATGATTCATATTCTTAACTAATTGAGTTTTTGGAAGTTAGAGGGGAAACCCTTGTGAACTAAGGTAGAAAGGAAAAGTACACCCCAGTTCTTTGGGCTACTTTTCAAACTATATTTGTTGTTGTAACTATACAAAGCAAAGATTTTGCCATCGTAATCATCTTTGATGTAAAATTCTATTGTGCTCGGTGCGCTCACAATAGCACTAATTAGTTTTCTTTCCTCTTTGTGTGATTCCAAACAAACACTCTGTACCTATTAAACAACTCCCTACTCCCCATCTAGACAGCTGCTGAATGTACCTAGTTAGCTCAGCCACAGGATTCATAATGTCCTCTCATTGTTTGATTCTTTCATATGTCTTAATGGCATCTTTCAGCAATTTTCTGTAGCTCTTTAGGCCAGAGACAAGATTTCAAAAGGGTTAGAAATGACACATGAAGTATTTATTTCATATAAAACCTTGATGGTACCAAAAAAAGCTCAGTCTACAAGTCCGTAAGCAACAATGGTGGCTGGATAGTCTAGGTCTCAGGGCTGTTATGTCGAAACATTCTCATTCATTGCAGCAAGAAAACACATTTTGTTAGAGAAGAAAGTTGTATAGAATCTGATGCTTTCCACAATTTTCTAGTGTAAGATCCCTAACATCAATAAGGTATTGGGAATCACACTTCAAAATACAGCCCAAGTAATGATACTTCTTTCATTATCCAAGTCAAAAATGTTATACATGCAGTCGCTGTTTGTACAATTTAACAAATTATCTAAATCTTACCGTATACCTTGTTGTCTGACTGACAAGAGGTAAAGCCATTTTGGTTTGGCCAGTAAAATTCTTGTTCTTTTAAACTATATGCTGGCAATTTTCTTCATGCTCTGCCTTTCTTTACAGAATATTTAACATTTCCATATGTGTTAGTAAAGGCATGTCTGTTCATGTGGTAAGATGAGTTATAACATCCTTAAAGAGATTAAGCCATCTCCTTTTATTTGCATTGATTTTCCATTGTCAACTAAAATTAGTTTCAAAGGTACAGCAATGTGTAGGAAAACTTGGGGAAAGATAGATAGCAGGCAGATTATTTCCCATGCTTTCCTAAATAGCTGTCAAACTCTTGACAGATACCCTAGGATGTAGTCATGCAAGGGATTGCTAAAACCTCAGCATTTCATTAAAAGCAAACTGCGGCTGGAGATAAAAGGTTGACTGCTTAGCATACCCCAAAGCACAGCAAACACCAATATATTTGCAAGGATGCCCCAGGAGAGCTCAAGTGCAAAGCTTCTCAAACTGATTTACCTTCTGTAAGCACACTACTGGGAGAACCATAAAGTTCTCAGAGGTGACCATTCTTATGTGGAAACTGAGATTATCATGCAGATGTTGATGTGATTTATTCAGGGCGACCTCTGGTTCCACAAGCTAATGACATGAAGTATAATTTGGGTGGTGGGGGTGGGGTGGGGAGGAAGAATCTTTATTCAAAGAGAATTTAAAAGCATTTCTATTATATCTTTGAGAATTTCATATAATATATTTTGATCATATTCATCCCCAACTCCTCTTAACTCATTCCAGATCTGCTCCCAACTTTCTATCCTCTATAGATTTCACATCCCCTTTCTCTATTTTTTTAAAAAATAACTTATCACCTATCATTTATAATGCCTAATACTTTCAAGTATGGGGACATACATTGGACCTTGGTTGACCTACCATCAGCTACATCCTTAAAGAAAACTGGCTCTCAGAAAGAGATAAAGAAAATAGAAGCTGCCAGCTATCCCTTAGTTAGGGATTGGGCCACATAAAACCCTTGTTACATCAAAGAGAATCTGTAAGAGAAATGTGCTGTCCAGACACTGTTGAAGTGTCACCAACAGTGACACCATACAAAGAATTTTGCTGTTGAGCTATTTTAAAGAAGAAGAAAATACCCAGTAATATCGATATTAGTGGAAAGATGGGAACAAAGATATCAGCGGGCCTTTTGAAGTGTGGGGAAAGAGACTGAATTTGTATCAGACATATGAATCATACTGGACGGTTTGTTTTTGGAAAGATGAGGTGGTGGAAATAGGAAGTAGGGGCTGAGGATTGGGGAGGCCCCATAATATAAACACACTCAGAACAGCTTGATTGATGCATACCATATAGGACAGGGTTCTCAAGGGTGACTTCTAGCAAAGTTCATGTCAGGTAGAATCCATTATTTACTTATGACGGAAGGGTGAGCAAGACGTTAATAGGAAAGGAATCAGTGTAGTGCAGCTGGGGTCCAGAAAAAGCTAGATAAACTGCTGGAGGGAAAAATGTCATCAGTGGTCCTAACCACCAGTGACTCCACAGACTACCAGAATGTCCTGCCAGACAAGAGTTGCTAACTGGTGGAAAAGTGCCAAGACCATCACAGGAATAATCAGCTGCTTTCTGTTTTGAGATTGGGTCTTGAGGAGGGAACTGTCTTGTACTGTAAAACTGACCAAGAACCTGTGGCTGGCGAGGTCACAGGTCATAGACAAGATACTGTTGTTTTGGGAACTGGCAATGTCAAACTGCCTTCTAAATATTTAAGCATACACCCTTGATTAGTGTTATCCTTAGCCTTCATCGGAGAAACCTAATTCTTGTATGAATTCTGTTTGATGCATAGCTCCATAGCTGGTCAAAGTGCAGAGAATAAATGATAGTGGAGTGCCCAACTCTAAACAGGACAGACAGTTATGTCATCTACTTTCAAGGCTCAGTGAACATTTTAAAGAAGGGGCAGAGAGGTTGGGAATCCTTGGTATGAGATACTGTCTTCTGGACATGCCAAAGCATCAACCTTCCTGAACTCATTGTTACCTGCACGAGATTGGGCCCACACCATTTTATCATGTGTAGGGGAGGGACTTATGAAGCTCTATCTCTCATTAAGAGACTGTGTGCAGTTACTAGTTTTGGGTCAAGTTAATAGGTTTTTCTTCGATAGTGTAGCCCCTGGTAAGTTGTCTATGTAAACAACAACTGCGCCAGCTCATGCAAGCAGCCATAACTAAACTTTGTGAGTAGAAGGAAAAAAGATAGCAGAGAAGGAAGAGGGTTTTTTTTTTTTGGGGGGGGGGGAAAGAAAGGGTCCAGAGGTGAGAAGGAAAGGATGATGGAAAGTAAAAGTGACCAAAAATTGAGTATATGCATCATGAAAATGTCAAAAAATTTTAAATGAATGAATCCTCTAGTAACACATAGTATTAACTAATTTTGGTAATGAGTTAGAGAAGAAAAAAGTGCAGGTACCACTTAAAGATGCCTTAAACTTGAGGAAAACCCAGGAGAGAAAGGATTCTATGTATCCTACACTTGCCTAAGGCAACCATGCTTCCCTGCTCCTTTCCCCACCAGTGACCCCACTCATGTGGTTCTCCTAGCTCACCTCTACCTACTGGACATGGTGGCACCTGCTGTTCTCCCTTCTCTGATGCCCAGCTACAGCTGGTAGAATGTAAATGAGGAAAAGCTGCTATCGTTCATCTTCTCTCCCAAAGCATGTCTTGGTGCTCGCTGGAAATAAAAAGAGGCAGACAATATAAATCTGACTCCATGTGTTGCTAGTCTCAGCGGACATGTGAGATCAACCCAAGGGAATACTATGAATTCCTGCATAAAACTGGAGCTCACTCCAAGCAGCAGGAGTGCCAGAAATTCATCAACTCTGCAAATCAGAAATAAAAGCTTTGAGATTATTTTTTCCTATTTTTCTCCCTTCCACCTTCAGAGATCGTGACCTAGTTCAGCCACTCCCTGCATGTACATGGTAACCTAGTAGGCTTGGGAAAGACAAAAGGAGCTCAAATCCCTAAAAAGGATAGACCAGATCTAACTTAACCTGCTCAAAATTTTCTTCAGGTGAAGTAGTTTAGGCTCATGCATGTGTCTCTCTTCCTCTCATATCCCATACCTACTTTATCACCAAGCTGTAAGTATTGTATTTAATAAATATTAGAATCTAGACTTGTTTTCCAGCTTCATGGTAGGCACACTGGTCCTAGCCACTACTGCTTCATGCCTGGGCGACTCCCCCAGTCTTATGACCTATGTCTTACGTACACAGGCACCTGTGAGCCTACAGTTTCTTCTCAGGATCATCGGGTAAGCCCTGAACAGCCTTCATTTGACTAGGAAAGAGAACCTTAACACGGCCACTGTTCATATGTGACCCTAGAGCTCTTGGGTCTTGCTTCTTATTCTTCTTTCCCATCTTGATACTTCTCTAGCCACCTTGCCCAATTAGCAGGTCATTGGGAAGACCTACTGTGTTAGGCTTTCTGTACCTTTGCTCCCCCTGTTCATCTTTCTGGAATGCTCTTTCCCCAAATGGCCATATAACTCTTTTTTTTCCATCCTTCATGTCATTGCTTCTCAGAAATCCTTTCCTGGGCATCCTATTTGAAATCCATCCCTACCCAATCCTGTCATTTCTCTTTTCAATGTTTTATCATTTTTCATTGCATTAATCACTATTTGTTAAATATTTTCTTATTTATTTGTTGACAATTTTCCTTGAGGATGAACTATTTGGGAACAAGGAGGCCTGTATCCATTTGTATGCATGACTTATGCCTCATGCCAGCTGGCCTGTGGTAAAGCTTTATACACATTTTCGGAGTGATTGAATGAACGGACATCATTCACATCCTATTACCGGGTCAAGGCCTTGCTATAATATATGTTTTCAACTCAGACTTTATCTGAGGTCTTCATATAAATAGATTAACCTACCCTGGACCTTTTAATCTTGTAGATATTTCCCTTCTATCCTATATAGCATTGATATATAGTTCAATTCCTGGGCCCCAGTCTTGTAAAGTGTGGGGATGTAGCCTCTTGCATTCTTGGAGGCTCGCTGCGTTCTATTTGCTAGCTGCTTTTCTGAAAATGACATAACTTACTTCTTCATGACGGAAAAAAATAAATCTTCATTGTTTTTAATCCACTCATGTCTTAATGAACACCTAGACTGGTTTCATAATTTGTGAATAGAGTTACAGTAAATGTGAGTGTGCAGGTGTCTCCCATATGCTAACTTACAATCCCTCTGGAATAGAGTCATGAAAAGTGTACCTGCATCATGTGCTAGTTCATTTAGTGTTTCAAGGACCCTCTGTAGTGCTTTCCCATGGTGGCTACAGTAATTTGTGTTTGCACCAACAGTAGATAGCTACATGTAAATGAATGTAAATAGATCTTGTCTCTTACCCTGTCCAATGACAACAACAACAACACAAAAATAGATCTAAGGCCTTAATGTAGAAACCTAGAGCTCTGAAACTACTAGAAGAAATATTTTACAGGCAAGAGTTTTCTCAAGGACTCTGATAGCTAAGGAAATAATAACAAGCACTGTATAATGGGATTGCACAGCAGAGAAAATGACCAAGCTAAGAGCCAGCCTACAAAATTGGAGTAAACTTTATCACTTATTGATCAGAAAGAGGTTTTGTATATATATATAAAACAATGAACTTAACATCCAAGCTCAAACTATTCAGTCAGTTAATGGGGAAACAACAAAAAATACAAACAAACCTGAACACACAGCTCTCAAAAACGGAGTACAAATGGCCCATAAACATTAATAAAAGCTCAGCATCTTTATGCACCAGGAAAATGAAGATCAAAGCTACATTGAAATTCCACTGATCCTACTCAGAATGGCTATTAATAAGCAAACCCAAAATAATAAATGCTGGAGAGGATGAGGGACACACACAAAAAAATCCCTGAACACTTAGTGGTTTTCTGCAGTGACCTAGAACAAGTTTCTCCTCTAAATCCCGAATTACAATCCAGAGAACATAGGAAACCATAACGCCTTCCTCACAGAGCACCTCAGTAAGACTGTCATTTATTTTAGAGAGTAACCATTTTTTTTTTACTTCACACACAGTAAGGCTCAGTTCCAAGAGCTGGTCTTATCCAGTTGGCTATACATACTTTTGGGGTGCGCAGTATATCCTGTAAGACTGTATTCCATACTTAATTTTTTCCTGCCTAAATCATAGAGTATAATAGAGCTTAACTTGGATAGAAAGGAACCTGGGCTTTTAAACATATATGTCCAATGTTTTGTTTTAGGGACAACCAAGAAAGAAGGGAATTCTGATAGACCACTCAGCATTGACATTTAGTCATTGACAGCACAAATGGCCATGGCCAGGTTACCATCTGTCACTTAACTAATGTCTTCCTGGGAATGTTGGTTACATGATCTCACTTAGTTTTGTACAAATACCAAAGGCAGATCTTATCATCAGAAGTATAGAAATAAAAAAAAAATCTGAGGTGCCTGGAAGTATAAAGTAATTCAAAGCATGAAGCCATAGACAGTCAAGCAAGACTTAAATTTGAGTCCTTAGCCTGAAGTTTTGGCTTAATCTTTCTCTACTGAGTAATTACTGAGATATGAAGGCCCCTGAGATCTTAAAAGCCCCATTGCTCAGGGATCCATCCCTCTGTGGTGGTTCCCTGCCAGTGAATTCACTTACCTTCTAAACTGAATTTCCTCACCATTTTGGACCTAGGAGTATATATTCATATTGGCTTTCATTTTTCCATTACAACAAAAGAAGAAATTCTTTTGTTAAAGAGCACCTTCATATTTCAGGTACAGGAAATGAGGAGGACTGGTCTCCTGGGAAACCTACTGAGGTGTCTGGAGTCAGGCCATTGCCCTCCTTGGCAGATCTGTCCTGTGTCTCCAGTAAGGATGCAAGTTACTTTGACAAGAAATACTATTTTGAAGTTCGTTCAAAGCTCTGTTTTAGGCTTACTTAACAAGGTGCAATTTTTTCTTTCTATTTCCTCTGAGATCAAATGACCCCTGTAATTGGTAGACATTGTAGTCACAAAATGAGCTGAAGTGGAGAAGATGAAAGGTTACCACCTTGGAAAACAGTGAGAGTCTCTCTCTTTTGGTGTCTGCTATCTCACACTTGCTGACTTGGAAAGGTTCTGACTGTCACCCTGCAGCAGTTTCCTTATGACTCAGAAAAAGCCCCCAGGCTCTTGCTACCCAACTTGAGGTCATTAAAATGCTTGAGTGAACTTCCTTGTTCATGTCTTCTGACTAGAGATGTCACTGGACTAAAGGGAGAAAGAAATTTATGTGGGACTGATGTCCAGGTCAGACATCAAATTGAAGCAGGGATATCTCCGAGGCCAAAACTCAAGACTCTGCAGTGATTCTAAACAGTCATTAAGGATCTCCAATTATTGTTATTTTTTTAATATTACATTTTTATTGTATCAGTAGCACAACTTATTATAAAAGATCTCTAAGATATTGCCTGAAAGTTTTTTTTAGGGTTTTTTTTTAATTAGGTATTTATTTCATTTATGTTTCCAATGGTATCCCAAAAGTCCCCCACACGTTTTAATGAAGCTTTCCTTTTGCCTTTACTACTTACCTGGAGAATACATTTGTTTTATATTTGTGGTTTTCATAGCTTAACAGTGTAGCTTAGTGTGGTCTACAAATCCCTAAATTAGTGAACTAAACCAGACTCCTAATCCTTTAAGCTAGAACACTTTGCTAAGGTTTTGGGTTATTTTATAAATGGAAATTGGAAGAAAAATGACCAGTTCTAATGTTCTTAATCCTCCGGACATCTTACAACAAGATTCCCTTCACTCTAGGCCCAAAGATCGCAGCTCTTTAGTTTACACAGTCAGGGCCACTAAAGTCAGGACAACAATAGACTTAAATGATCGATTCCATTTTCTCTTTTGGACTCTACCAGCTTAGACATTCTACTTGTTGAGGATAATGGTGTGGAACTAAAAACATTTTGGACTTACTAAGTGAAATTTAGTTAAAATATGCACCCCATTAATTTTCCCAATAATTTATAGGTCATACCATTAATTACTGAATGCCATGAGTAGCTTGATTTAATAATAAACTAGGCATAGATTTTTTTTCTTTCGTGTGTGTGTGTGTGTGTGTGTGTGTGTGTGTGTGCGCGCGCGCGAGCTCGCAAACCTGTGTTTGAATAGGTATGGAGTATGCACACGTGTATTCCAGGGAGGCCAGAGGAAGACCCTGGGTGTTCTGCTTTATTTCCTTGACAAAGGGTCTCTTATTAGAATTAAGCCAGCAGGCAGCAAGCCCCAACAATCCTGTCTTGGCTCTCCCTTCTTCACCCTATCAGTGTGTGTGTGTGTGTGTACAGATGTGTGTGCCACACCCATCTTTTCATGTAGGGTCTAGAGATTGGAACTAAGCTCTTCCCATTTGTACAGCGAGCATTCTCACCCACAGAACCATCTCTTCAGTCACACATAGCAGACATACATTGTCATTTCTCAAGCTACTTTCCCACCTCTTCTTTAAGTCAGTGCTGACTTTCCTTCTTGGTCATCCTGGAAGGTAGAGAAAAGCAGTTTGGGTAATGAGAATTAGAATTTAGCCAACATGTTCTCAAGTCTACTTTGTACAGTAAAACTGATGGAGCAAGATAGCTCAGTAAAACAAATTACAACCGCCAGCACCCCATTTTCTGGCTAAAATTGAAATGACTAACACATTTCAAAGAGAAATCTATTCCAAAGTAATAAAAATAAATCTTCTCTCTAAAGAATAAGAACATTAAGTTTTTCATGCTTGCTGGAACTCTGGATTGAGTTGGCATGATTAGATCAGGAATCATAAACTCAGAGGTTTTCAGGGCCAGGTCAGTAATAATAATTTAGGCTTGTGAGGATGGAGGTGAACACGGAGCTCTCGTGTACTCTAGAAGATGCAGCTGTCCTCTGCTCGTGGGAGTTGTTATCATTTGGAAATGCAGACCTGGCCTGTCAGCGTGTTTATCTCTTTAAGAGAAACTGTAATCCTGGTATGTATGAGGAAGAGCCTCTGCCCTTGGTCTAGACTTCCCAAGGTGATATTTTACTTCATTTTAGACACTGTTTCTATATCTCAAATAGTTGTGGTCAGGAGAACGATGCTAGGCTTTGGCTATGAGACTCAATAGTAGTTCCCTTGGTAGCAGATAGAAAGGGACTAGCAGTGTACCCATTTTATGGCTTCTTTCTAGTGCAAGGCCATCTTCAAAAAAAGCATCTAACACAAGTACTGGTGAACATAATTAAATAGTATATGACCCAAGTAACTGGCCACCAATTGCTCATCTCGGATTAACATACAGAATGGATTATATAATGTGGAGCAACATCCAGTGATCTGATCTGCATTACATTTCTTAGCAAAATCTCACTGTAATTAATAACCATTCGGGGGTAGCAATAACCTTGAACTCATCACAGACATTGAAGACACACTGATAAATTGCAGTCTTTGATTTGCTACTTTTGGGCTCAAAATCCCTTGGTTGCAAAAGGTTAATCTTTTGTTTTGCTTTTGATTCCTTTGTGGTGGGACAGAGCTGTTTTCAAAATGTCTTCATTGAAGCCAAAGCTTATGTAAGCTCAATAAAATTCATTTGCACGTATTTCTTATTAACCTCCTTTACATTCTCTGAATACCTAACTAACACAACCTCAATCAAGACGGAGCCCAAATATGTGCGGTACTGGTGTGTAACTTTCCAAGGCTCCTGCTGTCATTTTGGCCAATGATCTGTGTTCTTTGGTTTTCAGGTCCAGGCTGTGATTTAAATGCAGTTCTGTCACTGATATACCCTAGTGACTTTAGACAAGTCTGAGAATCTTTCCTAACCCACTGCAGTTTATCGATTTTCCCCTCTTCCTCCATGTTTTTAATGAATAGCTTACCCACACATTACTTGAAGAAACAGGATGCATAATTGTGTATGTACAGATGATACATACATCTAATTATGATTTTTTCTAAAATGAAGAATATACATTGTATTTACTCTCCCAAATCATTTTTAGAATATAAGAAGCATGCCACAAATGAGCAAATCCCCAAACTTATCTTTCTGTTTTTTTTTTTTTTTTTTTTTTTTAGCAAATTATTTTTTTTATCTGCATAGATTTAAAGCACATTTAACAATGCCTAATCCAGGAGTGAGTTTCTTCAAAGTCTGCAAGATTCAAATTCTTATGAGAAAGAAACCTGAGCTGTGGTGACCGGTAGTTTGGTTCCCCCCATGGGTTCCACTCTACACAGTTACAGTATACATGCATACCTTTGTACAAGGCATCTATGCAACAGTATTGATTTCATGGACATTTTCTGAAAGTTTGTAACATTAAGAAAGCCCAAATCTACAGTCCTCAGACAGGTTTCCTCTGCAGAGTCCGTGCTATTGAGATACTCATGCTGTAGGCCAGGCTGACCTTGAACTCAGAGATCCACCAGCCTCTGCCACCGAGTGCTGGGATTAAAGGCATGTGTCACTACCGATGGGCCCAAATCCATATTTCTAACCTAACTTGTGGTCTCAGTGATTAGGTATAGGCTAAACTGTAGGGGAACAGTCCTCTCTTATGTACACCATGCTAGTAGCCTATGGCTTCTTACTAGGGGACTGTCATGTGAATACAGAATAGCTTAAGAATGTGGAAGAATGTGGTTACTGTTTCTGGGATTTAAGGTAACTCCATTTTGGCACTGTGAGCAGGTTCCAGAACATAACCATAGTTACTTCAAACGTCAGTGAGATTATGCTTAGAGATTCCTCATCCAATTACTCATCTCACCCAGAAAACTTACCTAACAGGAACATTTGTGCTATAGCATTGACAGCACTCATGTTTTACACACACACACACACACACACACACACACACACACACACTCTCACACACACTCACACACACACACACACTCACACACACACTCACACACACACACTCACACACACACTCACACACACACTCACACACACTCACACTCACACACACACTCACACACTCACACACACACTCACACACACACATTCACACACACACACTCACACACACACTCACACACTCACACACACACACTCACACACACACTCACACTCACACAGACACACACACAGACACTCACACACACACACACACACACACACACACACCCCTTCCTTCTAAGGAAGGAGCCTAAAGATAAAAGCAGTCTGCATGACATAACTTTGCATTACCAAGGCTTCCGTGGAAGGGTGGTTTGACTTGTGGGCAAATGAGGATTTGTTTACATCATAAGCCTTTCCGAGGAAATCTGGATTCAGATGGAGAACCTGGTTGTGGCTGCCTGTTTCTGTTAACCTGTTCTGTTAACCTGTTTCTGTTAACCTGTTCTGTTAATCTGTTTCTGTTAACCTGTTTCTGTTAACCTGTTTCTGTTAACCTGTTCTGTTAACCTGTTTCTGTTAACCTGTTCTGTTAACCTGTTCTGTTAACCTGTTTCTGTTAACCCATTGCCCATGTTTATCACATTACATACAATGAGAAGGGTCGGGATCAGCAATTCACATCTTCAGGGACTGTGTCTTTGCCAGAATCATTTCCAGTTACTGGTTGGAGGATACAACCATGGCCATAACACCCAGGAGGGGGCAACGAAGCTCTGACTTTAATCAGCACGACTAATTCTATATAGGCCATTTGTCTACTCTACAGGGAACTGTGATTTTAAAAATTATTTTAGTCAACATGTAATAACTATCTATATGTACTGGTATGTTACAGTCCATTTTTAGTGTGTCATTTTGATGCATGTTAGTGTATCTGTCATCTCAAATATCCGTCATTTCTTCATGATGAGGACATTGAAAATCCTGTACTTGAGCTATTTTGAAATACACAGTAAATAACTGTTAACTGCAATTACCCTGACATTCCTATTCATGATTTTATTCATATTTTTTGCTGTCTTTTCTGTCAATCACAAACCTTTATACCTGTCCCCTTCTAAGTAACTGCAACCACTATTTTCTCTGCTTCTATGAAGCCAATTACTCAGCTTCTGCGTTTAAGTGAGAGCGTGGAACGTTCTTCTTTTTGTGTGTGACTTATTTCTCCCAATCCCACATTATTCATCCGTCAGTAAAAAGGGGTTCATGACTCGTAGCCACCGAACTCTCTGAAAAGTGACATATCAGCTTCCCATCCTCAGAAAGCAGATCGTATTCACCCCTGCAGCTCTTTATCAACAGCACTTGGAAATTCCACCTAGGTTCTTATTTATTTTGTCTCTGTGTATCTATCAAGCTTTGGAAGGTATAGAATTTCTTGTAGCTTTGGGCTTACATTTTTTTCTTGGTGCAGTCACTGCAAAAGGATCAGCCAAAGCAAGAAAAAAAATAATAAAGGATAGAGTCTAGAATTCAGTGCTTTGAAGAGCTCAGCCTACACTTGAGGCCCCACTGCCCCAGGACAGCTTAGTTTAACTTCTCAGCATCACAGACAAGGCAGAGCCTTGGCTTTGTTTTCTAGTATGCTGTAAAATGACTTGGGACTTACAGATGAATGGCTAATAAATATCCCCTGGAAAATATCAAACTCTGCTATAATTTCCATTTAAATAAACATGTCTTCTATATTCTACAACAAGATGTGCTTTGGTCGGTCATTCAATAGAATTTGAATTTCAGATATTGAAAGGATAGAGTCCTTTACCTTAGAGGTCTTCTATCTTTAAAGATGACCTCATAGATCCAGAAAGCCTTTCAATAAACATGTTCTCATTAGTCTTTGAGAGAACTTCGGTCTTAGTGCGTTATTAATGGTCAATGTCAAGGATCCTGGCCATCAAGGGCTTTGGTCACCACCATTATCTATTCCATAGTGAATCAGATTCCATTTAGATTTAGGGTTAAGCCATTTTCTCTGAGAAGGTAGGTGACTTTTTCCTGGGTCGTTTGGGGATATTAATTATCTAGCAAAAGTTAGCTACAGAAGTTAAAATCTAATTAATTAAAAAAATGAGAGAAACATTACTTTGAATGGTCAAAAGTCACGGGGATCAGGAGATTGTGACAGTCTCTTTTGAACTAGTGCCCTCTCTGTATGCATCCATGTGTCTTCCCAATACTCACATGCCTGATTAATGCCCTCTCTGTATGCATCCATGTGACTTCCCTACTCTCACATGCCTGATGCCTCTCTTTCTCCTCCCACTCCTGCTGGGCTGTTTCTTCCTGATTTTGCTCTACTTTGTTCAGACCCAGTCTTTGCTATTATCCATCAAATACATACAGAACTCACATCCTTCCTCGTTGTCAATGAGCTCTCCTTATTGGCCAAGAGTGCCCAGAACTATATTCAAATCCCAGCTTACTTCGTATTAACCTACAAAGGTTTTCTTTTGTTTGAATTGGTTTTTAGACATTGTAGTTCCTGGGTAAATATAAATATAATTTAAATATAATTACATTATGCTTCCAGCCCCTCAGAAAAATCATTTTGTGGTATAAACTTTTAAAGCTACTCTATGTTTTGGTTTGCTCACACATAAAACATGATTAATGTAAAGGTGTCTAATGATTATCATAAAGGTTAGCTCAGATCAAAGATACTGTACTTAAGAAGATGTCTGTCACATAAGCTCTCCATAGCACTGCCTGAAAGCATCTCATGGTTTTTACTGAGTTTTTTTTCTCTCTCTCTTTTTTATTACGTATTTTCCTCAATAACATTTCCAATGCTATCCCAAAAGTCCCCCCGCCCCCACTTCCCTACCCACCCATTCCCATTCTTTTGGCCCTGGCATTCCCCTGTATTGGGGCATATAAAGTTTGCAAGTCCAATGGGCCTCTCTTTCCAGTGATGGCCGACTAGGCCATCTTTTGATACATATGCAGCTAGAGTCAAGAGCTCCGGGGTACTGGTTAGTTCATCATGTTGTTCCAACTATAGGGTTGCAGATCCCTTTAGCTCCTTGGGTACTTTCTCTAGCTTCTCCATTGGGAGCCCTGTGATCCATCCAATAGCTGACAGTGAGCATCCACTTCTGTGTTTGTTTGGCCCCAGCATAGTTTCACAAGAGAGAGCTATATCTGGGTCCTTTCAGCAAAATCTTGCTAGTGTATGCAATGGTGTCAGCGTTTGGAAGCTGATTATGGGATGGATCCCTGGATATAGCAGTCTCTAGATGGTGCATCCTTTCATCACAGCTCCAAACTTTGTCTCTGTAACTCCTTCCATGGGTGTTTTGTTCCCATTTCTAAGAAGGGGCACAGTGTCCACACTATGGTCTTCATTCTTCTTGAGTTTCATGCATTTAGCAAACTGTATCTTATATCTTGGGTATCCTAAGTTTTGGGCTAATATCCACTTATCAGTGAATACATATTGTGTGAGTTCCTTTGTGATTGTGTTACCTCACTCAAGATGATGCCCTCCAGGTCCATCCTTTTGGCTAGGAATTTGATAAATTCATTCTTTTTAATAGCTGAGTAGTACTCCATTGTGTAAATGTACCATATTTTCTGTATCCATTCCTCTGTTGAGGGGCATCTGGGTTCTTTCCAGCTTCTGGCTATTATAAATAAGGCTGCTATGAACGTAGTGGAGCATGTGTCCTTCTTACGGATTGGGACATCTTCGGGATATATGCCCAGGAGAGGTATTGCTGGATCCTCCGGTAGTACAATGTCCAATTTTCTGAGGAACTGCCAGACTGATTTCCAGAGTGGTTGTACAAGCTTGCAATCCCACCAACAATGGAGGAGTGTTCCTCTTTCTCCACATCCTCGCCAGCATCTGCTGTCACCTGAATTTTTGATCTTAGCCATTCTGACTGGTGTGAGGTGGAATCTCAGGGTTGTTTTGATTTGCATTTCCCTGATGATTAAGGATGTTGAACATTTTTTTCAGGTGCTTCTCTGCCATTCGGTATTCCTCAGGTGAGAATTCTTTGTTCAGTTCTGAGCCCCATTTTTTAATGGGGTTATTTGATTTTCTGGAGTCCACCTTCTTGAGTTCATTATATATATTGGATATTAGTCCCTTATCTGATTTAGGACAGGTAAAGATCCTTTCCCAATCTGTTGGTGGTTTTTTTGTCTTATTGATGGTGTCTTTTGCCTTGCAGAAGCTTTGCAGTTTCATGAGGTCCCACTTGTCAATTCTCCATCTTACAGCACAAGCCATTGCTGTTCTACTCAAGAATTTTCCCCCTGTGCCCATATCTTCAAGGCTTTTCCCCACTTTCTCCTCTATAAGTTTCAGTGTCTCTGGTTTTATGTGAAGCTCCTTGATCCACGTAGATTTGACCTTAGTACAAGGAGATAGGAATGGATCAATTCACATTCTTCTACATGATAACAACCAGTTGTGCCAGCACCATTTGTTGAAAATGCTGTCTTTCTTCCACTGGATGGTTTTAGCTCCCTTGTCGAAGATCAAGTGACCATAGGTGTGTGGCTTCATTTCTGGGTCTTCAATTCTATTCCATTGGTCTACTTGTCTGTCACTATACCAGTACCATGCAGTTTTTATCACAATTGCTCTGTAGTAAAGCTTTAGGTCCGGCATGGTGATTCCACCAGAGGTTCTTTTATCCTTGAGAAGAGTTTTTGCCTCCTAGGTTTTTTGTTGCTCCAGATGAATTTGCAGATTGCACTTTCTAATTCGTTGAAGAATTGAGTTGGAATTTTGATGGGGATTGCATTGAATCTGTAGATTGCTTTTGGCAAGATAGTCATTTTTATAATGTTGATCCTGCCAATCCATGAGCATGGGAGATCTTTCAATCTTCTGAGATCTTCTATAATTTCTTTCTTCAGAGACTTGAAGTTTTTATTATACAGATCTTTCACTTCCTTAGTTAGAGTCACGCCAAGATATTTTATATTATTTGTGACTATTGAGAAGGGTGTTGTTTCCCTAATTTCTTTCTCAGCCTGTTTATTCTTTGTGTAGACAAAGGCCATTGATTTGTTTGAGTTAATTTTATATCCAGCTACTTCACTGAAGCTGTTTATCAGGTTTAGGAGTTCTCTGGTGGAATTTTTAGGGTCACTTATATATACTATCATATCATCTGCAAAAAGTGATATTTTGACTTCATCTTTTCCAATTTGTATCCCTTTGATCTCCTTTTGTTGTCGAATTGCTCTGGCTAGGACTTCAAGTACAATGTTGAATAGGTATGGAGAAAGTGGGCAGCCTTGTCTAGTCCCTGATTTTAGAGGGATTGCTTCAAGCTTCTCACCATTTACTTTGATGTTGGCTAGTGGTTTGCTGTAGATTGCTTTTATCATGTTTAGGTATGGGCCTTGAATTCCTGATCTTTCCAAGACTTTTATCATGAATGGGTGTTGGATCTTGTCAAATGCTTTTTCCGCATCTAACGAGATGACCATGTGGTTTTTGTCTTTGAGTTTGTTTATATACTGGATTACGTTGATGGATTTCCGTATATTGAACCATCCCTGCATCCCTGGGATGAAACCTACTTGGTCAGGATGGATGATTGTTTTGATGTGTTCTTGGATTCGGTTAGCAAGAACTTTATTGAGGATTTTTGCATCGATATTCATAAGGGAAATTGGTCTGAAGTTCTCTATCTTTGTTGGGTCTTTTGTGGTTTAGGTATCAGAGTAATTGTGGCTTCATAAAATGAGTTGGGTAGAGTACCTTCCATTTCTATTTTGTGGAATAGTTTGTGAAGAACTGGAATTAGGTCTTCTTTGAAGATCTGATAGAACTCTGCACTATACCCATCTGGTCCTGGGCTTTTTTTGGTTGGGAAACTATTAATGACTACTTCTGTTTCTTTGGGGGATATAGGGCTGTTTAGATCATTAGCCTGATCTTGATTCAACTTTGGACCTGGTATCTGTCTAGAAACTTCTCCATTTCATCCAGGTTCTCCAATTTTGTTGAGTATAGCCTTTTGTAGAAGGATCTGATGGTATTTTGGATTTCTTCAGGATCTGTTGTTATGTCTCCCTTTTCATTTCTGATTTTGTTAATTAGGATGCTGTCCCTGTGCCCTCTAGTGAGTCTGGCTAAGGGTTTATCTATCTTGTTGATTTTCTCAACGAACCAGCTCCTCGTTTGGTTGATTCTTTGAATATTTCTTCTCGTTTCCACTTGGTTGATTTCACCCTTGAGTTTGATTATTTCCTGCCGTCTACTCCTCTTGGGTGAATTTGCTTCCTTTTGTTCTAGTGCTTTTAGGTGTGTTGTCAAGCTGCTAATGTGTGCTCTCTCTAGTTTCTTTTTGGAGGCACTCAGAGCTATGAGTTTTCCTCTTAGAAATGCTTTCATTGCGTCCCATAAGTTTGGGTATGTTGTGGCTTCATTTTCATTGAATTCTAAAAAGTCCTTAATTTCTTTCTTTATTCCTTCCTTGACCAAGGTATCATTGAGAAGAGTGTTGTTCAGTTTCCACGTGAATGTTGGTTTTCTATTATTCATTTTGTTATTGAAGATCAGCCTTAGTCCATGGTGATCTGATAGGATGCATGGGATAATTTCAATATTTTTGTATCTGTTGAGGCCTGTTTTGTGACCAATTATGTGGTCAATTTTGGAGAAGGTACCATGAGGTGCTGAGAAGAAGGTATATCCTTTTGTTTTAGGATAGAATGTTCTGTAGATATCTGCCAGATCCATTTGATTCATAACTTCTGTTAGTTTCACTGTATCTCTGTTTAGTTTCTGTTTCCATGATCTGTCCGTTGGTGAAAGTGGTGTGTTGAAGTCTCCCACTATTATTGTGTGAGGTGCAATGTGTGCTTTGAGCTTTACTAAAGTTCCTTTAATGAATGTGGCTGCCTTTGTATTTGGAGCATAGATATTCGGAATTGATAGTTCTTCTTGGAGGATTTTACCTTTGATGAGTATGAAGTGCCCCTCCCTGTCTTTTTTGATAACTTTGGGTTGGAAGTCAATCTTATCAGATATTAGAATGGC
Source organism: Mus caroli (assembly GCF_978045245.1). Taxonomy (NCBI): domain Eukaryota; kingdom Metazoa; phylum Chordata; class Mammalia; order Rodentia; family Muridae; genus Mus; species Mus caroli. The sequence goes on from NW_028227266.1 coordinate 50,350,459, forward strand.
TACTCCAGCTTGTTTCTTCATACCATTTGCTTGGAAAATTGTTTTCCAGCCTTTCATTCTGAGGTAGTGTCTATCTTTTTCTCTGAGATGAGTTTCCTGTAAGCAGCAAAATGTTGGGTCTTCTTTGTGTAGCCAGTTTGTTAGTCTATGTCTTTTTATTGAGGAGTTGAGTCCATTGATATTAAGAGATATTAAGGAAAAGTAATTGTTGCTTCCTGTTATTTTTGTTGTTAAAGTTGGCATTCTGTTCTTGTGGCTCTCTTCTTTTAGGTTTGTTGAGGGATTACCTTCTTGTTTTTTCTAGGGCGTGGTTCCCGTCCTTGTATTGGTTTTTTCTGTTATTATCCTTTGAAGGGCTGGATTCGTGGAAAGATAATGTGTGAATTTGGTTTTGTTGTGGAATACTTCGGTTTCTCCATCTATGTTAATTGAGAGTTTGGCTGGGTATAGTAGCCTGGGCTGGAATTTGTGTTCTTTTAGTGTCTGTATAACATCCGTCCAGGATCTTCTGGCTTTCATAGTCTCTGGTGAAAAATCTGTTGTAATTCTGATAGGCTTGCCTTTATATGTTACTTGGCCTTTTTCTCTTACTGCTTTTAGTATTCTATCTTTATTTAGAGCATTTGTTGTTCTGATTATTATGTGTTGGGAGGTATTTCTTTTCTGGTCCAGAGTATTTGGAGTTCTGTAGGCTTCTTGTATGTTCATGGGCATCTCTTTCTTTAGATTTGGGAAGTTTTCTTCTATAATTTTGTTGAAGATGTTTGCTGGTCCTTTGAGTTTAAAATCTTCATTCTCATCCACTCCTATTATCCGTGGGTTTGGTCTTCTCATTGTATCCTGGATTTCCTGGATGTTTTGAATTAGGATCTTTTTACATTTTGCATTTTCTTTGATTGTTGTGCCGTTGTTCTCTATGGAATCTTCTGCACCTGAGATTCTCTCTTCCATCTCGTGTATTCTGTTGCTGATGCTCGCATCTATGGTTCTAGATTTCTTTCCTAGGGTTTCTATCTCTAGTGTTGCCTCATTTTGGGTTTTCTTTATTGTGTCTACTTCCCTTTTTAGGTCTAGTATGGTTTTGTTCATTTCCATCACCTGTTTGGATGTGTTTTCCTGTTTTTCTTTAAGGACTTCTACCTGTTTGGTTGTCTTTTCTTCTTTTTCTTTAAGGACTTCTACCTGTTTGATTGTGTTATCCTGTTTTTCTTTAAGGACTTGTAACTCTTTAGTAATGTTCTCCTGTAATTCTTTAAGTGAGTTATTAAAGTCCTTCTTGATGTCCTCTACCATCATCATGAGATATGCTTTTAAATCCAGGTCTAGCTTTTCGGGTGTGTTGGGGTGCCCTGGACTGGGCGAAGTGTTTACTGAGTTTTAAAAGCTTAGTCAAGACCATTTTTTCTAACTCTACTGACATTTGTTACTGTCCTTCTCAGCTCTCATGTGACACTGATATCACACAGGTGGCTTTGGCATAGTGAGAAGAGCCCTGAATTAGGCATCTGTGGTGTGGGATGGGAGAGCAGTCAGGCCCTGTGACAGACTTGCTAGATTCTGGTAGCTTGAACCTTCTGAGCCCGTTTCCTCACAGCAGGGAGGTCATACAGACAGATGTCTTAACCCATGCCATGTCCTGTTCCAGGTTCATTACATGCATCTAACTCATTCAATACCCTTTACAAGCACATTCTGAGGAGGTTGCTGTTATCTCTACTGTGTGGGTAGGGACACTGGGGCTCAGAATAGAACATCTGCTTGCAATGGAGAGGTAGAACAGAAACCCAAGCATGTGGCTGTGACCACCCCTCATGCAAGGGTTGCTGTTCTCACATGTGGCATGTAAGGGGGTGCTGGGGGGAGGGAGATGTTTACTGTGTTTGTTTCATATCCCCGTGAGAATGTATACTTCCTCAGAGTATATGGTATGCTTTGGGTCTTGATCTCTACTCTTTTTCCCTAGTACCAATTTGCAATTACAATTCACATTTAATAAATTTCCTGTTGACTTAAATGTGTTCTTTCTCTTCTTTAACTTTCTCTCCTGAGGGCTTTCTTGCAGCCTGTTACATGAGTGAGTGTCAGACAGTGATGTCAGGGTGTAGTCACCAACATTAACCATGACACGACACTAATAATAATGGTAAAATCGAAGGCTGCCGTCCACACCCTCAGTAGCAGGCAGTGAGGGTGGATCGTCTCATTTAGGAGTTGGCTATCCTAGGAATTGGAAGAGATAGGAGTGGAAAATGAATTACAGATTGCACTTAACCTGTCTTACCTTAGAAGGGGAAATTGAGTGCTGGAGTAATTGTGTAACTGTCTTAATGTCACAGGACTACCGGGAGGTGATACTTAGAAGCCCTGATCTTAATGCTACTGTGTTTAAAAATCTCCACCGTCTCCAGTTAAAGGGAGACAGGAAAGAGCACAACTGGCATTTCTTAAGCACCTTCTAATTTGTTGTTTTACAATAGTTCACTGTCAGAATTATAATTTTGTAAGTGTGTTTTTTTAGTTTGTGGTAAAATCCATCATTTTAGCCATCTTCCGTGTACCGTTAAAATTTACTAAAACACAGTTTATAGCCATCAGCACTGTTTTCAGAGTCTTCCCGTAGTCCACACTACAAACTACAATTGTTTGACATTAACTTCCCATTCCCCCTTCATCCCATGATGTAAATATGTTTTCTTCCAAGATATGAACAAGACCATTTGAACTCTTGAGGGCTGTCTGACTGAGAACTTTGGTCACAGAGGCCCTGGTGAATTCTGTACCATCTAGCTACTAATAGCTGACTCACTGTGGTTTGGGGCCTCGAAGCTTGTCTTATCCTTTCACTTCCTATCTGATAGAGGGCCCTGGGGACGGGTGGCTTATCCTACCTGAACCAGGCTTTAAAGATTTCTCCTGTCAGTTCTCCTCTGTTGCAACAACATCCTTATGGCAAGGGCTCAGAATTTATGAGTCATCAGCCTTATTTACTTCAGAGCGACTTATAATGGCAAAAGGAAATGGCTGAATTTATTTATTTGACAGGGATCTACTGATTCTCAGGGTGAGGACAGAGAATCCTTTATCTTCTAGGCAGAAAGCATCCATGTCTCAATAATAGATGGAACTGAGAATAAGCGCTTGGGCTGTAAATCCTAGGCTTCATCCATTTGTACACAAGATCGCCCTGAAGGCAACTGACAGCCCTGGACCTCTGCTCTTCACTGACCCTTCCCAGAAATCCCTCTGACCATAGATAATGGCAAACTGCTCATCTGTTTCATCCAGTTCGTGAAATAAACACAGATTTCTGGCCATACCTCACAGATGCTTAATGCTGCATTCTACCTATGCTCTCTGCTCAGTGTCGGTCACCACACATCCCACTTCCTACTCCTTTGCCATATTGTTTTCCTTTACATACACTATAAAGTCTGTGTTTTGCTGTCTAGCTTTACTAACGTCTTTGATTTCCCTATGTGCCTTCAGACAATCTTATGTTACTATGAAGCCTTCATTAATAAACAAAAAGGAGTTGATAATGGCTTTATAAACTTCTTTTGTCCTGGTTGTTATTGATATATAGGTCTAGTCTCACCTCATTTAAAACACTTTTGCTGAGTGACAGTCTGTGACTAAGAGCACCTTAGAGGCCCCAGCTTCTCCTTAGAGCCTCCAGCTTCTCCTTAGAGGCCCTAGCTTTGCCTTAAAGGCTCCAGATTCTCCTCAGAGGCTCCAGCTTCTCCTTGGAGGCCCCAGATTTTTCTTAGAGACTCCAGCTTCTCCTTGGAACACACACACAGAATCAGAATGGAAATCAAGGGACAAACATGGTGACTTCTAGAAGCAGAGACAGATGTTGCTTATTTTAGAATGTCATAATGAACAGAGTAAAATGCTTTTAAGTATTCTTTTCCCATGTTTTATAAATGGGATCCAAATCAGACAACAGTTGCATGTCATAATCATTTATACATTTTGTATATATTCCTTTCATCTCTTTTATTTTTTAGGTTTTAAAGAGAGATTGAGATTAATCACACATAATTTCTTGAAACCTAATTTTGCTGATTTCATATTTGAATGCTTTCATCTTTTTATTATTTTAACTCCTTTATTTTGTGTGTATGTGTACATATGGTCTGCATGTCTGTGTGTATGTATACTCTCATGTGTGTGTGCAGGTGAGTGTGTGTGTATGTGTATGTATGGGTATGTGCACATGTGTGTGGAGGTTGAGGGACTGGTTGGCTCTTTTGAGAGAGATAGTAGTTCTCCACTGTAAAAACTGAGGCATGGCCTCACAACTGAACCCAGAGCTCACTAAAGCAGGCTTGCATCCCTTGCTCCAGAGATCTTGTCTCTGCACTTCACATACTGGAATTACAGGTAATCTCTTTATGCTCACCTGAAATCTCCATAGGTACAGAGGATTTAAACTCTTGTCCTCAGATGACTAGAGGGCAAGTGCTTTAATCATTGAGTGATCTCTCCAGCCCCCATTTCATAATTTTCTTAGGCATGCATCTCTCTCAAGCATTCCATATAAAGTTATCCTTAAGTAGGAAGGCAGAGGATTTCCTCTGTGGTTGTCACCTGCCCCTGAGATCCAGTGTCTGGTTCCTGGCTAGGGAATGTCAGAGTGGAGCAAGTGTAAGTCAATTGACCAACTCCTCCAGGAGAGTGACTAACGCAGCTCCAGCCAGACGTGAGGCCTCTAACAGTCCAACCCATCTACTTTGTACTACAGAAAAACAATGAGAACCAGACTGTCATTTCCATCATATACGTGTTCTTCCTAACTATTGACTCAGGAATTTGACTCTGGCTTCTATGTATCCTCTGTTTGCAATGGATGGACCATGCTCTTTTTATGGTGCATAATATATTACACATGATGGCAGTAATTTTGCATGCAAATGAAGTAGAGGGATCTGGGAGAGACTATTTGCATATTCATGGTAGTGGGGACAAAAGAGCTGGTCTCAGAGCCTTTTCACCTGTGCTCCCTTTGGCTCTGAGACAACAGGCAGGCAGCTTGATGACTATCGAGGTCTTAGTTAAATCATCTCTAAACTTTTCAGACTTGCTCCTTAAAATCTAGCTTGCAATTCTAAAATGCTCAGCTGAATTAGGGTGTAGTTGGTACTATAACAAGGGTGCTTTTCAAGTTCTTCAGCTAATCTGATTTTTTGCTCTTTTAAAGGTAAAAATATATATACTTTATTTGCTTAAAGTTGCAAAACAACAACAAAAGTAAAAAAAAAAAGTGAAAATTAATATCCACAAGAGCATAGGAGACACAGGGTAGGAAGGAAAGATACATCTAATTACATAATTTGTCTTTGAAATTATGTTAGTATTTTTTTAAAAAATCAAACAACAAAAAAGATTTACATCTCCAAAGTGAAGAACAAAATGAAACAAATCTAAGTGGTTCCTGACTGTGTGACAGTGATTTTAGTGGTGGTGGCTTAAGAGTGATACAAAGGGCTTCCTTGATTGGCCAGTGGCTCACAGTTTTGGTTTAGGAAACCAGATTAACTACCCCAGGGCAATTGTGCTCAGTTCTATCAAGTTGGGTTAAAGAAAGAAAACAGCGCATGTGCATGTGAACATTCCTTTTTAATGGACTGACCCTGGGCTATTGAACATCGCCTCCGCTCATGAAGACACATGGCCACAGGAGGAGGAAGAGAGGTTGGATCTGAGAGACAGATGGCCTATGTCTGCTGCCACAGGGTAGAATATAACACAATTATTTCTTCTGATTTTATAAATACCACCTGTTAAGATACTTGTAGGATTTAAACTTCTTAGATGAAACAAAATTAGATGACAGAGATAGACTTTAAGACGACATTTAGTGACTCTGCTGACTCACATTGGAATAAACAGTCAGCCAAAAGTGTTCAATTCTTCCTAAAAGAAGCACTGGATGTTCTGGCTAGTTTTATGTCAATTTGTCACAAGCTATAGTCATCTAAGAAGACAAACCTCCATTGAGAAAATGTCTCCATTAGATCAGGCTGTAGGCAAGTATTTTCTTAATTAGGGATTGATGGGGATCAGCTCAGCCCACTGTGGGTGGTGACATCCCTAGGCTGGTGGCCTGGGTTCTATAAGAAGTCAGGCTGGACAAGCCATGAGGAGTAAGCCAATAAGCATTATTCTTCTATAGCCTCTACATTGGCTCCTGGCTCCAGGTTTCTACACTGTTTGAGTTCCTGTCCTGACTTCCTTCTGTGATGAACAGTATGATGTGAGCATGTAAACAAACCAGCTAAATCCTTTTCACCCAAAATTGCTTTGGTCATGGGGTTTTATCACAGCAATAGTAACCCTAACTAAGACACTAAGTCAGATTCTCTGGTCATGCATAATCATTGTCTTGCTTTAAGCCATAGAATAACAGAACCAGGCCTGCTGGGAACAGTGTAATTCTAGCTATTTAGGAGATTGAGTCGGGAGGATCACAAATTCAAAGTTTGCATGGGCTACAGAACAAGGCCATGCTAGGCAATTTAGTGACCACCTTACCCTCATGTCATAAAGGGCTGGGCTTTAGTTCTGAGGTGCAACAGCTGCTGAGCATGCATGAAGCCTTATTTTCATTTACCAGGACAGCAAATGAACAAACAAAACCTTTTCTCTGTGTAACTGGGGTGTATATTTCTATATTATTTCAAGCTCATTAGAAGTTTTTTGGTTTTTTTGTTTGTTTGCTTGTTTTTGCACACACCTAGTTACAAAGTTTTTCTTTTTTCTTTGGCAGAGACTTGTATGTGAGAAATAATACAGCATGTATGATATAATAAGTTGGTGCTGTGTATTTTATGGTTTCTACATTTATATTTTTGGGGTCCTGTTAGATTCTTCTCGTGCATCGATCATTTAAATTCACAAATAATCTAAGCAAATGGGTACCATTACTGCCTCTGGAAAGATGAAGAAATTGGGACTTTTAGAGGGTAAATGACCTGTGAGTTTTGTGGGTAAATGACCCACAGGCTGGGGACTAGGAACTCCAATTCAAATCTGAGTGTGCCTCACTTCAAAACTTGTTTTTTTCTTTTTTTTCAAAACTTGATTTTAAATTGTCCTTTTAAGTCACTGAGTTTACCTAGGCCAATATTGTTTATAAAATACAGAAATAGGGAGAAGGCACACATGGTAGAGAGAAAGAGAAGATTTGCTATAACTCTAATTAAAGGCAGGATTAGAGCGGTAGATGGGGATGCAGAAGGCAGGAGTTACTTACATACTGCATTGTCTTTGAGAAAGACAACTCTTTGGTCAACAATGATCTTGTGAGCTATGGCAGACACATGATGAAATGAAGACCCCAGGGAGTAGAAAATTAGGTCTATCTTCAAGTCACGTTGTGACGACTAATGGCCAAACCTGCTTAAGATAGTATTAAATTTCTCTTCCTGTTGATGTACACTGTCCTTGTTCTACTTGGGAGAAATCGATATTCATAATGGAGCTTAGGAAATACACAGGAAGCCATTCAAATGCTGTGTGGAAGGACTGGGGACACAGCTCAGGTGGGAGAGTGCTTGCCTAACATGCCTAAACCCCAGTCTCATCCCCAGCAGCATATAAATTCCAGGTCCCTAACCCTGCACTCAGGAAGTAGAGCCAAGATGATCAGAACTTCAAGGTCATTCTCAGCTACACAAGGAGTTCAAGGTCATCTTAGGAAAATTAAGGCTCTGCCTCAAACACAAATCCGAAGGAACAAGGAGGGGGAAAGGCCCTGACAATCTTCTGATCTCCAGGGCCATGTCTCCACCTTATGGGAGGTAAAAGAACTACAATAAATTATCAAGGTCACTTATATAGACTGATGACTGCATCTGCTTTAAAACCATTCTGCTAATTATAGGAAACAAGAAATATCACCACCAACACCACACACATAGTTTATCTTTCCTTATTGTAGCGAATTACTTAAGACCTATTGATTTCTTTCCATAGCCAAACACACTGTTTTCCCACATTGATTGTAAACCATCAATACTGTTCCATTTAAGGTCTGTTGCATGCACTTCCCATATTGCTTTATTTGCTGGTATATAATCAGAAACCAAACTTACATATGTGTTGTTGAGATCCATATGAGGGGAGAGGGGTATAGAAGAAGAAATAAATTTGAGAAATTTCAAAACTTTTCTCTGGACACAGATCATTCACACACAATTCACTTGCTGAGACTCTAATGCTATCGATTACACTTTAAATTTCCATTTGCATTATATACACCAATCTTTGTAGCTTTTATGAATCACTTTCTTCTAATCCCTGGTAAAAGGATTGAATTAACATAGCACCAGTCTCTTGGTTTAGATAAAGATATAAGGATTTATGTGTCTCAGAATCATCAATGGGCTTTTGGGTATAAGCTGTAGTCAGAAATAGCACATGGGATTGTTATCATGCTAGTTTTAAATAATAACATTGAAAATAAATTGAGTGCATTAGAAGGGCTTTGTAATCTGCAACCTGGAAAGGGAAAATGAAGAATCAAATTGGAGTAGGTTTAAAAATAATTTATTAGATCAATCCTGGTAGGGAAACTAGCAGTTGAAAACATTTCAAGCATCCTAAGTTTGGCAAGGCCTTTAAACACATACTGTTCTTTGAAAGTCCAGGTACTATTTCCAGGTTTACAGTGGTTTCTGTTATTTGCAATTCTCCCCAAAACTTGTGTAGAACCTTAAGTAACATCTTAACTGTTGAAGTTCAAGGAGACCCTCAGAGACCACAAAGTCAAGAGGCTACTCTTTCTTTTATTAGATATTTTCTTCATTTACATTTCAAATGCTATCCCGAAAGTCCCCTATACCCTCCCCGTGCCCTGCTGCTCCCCAACGCACCCACTTCCACTTCCTGTCCCTGGCATTCCCCTATACTGGGGCATATAATCTTCACAAGACCAAGGGCCTCTCCTACCATTGATGGCCTACTAGGCCATCCTCTGCTACATATGCAGCTAGAGACTTGAGCTCTGAGGTTACTGGTTAGTTCGTATTCTTGTTCCTCCTATAGGGTTGCAGACCCCTTCAGCTCCTTGGGTAATTTCTCTAGCTCCTCCATTGGGGCCGCTGTGTTCCATCCAATAGATGACTGTGAGCATCCACTTCTGTATTTGCCAGGCACTGGCATAGCCTCACAAGAGAGAGCTATATCAGGGTCCTGTCAGCAAAATCTTGCTGGCATATGCAATAGTGTCTGGGTTTGGTGGCTGTTTATGGGATGGATCCCCAGGTAGGGCAGTCTCTGGATGGTCCTTCCTTCCATCTCAGCTCCAAACTTTGTTTCTGTAACTCCCTCCATGGGTATTTTGTTCCCCATTCTAAGGAGGAATGAAGTATCCATGCATTGGTCTTCCTTCTTCTTGGTTTTCTTGTGTTTTGCAAATTGTATCTTGGGTATTCTAAGTTTCTGGGCTAATATCCACTTATCAGTGAGTGCATATCAAGTGACTTCTTTTGTGATTGGGTTACCTCATTCAGGATGATATCCTCCAGATCCATCCATTTGCCTAAGAATTTCATGAATTTATTGTTTTTAATTGCTGAGTAGTACTCCATTGTGTAAATGTACCACATTTTCTGTATCCATTCCTCTGTTGAGGGACATTTGGGTTCTTTCCAGCTTCTGGCTATTATAAATAAGGTTGCTATGAACATAGTGGAGCATGTGTCCTTATTACAAGTTGGAACATCTTCTGGTTATATGCCCAGGAGAGGTATTGCTGGATCTTCCGGTAGTACTATGTTCAATTTTCTGAGGAACCACCAAACTGATTTCCAGAGTTGTTGTACCAGGTTGCAATCCCACCAACAATGGAGGAGTGTTCCTCTTTCACCACATCAAGAGGCTACTCTTGCTAAAGGACTGCGGTGAATCGGTTGAGTGCTTGAGAGCAATCTGAATTCTACCTAATTTGGGTTTTCTCTGTTTGCTCATTACCCTTCTGCTCTGCTGTCAAATGGAAATGCTAGTCAGATTTTAGACCTATATCTGCCATAGAAGGCAGGATAGTTAGGAAAGCCTGGGCAGTGTGATTCAGTCATAGTCTCAATGTCTGAGAATTCAGTTGGCCACTGCTGTGTGTTTTCAGAGTCTGAACCAGAAGCCCCGATACTTGAGGGCAGGAGGAGATGAATATCCTGGTTCACGAAGGATGAAAAAGTTGTCTACTTTGTCTCAATCTTTCTTCCTTGCTTGGCTGCAAGGACTTGGGTGTGTCCACTGACCTTGGTAAGGGGAGGCTTATCTCAGACTATCAATTCAAGTACTACTCTATTACAGAAACATTCCCAGAGACACATTCCAAAGGGATGCTTTGCCAGGTATCCAGGTATCTTCTAACACAGCCAACCTGATACACGTAAGGAAGACTTACTACATATTTTTCATTTTGACAAGTGAAGAAAAAGCTTAATAAAGATGAGACCATGTGAATATCTGATGTTAGCACGCAGCGCAGTATCATCTATTGGTGCTTTGTTAGTTTCTAACTTCCTTTATGTCCACTGATTAGTTTGTAGCTAACAGCAATTCCAGTAGGTCTTATAATGATCTCATTTTATTTCTTGCAAGAGAGAAGAGTGATCTTGAGTGGTTGCTTTGCCCAACACCAATGACTTCCTTTGGATGTGTGATTTCTGTAACCCTAAAAGAAGAAACAATTGTCACACCAGTAATTTTCTCTCTAATTACATCATTCGAATCTCATCATGGTTTTATTGTGCTAGATATAAAGCAGGAAGACAATAGAATACTCCTGCAGATTTAACCATCAGCATCTTGCTAATTCTTGATCCTGAACCTCGAAGGCCTTACACAGAAACCCATGGCATCTGGAAACTCAATACTTATTCTTTCTTGAGTAGCTACTTTTTAACACTGATAACGAAGCTAGATGTGAAAATAATAATTTTATGTTTTTGTAGAAGAGTGATATCATTTGAAAGTATCTTAGGATTCATACATTTTTGACTTTCCATCTTATTCTGAGATATGTATGTTTGCTCTCTGTCCGTTTAGTTAAGGATGCTGTCAATACTAAATGAAGGGCCTAGCATGATGGAACAAGCAACCTTTCTTCTTGCCAAATGTGAAGCTTTTATGGAATCTTTCCTAATTACCTCTTTCATTAAAAAACAGTGACCTAGTATGATTGGAAATATAGCTGTGTTGATACAGTGCTTACTTAGAATGCATAAGGTTTTGGGTTTTATCCACAACACAACATAAATGGGAGTGGTTGTTAGTGGCAGTAATCCCAAAACTGGAGAGGTAGAGGCAGGAAAATCAGAAGTTCATACTCCTTATTGGCTACATAGTGAGTTCAAAGCCAGCCTTAAAACCTCATTTGAGGAAAGGGGGATCTATTAATAACCATTTAAGAGGCATTAGTGAAGAATAAATGATTATGCATGTGAAGGACTTTGAGAAGTACATCGTACACAACAGGAACTCAATAAATGTAAATATAGAACAAACGTTTTCTAAAGGAATCACATATTAAAGGACCACTGAATTCCATTAAGAATATTAATAGAAAAGCTATTTCACCGCCTTGTTTGTAGCAATATGCATATATAACACAATGGCATATTATACTTCTCAAAGAAAACATGACATTTAACTTTTTTCCTTAGTGGTAAGCAGATTAAGTTAGCAGGTAGAAGGAGTCTTGGTTGTGTTTAATAATGTCTCTCTGACACTGAGCAAGTCATAAAATTTCTCTAGAATTCAGTATTTTCATCAATAAAGTAAGATGATTGTCTCTTTGTTAGCTTCTTTCTACATAGCCATGAAAGCACACGTATTTGTAAACTTGAAAGAAATCCTTTTTATTCCATTACTCTAGTATGATAAAAATGATATGAATATGCAACATTATAGTATACATTGTATATACATTCTGATATAAACATACAGCATTACTTCCTGACTACCAGCTCAAGGCAATAGAGTCTTAGAAGCAGGAGAGGAATGTTTGGTTGGCACCTTTGTTAAGGTAAACAAGACCAGTTATTTTGTACCAGCTGTTTTTCTCTTTGGAAGCCTCCTGCTGTGACAATCGCTCCCATCGAATCTGCTGCATTTGAAAGTGCTGTTGGGTGATGTGATGTCTGCACAGGCACTGGCTGTTTGGCCTTTCTGTGGCAGATTCTGACATTCCAATTCTCTTGTGCTCCAGAGACACCCAGCACTATCTTTCAGTCTCAGAAGCGACGGACTAGATTGAATTAGGTTTGGTTCTCCCATCACTAATTAGATGGTGCAGCAGGCCTGCCTTGGGGCACAGAGACATTGATTCAGCTTCGGTAATAAGTCTAATGAAGTGCCTTCAACATGTTCCAAGATGCCAACACACTAAAAATGGTTCTGAAATGTAAAGCTTAAGAAATATGGGAATTGGGCAATCAACTCACAGACATAGAAAACAAGAACATTTATACTTTGAAGTATCTGCCTACATTTTCCCCAACTCTGGGTTGGAAAGGGACCTTGACAGGGCGGTGATTATCCATCAGTCTCTGCAGCAGGCTGGAATGGAATTACTCCAATAGTCAGAATCTATCCTATATGTCTAAATCCTGGCAATGCGGCCGTTGCTTCTTAGCACTCACAGCTTCCTAACAATGTTCACGATCCTCATTACTATGAAATACGACTTTTATCCATAATTGAATATCACTCATTTGCTGAATATTGTCTCCATGCAAGAAACTTCCACAGTAGGTGACAAGCAGATATAGAGAAATGAAAGAAAATTAATGGAGTGCTATAAAGTTCTCCACAAAAACTTGTATTTTATATGGCACTATATATTTTGCAGGGCATTTTCATACCTCAGTTCAGGGACCTAGAACAATAGGCCAAAGGAAAACTATTAGGGGGAAGATGAGGTGGGGATTCACAATGTCTCTGAGTTGAAAGGAATCTAAATTTCATCAGCTCTTCCATCTTTCACACAGGGAACTTTTTCTGCATGCCCAAATGGTCATTCCCCAGTTCCTACTTAAATGCATCGAATGCAGGGATGTGTCTAAGGCCAGGGCCCACATGCCCATGGACCTACTTTGTCATACTTAGTTCCAATCTTTCTCTTGCTAATCCTTCTGTTTATACCTTTGTGTTCAGTGACAGGGATTCCAGTGTTGTTGATATGGAGGGGAACTTCTCTGAGATGAAGGATGGGTGGGTAACATACTTCCACTGTGCAAATCTCCTCCATGCTAAGTGGTCCAGTTCTTTTACCAGAAAAGGATCATGCTCTTTCTTGGGTTCCAGATCCTTCCAATGGGAGCTTAAAACCAGCATTAGTTTCCTGCTACAGTGCTTCAGTGCTTCCAATATCAGCCCAACCTTGGTGTTGGCTGAACACACTGCCTGTCAATCCTCTGGACTTTGTGAATGATAAGCCTTGAGATGCTCTGTTTTCCTCAGTTGGATGATATCTTAAAATACAGCAATGAAAAAAAAACTACACAAATCTTGCCAGTGTGGTCCCAGGATTCAGGGCTATTGTTTAGCTTGCTCTGTGAATTCCGTGTTGAGTACTTGTGTTTAAACCTCCCAGTGCTGCTTATTTTTATTCATTTATGCTTCAGCCAGAGTGCCTTGCTGCAAGCTTATGAAGAAGGATAAGACAGAGAAGTTTTCACATGAACTATTACTGCTCAGTTTTGCTGCTTCTCATTTTCATCCTTAACATTCCCCATGAGAACCGGCAGGTATCATTGTTGAACATTACACTGCTAGGTGAAACACTCTTCTTGTCTTTGGGATGATTTTGAAGCTGTATTTTGGCTTCTGTTGTTTGTCATGTCTCTCGGCTTGCATCCTCTTAAGTATGTCTCTATTTAAGACACTGGTAATAGTTACAATAAAGCAATTTGGGACATCATTTGTTAATGTATTCTTAGTAAAGGACCCCCTTAACTCCCCCTGCCACCCCCATCCCCAGCTCTCCAAAAAGCCAAGACCCAAAAGTGAGCTCAAAGTCCCAAGAAGCCAGCTATTTGGGAACTGCAGAAGAAAAGCCATTGGACCACATCCTCAACTCGAAGAGATTTCATGCACCTGACCTGAAGCCCAGACACCCGGTGGCTGCAAAAAGAGACAACAGATGAAGTAGTTTCACAAACAGCTTATCTAGTAAAAACAGCTTACTTTCTCATCCTGTCCCCAACAAAACTCCCTTCCACCTTCCCTATTCTTAGCCACAAAACACCCAGCTTGAAGCATGTAAAGTGCATTCTTTACATCTGCACATGGTGTCAGGTGGCCCTGGACCCTGATCACAACAGAGCTGGGTCTCGATGTGCCACCTTTAAGGTTAAATACAGTCTGCTCTGTCTGTCAAGGTCATCTATATGTTCATTATTTCTTCTACAAACTTACTTCCTACATCTATGAATTCCCTTTGTAAAAGAACATTCAATTTTGAAAATATTTTCTTGATTACAGCATTTACCGGAACCCATCTTGTTGTTACACTAGGGATATAAATGAAATAAAAAAATAAGGTGGTTTTATGCTCCCAGTTTGTAAAATAAGGTGCTGGGCATTGAACCCAGGGCTTTGTATATGCTAGGCAGTAATTTTTATTGACCGAGTTGTTTTCCTAGGCAGACCAATCTGTTTTATTTCCCTAAATGGCTTAATTTCTTAGGATCTTGTGTCATCCAGGCTGATGAGTTTAGACTCAATATGTAGATGAGGATGGCCTTGCACTTCTGCTTCTGCTGGCTTTACCTCTTAGTACTGAGACTATGTGCATGTGCCTCCAAGCCTGTTTATGCTGTGCAGGAGATTGGACCCTGGTCTCACACAGAATCCCAGGCCAGCACTCTCACCACTGGGCCACATCCTCAGCCCACCTTGCTACCCCGGAGAGATGCTCACTGTCCAAGATCACACAAGGACATCTCCTGCCAGGGCTTCACTCCCTCCGTTAGACTAATTAGGGGAACAGCGTCCACGCCTGAGAGCCTGAGGCAAGAGTCTGCTTTGCCATCTAATTAGTGATGAAAGAACCACAGCTAATTCAATCGGGTCTGTCATTCTCTAGACTGAGGAATTAGCCCAGACGCTGCGAGAACGCAAGCTTTGTCTTGGCATTATGAGAAGGGACAGCTGATGCTGCAAGAATTTTATTCTGTCCTGAGGAGCTTGTTGAGTCAGAGCAGAACAAACGCCCAGAATGTGCACACGGGAAGGAGGTAAACAGATTCGTCAGACGCAAAACAGTAATACGTCAGACTGAGGGCACATGTAATACCCAACAAATAAGCAAGCAAACAAAGCAAAAACAAACAAACAAACAACACAGACTCCTGCTAATGGGTCGGTATTTTAGAATTGATCTAATGCCGACTTATAAATCTATTTCCTAAGTTCAAGAATGCCAGTTTACAGTCAAGTTCAAGATCCAAAGCAAACAGAAATATTTCTAAACTTCGGTATAAGGAAGCTATGAATAGCACACCTTAAAAATATGATCTATTAAAGTAGTTGAGTCTCCTTTTAATGTCCAGTGTGACCTTGTGTGTTTCGCAGGCCCTTGTGCCAACCTACCACATTTATTGAATTCACTGACATAGTCTTGCCCTTTCTGAGAGTCCTAACACTCCATGAAAAGACCAGTCAGTAAATACTTACTAGATGGCCCTCAAGAAACAGGCTTTTAAACAAACAGGCAAACAAACAAACAAAAACAAAAGACTTTCACGCTAGCACAGAGAAACAAGATCAAAGAGATATGTCAATGAATAAAATAATTTTGGTTACTGATAAATGTCACAAAGGAAATGAAATGCAGTAGACTGATATTTGACCTCCATCTTTTATGCTGGACAAAAATCAAAAGACCTCAATCTAAGACCACAAACTTTGAAACTATTAGAGAAGAACACATTCCGGGGGGAGGGAAGGGCCCATGTCAAGATCTAGGCACTGGCTGTGGCTTTCTGAACAAGGGAATAACAGGACTGACAAGAAGTGTGAGTGAAGAGATGCTTGTGGTCAGAGTCAGTCTGGTCCTGCACATTATATACTCACATGCAAATGTCATAAGAATATCTCTGTTTTGTAGAGTTCAAATGGTTTAAAGGCAAACCAACAATATAAACACAAAAGGCTAAGTAACAAAACAAGGAAGTAATGGTAAACACATGGGGTGTGGGAGCCAGCTCTTATAATTGGAGTCACAAGTCATGACTGTCATGTCAGTTTTGAGGGAAGAATCTGCCTTGCATAGGAAAGGGACTCATTCATCTTTGTACCTATTCTTTTTCTGTTCATGTGCATGTGTGCGTGTGTGCATTTGTGTGTGTGTGTGTGTGTGTGTGTGTGTGTGTGTGTGTGTGTGTGTGTGTGTGAGACATGTATGCAATACCAGAAGAGGCCACTGGCATCCTTGGAGCCAGAGTAGAGATGCTGGGAATGCCCCTGTGTGGGTGCTGGAACAGAACTTGGATCCTCTGCATGAACAATACGTGCTTTTAACTGCTGAGCCATTTCTCCAGCCCTCATACGTCTATCCTCTGTCTATCCTCCCTCATACTCAGTGACTACCTTAGCCCTCGCACTTGTTCTGGGAAGTTCAGCACATTTGTGATTTCTCTTGTTCAGACTTTGTGGATTGAGTTCCTGATTTAAGGTTCCCTTTAGAACTCCTACTTCTAGCTGGGGAGGTAGCTTCATGGGTGAAAACTCTGGCTAAGCAGGCAAGAGGACTCATTCTAAGCACAAGTGTAAAATGGTCAGGCATGCACAAGGGTGCTTGTATCCAGCATTAACACAGCAGAGGCAGGCAGAATCTGAGGGCTTGTTGGCCAGAAAGCCTTGATGAAACAGACAGCTTCAAGTTCAATGAGAGACTCTGTCTCCAAAAATAAGGTGGAGAGCACTAGAGAGAGACACAGGGGTCCCTTTTTAGTCTCTGTGTTCATGCACGTAGGCCTAGGCACTTCATACACACACACACACACACACACACACACACACACACACACCTTTCAAATAAGTGAACCCAACTTGGTCCTCTAATTCAGTGGTTCTCAACCTTCTTAATGCTATAGCCTTTTAATATAGTTCCTCATGTTGTGGTGATTCCCCCAACCATAAATTATTTTTGTTGCTACTTCACAAGTGTAATTTTGCAACTGCTATGAATCATAATGTAAATATCTGATATGCTGAATATTTGATAGGGACCCCCAAAGGGGTCACAACCCACAGGTTGAGAACCATTGTTCTAATTGGACTCCAAGAGGTTTTACTATGTGTTCTCAGAAAGCTGCATGCTTCCTTCTTTCTCCCAGAGCTTATGGTGAGGGCTTGTCATTTACTGATTGTTAACGTTGCTTGACAGCAAGCTCTCTGAAGGCAGAGATGGAATTGTTCAGCTGACATGTTCAGCATCCTTTGTGACACTGTTATACACTTGGCCCTAGCCTTAGTGATGAGGCAGTGAATTCCTAAGTACTTTCAGGTTCAAGTCTGTCTTTTATGTGGCTGAGTTGTATGCCAGATATTTTAAACACATATTTCCTGATGGTATCAACTACCAAGAATGACTTCTTGAGACTATTTATGTTTTTGCTGTATTTGAAGTCATGTTACATTTTTCAATTTAAATGTAATTCAATTCCATTTAAAATTGCTTTGGGCAACTAACTGCTCTTATGGACAATATAGAATTCAGCCATCACTGTAGAACAAGACCTTTATATTTTCAGTTTACTCCTGGAGGATATTTCACAATATTTTTACCAACAAAGACTTAATAAAATATTACATTACAAAAATTCCTTAAGTTTATTTAATATTTATTTAGTATCAATGTTTCATTTTCTCTATCATTTGGTGTATCTATTCTCCAAGGAGCCTCATCAGACTTTTAAACATCCTCATCAGACTTTTAAACATCCATGATTTTCTAGGAATATCAACCAGTTTGAAAAGAAAACTTTAAGATGAAATATGACATTCATATTTAAATGCTCTGGTCTGGGCAAGGAAAGAGACTCCCCATGTTTGTCCCTGAAACGATCTTCTAGCCAAGGAGGCTGTTTAATAAAACTTCACATACACACTTTTACTTGTTAAAATGTAAATTCTCTTAGGAAGAATTAGATATTAAGCCTTGTTCACACTGGAATTTAAATGGATGGTATCAGGTGTTTTGTTTTGTTTTTGTTCCTCTCAAGAAAAAATGAATAGCTTGTAGAGCTCTGTACTCTGGAGGATGGAGGTAGGAACTGAAAAAAATGGCAGAGGGAAGTAGAACACATTAAAGGGAGAGCTGGGACCTCGACTGTCCATTTTAGTGTCGTCAGGTGGTTGATCTCCCCAGCCAGGAACCTCAGGCTCGGGACAAGATGCTCCGTCCTGGTTCCGTCCTTGTCAGTTTTCAGATGTTGCTTCACCAGAGCCTTAATAACCTCCTGACTCTGCAGAATAAACCGTGAGGAAATAAATCCCTTTTCTATTTCAGAATTTAGAGTGAGATTACTCTCAGTCCCCTGATTTCCGGTACGCCATTCATTCTGGATTGTCATTCATTAGTAATAGGCAAAATGATTTTAAATATTCAATCTTTGTGCTGTGCCCAACTGTGTATTTACATATGTCTTCATAAGAATTGGCAAGGGTAATTTTATATTTATCTATTCAAGCTCTGGCCAGTGTTGGGTTTAGCATTGAATTACTCAAGGGAAATTTTTATCTGAAAGCCAGATTAGGATCCCAAATAGTATATGTTTGTCAAATACTAAATAATTCAGGTGGTTCAAGCCACTTCTCAGTGCAGATGCTGGGGTGGTCAACAGCACGCAAAAGAGAGGTAGTGTACATTCCAGCTGGGGGAGGGGAAAGAATAAAAAGCAAATTCATGGCTGCAAGTGGTTAAGAAAGAAAGCAAACAATGAGTTGGAATTGGTCACTCCAGTGTCTATGGAAAAGTTGATTGGGGTAACGACAGTAGGGAGGGTTAAAATGAAGGAATAGTTATTTACAATATTTAAATTCTGAGCACAGTACTTTACATGCGTGATCTTGTTGAATCTTTGAGGATTCCTTAGGAAACAGGTCCCACCTAAACCCTGTTGTGCAAATAACCTTGCTGCTGACAAAGATCAAGGAGCCTGGCCATTCACAGAGCTGGAAAGATACGTCATTTAACCCGTAGGGTGGTGGGTATTTGCTTTGTGACTTTGGGACTAAGAGTGACACTATTCCATGTAAAGATAGGGATCAAGATAGGGACAGGGGCCAGACACTGGTTTGCTTGTCACCACCACCCACGAGTTTGTCTTTCTGATGATACTATATGAAAATCACACAGTACACACTCCATTTTCTTTCATTTAGTATAATCATCTTGAGGCTCCTTTGTGTTGTGAATGCCAATAGTTCAGGGGGCTGGTGAAATGGCTCAGTGGGTAAAAGTAGCTGCCACCAAGCCTGATGGTTTGATTTTGAATCTCTCAGATCCACTCGGTAGAAGGAGAACTGAATCCTTCTATAAGGGGCCCTCTGACTCACACACACACACACACACACACACACACACACACACACACACACACACACACACACACACTGTGGAAGGGTCTCTCCCAACCCTATGTGCACACAAAACTAAGACAAGATACCAATAGTTCATTCTTTTCTATTGTTATGGAGTTCTCATGCATATAGGCATCTGTCTGTGCTTCTCTTGACTCATGCACTGCCTGTGCACTGTACTGAGTGGATCTGTGTTGCTCAACTGCACTGCCTGGTGTCTCGGTGTCCACATTAGCCCTAAAGTCCTTCCCAACCTTTTCAGTAGCCCAGCTCCTTTACTGTCTCACTATGATTTTCTCAGCAAGTTTGCAATGTAAATAATAATAACAAAATTTTATTTTAAAATTATGTGCATATGTCTGAGTATGGGTGTGTGCACGTGAATTCAGTCACCCTTGGAGCTAGAGATAGAGGCAGCTGTGACCGTTCAAGGAGGGCACTGGGAACTGGATGCGCCTGTCTTCTGTAATGGGAGTATGTGCTCTTAACCACTGAGACATCTCTCTTTGAGATTTTTGAAGAAATAAAACCTACTAAAGTTTTGAATGTGATTATGCTGGATCACAGTTTTGTGAAAGAATTCACATTTGACAACCATTCTTCGGTCTATGACCTCAGTATGTGTCTCCATTTACTTAGGATTTCTTTACTTTGGGCAATGTATTGTAACTTTATAAGAGGTTTTATATCTGTTATACTTTTGATTAGATGTATTATTTTGAGTTTCTTATTTTGACACTATTAAATTTAGTTTCTAATCAATTAGCAGTTTCTTTATAGATTACATTGGACTTTCCACACAGACTAATATATTCTATGTGAATATAGTGTTAAAATGGCTTTTGTTTTCAAATTCGGATCCTTCTTTTCTCTCCCTTCTTCACCGTCTCCCACTTCCCTTACTTTCTATTTTTCTTTTTCTCTATCTCTTCCTTATGTTTGTGTGACCATTCCCTCTCTGCCCTTTCTTTTCTCTTTTTCTGAGATAGGGTGTTTTTTATGGGACACCTCTGGCCTTGAACTTGTGTCAAGCCTTCTCCTGCAACTTCTAAGTGCTAGGATGCACTGCCTTGCCTGGCTTTTATTTTTCCTTGATTTGTTTTTGGCCTTATGTATAGTTATAACCTCCAGCACACTGGTAAATAGAAGTGAGGTGTGTGCTTTCCTCTAATTACTGACTGTTCCCTAAGCTTCAGCAATTCCCTTCACAAGCGTGTGGTGACTAGTTCTCCCTCTACCCTCACCCCTACCCCCCAGGTGCTCCTTGCTAGAGACACAGTTTCTCTCTGGTGAGACTTCACTCTGCTCCTCTGTGTGCCTCGAAGGTTCTTCTAGATTCTCATGAGACTTCTGCCTTGTATTGCTACTTACAACCATACATAAGCTGGATAAGGCAGTAAGCTGGATGTTACTGGGCGTCACCCATCTTTCTAGTCTCTCAAGAGATTACTGGCTTCCATTACCTGATGTGCTGCACCTTACCTGGGTTATATATACTTGGTCTTATTTCTGGTGTTTCACACAAGAAGGGGAAAACTTCTTCCTGCTAATTTGTAAGCAGTCACATGACCTTGCTTAGTAAGACAGGGACGTACAATAAAAAGTCACAATTGCTACCTTCCACATTCCCAGTACTTATCCCTAAAAATCAATTATTTTAGGCATTTGAGCTGATATTTGAGGGTCATAAACCCATTTTTTTTAACTCATATTCATCTATTGGTCCTTCTTTCTTTTCATTTTTCTCTTTAACCTTTGGCTTCTTAGTCTCTACTCTGACCCTGACAGTAAGTTTTGCTCTTCATCCCCCAACTTCTAATTTAAGTAGGTTATCATTTGGGGTTAGATATTAAATCTTTTACATTAATATTGCTTTATACGTTCTGTTTATAATCAAGGAACAGAATGCAAGAAAATTAAATTCTTTTAAAAAATCTTTTTCTTGGAGTTTTAAAGTTTAGCCTGCCAATCAGGATGGGAATAAAACTCACTGGTAGAGTGTCCATTGGCGTGTGTGGCAACTGGAAAGAGAAATGTCCCCAGGAGTTGTGGTACTACTTGAACCCTTGGTCTTCGGTCAGTGGAGCAGTTTGGGGGAGGTTAGGGGACCTTTAGGAGGTGTGGTTGTGCAGGAAGAAGCATGCCCCTAGGGAAGGCTTTCACAGTTTAAAGCCTCAGCCCACTTCCAGTTCTCTGTCTGCTCTCTGTTTATAGTTGACCATGTGTACGTACTATCAGTTTCCTGTTCTAGCCCCTAGCTGCCATGTCTCCTTCCCTATCATACACTCCCCATCTAGAACTAAATCACCAGGATTCAAATAAACACACAAACCAACAACAATGGACGTGAGAACACCCACAAAACTCCTTAAGGACATGGGTTTTATGTTCCTAGCTCAGATCTACTACATTTTCATTTCTAGGCTGTAACCTTAGAGAACATAATTTTAAAATGTTCTATCTGTCCCTGTCCTTCATTGGATGTCTATGGTTCTGTAAGAGCTGCTCCAAGCACATCATATTTAAGCAGCAATATATAGATGCGGCATCCATAGAAACCTCCTCATTATTGTCCTGTCAGATGGCACTAGACATTTGCTGATCTGATTTTTCTCTGACATTACCTATCAGCTGCCATTGCTGTGATCCCATCTACCCACCTACACTGAGCTGAGCACTGATAGCAACACCACTCTAATTGGTCCTGAACTGCGGACCTCTGGCATGCATTTATGTTCCTAGGGTCACTGAACCAAAACAAGGCTCAACAAACTCTTTTGAGAAGTCCACTGGATCTAACTGACTCAGTTGATTAGGAGCCTTTGTTTTCCAGTGGCATTAGTTTATAAAATGCATGTTTTGAGCTAAGGGCAGACCCACGATAGTCACATCCCCACAGTTACATTTTACTCTCATTAGCTCTGTAGCCTGATCAGATTTATACCACACCAGGGGACGGTCGAAGCATGCAAATGGCAAGGAGTCACCATATTTAATTGTCCACTGGGAACCAGAGTATTGCAGTGTGAGTTTGTCCTCTGCACTTAAAAACCTAGGAGCTATTTTTAGGCAATAGATATTAAATTAGAAATACAGAAACTCCAGGTCCTTCCTGGAAGATGTTTTAAAGTTTCCCAATAATCATCATAAGGGCTAATGCCTGATGCATTATTCACAATGTGCATGTGTATGTTGGGAACCTTAAAATAGTGAATTTAGGTTTAATGACCAGGCAGGCTCCAATATGTGTGACAGTCTCTGAACAGTTGTGCTACATCTTTCAGCTTTACTTGACAGATTTGAGCATGAACATGTTTGTCTCGTAATCTGCCCTAGCCACAGAGTGATTCCAGGTCTATGTAGTTCTTTCCCTGCAGGAGGGCACCACACTTGGTTAGTGGAAACAGTCCTAAGGCATTTGATGTCTTGCAGTTGCCATCATGTCTTGCATAGTCTATTGGTCATACTCTTTTCCAGAACATTTGAGAGCCGAACTTGAAAGAGACATTTGCCTTCTAGAAAGCATCATCAGGTATTTTAAAGAACAGTGAAATTCTGAGTTCTATAGAACAAAGTAAATTGGCCATTACTTATTAATACTTACATCGGCTTATTTATCCATTCATTTAAGGACTATTTACTGAGTCCCTTCCACTCAATAGATGCTCTGTGCTGAGAAGCACTACAAAGAAAAAGAGTACAGCAGCAGGAACAAGAACAACAGGAAATCTGGAAAGGGGAAGTGGGGCAGGGCATATGTTATGATAAACAAGAAGTACCTTTGTTGTGGCATCCTTATAGCAGACACCTAAATGGTGTGAGGATGTCTTTCACAGGAACATGGAATGGAGGGGCAGATGCAAATGTCCGGGTGGCTGAAATCTGATGGAATGGATGAGAAATAGCCAAGGGGACAGGAGAATAAAGAGTGTGGGAGATGGAATCAGAGAGACAGGAAGGGGGCCAGACCTTGCCATGAAAAATAATTCAGGTGTCATTTAGAAACTTGAAGGAGCCAGGCGTGGTGGCACACACCTTTAATCTCAGCACTCAGGAGGCAGAGGTAGGCAGATTTCTGAGTTCGAAGCCAGCCTGGTCTACAAAGTGAGTTCTAGGCCAGCCAGGGCTCTACAGAGAAACCCTGCCTCGAAAAACCAAAAAAAAAAAAAAAAAAAAGAAAAAGAAAAAAAGAAGCCTAAAGGAAATCTATTGGAGGCCTCAGAGTAGCATAGGTGACCCCAGGCCCCTAGAGGACTGCTGTGTTTATGGAGTGGAGATTTGGAGGATCCAGGATCAGAGGAGGCCCAGGGGAAGAGCAGAGGTAGGGATTTGTCATTCCTGGTGTCCTTGTGGCATTACAGGAACTCAAATGATAAAGCAGGAACAACAGATTTTCAACGACAGGTTATATGTTATGGATTTACAGCCCCAGCAGCCACAACCTCACAAAAACTTCTGCATTGCTATAATTCAGTTGTATAAGTAAGTACCAAAGTAAAATAAACCATGTTCTAAAAAATTCCTTGTCCTTCTCTAAGAAATAGGAAGACAAACATAATGAAATCCTCCACTTCTTCTGTACTCTGGGCATAAATTATGTCTTTTCCAGTGTGTGTAGGAGAACATTCCTTGCAAGGTAGAGAGATGGTAAGTAGAATTCCAAGATTTGATTCTATAAGAGATCTTCAGGGAAAATTTTTGGAAGGAAGAAAATGATTCTGCTGAAAATACAATAATTATTAAGCACCTATTTTTTTTCAAATATTGCTTCATGAGAATGCAAACATCTGATTCAGAATGCAGACTGGGGAATCTCAGTCCTCAGAGGTATGAGGTTATAAATTAAGAGTGAGGCTCAAGAATTCTTATTTTAAGCTGATGCACAGAAGCGAATGTTCTACACGACCTTCACGTAGCAGCCGATAAGAAGTTCTTAAAGACTTAGCACCTGCTAATGGCTTGGGATGAGACTGATGTGGTCTTGTTCTCAGCATGGTGGGGTCTGCTCAAGCTGAATGCCTCCCTCAGGAGACTCTGTTCCCTTCTCTTCTGCTCACATGGTTGCTGAGGACAGTCAGACCCTGCATGATAATCTTGCTCCTATGTCTTCTTCCCATCTCTAGCCATTGTGGATTGGTCAAGAGGAAAGGGATCAACAGCAGCAGGCTAATCATAAGTGTTCCCAGAAGTTGAGGCCTCTTGGTTGAGACTCTAAGGCAGAAAACGTGAGAGATTTTTTTTTTTTTAGAGTAAATGGGAAAGTTCTTGTCACTGGCAATAGCTAAGAGTGATGGGTAAGAGGAATGCAGGGGCAGTATGAAAGGGTCCATACAATACTCGTGTTCTGGTTTCATTATTCCTGAGGCTCAGTTACATTTCTACCCTATGTCTCAGTATGTGTAGCCATCAGCAATGGCTGTGTAACAAATTACTCCGGAGAGGTTTTTTTTTGGTCATAGTATGGTTAATAATACTTAATAAGAATGATTGTATACTTCAAAATTGCTAAACGATTAGATCTTAAACACTTTCAGACCTTGGAAGAGTGAGGGGTGGGGCTGGTAGGAGTAGGTTAATAAAAAATGACTATGAATAAGTCATATGAAACCCTTGTAATTTGTAAGCTAATCAAATGAATACTATCAAAAAACCACGATAGATCAGACACTATTAACTTCCTAACACAGTTTACAGACCACCTTATAATATGGCACTCCTTTCTCTACCTCCTCTCTGTTAAGCCTCCAATACATACTCTTACTGCTATAATATTTTACCCAAGCACATGGGCAAGCAGCCAGACTGAAGGCACAAGTCAACATAAATCCTTCCAGTTATTTCTGTCTGGTACTTTGTTTGCAGCAGTACAAGCACACATGGGAATTCTCATTCCTAACTGAACAAGTAAACAAACCTTAATTAATCTGCAGAAATTACCCAGGGACACGATGCAGTTACTTTCAAACTCAAGACAAAAGAGTGCTTATCACAGATCACTTCTCGGATATCACAAGCCACAGAGCATTTTGGCTTTGATATGATACACAGCTGAGCTAACTACATCTAAGAAGCTGTACCCTCGGAGTTGATTCACAGATATTAATATTGTGTCATGAAGAGGAAGAAAAATGGATTGACTTGAGCTAGCGTCAAGATGAGGATATTTTCTCACAGTTCGATGGATATGATTGGCTATGAGGATCAAATGATCATAGGTTGGAAGACTCTTTAAGTAAAGCTTTGGTGTCAGAAAAAAGTGAAATTGATTCCTGGCTTTTCTCCCTTTTAGATGTGTGACGATAGGAAGTTAGTTAAACTTGCTAGTCAAAGAGAACTTTGTATTTTCATGTGGGTGCAGCATCATTGCCTATTTCACAGGTTTCCTGCAAGAATAAAATAGGCCTTTGTGTGTCTTACAGCTAGTTGGCCTTTGAGCCACACCGGAAGACAAATACAGCTGGACTTCAAGGACACTCTGAAGAGAGGAGGATGCAGGAAAGGGGAGTATTTGTCTAATGTGCTTGTGTTTCTCATCTGATCTCTGGGTTCTCACTGGGTACACAGAACCCCAGTGGAGACAGAGGCATGAGCCAAGGACAAAATGACTGCAATAATATTAGAACCATATTAGCTCACCTTGTAATCACTTGATATCTGTGCAGGGATGCCTTATAATTTATTGGCTCTCCTGAAATGCTTCACATGAAGTGTGGCCCTGAGTAGGGTCCTTAAGCAGTTATATGAACAATCCTTAGAACAGTTATGAAGATATGATTTCCTTACAGGCCACGCTCTTAAAAGATGCTTTAGTCATGAGGCATAGACTGGGATTCAAGTCTTCTTCAGGATGCATCTTCTCTCTATCATATCTCCAATCAATAAAGCCTCAGGTGGTTTTATTTTCAATAGATATTGAAATCATGGAATTGGACCATATAATACTACCCATATCTAGATTGGTGAACCAGTGAATTTATTGGGGTTACTTACAGAAGCATGGGTGACTCAGCAGCAGGTGTGTCATCAAAGAGTCCACCCCAGTGTGGGTGAATACTCATAAAAATTTCATTGTGGGAGTTTCCTGCATCACTTGTAGGCGGCTGGCTGATAAGAAAGCTTCCTCTGTCCAGCAAATAGTACTGCTTATATACTTTTGGTGAGTAGTCTTATGAGTCTTGTAAGTTTCAGGAGGTCCCTGATCCTTTTAAGTTTCATATGCTTCCTGAGTTGTACCCCGGCTCTCTCTAAAAGGGAATACTTCAGCTTGGGGGAAACAGCTTCATAACACAATTGCATGGCATTGAGTGATTAATGTATCCCATGTTAATATTTTCCTACCAGCCTCCTGTTTTTGTGTCAGGATTCTATGACAAAAATACATGCCATTCTTACTTCAACATAATTTGCAGGTGAGGCAGTGGGCCCTGTGTTCCCAGTGACAGCTCAAGTTGCTCTGGCTGAGTTATGAACACTGCTGTGTACAGTGAAGGATGTTGTATGGGTCAGTCATGTCTTTGACAGAAACTGGACAACAGTCAATCAATCATAGTTAAGTCTCAGGAAAAGATGGGAACCTTGGTGTTCTGTTTGGCTGCCAGAAAGAAAACCCTCATTTGCTGGTTATTTTCATCTCACTAGGAGTAATTTTGGGAGGATAAAACATGTCACCTCTGCGGAGGACATTTTTTCTTCTTGTTCTGCCAAGGCAAAACAGTAAGAATCTAGTTAATCCAAGAAATACATGGAACTATTTAGGTGTTTGGAAATGAGGAATATAATTTTCTTTGAAAATCAAGCTGGCAATGTTCATGCATTATAAATAGAATCAGCCGTCTGAAGGAGAAACCAGTAAAGGTGCAAAGAATCCAGGGTTATAAATTATTAAGAAGAATCTCAATGGAAGGTGTTACATCTTATTCAGAGAAGGATCGTGAAAACACACACACACACACACACACACACACACACATTCATATATACTCCACGTAGTTGGTTAATGGATCTATTTTCAAAGAGCTAACAAACTGTAGAGTCATCAAACTATTGATAAGTAACATTTTAAGAGAATTTTTGCCAGGAACAATGGCTTTTGCTTTGGTAATCATTTGTGTTACATGCAATGATTAAGATTTTAATTATATTGAAATAAATGAAGTTATGATTAGCATAAATCAGGACTAAAGTAAAGTTAATTAGAAAAATTTAAAAATACATAGTATGTTTCTGAAAGAGTTCATAGAATTAAATGCAGCAGTCAGATATTTTTTCTTTTTTTTTTTTTTAGAGTTGATGAATATTTTCTTTTCTTTTTTTTTTAATTAGGTAATTTCCTCAATTACATTTCCAATGCTATCCAAAAAGTCCCCAATATACTCCCCCCCCAGTCCCCCACCCATCCACCCCCACCCCTTGGCCCTGGCATTCCCCTGTACTGGGGCATATAAAGTTGGCAAGTCCAATGGGCCTCTCTTTCCAGTGATGGCCTATTAGGCCATCTTTTGATACAAATGCAGCTAGAGACAAGAGCTCTGGGATACTGGTTAGTTCATAATAATGATCCACCTATGGGGTTGCAGTTCCCTTTAGCTCCTTGGGTACTTTCTCTAGCTCCTCCATTGGGGGCACTGTGACCCATCCAATAGCTGACTGTGAGCATCCACTTCTGTGTTTGCTAGGCCCCGGCATTGTCTCACAAGAGACAGCTATATCTGGGTCCTTTCAGCAAAATCTTGCTAGTGTATGCAATGGTGTCTGCATTTGGAAGCTGATTATGGGATGGATCCCTGGATATTGCAGTCTTTAGATGGTCCATCCTTTCTTCACAGCTCCAAACTTTATCTCTGTAACTCTTTCCATGGGTGTTTTGTTCCCAATTCCAAGAAGGGGCACAGTGTCCACACTTTGGTCTTCGTTCTTCTTGAGTTTCATGCGTTTAACAAATTGTATCTTATATCTTGGGTATCCTAAGTTTTTGGGCTTATATCCACTTATCAGTGAGTACATATTGTGTGAGTTCCTTTGTGAATATGTTACCTCACTCAGAATGATGCCCTCCAGATCCATCCATTTGCCTAGGAATTTCATAAATTCATTCCTTTTAATAGCTGAGTAGTACTCCATTGTGTAAATGTATCACATTTTCTGTATCCATTCCTCTGTTGAGGGGCATCTGGGTTCTTTCCAGCTTCTGTCTATTATAAATAAAGCTGCTATGAACATAGTGGAGCATGTGTCCTTCTTACTGGTTGGAACATCTTCTGGATATATGCCCAGGAGAGGTATTGCTGGATCCTCTGGTAGTATTATGTCCAATTTTCTGAGGAACCGCCAAACTGATTTCCAGAGTGGTTGTACCAGCTTGCAATCCCACCAACAATGAAGGAGTGTTTTATTAGGTATTTTTAGTTTTATTTAGTTTTATATTTAGTTTTATTAGGTATTTTCTTCATTTACATTACCAATGCTAATATTCGAAATTTATGTTTACATTTAGCTAGTCCCTGGTGACCTGTGTACTTCTGATGTAGGATTTTTTTGGGGGGGGGAGTTGAGAATTTCAATGAAGAATCAGACTGGGTATATTTTTGATAGATGCTCTGGAGTCAAATGAGCTTATTAATACCTGAGCCCATAGGTATCTTAGCATTGTACTTGATAATCAGAGAGCACACATTCAAAAGAGAGTTAAACCCATTATTCAAAAATAAGACTTGTAGAATCTTCACTCTAGAATTTCAACATGTCTCTTATAGTTTGAAAAACAACACAGTGGATAAAGCTATGCGTGAGAAGTCCTTAGATACACTTTCTAGAGCCAGAAGAGGGCAGCAGATTCTGTGGATCTAGAGTTACAGAGGGTTGTAAGCCACCTCATGTGGGTGCTAGGAACCAAACTTGGGCCATCTAGAACATTTAGTACTCTTTTTTTTAAATTTTTAATATT
This sequence comes from Mus caroli, assembly GCF_978045245.1. Taxonomy (NCBI): domain Eukaryota; kingdom Metazoa; phylum Chordata; class Mammalia; order Rodentia; family Muridae; genus Mus; species Mus caroli. The sequence goes on from NW_028227266.1 coordinate 50,380,004, forward strand.
TTTAACCCTTTTAACCCATTAATGTAAACCAACACTATTATAAAGAAAAGTATAAATATGCATTAAAAGTATTAAAAGTAAATATATGCATTAATAATAGACTTCTCAAGTTTGAGGCTTGTCATTAAGATGTGCCACACCTTCGCAAGAAATGTAAAAGAAGTCACATAAATTTCAGGATGTGTTTTATATCTTGCTTGAGATGCAAAAGCAAATTAAACAAGTAGCAAATTTTTATTTCAGGCTTGGTGTGTGTGTGTGTATGTATGTGTGTGTGTATGAGTACTTGTGCATGTACCACATGTGCAAGGGTACCCGGGGTGGCCAGAAGAGGGCAGCAGATTCTGTGGATCTAGAGTTACAGAGGGTTGTAAGCCACCTCATGTGGGTGCTAGGAACCAAACTTGGGCCATCTAGAACATTTAGTACTCTTTTTTTTAAATTTTTAATATTTTTATTACATATTTTCCTCAATTACATTTCCAATGCTATCCCAAAAGTCCCCCATAGCGCCCCCCACTTCCCTACCCACCCATTCCCATTCTTTTGGCCCTGGCATTCCCCTATATTGGGGCATATAAAGTTTGCAAGTCCAATGGGCCTCTCTTTCCATTGATGGCCGACTAGGTCATCTTTCAATACATATGCAGCTAGAGACAAGAGCTCCGGGGTTCTGGTTAGTACATCATGTTGTTCCAACAATAGGGTTGCAGATCCCTTTAGCTCCTTGGGTACTTTCTCTAGCTTCTCCGTTGGGAGCCCTGTGATCCATCCAATAGCTGACTGTGAACATCCACTCCTGTGTTTGCTAGGCCCTGGCATCGTCTCACAAGAGACAGCTATATTTGGGTCCTTTCAGCAAAATCTTGCTAGTGTATGCAATGGTGTCAGCGATTAGAAGCTGATTATGGGATGGATCCCTGGATACGGCAGTCTCTAAATGGTCCATCCTTTCATCACAGCTACGAACTTTGTCTCTGTAACTCCTTCCCTGGGTGTTTTGTACATTTAGTACTCTTACTTGCTGAGCTATCGCTCTCCTTTGCTCAATATAGTATATTGTTGAAGACAGAATTTATTTAATTATTTTGATCAAATGCAACTGATTGATTAAGCCAATGCCACATTTCTCTCCAGGACAAAACATTATAAACAATATTGGTATTTACTCACTTTCCCTACTTGCCTAAGCAGCAAACTGGAGGTTTGTAAATTTGGGTGCAACAGCCAATATTGATATTGATTATCAGCCTTCAGTTGATTGATTATTAAGACAACTTTCTCTTGTATTTCTCTTGGTTTTGATTAGGTAATGTGGAAACAGCCTATTCTTGCTTAACCTAAGCCATTATCATTTTACACATTTTATTCCCTAGATAGTGAATTATTGACACATGACTTTGATGAGTTTGCTGTAAATATCAGAATACCATAAAAACACTTTTCTACTGAACTCAGATCTGACCTTCAACTGTTCCCTAGTGTCACACTTGAATCTGCCACTGTCAACTGTCTATCATTTCTATATTAGATCAAACAGAGCTACAATTTCCACAAAGCGCAAAATATCCTTGCATTTTTATTTAAGACATGTTCCCTTGAATATTTAATTATTTATCATATAATTGTGAGCAGATGGCAGCCTACAAATTACCCACTTATTTTCTGTGAGAAGCAGTACGATTTTGCAAATCTCCCCTGGGATGATCTATGCCTAGACCCCTTCCAGTTTTCGCTTTTCTGACCGACTTCTTGCAGAATGCCAATGTGGTGCTTCCATGTTGGAGGAGAACATCAAATAAACTGGAATAAGCCAAAGCAATTTGTAAAGAGATGCTAATTTGTAATCACTTTAGGGACTGCTGAGAATTCAACTTAAATCTAATAGCAAAGACACTAGCAAAAAATGCTTTATTTTCCCTGTTGGAAGAAGGAAATCCTAGCATTGTATCAATAATACTTTCAGGAAGGCCATAGAACTTTGCTAGAGGTCTTTTGACAATTGATGAGTAGCCAGAGAGACATTGAGTTATACATGTTTTACTTCTTCTTCCAAGTTTGAAATATAAAAGCCAACCAACCAACAAACAAGTCCAAAACAAAAACTTCTGGTCAAGGCTGGCATTGATTTCATTTCTGATTGATTTCTATACTAGAGAAACTATCAATGGGCGATGGAGTGAAGTCCATTTAAAATCCAGATAGCTTGTGTTGGTTTATTGGCACTGATTGGCTGAAGCAGATTTAAAACTATAACTGGGAAAGCAGCATGCTAGAAATCAGTAACAGGAGCTAAAACCATCCAGTGGAAAAAAAGACAGCATTTTAAACAAATGGTGCTGACTCAACTGGCGGTTATCATGTAGAAGAATGCAAATCGATCCATTCTTATCTTTTTGTACAGAGTTCAAATTCAAGTGGATCAAGGATCTCTACATAAAACCAGACACATTGAAACTTATAGAGAAGAAAGTGGGGAAGATCCTTGAAGATATGGGCACAGGGGAAAAATTCCTGAACTGAACAGCAATGGCGTGTGCCATAAGATCAAGAATCGACAAATGGGACCTCATAAAATTGCAAAGCTTCTGTAAGGCAAAGGGCACTGTCAATAAGATAAAAAGGCAATCAATAATTTGGGAAAAGATCTTTACCAATCCTAAATCAGATAGGGGCTAATATCCAATATATATGAAGAACTCAAGAAGTTAGACTCCAGAGAAACAAGTAACCCTATTAAAAAGGGGGTACAGAGATAAACAAAGAATTCCCACTGAGGAATACTGAATGGCTGAAAAGCATCTAAAGAAATATTCAATATCCTTAGTCATCAGGGAAATGCAAATCAAAACAACCCCAAGATTCCACCTCACACAGTCAGAATGGCTAAGATCAAAATCTCTGGTGACAGCAGATGCTGGCGAGGATGTGGAGAAAGAGGAACACTCCTCCACTGCTGGTGGGATTGCAAGCTTGTACAACCACTCTGGAAATCAGTTTGGTGGTTCCTCAGGAGATTGGATATAGTGCTACCTGAGGACCACGCTATACCACTCCTGGGCATATACCCAGAAGATGCTTCAACATGTAATTAGGACACATGCTCCACTATGTTCATAGCAGCCTTATGCCAGAAGCTGGAAAGAACCCAGATGTCCCTCAATAGAGGAAAGGATACAAAAAATGTGGTACATTTACACAATGAACTACTATTCAGCTATAAAAACCAATGAATTTATGAAATCCTTAGGCAAATGGATAGATCTGTAGGATATCCTGAGTGAGGTAACCCAATCACAAAAGAACAAACATGATATGCACTCACTGATAAGTGGATATTAGCTCAGAAATTTAGACTACCCAAGATACAATTTGCAAACCACATGAAACTCAAGAAAAAGGAAGTCCAAAGTGTGGATACTTCTATCCTTCCTAGAAGGGGAACAAAATATCCATGGAAGGAGTTACAGAGACAAAGTGTGGAGCAGAGACTGAAGGAATGACCATCCAGAGACTGCCCCACCTGAGGATCCATCCCATATACAGTCACCAAACCCAGACACTATTGTGGATTCCAACAAATATTTGCTGGCCGGAGCCTGATACAGCTGTCCCCTGAGAGGCTCTGCCAGTACCTGACAAATACAGAAGTAGATGCTCACAGCCATCCATTGGATGGAGCACAGGGTCCCCAATGAAGGAGCTAGAGAAAGGACCCAAGGAGCTGAGAGGGTTTATAGCTCCATGGGAGGAACAACAATATGAACTAACCAGTATCCCCAGAGCTCCCTGGGACAAAACCTCCAACCAAAGAGTACACATGGTGGGACTCATGGCTCCAGCTACATATGCAGCACAGGATGGCCTATTTGGTCATCAATGGGAGGAGAGGCCCTTGGTCCTGTGAAGGCTCAATGCTCCAGTGTAGGGGAATGCCAGGACCAGGAAGTCGAAGTTATTACAGATGAAGCAGTTGAAATTTATTATAGGTGAAGAACCCTTCTGAATATAATGCTTTCTTTCAATGATCAAATATTGGAAATAGGGGCTGGGGTGTGGAGGTTGGAATATGATTAGCACTTTATTGTGCATTTTTAAAACAATCTGCTCCAAACAATGGCACTCAGGGGAGTGGGTGTGTTGGTGAACAGAAAGAGGGGAGAGGGGATAAGGGGAGGGAAAATCTGGAGGGAGACCAGGAAAGGGAATATCATTTGAAATGTAAATAAAGAAAATATCTGATAAACTAAAATTTAAAAAATTAATAACAGTAAACTTACCTGGTCAGCCTCCATAAAAAGAAGAATGATAAATGCCGTTATTTGGAGCAGATTGTTTGAAAAATGCACAATGAAGTGCTAATCATATTCCAATCTACCTATCCCAGTCCCTACTTCCAGTATTTGATCATTGAGACATAGCATTATATTCAGAAGGGTTTTCATCTGTAATAACTTCCAACTGCTGAACAGATGTTGCTCTGGAAATGCAGACAGTAGAGAATCAAGGTCTCCAAGTCCAATCAAAACCATGGGTTAGCAAGATCAATGTTTATAATGCAATCTAGATGTGGGTACAAATATAAGAATCACTACATTTTTTACCAAATTTTTACTTAGCTCTGGTACATTGTACCTAATGTAATGCTTTGTATTAGGATGAGATAGTGAGACGTCTCCTTTACATTTAAGAAAATGTAACATGCCAGATTTAAGTCTGTTCTTGTGTGTTAATTATCCAGCTTCCTTATGTTTCTAGGGAAAGTCATAGTAAGCAACACCAGACTTTAAAGAGTACTGTTTAATTCAATAACTCATCTAAAAACAAATTTAAAGCTTATTTCACCATTGAAAAACTTTTTTGTATACAATAGAAAAAATTACATGAAATCTTATTTAATTATGTTATTTCCCCGGTTGGGGGGGATAAATTCTTAATATTATGTTTCATTGATGCTTTGAATACTAGACTTTGGTTATAAGCTATTGACTTAGCTGTGGCAAAATTGATTTCCCCACCTTTCTGTCCCTGCTAATATCACCATCTCAGACCCTGACTTCTGCTGAAGCAGCAGTTGTATTTAAGTGACTACTGCAAGAGATGACAGTGAGGAGAATGCATTAGAGACAGAGGTAGAAACCACTGCTCAATAATTAGGGAGCTAAGTTGGAGGCAAGGGCTAATCTCCATTTCGGTGCCAGAATAGAATCTTACAGTATTATCTATGTGCACACACACAAACATGCTTATACAAATATAAACCTGACGATTTTGCTCTCTGTAAAATGACAAGACTTAAGCTGCCAGCTGTCACAGCAAGAGCTTTCATTATGGTTATTCTATTAATTTTACATGATGTACAACACCAAGTTCATCTGTGTACTGTTAAGTATTTTTGTAATTAAAACTCCATCACAGTCATCAGAATAAATGAATAGAGCTCATCTTTTGTTTTTAATCTTGTTTTTTTTTATTGTTGTTCATTATACATTCATTAAAATACAACTTCATAACCCACACTGAACACAGCTCAGCCTAGTTTGTGGTCCCCAATTTACCCTCGGTGAAGCCGAATTCGAATATAAATGATAAGCAAAGTGAATCACAACAAAACGACCCCTGGGGTGTCTGAAACTTCACAAAGGCTTCAGGATTAGAGCAGACACTGTATCCCGTGTTTATTCTCCATTTCCTGGTAGAGGTCTCCTGATTTTAATTAGAAATTGGAGGAGGAAGCTGGGAAATTGCCTTCTAAGCAAATGGAGGTCCCATAATGGAAACGGGTGGAAAAAAGGGCAGAATAACTAAATTTTCCAGCTTCCTGGGGGGACTGATATGCTGGGAAATTATAACAGGCAAAGAGATCTGAGTCTACTGCCAAGCTTGCTTGGCTGAGCTCACCTCTATCATTGTGAAACACCATTGTTAAGATATAGTGAACCTTGCTCAATAAGCCTTGTGCCCCTCCCCCCACCCCCGTTAATTAGATTTATGTTTTCAAAGCATATTCTTTGAAAAGTAGCTTGTGTTTTACTCCTGGAATCTACTCTGGATGATGTAATTATCACAAAACCATTTAGCCTTTTCTTCTTATACTCAGTATTGTAGAAAACAGGAATAAAAACAATTTCGATGTCATTTCTGAAGAGTCATAGTCTAGAGAAGAGGAATCCAGCCTGAGCCCCAAAGCCTTAATATTGTCTGCTAGACAGGCTTGGCAAGGGTCTCCTTAGTCCCATAGTCCTGCCCCATCTTATACTTCCTTACTTTTCAAGAATATATTTTAATTGTCTTTTGCCTTAAAAAAAAACTAAACCAAACCAAACCAACAACAAGAAACAACAAACAAAAACCAGCCTTTCCAACTTCCACAGAGCAATTGCTCTATGTTCAGTTATTTCCTATCTCAATCAACAATTCGACAGATGAAACCCTGCCATGTCTCCATAGCTCTCTAATTAATACCTCTGCAAGTCACATTACTAGAAAAAGTCTGTATAATTTCCTTTTCCTTTTTAAAAAATCCAATAGCTATGTTTATCATTCTACCACATGACTACAGGGAATGTCACAGCAATCTTTGTTTCCTAGGTGGGGGCATGTTGCTTTCTAGACCTAAAACCTCTTTAAACGTCCTTTTCCAGCTTTATGTCCTCTGGCTTCCTGATAACCACAGGCTAAGCTTTGTCAGTTTCATTTATTAGCTTCTGCTGTCCACCTGAACAGCCTCCTTAGATAATCTCGTTCCACTTCCACACGGTGTAAATATCTGGGGAGCTGTCTAGATGATGTTACTCAGCTCTTACAGAATGGCTGAGGAACTCTAAGTTGGGGCGCCTGATTTTCATGATGGGTGACAAGCATAGCTACGTTTTGTCATTGTCTTTATTAGACTGGAAATTAATTAAGTTTGTTCTTTGCTTAGAAGCAGGACATTGCTTCCATTTTTTTCCAGACTGCTTACTCTACAAATGCCCCAGGGAAGAGTCAGAAGTGAAAGGATGGCGCCTCACAGAATGTGAAGCAAAGGAAGAGACCTACAGGGAAGTTTCCTCAACACTATCATTGTTAGAAAAGTGTGCTGATTCCTCTGCTGGATGCCCCCTATTCCCCAGGAATAACGCATTCTCCCTCCACGTTCCCCATTCCACCTCCCATCTTCTTGCTCTTACATCCCAGCTTCCAGATGAGAACTAAGAGAGTCGGTGTGTATAGGTATGGAATTATTTGTAGTAAGAAAGGTTATGAGTGCTGTGATTGGGATGATTTCTTTTGAGGATATGATGAAAACCTCCTTATTCAAAAAGAATGTGTAGAGAGACATGAGGTTTATTAAGAAAATAAACATTTGATGTGTGCACCATATCAAAAAGCAGAGAGACTGTTAGCTCAGTGCTACTTTTCAAAGAGAAATATGTTTTCATCTCCAGAGTGTAATATTAAACACTACATTTAACCCCTAAGGCATTGAGACTTCTGGATAGAGACATACTATTCCCTAGGTTCAAATTTATTCTGCTTAAAATGGATATAGAGCACAAGTTCTTCTTCTTTTAAAAATTCCTCTTTAGAACTGTCAGAAAATTCTTCAAGAGTCTAAGAATCTGTGTCCTCAGGGGGTAAAGCAACACCTATATATAGATGTGTTTTTGGTCCATGCTTGTAATTTGCTTTGGTATCCATGGGGATGACAGGTGTTAAGGCGATGCAAGCTGATATGATGACACAGAGCTCAGCTATATGATTTTGCATTAATCACTTGGCACCAAAAGAGTTTGATCTTATCTGAAGTGTGGATAAGTTTGTTAAAGGAGTGTTATGTACTTATTCTTACTTTAGATGGTGTCAAATTGTGTCTTGGGAGAAAAGGAGTTTAGATTACAACTGAAATATTTATTTCATGGCTCCTATTAGCAGTTACAGTTAGACAAAGGATAAGATTGTGGGGGAGAGTCAAAGAACAATAGCATCCAACAGGACCAGGTAAGAAGCAGAAAGAACAAACCAGAGTTGGTATATTGCAGTGATCAAAGCCTAGAGCCTGGGAAAAGGAATTGGCTAATCTTGTATCTTGTAGTCCATTTACTGGCTATATAATTTAGAGAAATGTCAGAGTAATGGATATGTGTGTGTTTGTCTATGCATATATTTATGTGCATATATGTCATACATATATGTATATATATGCATGACTTATGATGACTAAAAGAATTAACACAATTATACTGCTTAGCCCAGTATTAACATAGTAAATGACGAATAATTTCTGTAATGCATACACATTTATTTAAGAAGATTTGCCCCAAAGATCACCATCTGTTTATCTAATGGCTTACTGTAAGTTGATAAAAATGTTATTCTTTAATAAATTCTGGCTAAAACTCTCAGTGCTATTTCTTCCAGGATTCTCCAGAAGTCTGATTTTTGTTCCATCCTGCTCTCTGGCTATGTTTAAATAAAATTCTGCATCAAATAAATTTCAGGCACTGCACTGCTTAAGGTATGTCCTCTGTCTGTGGCAGGCATAGTGGGAGTTACAAATTTCCATCCATTTTGAAGCCTTCCCTTTTTACCCAGAGCAGATTCACCCACTGACTCTTTCCTGCACATAGTGGTGCTTACATTGCTCTTCTGGTTTTCTCACAGGCTTATGAGGACTGTGCCTCATGCCCCACTTCAAGACTACTGAGGGACGAAAGACCTTCCACGCTCATGCATGCATCTTTTTGCCTGCTTTTCTCTTTAATGACTGGCTGTACACCATCTTCCTTTTGAGCCACTCCACTGAGCTCTTCCACTGGGATAGGAATTGGGCCAATGTGAATGCCTCTTAGAGTTCTTGACATTGAACCTTGGGGAGCTGATCTGACACTCAGGTCTCAGTTTTCATACCTGACTGCGCTGCTTGCTCCTGGGAATCACAGCTCTGAAAGTTGTGCTGGGAATCAAATTAGATCTAAGCCCAGCAAGGAGAAGGAATGGTGACAGGCTTTTATTATAACGATAGCAATCATATTGGCAAAGGAACAAAACTACATCCGAAGAGAAAAGCATCCTATGCACAGCTATAATTATTGTTCCAAAGCAGCTCCTGGCATGCACACACGGGAGACCCCACTCTGCAGATGCAGCGGCACTTCTTTAGTGGCAGCTAATCCAGAAAGGTTCCTTTAACCCTCCCACTTATGCAAGAGGCTGTTAAAATGCAAGGGGGCAGGTTTTTTTTTTTTAAGATTTATTGTTTTATGTATATGAGTGTTTTCCCTGCATGCATGTAATTGAACCATGTATTTGTATATTGATACCTGTGAAAAGGTCAGAAATGGAGTTATATATGGTTGTGAGCTGCCAAGTGGGAATTGGGAATTGAATGCACCTCCTCTGTAAGAACAGCAGGTGCCCTTAACCACTGAGCAGTCTCTCCAGATCCCAATGTAAAAGTTTAAAAGAACAGTAAGTGAAGACAAGATTCAGCAATACAGGATATGTACAACCTGGACTAAGAAAAATACCAAGGAAGAGAAGACAGACTCTCAGCATCTGGGAAGGATGGGGGAGGGAAAGGACAACATGGAGGGGAGGGGAGGAAGAAGTGTGTGGGATGAAAGAGAGAGAGAGAGAGAGAGAGAGAGAGAGAGTCCTGAAAGAGAAAGAATGAGAGGGGCAGGGGATGAAGTCATAATATTAAATATCTCATTAAAGATTCACCATCTGAAAGTACATTGCTCATGTATGTGTGCCATGTTCACAGATGCCAGATATAAGAGCAGAAGTAGATTTCATATTAAATTTAACGAGAGAGGAGAAGGTACAGGATAAAGGAAAGGTTAGTGGGAGCTGTGGGAGCGGCTGAGTTTAAACCAACCGTCATGATTATGTATGTGTGCTGTTATTTCTAGTCTTCCCAGAAAACATGCAGGGAAATTCTCATACAGTGCTTCTGTCGACAGTGACTGTCTTCTGTATGCGTCTCCTCCCTTCTCTTTACTTTTAAATTGTGTTTACACAAAGTAGGCTCTAATTTCTGCCCAGGGCAGTACAATTTTCTGCCTTATCTATGTTGTGAAAAATATAAACTAGTGAGGTTGTGGGAGGATATTGTGCTAACCTTCAAAAGCCTGTCAACATATTCCCTTCATAAATTAGCAGCTGGGTGTGGTGGCACACGCCTTTAATCCTAGCACTTGGGAGGCAGAGGCAGGCAGATTTCTGAGTTCGAGGCCTCGAGGCTAGCATGGTCTACAAGGTGAGTTCCAGGACAGCCAGGGCTATACAGAGAAACCCTGTCTCAAAAAAAAAAAAAAATTACATAAACTAGCTGACCACCTCCCTAACACAAAAGCCACCAGGGAAAGGAACCCAGTGGGACATTGGGTCCTGCTATCCTGTGATGCTCCTGTTGGAAGAGAGTGAAATGTACAGGTCAAAATGTAGGCCTAGTCAGTATGATGTGTTGAATTTTAGGGTTCAGATTTCTGTAGATTAAAGAAGTAAGGCAAGCATTCGCTTTGCCATGTCGTGCCTTGGAATGATTTTTGCTTTTCATATATTTATCTGGTTCTCAAATATTGCAGGGGTAGCAGATGACGAAAAAAATGGATACTCAATTTTATGACTCCAGGCAACTTGTCCTGAAGGAGTAAGTCTCAGAAGGAAATTGAAAACCAGTTTGACCTGAGCCTCAAATTGTATATTCTACTTCGAAACCTGCTCTGGGTATAAAGAGCTATTGGGACAGAATCAAAAATGGCAAGGTCCAGAAATCACTGTTGATTTCCTACCCTATAAAGCCAGTCAGAATGAAGATGAAAACAAATAAAGAAAAAATGTATCCACCCGAGGCATTCGTAACCTATAATTTTGAGGCTTCCCTGAAGGAAGCTGTCTGGGTCTGTAAGGGCTACTTGCTGTTTCTTCTGATAATGCCCCATTGTTATTGAAACTAAGGTAGAAAATTTGAAAACATTAAAAAAAAACACAGAAAAGAAAATTAATAACCCCACTGTATTAATTTGCAGGTGTGGTGAGTCACCCAAAACAGAATAAATTCAGAGAATATAAAATCAATTTCCCCTTAGCATAAGAACTCTAAGGGCATTTCAGATAGTGTCAGTGGTTTTGTCATGTTCACGGTGACTTCAGAATTCATTTTAACCATCACCTTTCTAGCCATCCAGAAGAGAAAACCGCCATGACCCAACATCCTCTGTCTTCTCTTGGCAAAGCCCATCCAGATACAGAGAAATAGATCCCAGATGATCTATTCATCTACTAATGTTGGGAAAGGGCAGTATCTTAGCCTATTCAAGTGACTATAAGAAAACACCTTAGACTGGGTTATTTATAAATAACGAAGCTAGTGTTTGTAATTTTAAGAGCTAGGAAGTCTATGGATAGGACATGAGCCCAAAGGAAAACTTATTACTATCATTTTGTCAAACAAACATGGGCAATAAAATCTCCTAATGACATCCTGCTGTACCCACAGATGAGTGCTGTGCTCAAAGCTCATCCAAGAAGCCTCTTGCTGCAGTAGATGGGAAATAACACAGAGACCCAGGATGGGACTCTGTGCAGAGAGTGAGTGACCCAGAGCTCTCAGAGCTCTCAGTCCTATGCGGGATAGAAGGTTCAGGGGTTTGGCCAACTTGGAACAAACTCCATGTTTTGTTGTGTTTTTCTTTCTTTCTCTTTCTTTCTTTCTTTCTTTCTTTCTTTCTTTCTTTCTTTCTTTCTTTCTTTCTTTCTTTCTTTCTTTCTTCCTTCCTTCCTTCCTTCCTTCCTTCCTTCCTTCCTTCCTTCCTTCCTTCCTTCCTTCCTTTCTTCCTTTCTTTCTTTCTTTCTTTCTTTCTTTCCTATGGACTTTTTGTTTAATCTTGTCATATTTTGTCCTAATGGTCTTTGATTGCTAATTTTGATTTTTATTAGTGTGTGTGCGCGCATGTATGTGTTATTTGTGTGTTTTGAGAGAGAGAGAGAGAGAGAGAGAGAGAGAGAGATCATAAGGATGTAGGGAGGTGGGAAATATAGGACAGGAGTTGTATTTTATATATGGAAAATGTTTTTTAAAAAGTTTAAAAAGCCAGCAAGTTCAAAATCAAGGTATCAGCATCAGTCAGGTCTGTTTCTATGACTAGACTTTCTTGTTACACTTCACATGGTGAAAGGGCCAGATGAGTCCTCTAATTTTCTTTTTATAAAGGGAACAGGCAGATCCCTTTGTATTTTATCCTCTATTTATGAGAAAAAAGATCTTATGATTTAACGATACCTCAAAGTCTCCCCTCCTCCCCCATAATGCTATCTCAGAAGTGTTGTTTCAACCTAAGACTTTTGGAGTTACACCAAATATTAGACCGTAACAAGCTGAATGGATCTTAAAGGGAAATTGTGTCTACATATAGGTTACTATTTTATTTTAGACTTAGATTCATGAATAATCTTTTAAAGTTATGTGTGTGTGTGTCCATGGAGACTGAAAGAGGATGTCAGATCTCCTTGGAGCTGGAGTTGTAGGCTGTTGTGAGATGGGTCCTGGAAACCAATCTCAGTACTGTGGAAGAGAAATAGATGCTCTCAACCATGGAAGTCTCACCAACCTCCCCCTCCACCCCCCCCCATTAAATCTTACCGTGAACATCTACAGCTTGACACTTAAAAGACAGAATTGGAACAGCATACCCACTGTCTTACAACAGGCTGTTTGTACCAACCAAGTATATTGGCAGTTTTACTCCGTGTCTTTAAATAGTCTGCTTTTATGTCTTAAATACGGCAAGGCACACCTGATCATCCTGATGTCATGTACTTTATCCAGCCAATCCATTATAGTTGTTGTTAGTCGTTTGTTAATGTAAAAGTGAGATGGGCAACTTTTTTTTTCTTTTTTCTTTTAAATATTTTTTATTACATATTTTCCTCAATTACATTTCCAATGCTATCCCAAAAGTCCCCCATACCCTCCCCCACACTTTCCTACCCACCCATTCCCATTTTTTTGGCCCTGGCGTTCCCCTGTACTGGGGCATATAAAGTTTGCATGTCCAATGGGCCTCTCTTTCCAGTGATGGCCGACTAGGCCATCTTTTGATACATATGCAGGTAGAGTCAAGAGCTCCGGGGTACTTGTTAGTTTATAATGTTGTTCCACCCATAGGGTTGCAGATCCCTTCAGCTCCTTGGGTACTTTCTCCAGCTCCTCCATTGGGGGCCCTGTGATCCATTCACTAGCTGACTGTGAGCATCCACTTCTGTGTTTGCCAGGCCCTGGCATAGTCTCACAAGAGACAGCTATATCTGGGTCCTTTCAGCAAAATCTTGCTAGTGAATGCAATGGTGTCAGCGTTTGGAAGCTGATTATGGGGTGGATCCCTGGATACGGCAGTCTCTAGATGGTCCATCCTTTCGTCACAGCTCCAAACTTTGTCTCTGTAACTCCTCCCATGGGTGTTCTGTTCCCAATTCTAAGGAGGGGCATAGTGTCCACACTTCAGTCTTCATTCTTCTTGAGTTTCATGTGTTTAGCAAACTGTATCTTATATCTTGGGTATCCTAAGTTTTGGGCTAATATCCACTTATCAGTGAGTACATATTGTGTGAGTTCCTTTGTGATTGTGTTACCTCACTCAGGATGAGAGATGGGCAACTTTACACAACAAACTATACACACCAAAACTTTTAGAAGGTCAGTCAATAAGAAGTTTCTAATGAATATTCCAAATATATCTTAGAAAGGTGCTATGAGTTCACTGTTCTATCTACATGTATGAAGGTAAGTGATCAAGGTCATAGAAGCACCATCACCCGTCCTTGATCACCTTGGTAACAATTCTGTTACTCTTGAAATGGACCAGATTAAGGTGGCTCTTGCTGTAGACAAGCCATTTCCAAGTTGGTTTCCTCTTCTGCCACTTCCATGGGAAGAACATACTCCATCAACTGTGAGGCTGGGCTTGGCACGTGAACAGGGCTTGACAGCAGGCTTCCATGTCCCTCATACAGTGGTGTGAAGAGTCTTATTCTGTGTAGTGTTTATTTACCCCAACAAGGGGCAAATCTATGTCCAATCACCTGTTTTGGGCCCAGTCCAGCCCACACCAGCCCCATGTGTGTGAACTTAGCACCTTACTCCTGTATGCCACTGAAATTTGGTGGCTGTCAATTATGCAAAAACACTTCAGTGATAACTGATAGCTGATAACTAGAAACCCAGCCAGGTATTGGACATGCAGAGCACCCAGGGCAAGCCAACCCTTTCCTGCTTTTTGTAGGATTCTTCTGATCTTTCTGGAAAGTGACTGCCTCTCAAGTTCCAGGTGCCAGCAGACAAAGGAGCTGACCTTATTAAACTTTGCACCTTGCTCCTGCCATTTTGGTCTCACGTGATTTTTCCAATCTTACTTTCTCTTTGTTATAGAGCTCAGTCCCAGCCCGGTGCAAGAGGCTAATGGACTGTAGAACAGCTTTTGGCTTTGAAAATGTCAGCCTGTAATGAGAAATGGAACATAGTTATTAACAGAGCCAGACATAGATGCCCACAGGGTACCATCCTTTTACCCCCTTCCTTGCAAATGCAGGGCCAAGAGATTATCAACAGAGCCTAAATAGAAAATACAAATGCAATGGAGAAGCTTCGGTGGTTTCTTAAATGCTTGCTAAAAAACACAAATTTACTAAAAGTTAAAGCAACAGAGAGGACCACGTATGTCTTTAACTCCCCTGGACTAAAATACAAACAATCTACCTAATTTAGGGACTTCTCATGACCTTGTTTTAGGGGCAAAAATTGGCATTTTAAAACATTTTATTATAGCATAGAATAAATATTGCTGTATTCTTGTTGTAGAAGATGTTGGATTTTGTAATGGCGTCTTTGTTCCTGTGTATTGTTTGACTACGCTCACCTCCCATTACCTTTTTCCTGTTTTACATTTCCTGTTCTTTTCCAAAGAATCATCCCTTCCCCTTGTACATTCATGTGATATGATTGTGTACATGCGTGTGTGAATGACTGTGTGTGCATGTGTTTGTGTGCAGTTCAGAGTCCACAGATGAGAGAAAAAGTCCAATAGTTGTCGTTTTCTTCTGGTTTATTTTTCTCACTGTGATCTGTGTTTCTGAGCTCATCCTTGTAGCAGAAGCTGAGGCTCAAGCTTTAAGTCTCACCAGCATCTCAGGTTCTTAGGTGCAGTGAGTCTCACTGTGAATGAGAGAGCTCCCGTTTTGTCCCCTCTCGTAGGTCCATAGCCAGGCTAGGACCTCAGGTAGTTCTAGGGCCAGCCTCAGCACCAGACAGTTCTAGCTAGCAGTCACTAAGTACTCTCTGTGGACAATCCCATCCCCATTGCTCTTCACCAGAGCTGATGGTGTTTGCCTTTCCCATGTCCCACTCCAGGTTGCTAAGGATGGCATTTTTGCCTGCTGAAGGCTCTCTTGCTCATCTGAGGGCTGTAACTATTCCTGCTAGTCAATGTACTCCAGCACTCCAACCTGAGTGGCGAAATTCATCCGTCACCTCTACTCCAGCAACTTTATGGCTCCTTCTGCTTCAGAGGTCTGACTCACTAAGCTCTGCTTGATACAGTGTCCACCTGCTTCTTGTAGGTGTCTGCATCTTAACACAGGGAATATCAACCTAAGCAAGCCGAACAACCCACGGGCTTTATTTACTAAGACTCCTGACAACCTGCTTTCGAGATTCCACAATTCCACTGTTACTAAGGGCCTTCTGCTTCCTTTGGAGGGTCTATTCACACAGAGAAGAAGAAGAGTGGACACTAGGGGACAAGGAACAAACATAAAATCACAAGTCTTAGGTGAGCTATTGAGAGCAGATCTGTGATGTGGAGGCAACGAGATCCCGTGAACAGGTGCTAGTAAAACTGCAACGCAAGTGTGTTCCAGATTCAGAAACATCAGTACACCTGTAATGACATAATATCATATAAGAAAGAATGTAATTAAGTGCTAAATGTGTGGAAAAGTCTATAAAAAGGTGTTTTGCTTTGTTTTGTTTTTTTCTGATTCTCCGGTGTTGCGTCTGCTTTCCTGTATTATTAAGAAACAAATCAACACTCCGGACAAAATGAAAGACTTGATAGCCCTAGCTCACTTCACCAAGGTTCTGCCCTTTACTTCATCATGGTTAATTTTGCTACCCTTCCCTTGCTCCTACTTTCCTCCTTCTTCTCTCCTTCCTTTCTTTACCTTAAGAAAAAAAAAACCTTCGCAGTTAAGCATAACAAATGCAGAGCAACTAAATAGAAAAGTGGGCAAGCTGCTTCCCTTATTTTAGAGCTTGACAAGATGTGTTAGCTTTTACATTTTGGGCTCTGTGGGATGTCAGGCGCTCAGAGCAGGGGTGGCATCTATCTTTATGGAGCTAGCTGCACAGGCATCCTATCGGAATGAAATCATCCTTTGTTTCTAATTTTTAAAAAATTATTTAGAGTTTGTCAAGGTCTTCAAAATCCCCCCTAAGAAGGCAATGGTTCTCTAGTTTCCTTTGGCAAATCTGGGCAGCCCACTACAGAGTAAGATGCTGCTGACTGCAGGACCCTTGTGTGTGAGCTTATGTGCATTCAGGCTTCACAATGTGCCTGTCACTCAAGAGCTCATCACAGCCTTTCCCCCAGGCTCTCCAGGGATCCAGCAGTGGGAGAGCATGTGTCCCACTGTCCCATGCTACATGTCATCACTATCAGAGGGGTCTGACATGGCCATTTTTGTGAGCTAGTAGCAACCTTGCTTCCCTGTGGAATCATGTGGAGTGGCATTAAGAAAAGTACTGAGACCCAAGTCCAAGATTTTGATTTAATGGCAGAATGGCACAGACTGGATATTGATCTTTAAAGATTTTCTGTATGGTTCTAACAGGAAGCTGAGTTTGAGTGATGTGTGGAGGAGGAGGAGGAGGAGGAGGAGGAGGAGGAGGCGGCTTGAGACTGTTGTGGGAGTTAAAATGCAGGTAAGTTTAGAATAGGAGTACTTTTAAAAGGTTCACATGCCAGATCCACACACCCAGGAAGCTTCTCACTCTGGAATTGTCATCAAGATCCACTTCCATCCTCTTGGACCACTACATGGGACCAAACTCTATGCCTTAGGTTAGAGACGAGCTTTGGCCACCATGAAGAAACAGGGTCGAGATTTCTCCAGATTATTATTTTGTCTCTAGCACTAAGAATGACTATGAAATGATGAGTCTGTTTTTTCTAGTCCATTCTCCACCCAGCTCCATCCCATAAACAACCACCAAACCGAGACACTATTGCATAAGCCAGCAAGATTTTGCTGACAGGACCCTCATATAGCTGTCTCCTGTGAGGCTATGCCAGTGCCTGGCAAATACAGAAGTGGATGCTCACAGTCATCTATTGGATGGAACAAAGGGTCCCCAATGAAGGAGCTAGAGAAAGTACCCAAGGAGCTGAAGGGGTCTGCAACCCTATAGGAGGAACAACAAAATGAACTAACCAGTACCCCCAGAGCTCCCTGGGACTAAACCACCAATCAAAGAAAACACATGGTGGGACTCATGTCTCTAGTTGCATATGCATCAGTGGGAGGAGCGGCCCTTGATCTTAAGAAGATTCTATGCCCCAGTACAGGGGAATGTTTGGCCAGGAAGCAGGAGTGGGTGGATTGGGGAGCAGGGGGAGGGGGGAGGGGATAGGGGATTTTCAGAGGGGAAACTAGAAAAGGGGATAGCATTTGAAATGTAAATGAAGAAAATATCTAATAAAAATATATTTTAAAAAAATGCAAGTCAGGAGCTGTCATCTTGTGTCCCCGTGTGTGTGTGTGTGTGTGTGTGTGTGTGTGTGCCTTATCTCTGCTGGTCTGCCCGAGACCCCCTGATCTTGAACCCTAGTCTCCCACATGGCCTGTTTCTACTCGGGCAAGATGAAAGGAATGTTCCTAAGTCAGGAAAAAAAATCTCCAGACTTCAGGCACAAGTGCTCATTGATGGGAAAGGAACTGCTCATAGAAAGGAAGTGGTTCACAGAACAGCCGCAGCAGACGAAAACAAAAACCAACCAAACTGTAGTTCTCCTTAAAGAAGTTAGGGGTAGAGAGCGCAGGGTCGGCTGACACCCGCCAGCTACTCACGACCCCCGCCACAGGATTTTGAGACTGCTGGTGAGTGGAACACAGCTTCTGCTCCAGTCCAATCACGCAGGACCTGAGACTGCTTTGGCTGGGGAGGCAGAAATCCGGCCTACGTAGGGCCACAAGCCTCTTCCGGTTAGAAAAGCACCGGGGTAGCTAGGGCGCAGGGTCGGCTGACACTCGCCAGCTACCCACAACACCCACCACAGGATCTTAAGACTTCTGGTGAGTGGAACACAGCTTCTGCTCCAATCCAATTGCGCACGGGACCTGAGACTGCATTAGTTAGGGAAGCAGAAAACCGGCCTGAGTAGGACCACAGGCCTCTTCCGGCTGGACCAGCACCGGGGTACTGCCAGCTACCCACTACCCCCGCCACAGGAATTTGAGACTGCTGGTGAGTGGAACACAGCTTCTGCTCCAATCTTTAAACAGTGACAACGACAACAACTAACCCCAGAGATTACCAGATGGCGAAAGGTAAACGTGATAATCTTACTAACAGAAACCAAGACCACTCACCATCATCAGAACCCAGCACTCCCACTTCGCCCAGTCCAGGGCACCCCAACACACCGGAAAAGCTAGACACGGATCTAAAAGCATATCTCATGATGATGGTAGAGGACTTCAAGAAGGACTTTAATAACACACTTAAAGAAATACAAAGGAACACTGGTAAACAGGTAGAAGACAGTAAAGAGGAAGCACAAAAATCCCTTAAAGAATTGCAGGAGAACACTGCTAAAGAGTTACAAATCCTTAAAGAAAAACAGGATAACCTAATCAAACAGGTAGAAGTCCTTAATGAAAAACAGGAAAACAAATCCAAATAGATGATGTAAATGAACAAAACCATACTAGACCTAAAAAGGGAAGTAGACACAATAAAGAAAACCCAAAATGAGGCAACACTGGAGATAGAAACCCTAGGAAAGAAATCTGGAACCATAGATACCAGCATCAGCAACAGAATACAAGAGATGGAAGAGAGAATCTCAGGTGCAGAAGATTCCATAGAGAACATCGGCACAACAATCAAGGAAAATGTAAAATGCAAAAAGATCCTAACTCAAAACATCCAAGAAATACAGGACACAATGAGAAGACCAAACCTATGGATAATAGGAGTGGATGAGAATGAAGATTTTCAACTCAAAGGACCAGCAAACATCTTCAACAAAATTATAGAAGAAAACTTCCCAAATCTAAAGAAAGAGATGCCCATGAACATACAAGAAGCCTACAGAACTCCAAATAGACTGGACAAGAAAAGAAATACCTCCCGACACATAATAATCAGAACAACAAATGCTCTAAATAAAGATAGAATACTAAAAGCAGTAAGAGAAAAAGGCCAAGTAACATATAAAGGCAAGCCTATCAGAATTACACCAGATTTTTCACCAGAGACTATGAAAGCCAGAAGATCCTGGACGGATGTTATACAGACACTAAAAGAACACAAATTCCAGCCCAGGCTACTATACCCAGCCAAACTCTCAATTAACATAGATGGAGAAACCAAAGTATTCCACGACAAAACCAAATTCACACATTATCTCTCCACGAATCCAGCCCTTCAAAGGATAATAACAAAAAAAAACAATACAAGGACAGGAACCACGCTCTAGAAACAACAAGAAGGTAATCCCTCAACAAACCTAAAAGAAGACAGCCACAAGAACAGAATGCCAACTTTAATAACAAAAATAACAGGAAACAACAATTACTTTTCCTTAATATCTCTTAATATCAATGGATTCAACTCCCCGATAAAAAGACATAGACTAACAAACTGGCTACACAAACAAGACCCAACATTTTGCTGCTTACAGGAAACTCATCTCAGAGAAAAAGATAGACACTACCTCAGAATGAAAGGCTGGAAAACAATTTTCCAAGCAAATGGTATGAAGAAACAAGCTGGAGTAGCCATTCTAATATCTGATAAGATTGACTTCCAACCCAAAGTCATTAAAAAAGACAGGGAGGGACACTTCATACTCATCAAAGGTAAAATCCTCCAAGAGGAACTATCAATCCTGAATATCTATGCTCCAAATACAAAGGCAGCCACATTCATTAAAGAAACTTTAGTAAATCTCAAAGCACACATTGCACCTCATACAATAATAGTGGGAGACTTCAACACACCACTTTCACCAATGGACAGATCATGGAAACAGAAACTAAAGAGGGACACAGAGAAACTAAGAGAAATTATGAATCAAATGGATCTGGCAGATATCTACAGAACATTCTATCCTAAAACAAAAGGATATACCTTCTTCTCAGCACCTCATGGTACCTTCTCCAAAATTGACCACATAATTGGTCACAAAATAGGCCTCAACAGATACAAAAATATTGAAATTGTCCCATGCATCCTATCAGATCACCATGGACTAAGGCTGATCTTCAATAACAAAATAAATAATAGAAAGCCAACATTCACGTGGAAACTGAACAACACTCTTCTCAATGATACCTTGGTCAAGGAAGGAATAAAGAAAGAAATTAAAGACTTTTTAGAGTTCAATGAAAATGAAGCCACAACATACCCAAACTTATGGGACGCAATGAAAGCATTTCTAAGAGGAAAACTCATAGCTCTGAGTGCCTCCAAAAGGAAACTAGAGAGAGCACACATTAGCAGCTAGACAACATACCTAAAAGCACTAGAACAAAAGGAAGCAAATTCACCCAAGAGGAGTAGACGGCAGGAAATAATCAAACTCAGGGGCGAAATCAACCAAGTGGAAACAAGAAAACTATTCAAAGAATCAACCAATCAAGGAGCTGGTTCTTTGAGAAAATCAACATGATAGATAAACCCTTAGCCAGACTCACTAGAGGGCACAGGGAAAGCATCCTAATTAACAAAATCAGAAATGAAAAAGGAGACATAACAACAGATCCTGAAGACATCCAAAACACCATCAGATCCTTCTACCAAAGGCTATACTCAACAAAACTGGAGAACCTGGATGAAATGGAGAAGTTCCTAGACAGATACCAGGTACCAAAGTTGAATCAAGATCAGGTTAATGATCTAAACAGCCCTATATCCCCCAAAGAAATAGAAGCAGTCATTAATAGTCTCCCAACTAAAAAAAGCCCAGGACCAGATGGGTTTAGTGCAGAGTTCTATCAGACCTTCAAAGAAGATCTAATCCCAGTTCTTCACAAACTATTCCACAAAATAGAAACAGAAGGTACTCTACCCAACTCATTCTATGAAGCCACAATTACTCTGATACCTAAACCACAAAAAGACCCAACAAAGAGAGAAAACTTCAGACCAATATCCCTTATGAATATTGATGCAAAAATCCTCAATAAAGTTCTTGCTAACCGAATCCAAGAACACATCAAAACAATCATCCATCCTGACCAAGTAGGTTTCATCCCAGGGATGCAGGGATGGTTCAATATACGGAAATCCATCAACGTAATCCAGTATATAAACAAACTCAAAGACAAAAACCACATGGTCATCTCGTTAGATGCGGAAAAAGCATTTGACAAGATCCAACTCCCATTCATGATAAAAGTCTTGGAAAGATCAGGAATTCAAGGCCCATACCTAAACATGATAAAAGCAATCTACAGCAAACCAGTAGCCAACATCAAAGTAAATGGTCAGAAGCTTGAAGCAATCCCTCTAAAATCAGGGACTAGACAAGGCTGTCCACTTTCTCCATACCTATTCAACATTGTACTTGAAGTCCTAGCCAGAGCAATTCCACAACAAAAGGAGATCAAAGGGATACAAATTGGAAAAGATGAAGTCAAAATATCACTCTTTTCAGATGATATGATGGTATATATAAGTGACCCTAAAAATTCCACCAGAGAACTCCTAAGCCTGATAAACAGCTTCAGTGAAGTAGCTGGATATAAAATTAACTCAAACAAATCAATGGCCTTTGTCTACACAAAGAATAAACAGGCTGAGAAAGAAATTAGGGAAACAACACCCTTCTCAATAGTCACAAATAATATAAAATATCTTGGCGTGACTCTAACTAAGGAAGTGAAAGATCTGTATAATAAAAACTTCAAGTCTCTGAAGAAAGAAATTATAGAAGATCTCAGAATATGGAAAGATCTCCCATGCTCATGGATTGGTAGGATCAACATTGTAAAAATGGCTATCTTGCCAAAAGCAATCTACAGATTCAATGCAATCCCCATCAAAATTCCAAATCAATTCTTCAACGAATTAGAAAGTGCAATCTGCAAATTCATCTGGAATAACAAAAAACCTAGGATAGCAAAAACTCTTCTCAAGGATAAAAGAACCTCTGGTGGAATCACCATGCCGGACCTAAAGCTCTACTACAGAGCAATTGTGATAAAAACTGCATGGTACTGGTATAGTGACAGACAAATAGACCAATGGAACAGAATTGAAGACCCAGAAATGAACCCACACACCTAAGGTCACTTGATCTTCGACAAGGGAGCTAAAAACATCCAGTGGAAGAAAGACAGCATTTTCAACAAATGGTGCTGGCACAACTGGTTGTTAAAATGTAGAAGAATGGGAATTGATCCATTCCTATCTCCTTGTACTAAGGTCAAGTCTAAGTGGATCAAGGAACTTCACATAAAACCAGAGACACTGAAACTTATAGAGTTTTCCCACTGGGAAAATCCTTGAAGATATGGGCACAGGGGAAAAATTCCTGAATAGAACAGTAATGGCTTGTGCTGTAAGATGGAGAATTGACAAGTGGGACCTCATGAATCTACAAAGCTTCTGCAAGGCTAAAGACACCATCAATAAGACAAAAAAACCACCAACAGATTGGGAAAGGATCTTCACCTATCCTAAATCAGATAAGGGACTAATATCCAATATATATAAAGAACTCAAGAAGGTGGACTCCAGAAAGTCAAATAACCCCATTAAAAAATGGGGCTCAGAACTGAACAAAGAATTCTCACCTGAGGAATACCGAATGGCAGAGAAGCACCTGAAAAAATGTTCAACATCCATAATCATCAGGGAAATGCAACTCAAAACAACCCTGAGATTCCACCTCACACCAGTCAGAATGGCTAAGATCAAAAATTCAGGTGACAGCAGATGCTGGCGAGGATGTGGAGAAAGAGGAACACTCCTCCATTGTTGGTGGGATTGCAAGCTTGTACAACCACTCTGGAAATCAGTCTGGCGGTTCCTCAGAAAATTGGACATTGTACTACCGGAGGATCCAGCAATACCTCTCCTGGGCATATATCCAGAAGATGTCCCAACCGGTAAAAAAGGACACATGCTCCACTATGTTCATAGCAGCCCTATTTATAATAGCCAGAAGCTGGAAAGAACCCAGATGTCCCTCAACAGAGGAATGGATACAGAAATTATGGTACATTTACACAATGGAGTACTACTCAGCTATTAAAAAGAATGAATTTATGAAATTCCTAGCCAAATGGATGAACCTGGAGGGCATCATCTTGAGTGAAGTAACACAATCACAAAAGAACTCACACAATATGTATTCACTGATAAGTGGATATTAGCCCAAAACTTAGGATACCCAAGATATAAGATACAATTTGCTAAACGCATGAAACTCAAGAAGAATGAAGACCAAAGTGTGGACACTGTGCACCTTCTTAGAATTGGGAACAAAACACCCAGGGAAGGAGTTACAGAGACAAAGTTCGTAGCTGTGATGAAAGGATGGACCATTTAGAGACTGCCGTATCCAGGGATCCATCCCATAATCAGCTTCTAAACGCTGACACCATTGCATACACTAGCAAGATTTTGCTGAAAGGACCCAAATATAGCTGTCTCTTGTGAGACGATGCCGGGGCCTAGCAAACACTGGAGTGGATGTTCACAGTCAGCTATTGGATGTATCACAGGGATCCCAATGGAGAAGCTAGAGAAAGTACCCAAGGAGCTAAAGGGATCTGCAACCCTATTGTTGGAACAACATGATGTACTAACCAGAACCCCGGAGCTCTTGTCTCTAGCTGCATATGTATTGAAAGATGACCTAGTCGGCCATCAATGGAAAGAGAGGCCCATTGGACTTGCAAACTTTATATGCCCCAATATAGGGGAATGCCAGGGCCAAAAGAATGGGAATGGGTGGGTAGGGAAATGGGGGGCGCTATGGGGGACTTTTGGGATAGCATTGGAAATGTAATTGAGGAAAATATGTAATAAAAATATTAAAAATTAAAAAAAAAAGAAGAGACCAGCATCGTTGAGGTGACATCTTCTGGGAAGTGTTTTCTGAAAGCACAAAGAGGCTGTGTTCCAGAGATTGGCAAGGTTGTACTCCTTCTGCAGTGGGACTTGGTAACGTGTAAGGGTCACCCAGGTGGTACTGGTTTTGAAGGCATGAAGGGGTCATGCAGAGGAGCTGAGGCTCTGCACTGTGAGAGGCCATGGAAGGCTATTGGTGAAGGTGCAGCCTCAGTTGTAATTGAAGGCCCAGGACTGAAGGGGTCATGCAGTGTTTTGGAGATGCCAGTACCATGAGATGACCACCAAGAGCAGCAGCAGCAGTGGAGTACAGGCATCTGGAGCCCAGAGGACGATGTGTGTGCTACAAAGGGCATGGCTGGAGAAGTGACCCAAGCCCTTGGAGGAGCCCAGAAGATCGTGAATTGGATCCCAGACGTTGGACGGTTGGAGATTGATTTTTGCTTTGATTGTGACTGTGCCCTGATATTTTCCCTCTTGAAGGAAGAAACTGTTTTAGTGGAGCCCACAGTTAAGAGACTTTTAATTGTAAAAAGACTTTGGATTTTAAAAGAGGATGGATATTTTAAAGAGATTGAAATTTTAAGAATATGTAAAGACTGTGGGACTTTTATTTAGATCTTGGGGATGAATAAGAATGTAAGGGTTGAGGCTTACTAGTGATGTGTTTGTGTGTCAAGTTGACAAGGCGTCAATTGTACTGGCTATTTTTGTGTCAACTTGACACAGCTGGAGTTATCACAGAGAAAGGACCTTCAGTTGAGGAAATGCCTCCATGAGATCCAACTGTAAGGCATTTTCTCAATTAGTGATCAAGGGGGAAAGGCCCCTTGTGGGTGGGACCATCCCTGGGCTGGTAGTCTTAGGTTCTATAAGAGAGTAGGCTGAGCAAGCCAGGGGAGGCAAGCCAGTAAAGGACATCCCTCCATGGCCTCTGCATCAGCTCCTGCTTTCTGACCTGCTTGAGTTCCAGTCCTGACTTCCTTGGGTGATGAATAGCAGTATGGAAGTGTAAGCCGAATAAACCCTTTCCTCCCCAACTTGCTTCTTGGTCATGATGTTTGTGCAGGAATAGAAACCCTGACTAAGACACCATCTGAACAAATAAAATTCAAAGGCAAAAAAAAAAAAAAAAAAAAGAAAAGAAGTTAGGGGTATTGAAGAGGTAAACACGTTTACAAACCAAGGAACAGTGCTTCATTTTAACAACTCTAAAGTTCAGGCGTCTCTGGCAGTGAACACTTTCACCATTGCAGGCCACGCTGAGACAAAGCGGCTGACAGACATGCTTCCTAGCATCCTAAAGCAGCTCGGTGCAGCCGGTCTGAGTAGTTTAAGGAGACCGGAAGAAGCTCTGCCCAGACAATCCACGGACAGAAAAGCACGACTTGCTCCTGGAGAGGAGGAGGAAGGAGTTCCAGATCTGGTGGAGAATTTTGATGACGCTTTTAAGAACAAGGCAAATGGTATTGAGGCACCTTCTTTTTTGTTTGTTTGTGTTTGGTTTTTCGAGAAAGGGTTTCTCTGTGTAGCCCTGGCTGGCCTGGAACTCTCTTTGTAGACCAGGCTGGCCTTGAACTCAGAAATCTACCTGCCTCTGCCTCCCGAGTGCTGGGATTAAAGGCGTGCGCCACCACGCCCGGCTCTGAGGCACCTTCTTAAGAAGGTGACACTTGCAGAAGTTACAGGAGCTGCTGGTTTATATCATGACTGCTTTTTAATCTTTTTGTTTATGAATCTGATAGAATCTAGATCGCTAATATTTTTAATTCCAAGGCCCCAGACACTGCTGCTCTTTTCAGTTTTTGCTTTTACCTAATTCGTTCTTTGTGGAAAATTAGGCTGAAGAAGCCTAGAAATAAAGTTTGGAAAAGGTTAATAAAATTCTTTGCCTAGTTAAAAAAAAATGCAAGTCAGGTTACATCGCCCGCTCCAGCCAGCACCCCAGTCATTTCTCATGAGAGCACAGGGCAAATTCATTTTCTTTTAGGTACCAGAGGCCAGAACCAGAGTCTCATGCATGCTAGGCAAGTCATATACCACAAGATATGATCCCAGCTCCTTATATTTTACATTCTGAAAAAAATTTATTTTGAGATAGGGTTTCTTTATTATGTCGTCCTTGTGGTTCTAGAACTTGCTATGTAGTCTACACTGGCTCCAAACTTACAGAGATCCATCTGCCATGGCTATCAGAGTGCTGGAACTAAAGGTGTGAGCTACCATGCCTGGATAAATTTTAAACTCATCAGTATATTTGGTTTCCATGTTATCCAGTGAGATGGTATCTTCCCCTCAAGCTGACTTCATTCTATGCTGCTCTCTGTTGCAGAGCACAAAAGCATGCAGGGATCCCTTTGATACCCTCAACTCCTTAGATATTATTCCCCACTTCAGGATCTTTGAATTCCTCATTGTCTTTAATTGGAGAATTCATTCCCTCAAACATCACAATGCCCCCCCCCCTTTTTTTAAGATCGATTTATTCATTATGTATACAGCATTCTGCCTGCATATATGCCTGGAGGCCAGAAGAGGGCAGCAGATCTCAGTATAAATGGTTATGAGCCATCCTGTGGTTGCTGGGAATTGAACTCAGGACCTCTGGAAGAACAGACAGTGCTCTCAACCTCTGAGCCATCTCTCCAGCCCCACTGTCCTTCTTCCTGTTCAGTTCTCAGTTTAAATGTCAAATCTTGAGAGAGCCCTTCCCTTCCCACCCTATCTATCTCACCCACCCTCTCTCATGCCCCCCCTATTAATTTCATAACACTCACTGTTGTCTGAATAAAGGTGAACTTCTGGAGAGAGGGGCTCTGGTTGGCCAGGCTCACTACTGTGACCCCAGTAGCTGCGATAGTAACTTTCTGATACCTTCTAGACACACAGTAATCTCTGCTGGACATTACTGAGGAGAAAAAGCAGAAGGGAGAGAAAGGAATGAACTCTTTATAATCTCTGCATTCCCAGAATTCCAAGTCTGCCCTCAGTATCCAGCATATGTGGTCCCCTTGTTTCAGAGTCAGTAGGCTCTAGGTGAGAATGAAAAGCAAGCCAGAATATCCACAGTCTTAATTGCTCCATTCTTAATGTTAATACCCAGCAATTTTAGTGACAATTTGAACTGAAGCCTTTATGAGTAGGAGCCAGGATCTCAATGAGAACCAGGGGAAGCAGTAATCACCAGCAAGCTTTAGTCAAATTTAAATATAGACCTGGGAGCAGACAGCAAATCCAGCCACGAAGCATGGACGTATCGAAGTAGCACATCAGGTAGGCTATTGGCTTCTCTATGTCCAAAATGTACGCAAGCTTTCTGAAATGAGAACTTAGGGTGAGCAGACACCTGTATGTTACACAAGTGCATGATAATGTTTTTTATTTATCCGGTACATAAATGCATGCCAGTACTCAGCTGGCTTTCTAACACAGTATCCGAGATCTAACTCCCTAGGGAAGGAGCTGGAAAAGGAATGCATTCGCCTTAAGCTGCACAAATCAAGAGAAGAGTCTGTGGTCTCCCCCAGGCAGTGTTCTGAACCATACAGACAGATTAGAAGCATCGATAAAAGAAGTGTGTCAATGAAAGAGTCCAAAGGCCACAGAAGCACAGCACAGGCTGTAAATTTAGTAACTGTATGTCTGTCTTGCTCCCTTCCTACACTTTGTGGTTAACTAAGAAATTGAGAGCAGAGTAGAAAAAAAAAAAGGCAAGCTTGTTTAGGATTGTGCCAAAAGGCAATGTGGTCATGGTAGCAAAAGACCTCTTCTGTAAGGTGTGGGCTGTGTTGGTGTCCATTTTGTGAGACACTATGCATGCAACATCTAACTATATAAATAAGGGCAGTCCTGATTGGTCGATGTTGGAGTCTATGAAAGAGGCTGGGTTTGCTGAGTAGCAGCTCTATCTCATTGGCTGCTCTCAGTTACATCCCCTTTCCAGAGCCATGGTTTTCTGTTGGGGTCTACAATCTGGACCAGGCCTGCACATAAACCCACTCCCACTCCAACCTTTGTCCACAGCTCCTCTGGACTTCTTGAGTCACTAGAGACTATGTACTCCTCTCTGAGTTCAAGCGCAGGTTGTCACCTGGATCTTCCAGTTGCAAAGCTCTGTACTTAAACTTTCAAGAGTAGGTCCTGAAGAAGTATTCCAATTCAACAGCCAGAATACCTGGTGTGTGCTGGAGTCTACTTTTCAAATTCTGGAATTTATGAATATGTAAGTGGTTTAATTTTATCCCGTAGATATATAGTTATCCCACCTGAGAATCTTCAGTGTCCCACACATACAGATGGTTTAGTCTGTCTTGTGGTGATTTTTTTTTTTTAATTTCCTGCTTTGCCTGGAGACCAGGACAATACTGTACACCAGGTGGGAAACAATGGACTCCCAGGCTCTGTATATCTGGGGAATCATCTGCCCTAAAATACCTCACCACCTCCCCAGTCTTCCCTCCTCCTGGAAGAGGGGGTGGAATTGGGATGGAGCCACATTTTATATTCCATTTGCTGCCTTCTGTTCTTGTCATCTCTGCTTTTGCATTTGCCTCCATGGAGGGTTGCAAATGCACACGGGAGAGGCTTAATGTGATTTTGGGTGCCCTGGGAGGGACAGTCTGCCAAGCGCAGATGCCACCAGGCTGCTTGCTGCGGGTGCCTGCATTACTCCACTGGTTACTGTGCCTTTGGGTTTGCTTGTGGTTTAACTTAGTGGAGCAACTTAAAATCTTCATGAAGGAAATGGGAGCCTTGAGGTGAGAAGGGAGTGAGGTAGGATTTCAGGTAAGGCGTTGCTCTTACAAGGGTAACCCAAAGCACAACCCCAGAGCTTGAGATAAGGCAGAGGACTAGAAAGGGAGAGAGGGATATGCCTATTGTTAGGTCTTGAGACTAAGTGAAGTTATTAGAGATGCACCTTTTCTCCTAGGGAGGATCACATCCTTTCCCTCAGGGAAGAATGCATCTCTTTCTCTCAGGGAGGACCACATCATTTCCCTTCCAGAGAGGACCACATCCTTTTCCCTCAGGAGGGTCACATCCTTTTTCTCAGGGAGGCTTTTCTTCCTCAACTTGTCCATTGGGAAGCAGGTGCTGTGTCCTTGGTCATGGCCAAATGCTTTCACAAGGTGATCGCCTTCCGATTGTGGTTGCCATGACTACTCATGAGCCACCGAGTCTCAGATCCGAGTCTCCAGTTCTGATCAGCATCTGCCTCTCCTTGATGTTCCAGAGACTCCTGGGTTACAATAGAAGAGTCTCTCTCTGTCTCTCTGTCTCTCTCTGTCTGTCTCTCTCTGTCTGTCTCTGTCTCCTGTCTTTTACCTCAAACCTACCGGGCAAACCTCATTTTATTTATTTATTTTATTTGTGCTCTTTAGCCCCTTTTCATGCCTCTGCGAAGAGCATAGAAGGCCACCTCAATGCGGAAGCAATACTCACCAGCTCTTGGAGAATTTACCCTTTCATCCTTCCTCAGGTTTCCCGTCTTCTTGCTATTAAAACCCTAAGTGAGACCTCATTATTTTCGATCTTACATCCTGGTGATCTCACTGTTCCCCCACTTCTCCAGTCCATGCGCTCTCACTAACTGAAATCAGCATCTTTACTGAGACTTTACTGTTTCTGATCAATTATCCACATTCCTCAGAATTGCCCTATCACCAGCCCCTCAGGAAATAATATGTCTTACACTTGGACCCATGTTTGCTGGTCCCCAGAGCCTGGCTCCTTCATTGTTCTCCTTCTAGACTCTTCCTGACATCTTATCAGTCTAACCCCCTTGCTAATTTAACTGTGTAAAATCAACTTCTACAGACATTAACTATTGAAGGTAGGATTCAGCGTCTGTTGCAAACTCAACATGTCAGAATTCACAGGAGCTATCTGTTTTAGGTGATAAACTAGGCATTTAGCTTTTGTCTTTTATAATAAAAACATTTAGTTATTTTATTTGTAAGAGTGTTTTACTGGCATGCATGTCTGTGTACCATGTGTGTATGAAGTGTTGAGACTAGGAAAGGGTATTAGACCCCCTCAAACTGGAGTTACAGATGGTTATGAGCTGTCATGAGGTGCTGGGAACCAAACTTGGCTTCGCTATAAGTAGGCAATGTTCTTAACTGCTGAGTCATCTCTCTAGCCCCAACCATCTTATTTTCTTCAAATTTATTTAATAAATGTTTATTATATGATGAACACTTAATATATCATTGAAGCAAAGGATTAATATTAACGTTACTTTTTAGTGGACGGTATCAAGAGCTAACAGCACCATCAATGTGCCAGGGGCCATTCTGACAGTTATCAGGTATTTGTTCATGAACTCTTTCCAACATCCACAGAGGTGGCTGCTCTCATTACACCAACTGTGTTTTACATGGAGGAAGCCATGGTGTTCGGCAAATCACAAAACTAGTAGGAAACAGAGCTAGAGGTGGAGGAGTCATTGTGAATCCTTAGCCAATGTTTGGTGCCTTCATTTCAGTCACTGGGTTCTGGGGAAACAGAGCCCGCACACAGGCTTTTACTTCAATGTGTGACTGCTATGTTAATTACAGTTATTTAGATTTGAGTATTTGGCAGATTTTTTCCCCCAAAAATGAACAAAGTAAGCCTTTGTCTTAAGGAAAAGGAACTGACAGTTTTTGTTTTCTTTGTTGCCAGTGATGAACGGTTCAGCTTTTTACGTGAAAATTGAGCTCCTATCTGCCACTGGCTTGGCTCCTTTGTCATATTTAGGTGGTGATGTTAAATGGGCATTGTTGAGAGTAGATAATGGTATGTTGTCACCACCTGGAACATCTTCACATCTCAAGGGATTAATATCTTTCAAACGTTCAGTCCATGATATCAGAGGATTAGCCTGGGTAAGTGACCCACTCTGTGTTCAGAAGACACTTGTAGATTTTAATGTAATTAAGCCCGATGAGCTCAGTGACACATTTTCCGATTACACACACAATTAGCTTGTAAGAACCTATCATTTGGTGAATTTTAGGGTAAAATCAAATAAATCTGTTTAATATTATTTCCAAAAGAAAATAGTAATATATTTGTAAGAAATATATTTCCTTCATACCCATCAACTAAATGATGCATGTTAATAGATTGACTGTAGAAGCAGTTTTGATAATCTAAATGTTTTCTCATAAGTTAAGCACAAAACAGATTTACAAAATATACAACATATCACTTTCCTTAGCAATTTTTTGATGTTGGAGATTAGGCTTTTAAAATTGTCTTTAAAATGTTTAAAATGTTAGCATGTAATGTATGTAATTACTATTTTAATGGAATAAATAAATGCATTTAAATGATCAATTTGTTCCCAGTTTTGAGCAATGTCAATATTGTTAGATGTAGCCTACAAGAATTTTGAGTATTGTTCTAGCACTTTCTACCCCAAGGCTAATGGGTTCTCCCTAGAAGAGGGAATAAAGGAGGACCAAGAACAGCCTCTGGCTGTAACTAGAAATTCTGTTTATTTTGTACCCTGAGAGACTGTATGAGTGACACCATCCTGCTTCACTGCTTGTGGTATTTCTCACTGTGAAGTGTTCTACTCCCCTCAGAAATTTAGACGCTTTTGGTGCCTCATCCAAACTTAGTGAATGTCTTTATGCCTCATATTTACCTGAGCAGAACTTGAGTTGTTTTAGCACTGGGGTGTTTTAGTTCATGTTACAGAGGATGAGGCCACACAATGGAATCAGAGTTTCTGACATCACATCATTCGGCCATGATTTACCTGGGCAACTATACCAATACCTGCCCACTGTTAACCCAGTGTCTACTAAACAGGCTACGAACTTCAGGTGCAAATGTTAATTCAATCTGGGATAAAAATCTATCTTTATGTTAGACCTCTGCTTATTACAGTAACTGCCTGTCTGAGAAAACCATCTGTTGCTGGAGGAGCCTCCATTGCTAACTTACTTTCCTGTGCACTGCACTCCAGAGTCAGGAATCCTGAGAACATCGAGTATTTTACAGCTTCTCTCTCTGAAAGCTACTGCATGTGTATGTCCTTCAGTGGTACCATGTACTTCTCTGTGCTTCCAGCTTCCTTCCCAAGCACCGTGGGGTCATACACGAGAAAGACCGCTCTGGATCTTCTCAGGGCTCTGGCAGCCTGCTCTCACGCCTTCTCGCTTTTACTTGAAGTCAATTCCTCTCCTAATTCTACCTTACTTAAATGCCTCATTTGTTATTTTATGCTAAATCCACAAGCCCTCTGAGCAGAGACTATAAATAGCTTACATAGCAATGGACATGCTATTCTGCTGGCAGAAGCTGTGAGGCCAACAAAGTATCCTTCTTGGGGATGGGGAACGTGTCATGTACATCACCTTCTTATAATGTGAAGTCAGTGTTCACTAATTCTTTTGTGTTCTCTAACTCCCTGTGGCCTAAATAGAGGTGGTTTATACAAGACATCAGGCACCTTAGAAGTAAGCTAAAAAGCTGCATATCCGAGGAATGCAGACATGAAAGTGTCACTCGCAAGTACCCGGAGGGTTCACTATTTTGTTCTTACGAATGATTGTTGGCGCTGTCCATTTATGAGCACCGAGTTCCTTGGTGGGACCATCACTACCCTCTTTCTCCTTTGCAATCCAGAAGCTGTCTTAGTTTTCTTCCCCCTAGGTTAAAAGTTCTGCACAGTGGACCACGGTGGCTATTTTATGGAACAAGGTTAGAATATCCCAAGGGAGTGGATTGTCCTCTTCTCCAGCTCTACACACAGCTTTCCCATGTGCTGTAGATTTCCAGGGCCATCTTGTAGATTTTCGATCTTCCCAGGCAGCGTTTCTTACCCTCCTCTTCATTTTTAGTCTCATTTTTAGGTTAGATATGAAAGGGAATGAATCTCTTTGTATCATTTAGATAATAAATTGCTAAACTACAGTGCCTTATATTAAGCAGCATTTCCCCTTTCATAGTTCCTAGGTAATTCTGTACCATGTAGTGACAGTAAGAAGTATTCTCATGGCCCTGCTGGAGTCTAGGAGACCTGGGAAATGTAGTAACTGATTGGTCATCCATGATCCAGTGCAGTCTCTAGAATGCTGGAATCCCCTCAAATCCACATGTTGGAAAATGACATAGCTATGTGATAGTATTAAGAGGCGTGGCTTTTTTAGAAGTGATACAGTCATGAGAGTTCTATTTTCATGAATGGAACTGGTGCCTTTAGAAACCAGATTGAGAGCAACTGACAACTTCACACCATGTGAAGACACAGCAGTGAAGTGCCTTCAATAGGACGTGGTAAGCTTCCCCCACCCTGGATTTTTCTATGCCTTTAGCTTGTGCCCCTCCCCCGTCAGGCTCCAGAGTGCTTAATATATTCTTTCTGCTTATAAGTAATTGAGTTCTTGGTATTTTGTAGTAGCAGGTGGCATGTAATATAACTTGTAAGAACTTGATAGCAGGGGTGGGTAAGTACATTTTAAGTCACAATAAAATATGAATAAAGTATATTGCTTTTGTCATTTGTAGGTATATACTTCAACATATTGAGCAGATTTACATCAGTGTGGAGCCATCACCAACATTCACCACTACAGCGTTTTCCCTTTCATAGTTCCTATGTAATTCTATACCATGAATTTTGTGTCCCCAAACTAGATATCTTTATTCATTAAACAGCAATTTCATGTTCACTCCAACCCCATTCCCTAGAAAACACTCTACTCCCACATCTAGGAGTTTAACCATTCTTGGTAACATATGGAAGTAAAACCATACAGTGTTTGCCCTTACATTTCCTTCATACTGTAGCATGTGTCAGAATCTCCCATTTTAAGAGTAAATAATATTGAGTGTATATATATATATATATATATATATGTATATATGTATAAATTATAGGAGAGAGAGGGAGGGAGGGAGGGAGGGAGGGAGGGAGAGAGAGAGAGAGAGAGAGAGAGAGAGAGAGAGAGAGAGAGAGAGAGAGAGAGAGAGAGAAAGAAAGAAAGAAAGAAAGAAAGAAAGAAAGAAAGAAAGAAAGAAAGAAAGAAAGAGAAAGATTACTCTGTTAGGACACTTAGTTTGTTCTCTTTGGGTTTTTACAAACAATGTTACTATCAGTGTAGGTGTACAAACGTTTCTTTAAGTTACATTTTATTTCATCTGGCTAGCTACCCAGAATGTGCTTTGGTGAGATACATGGATATTCTATTTTTAATTTTTTGAAGAATGAAAATATTGTTTCCATAGTAGCTATAACTATTCATAGCTATAACTTTTTGCATTGGGTGCCTAGTTTATGTGAACAGTTATCTCTGAAACATCACTCTGCTGCTAATTATTTCTGTAACCTTGTGTAACTTAATTAATGGCCATGAATCTTATTTTCCATGGTCAGAAAATAGAGCTAGCTGGGCATGGTGCTGTATTCCTTTAATCCCAGCATTAAGGAGGCAGAAGGATCTCTGTGAATTTGAGGTAACCACCTCTAAGACATCTCTAAGAATATGTGTGTGTGTATGTGTGTGTGTGTGTGTATGTGTGTGTGTGTGTGTATGTGTGTGTGTATGTGTGTGTGCATGTGTATGTGTATGTGTGTGTATGTATGTGTGTGTATGTGTGTGTGCATGTGTATGTGTGTGTGTATGTGTATATGTATAAGTATATATATATATATATATCTCCTGAATCACCACCTACTCCAACCACAAAAAAAGGAAAAAAGGAAAAGAAAGAAAGAAAACAGAAAAGGAAAGGAGAGCAAAGGAGAGTAAACATAGCTAACGTCTGCATCATAGGCCCCTCATCAGGATTAAATTAGATGATGGCAGGCCCTTAGCATTGTAACTGAGAGAAGCAGGAAGACAATGCATTAATGTGGTAGCTACCTTTTACTTTCCCTCATCTCCCTGCATGCTCTGGTCACCATACATTTTAATTCTTCCATTCAACTCTGCTTTGAGGGTTAGTTGGTGGGAGTTAGGTGCTCCTATATTAATGGGCATCCACCCCAAGCATTCCAAATCTGGAGCTGTTTCTCAGATGTCATGAGTTCCCACAGCTCCACCATGGGATACCTTCTGTGCTGGTCAGACTCATGTCAACCTGGCACAAGGTGGTGTCATGGAGAAAGAGGGACTGAAGGTTGAGAGAGTAGCCCCACCAGATTGACCTGCAGGCATGTCTACATTGCATTTTCTTAATTAGAGATTGACAGGGGAGGGTCCACCTTATCTTACATGGTGACACCTCCTGGCTGGTGGCCCAGGGTAATGAAGCAGACTAAGCAAGCCATAGAAAGCAGGCCAGTAAATAACACTCCCTGTGGCCTCTGCATCAGCACCTGCCTCTAGGTTCCTGCACCATTTGAGTTCCTGCCCTGACTTCTTAGTGATGAATTGCAATGTGAAACCAGCTGTAAGCTGGAATAAACAAATCCTTCATCAGGTTGCTTTTGGTCATGATGCTTTAGCACATCAATTCAAACCCTAACTAAGACACCTTTTATGCTTAATTAGGTGCTGGTTGACCAGGGGGAAAACTACTCCATGGTCTAGAGAAATGACTCAGTGGGAAGTACATGTGGGGCCCACAGACAAGGAGTAGCGTTCAGATCCCCAGAACCACTTGAAGCCAGATGAAGTCGCATACACATATAATCTCAGCATTTCTACAACAACACAGAAGGCAGAGACAGGAGAATCCCCAGAAGGTATGGCCCAGCTAGCCTGGCGGTGAATAAGAGATCCTATCCCAAATAAAATAAAAGGTGAAAATGAACATTTGTGACATCCACCCTTAGCGTGTACTCACAGTACCCACAGACAGGTACATGCATACACATACATGCGCATGTACATGTATATATCATACACACAAAAATTTACTATATGACTCAATGACTAAGTCATTTTGTACTTGTGTGTGTGTGTGTGTGTGTGTGTGTGTGAGAGAGAGAGAGAGAGAGAGAGAGAGAGAGAGAGAGAGAGCGAGAGAGAGAGACAGCGTATGTGCACATATAGGCCACAGGGCAAATGCTCTGGAGTCTTTGTTCACTTTTTCTTTTGTCATTTGTTTTTGAGACACATCCTCTCACTGGAACTTGCAACTCGCCAAATTGGTTAGGCTGACTGGTCAGCAAGCCTCAGGGATCCGTCTGTCTCCGCATCCTCCATCCTCACATTGAAAGCACATATCATAAACACAGCTTTTTATACAGGTCAAACTCAGTTCCTTTTGTCTGCATGGCAAATACATAACCAACGAAGCAGTCTCCTCAGACCCTACCTCATTCTTTACAGGCTTCCTAACTTTTAATTTTGAGGTAGAATTTCTTCCCTCACTTGAAAACTTCCCAGATCTACATCTGTACTTAATTTCTGTTATTTCAGATAAGTTGTATTGGTCTCAAGGCAAAAAGAGCTGCAACCAACATCATCTGAGGATACCGACTCACTAATCCCCTACAGTGTGGACTGAAAACAATTATGAAGCTTCCGGGACAAGCTATCACCACTCCCTTTAATTGGCAGTGTCCCAGCAGCAGCTTCAGACTGACACGTGCCAGCCACAAAGCTTGATCTGCTTGAGATAAGGCCACCAAGCCATGGACTGGAGTTAGAAGTTTGATTCGGGTCCTCCGGCTGTCTACCTAACAGATCAGTAGCCGGGAATATCCACTTCCTCTCTCAGCATTAGATTTTTTCCATTTGCCAACAGAGAGAGGCGAATTAGATTGGAAATGGAATTGCGTTATCTTTCAGGCTCCTTAGAAAGCCAAAGCATCCACGAGCCTCTGCTTTCCTTGGCAATTTGAGGTGTCTTCCACACCTTTTATCAAAGCTAAGGAGACATTTACCAGCAGGAAGACACGCTTCCTCACACATAGATCTACTTGCCATCACAATGTTTGAAGATGATTGTGATCTAAGCCGGCAACACACAATCAAACACCAGATGCTTGACGTTCGGAACCGAAAGCGCAGATGAACAATTCAAACTCTTCCATCTAACAAACTCTGAACATGAAGAGGCAGAGACTTTGATGGCATCTCAGCCTAGGATCCCCGCCCCCTCCCCCAGACAGCCACTACACATGGGATCAAAGCTGGGGTTGGCAGGCACAGTGGTGGGGACAAATTTGTGATGGGATGGGCCTGACAAGAGCTTTGTCAGCGGTAAGTCTCAGGCTCTGAAGTCCTCAACAAAAGCCTGCTGAGCAAGCAGAAAGGATGGTTTCCAAGGAGCTTGTGAGGAACTGTTGTAGAGTTAGTTTATCCAGTGCTTTTATGTAGAGTTTAACAACTGAGATCGGAGCTGTTGAAACAAAACAGGGAGAGTCAGTCTCACAATAAATCACAAATGTCATTCTGTGTGTGCGCAAGTAAAGAGAATGTCATAAAATCACTTTCTTCCATAGGAAAAATTATTATTTATTTTCTGTTACAAGATGCCATGGAAGGAGAAATGTTACTGATGTAATTTTTATACACAGTCATATTAATATTTTTTACTAATTAATATCTTACCTGTAGATGGATACCCACATTATTTGTTGCTACTCTTATCTTTTAAAATCTCACTGTCTCTCTGTCTCTTCCCTCTTTCCCTCTATGTGTGTGTGTGCATGCAGAGGTGTATGTGTGCCACAAGTCACATGTGGAGGTCAGGGGACCACTGTGTGTGCAGATTCTCATTCCAAGCCTATTTGAGACAGGGTTTATGGTTCACTGCTGCATGAACCATGCTAGCTGGCAGATGGGCTCCTAGAGATATTTCTCTCTCCCCTTCACATCTTGCTGCAGGAGTGCTGTGATTACAGATGTGCTAGTATGTCTGGTTTTTACGTGAATTCTGGGGATTTGAACTCAGCTCTTCATGCTTACACAGCCAGCACTTCACCATAATAAGCCATCTCCCCAGCCCTAATCTCATATTTTTTATATCTAATTTTTAAAAATGTTCACTTCTGGAATCCACACATGATCTTCTGGGCTCCTGAAACAAGAAGTTGTAACATTGAACTTGCCTTAGAGACCTAAAGATGTTAAAGATGCCAAAGCCTTGGGATACCTGCTGAGGAAAGCTGCTAACAGGGAATGGAACCATCCCAGGAAAAAGAAGTTTGTTGCAGTTAACAAAGATGAAAAAGGAGTGGAGATCTGAAGACCACTTTAACATCATCAGCCATGGAGATGCAGAGTTTGGAGTTTGCTCAACTGGTTTTCTGTCTTTCTTTGGGGATTAACCTTGAGCTTGGACTTTTAACATTGTTGAGACTGCTATAGACCATGAGGACTTTGAAAGTTGGACTAACTGCATTTTGCATTATGCTATGTTTAAGTATCCCCTCCCCCCAGACTCATGTGTTTGGACAAGTCTATGGGGACCAGGGAATGGAATGTCATGGTTTGTATATTCTTGGACCAGGGAGTGGCACTATTTGGAGGTGTGGCCTTGTTGGAATAGGTGTGACCTGGTTGGAGTAGGTGTGTCACTGTGGGTGTGGGCTTAAGATCCTCATCCTAGTTGCCTTGGAAGTCAATCTTCCACTAGCAACCTTTAGATGAAGACATAGAACTCTCAGCTCTGCCTGTGCCATGCCTGTCTGGATGCTGCCATGTTCCCAATTTGATGATAATGGACTGAACCTCTGAACCTGTAAGCCAGCCTCAATTAAATGTTTTTTATAAGAAAACAATGTTCACTTCACCATCATCACCATCATCGTTGCCCTCCTCCTCTTCCTCATCATCATCATCATGTGTGTATTTGATCACCACTACCACTACCATCATCATCATTTTTTTGTTTGCGTGATATTTGTCTTCAAGTACAGGTGTCCATGTGCCAGGGTGCATGTGTGAAATCAGAGAATAGTTCTGGGGAATTGGTTCTACTCCCACCATTGATTTCAGGGATGGAACTGAAGACATCTGGCTTGAGAAGCAAGCGCTTTTCCTGCTGAGGTACCTCATGGGTCCCCTGATCTCTTCATTTGAACTCTACCACCAAGTGAGTACACTTGGTGTGCTCTAGTTGGCCCACTTCTGTCTTCCTCTCTCATACTTCTTTGACCACCACAGTGCCCAGAGTGCCACAGGGATGCTGAGGTCTCTCTCCCAGTCATCACAAGAATGTCATATCGTTACTGATTTTACCATTTTACTGGTATTATGCTTACGGCCTCCAGGTTCTGTGTTTGCAAGGAGACAAGAATGGCAGGTGGGAAAATGTCTAAGCACAACTGGTTTTCCAATTGTGGAATTCCAGGCACTAGGGCAGCAGCTTTTTTCCTAGACAGATATATCTAGACAGAAGCCTCTTGCCACATCATTTGAGTGGCTGTGTTCTCTGCTTACAATTCAGGTATCCTGCACTATACACACAGTCCAATCTTTTCTATTAAGTGTATTGCTCCTTTGAGTTAGGTTCAGGCCTAAATTAAGCTGACATCAAATGTAGCTGTCCGTTGGTCCTAACACGCATGCTATAGATTCCTCTTCTCAAGAGAGAGAGCCAGAATGCTTTGTGTGACTGTGGAATGAAGATGACTGTGTAAGCTTCTCCCACTGGCTTCCATTTCCCTGCTCATCAACTCTGACAGAGTCTGCCTTCAGTTTTAATCACGTTAGGGTTAGTTCCAAATGCTGATATCAAGACACAGCAAAGCCTCAACATAATAACTGCAGGAGTCTGTGGCCCGTGGAGAGATGAATGAGGCAGATCTGACTCACTTTATTTGAAAATAACTTTTCTGATACATGAAATTGCTGTAATTCCACTAATACCAGAAACAGGTGGCAGAAATTAATGACAAATCACCTGCCCATTTTCCTTCCAATTTGTGTGTGTTTGAACATTTGGAGCTACAGAATTGTTTTGAGCTGAAGACAGCAGGGGCTCATGAGGGTGTCCTGTGTGTTCCAAGGCAATAAAACATTTTTGATTTGGAGTGGATAGGTCGCAGCATTTTCCACAGATGAATGGCTCTGTAGGGAGCAAGATGAAGCTAGGGGTTGCAGTTGCCTAAGGGAGATGAGTAGAAAGGAGCTGATCTCTTCCAGGCACGTGACATGAGCAAATTCTTAGTCATTTGGGCTTCAGTTTTCTCATCCTGTAAGAGGAATGACTCTTTTTTATTGGTTTTATATATATATATATATATATATATATATATATATATATATGATATTTTATTTACATTTCAAATGTTATCCCCTTTC
Organism: Mus caroli; assembly: GCF_978045245.1. NCBI lineage: Eukaryota > Metazoa > Chordata > Mammalia > Rodentia > Muridae > Mus > Mus caroli. The sequence continues at coordinate 50,420,552 of NW_028227266.1, forward strand.
CTAGTTTCCCCTCTGAAAATCCCCTATAGGAATGACTCTTAAGATGAAAGAAACCATGAACAGAATGAATGTAGGGCCAGTACAGGTTGCTGGGCTATGACATTACCATCCTCCTCCTCTCTGCCCACAGGTGTTTTTTAATTCCTGTCCAGTTTCTGTGCTGTTCCAAGAAATTTGGATCAAGAATTGTCTTCAAACTAGGCTTAGCATACATTCAATGTTCCTCAGAAATCTCACCAAATAATAGATATTCTCGACCATCTTTTGATATTTAATAGATGTCAAATAATGGTAATGTGCTATTATTTAAAACGTGTTTGCTCCCTGAATTGACTCAGCATTGACTGATTTTTTATCCCATACAGAGACATCTATTTGGCTCTACAATGACACCCCAGAAAGGCAGGGAGTGGTGAATAATTTAACAATGGTACAAAAAAGCATTTTGCACTTCAACAAAGCACATAAAAATGGAATAACCTTTAGTTCAAAACAGATTTCATCTTAAAGCCAATTCTCCTTATTTCTTCTTACACTTTCAAAGGTCAGAAAGAAAAGTGACTTTTTTCAATTAATATGCTTAAAACTACAGTTTTATTTAAAAAAAATAGTGCAAATAAATTGTGTATCTCTGACCAGATGACTCTGCAAAACAAAAGCTGGAGGCTCTACTGTAGCTACTGATCTCTGAGTTTCCATGAAGCTATTATTGCAACCTGCAGTCCTGCAATCATTAGGGATGACCATCTCAGTGACAACAGGTAATATATATGACAGGAGCCAACTGAAAGGTCTCGTACAAGAAGAGAGCTTGTGGCACAAACTTTGATGAGTGAATATGGGTTTAACGTTTGAATTTCCTGGAGTCTAGAAAATGACTTAATTTTATTGTCTTTTCCTTTAGGACAGCCTCAGTGTTTGCAATTTCAGTTTGTAGGCTTTTTGCTTACTCTGGATCAGAAACTTTTCTCATGGATTTTATGACTTAATTTATTCTTCCAAAACCAGTGTACTAGATGCAATCACTGAGTATCTGGGGCCTGTTACTGACAGCGTAACAAACCCCCAGACAACACTAGATGGGAATGCTGCCTTATGGGGCAGTGCCGTTTTATAACCGTGGACACAGAGACCCCAGAAATGTTAAGTATCTGTTCAATATACAAGAAGGGGATCTTACACGTGACACTAAAAATGTGTGGCCCTGAAGCCCATGCTCCTAACACCTGTAATACCCACATTCCATTACACTGGCTTCTCTGTATTTGTATTACGATATTGAAATGAAGGCTTGTCTGAGAGAAGAAACAACCCAGGTAGTGTACTGGCAAACACCACTGGGCCTGGTACAAAGCAAAGTTTTCTTCTGGTACTTCATTCAAGAAGATAAATGGATTGGGAGCTTTGCAACCTTTCAGTTCCATCTTGAGCCTTGATTCTCACATGCGTGCAGATGTAGTTCTGCTGATTTGAGGCCTCAATGTCCTCAGCTATTTACAAGGGATCAGATAACAGGGCTGGGCTCTCCTACCTCTAAAGGTTAGTAGCATTCAGGTCTAACATGTGGAATATAAACAAACGGTAGAATTCTGTTAGATAAACTAATTTTGACTCATTGTCATGAGAGATGGTTAAACTAAGTCCTCTCCCAGGGAGACTGGATGCCTAGTCTGTTAAAAATGAAAGATTGGGAACTGAAAAGATGCAATATGGAGCAGGCAAGTCTGATGGTGCTGAAGTAAAAGCTGGGGAATACACTGGGGTGAGAGAGGTTTGCATGCTGTCTGCCTGAGTCTGCAGGGGACAGCTTGTGACTATCTGTAAGAGAGAAAGTAGCATGCTGTCCTTCTAGGCCTCAGTTCTGGAAAGATGTTTCCATTCATTGGAGGTTTACTTCCAACAACCAATCCTCTTGGAGTCCATATGTCGCTCACATGAACCAATTAGAACCTTCCAGAATTATTATTATTATTATTAGTAGTAGTAGTAGTATTATAATTATAATTATTTTAATTATGGGTAAGGCAGGAGGGGTGACCTTCCCTCCAGTAGTGAGCTGTGATTACAGCCTGCCTACACTGGGAAGGAGGCTGCTTTCAAAGACTAGAGCTGCAGAGACAACCTTATGCTGGTAGCATTGGAGTATCTGGTTCTGTTTGCTTCAGAGAGCCTTAGTCATTGTTGTATTTTCTTTGTTGTTGTTTCACTGTTTGCAGGGCACATCATGCTCAACAAAAACAAAGTGAACTTTTCCTCCTATTCAAGGTAGCTTGAGTTAGACATTTATAATTTGAAAAAAAAAAGATTTTAAAGTATAAAAAGCCATTCAATTCACTAGTAATTGAATTGAAACCAATTAGACTCTGAACCCCGATTCTGAGCCACCTAAAGAAGGATGGAGAATTTTATTGGTGGCTGATTTTTTTTTTTCTGTTGTAAAGATGCACGACTTCCATCAGACTCTCAAAGGGGGGTGGGAACTAAAAAAGGATAAAAACAATTACTCCGGGGAGTTGTGGGCAAGGGCAAGATTCTTTCTGTGGGAGTTCAATAAACAGCCATTCAGTGAATTCAGTACATGTCAAGGCAGCTCCTGCTGAGCTTCCGATATGGCACTGGGCTCATGGGGGACACAAAGATGAACGCCATGGCCTCCAGCAGAGTGAATCTGATGGGCCAGAGACACAGCCAAAAATGAAACAGAGTGGAGTAATTTCTGCAACAGAGGCACAGTGTGGGACCTCTGGCAAGCAGAGGCTGATGGATAATTTTTTTTTCTAGGAGACTCAGAGGGCTAAGCAAAGTGGTGTGCACACGATACAATACTGGAGACTGGAGAGCCTGGGCATGACGTTGCTCACCTGGGCACAGTGGCTGGGAACTCAGACTCTGTCTTTAACCAATTGCGTTCATGTCCTCTTCAGTCCACTCATGGCTTTAGGACCTTGCTTCTGGTATGACTGAACCTCCATTTCAATATTTATAGAACTGAAATAATAATAGTGCCTACCCGATGCTGGGAGAGTTGCCCACAAAGTTAGGATAAAGTAAGGACTCAATAGACGGTAGCCATTGATTATTTTTGGTCAGGCCATTTGTGGGAGAGATGGTTGTTTGGCAGGTATAGATCATTCAGGGTCCAGCATGAGTAAGAAGAAAGACACGGAGATATAGATTGTTTCAGAGAGCAGCAAATGTGGTTTGGTTAGAGCCAGAGTATTTGCAAGATGACTTTGGAGAGACTGCCATGACCTGCACAGCTTTGGGATTGACTTCACCGGGGTGATGAGGAATAAAGAAACAACAGGTGCATGTGCAGAAAGGCTGGACCAGGTGGGCCACGTGATCTGGTAGAGACACACCTGCAATAGGGAAACTTGGGGCAGGTTTATTATGTATAGCTGAACTCTGTGGGGAAGCAGTCTCAGCCTGCAGTAACTAAGCAGAACTGCGGTTGATATTTTCGGTACACAATGCTCACATTTGTATTTGGAATAGGCGAAGGCTTAACCATGCTCCTAAGCCTGGTCCAGGGGAGGGCTTGATGTTGCCATTAAGTATTTGGATCCTTGGTATAGCTGTACTCGTGTCAACCATATGCATTTACTTAGGACTGATCCCCAGAAAAGACAAAGTAGAACATCTCACAAAACAGGTGTAAGGGGTCAGTAGAAAGAAAGGATGTGACAGGGATTTAGGCAGAAGACAGGCTGCAGGATAGGGGACCAACAACTTAGAGCAGGAAGTGGACAGCCCAGGAGAGGAAAGGTGGAGCGGTACAGTTTATGAGTTTGGATCCTGGATACATCTACTTTCTTTGGTTCTTAGAGCTAGAGAGATGGCTCACTTGATAAAGTGCTTTCTGTGCAAACACAAAGATCTGACATTGGATCCCTAGCAACCACATAAAGGCTTTGCATGGCAACAGGAATCTATAGCTCCCCGCCTGGGGAAGGGTAAAGACAGACAGGTGGCTCCCAGAGCTTGCTGGCCACTCATGCTATCCTAATCAGTAGTGAGCTCTGAGATTAAAGAGAGAGAGCTTGCCTCAGAAAATAAGGTAGTGAGTGATTGAAGAAGGTTCCAGACACTGATCTCTGGTCTCCACATGTTCATGAATATGGGCATACATGTGGACATTTACACACACACACACACACACACACACACACACACACACACACATCTTGGTTCTGTTCCTTAGTATTTATGTCACTTCTGAAAAGTTACTGAACTTTTACCTAAGACATACCCTCCCTCATTTATGGGCTCTAGATTTTACGATGATATATAAATTGTGAATATATCTATATCATCTCCCTATATACATATTACTACATCTATACCCTATCTCTATCTTATCTTTCTTTCTCTATATCATCGATTTATAGTATAACTATGAGAGATCCAAGTGGGGTTCATGGGAGGAGAAGGGTAAGAAAATAGAGGTTGAAAGAATGGGGCTAAGTAAATATCTAACCCCTAAAACCCCTACATGTATTTTTAAAAAGATGTATTTATTTTTATTTTATGTGTATGGGTGTTCTATGTGACTGCAGTGCCAGAGGAGGCCAGAAGAGGACAGTGGATCCTCTGGAACTGAAATTACAGGTGGTTGTGTGCTCTGTGGGTGCTAGGGACTGAACCTGGGTCCTTTATGAGATCAGCAAGTGCTGATCAACTGCTTAGCCACCCCACCAGTCCCCCCAAATATAATTTTCATCAAAGAGATTTTCAACTTTTGGTAAGAATGCCACGGAATATACTTGGCATCCAATATATAGTTGTATAAAGACTTTAAGAAAATAAATTTTAAAATTACAAAACAAGGGAGATAGATAATAATAGTTTCCTCAGGGGATTATTGACAGGAAAAATGTGATAACATACCATGGGGCTTTTATTTTGTTTTAACAGGACATGGAGAAAGATCACCAACTCTAACTATTCTTATAACTTTAGGTAACAACAAGGAAGTTATTTCTCCCAAAGATGGAGCTGTCATTCCTGCAGCTCAGCCTACTTCCTCTCAGGTAAACGCAACAGAACTCGAACAAGAACAGAATTCTGTCTGATAAGGCTCCCATTGCCTTACCTCCATTTCCCCCATGAGGTTTTCAAAGCAATACCCTCTCTGTACTTGTGTATACAGCTGGCTCACAGCACACGGATGCCTGCACTGGGATGTAAGCACGGCTGGAAGGTGCCTCATCCCAATGGCTTTTCTTGGTTAAGCCCTTGAATGGAGCGGCAGGCAATCAGTCCTCTTCCTGAACAATGGCGGAATCCTGGAGCCTGTTGCTTGAAATGAGCAAAACTGCCTCGGTATTTGTACCCACAACCAAATGGAGGAGAAAAGCACTCAGAAGGAAATTGAAAAACTAGAACTCATTTCCTCCCTTTTGGAAAATACCAAAAAGAACTAGGAAGAAAGGAATTTGTGCCTTTTTTTAAATGAGTTATTTCAGAGAATGGAAGAGGAATGTACACTTAACATACCTATTCGCTCACCTGTTAATTTTTTATTTTTAAATCTCAATCTGAGTTTTCCTTCAGTTGCTTTTTTATTTTAATTTTATCTTAAAAATAACTTTAAAAAATCTGTTCTCCTCAAATATCCAGTTTGTTAAAAAGACACAGGGCCCTTACCCAAAGGGAACAACATTTATATCACTGATGGCTACTCGTCCCTGGGCCATTGATGCCAATGACAATGATATAATTTACAGCACATTCCTACTATATTCTAGGCACTCATTTTTGAAACAAAGCCATGCCATGTACCCTTGACTAGCCTCCCCCTGAATTCATGGAGACCCCCTGTTTCAGCCTTTTTATCTGCTGGGTGGACAGGTGTGAGTCATGACACTAATTACTGTTTTAAGAATTTTTAAAAATTAATCTGATCCTAAGAAATTTACATATTAGGGACCATCACCAATTTTCCAGAAGAGGAAGCCAGGCTAATCAAGAAGGCTGAACAACTCAGTCGGGCTCACATCTGCTAAAATACTTCGGTAGAAATGAAATTCCCGCAACCTGGTATCCACAGTGAAAATCCCCATTAATATTCTGATGTTGCTAGGGTGTTAATTTATCACCTAATTTAAGATTAATGCTCAATTTGCGATACTTTTATTAAAATTGCATGAGGCGTGAAGACAAACTAGTATGTCATGAAACCACTGAAGGATATTTTACCTTTAAGTGCACACTAGTACACATGTGAGAGAACCAAAGACTGATTCCTTGATGGTTTGGGGCTTTTCATTCACTTTAGCATTTAGGGGAGATATCTTTCTCCGTGCTCTCTCTCCTCAGTTAGGTTTGTGCATCTTCACCTATGTGTTCTCCCAGTCCATTGGTTTCCTGTTGACACACGGGACTTCTCACTCTTCTTTACCCAGAGGAAGCCAAGCGTTCCCTCTTACTATAGCAATCGTTTTGGGCATCTGGAAAGCTGTACCAAATGGATTAATAACACACACAAGAGTTGCCTTATGACTTTGCTACTGGGTAGATGTAAGAACCGATGAAACTATTAATAGAAATTTTCTTAAATAGAAAAACAGCAAAGGGGAGGGTCCTTTTCCCATGGTTCTCTGTAGGAATCTTGGTATCTTGCTATTTTTTTATATTAAAAGGTAGTTGCAAGTATCATTTTGTTAGAGCTGTGCAATCAAGGATTGGTCTAGAGAGCACAGACATAAAAAACTCTCAAGTCAAGGAGGCCAGAAGTCTGAGTGTCATGTGTCGGTAGATTCAAGCTCTTTTGGTTGCCATTGTCAAAATATATAGAAGAAATAGCTGTAAGTATAGAATATTCTGTATTTCTGGAAACTGCAATGCCAGCAAATGTCTGGATGTCATTTCCCCAGGAGGGTAAGACTGAAACTGGGAGGCTGCATTTTTGACGGAATACTTTCCATATTTTGTGGTTCTTTCACTGCCCCCTCCCCACCCCTCACCCCCACCCCCCGTCCAGTGTAAAGTCTGTTCCTTCCTCACACTCTCCCTCACGTTCTGTGCTCTCTAACTTCTGGGGTCACAGTGATTAGGGGTGTTTTTTGTTGAACTCCACCCCACTTGCAACCTTGACTTATAAAATAGTGAGGGAATGCCCTTGCACAGAGCCACTGGAGGATTATGTCGTTTTAATTGTGAGTGGTAGTTTTCTTAGAGCTTATGAGAAACAAGGAATGCATTTATACCTTAGTATAGAAGGTCCTGGACTTAACATATATTCAAGTAATTGACTTTATGATGGGCAAAAGAGTGCCCACATGGCCATTCTGTTTTCAGTTCCATACAGTATTTGATGTGCAATGGAGGACAGTCAGCCCTGAATTTTGCAATGGTCATTATGTTAGGAGACTTTTCCTGACCACAGCTAACTTTTAAGCATAGGAACACATTTAAAGCAAGATGTACTGGTTAGTTCATAATGTTGTACCACCTATAGGGTTGCAGCTCCCTTTAGCTCCTTGGGTACTTTCTCCAGCTCCTCCATTGGGAGCCCTGTGATCCATCCAATAGCTGACTGTGAGCATCCACTTCTGTGTTTGCTAGGCCCTGGCATAGTCCCACAAGAGACAGCTATATCAGGGTCCTTTCAGCAAAATCTTGCTGGTATATGCGGACACACAAACTTTATATGCCCCAGTACAGGGGAACGCCAGGGCCAAAAAGAAAAAAAAATGGGAATGGGTGGGTAGGGAAATGGGGGAGAGGGGGGAGGGTATGGGGGACTTTTGGGATAGCATTGGAAATGTAATTGAGGAAAATACGTAATAAAATACATTAAAAAAAAGCAAGATGTAGCAATGCTTTGTTTTGTTTTTAAATGTTTATCCTAGTAGCATTAAGGATCTCTCTCAAGAAGCTGATCCAGAACTCTCAATACTGAGCTCCTTCTGATCTGCTGAATCCCCCACACAAACTTTATCAAGTCAAACTTGTTGACATGGAGCAGACTGCTCATACAAATGAGAGGTTCACCATTCTTAGCATGTTTATTCATAGGCCCACCAAATTCTCAGGGCAGAGTCTCTTGCTGAACCAGAAGCCCACTGTTCTGGCTAGGCTAGCTAGCTAGCATCCTCTCAGGATCTGCCTATTTCTACCCTAATGCTAGGGTTGTCCTCTCAGGTTTGTGCAGCTATGCCTGGGTTTTTAAAAAAAAGTGGATACCGAGGATTTGAACTCAGGTTCTTGCAGTTACAGAATGAGTCCTCTTACCCACCGAACTGTTTTCCAGGCCTTTGAATTTTTTGAATCAATGAAGATAAGTAGCACAAAGCTAACCAGACATTCTACCCAACACTGTTTTTGTTTAATAGGTTTATGTACCGTAAAGGGTTAATTCAAGAGATTAGAGGTACCCAGTCCATTCATATTATAAATCCTGGGCTTGTCCTAGATGATAAGCCCAAAGCACTTAGCTTGTCCCACTTGATAAGGGTGTATTTGTATATCTGAGACCTTTTTCTCTATCAGATAATTTGTTTTAACAATGAGTTATGATGCATGCCTGCTTTTGCTCGCTTGAGTTCCTGAGGCATGCTATATTAGTCTGATTTCTAGGTACTGGAGACAAAGTGGTTAAGGTCAGACACACAGGAGCTCAGGCCTATGTACCTGACTTCAAGTAAAACTCAGGACCACAGGCTGATGAGAGATTTCTTGGCTGACAATATTTTCATCATGCATCCTTTAGGGAAGAATTAAGTACTATTTGATGCTTGAGTGATAGAGAGAGGGTAGCAGAGAGTCCTGCATGCAAACGGTTTCTTCTCTATGTACTGTTTGCCTTCGTTAGTTTTCAACTGTACCTTTTCACTGTAAGGAACTGTCAACATGAACGAAAGTCCCCCCCCCCCCCCCCCAGTGGTGTGTACTGAACTCCTGAGTGAACGGCCTTGAAGGTCTTAAGGAAGCTTCTAAGTAGCAAGAAGATGCATTTTAAGGTTTTACCCACTCAGAAGAATCTTTGAAAACTGCTGATAGGAAAAGAGAAAAGATACTGGAGAAATGTTCTGAGTGGGGATAACAGTACAAATGCCAACCTGAACCGACCTTGTAGAGGATGAGACCATTAGAGTCCCTGACTTAACAAAGTACATTCAGAAGTACACAGAGGCAGTAAGCTGTCAGTATGCATAGCTTTCCACTCACATAGCTGAAGGATATCTGGAAGTTAACCTCCTACAGCAGGAATAACAACATCTCTCCAAAATACATGTTTAAAACAGTACTTTGAACTCTAGGAAGTGATTTGCTTAATTGCCAAACCATCACATTTCCTAATTATTCTGTTATTGTAGAGTTGCTCCTGGTTATAAAAATATTTTTGAAATATAATTTTGATGTATCTGTGAAAGTGCACATATAAACTCTGAATTAAAAATAAAGACAAGAAACAATAATAATTTTCAGGAAATTAAAAAAGAATGTACACTCTTCCGGACTCAGTCTACTCTCCTTGTCTGGAGACTCAATGTGTATAGTAGTAGGAAGGATTAATTTTATTTAGGTCTTAAAAATATTAAGGCCTGAGGTAACAGGCCGAGTTGCATCAGCAAAGCTAAAGCGTAACCTAAAAGGACATGTTAGAAGCCATTCTCATGGGTGGTGGGTCATGGAAGGCAGGCCTCGGGACTTTGCATTTCCAGTCTATCCTGTTGATGGTGTCATAGTGCTGTGGAAAGGAACACTCATGGGCTGGCAGGAGTAAGTTGGGTCAGGCAGAAGAGTTTGAGGCTGGAAAGAGACCTGCCTAGGAAGTCTGAGAGCCACAGAAGCAAGGGGAGTTAATAGGAGGGTATTTGGGTGGATAGAACACACAATCTTTTTACACAGTCGTTGAGTGTCTCAGTTAGGGTTTCAGTGCTGTGAAGAGACACCAGGACCATGACAACTCTCATAAAGGAAAACAATTAATTGGGCTGGCTCACAGGTTCAGAGGATAAGTCCATTATCATCATGGGGGGGGGGGGGAAGCATGGCAGTGTCTAAGCAGACATGGTGCTGGAGTCTGAGCTGAGAGTTTAATAACTCAATCTGCAGGCAGCCAGAGACTGTGTGCCACAATAGGTGTAGATTGAGCATAGGAGACCTCAAAGCCTAGCCCTACAGTGACACACTTCTTCCAACAAGTCATCTATACCAACAAGGCCACACCTCCTAATAGTGCCCCTTTGTATGGGCTAAGCATTCAAAACATGAGTCTATGGGGCCACCCCTATTCACCACACTGAGTAATGTTATCTCTAGAAATACAAGGCCTAGGTGGACAGCAGAGTAACATTCAACATGAAATGGGGCTATGAAAATGACTGGCAGAGTCACACATACATGTGGATTTGAATTTGAGCTTTACCAGTCAGCTAATATTATGGCTTGGGATAAATAGCTGTCTTTCTCTAAGTCTCATTTACTCAGATAGAGATAACAGAAACTACTTGATGACATTTTTTTTTTAACATGAACTTCAGCAATATAGGTAAAGCAATAGGATACCACTGATCAAACAGTAAGTACACATTACTCATTAAAATGCACAATATGATTAAAAATCAGGATCAATTGGTGGTTGTCACATAGAGAAGGATGCCTCAAAGACTTAGGGATCAGCCAGATTCTCCTTAGGAGGAGGAACGGAGTTCAGACTCAGCCATGTGACTGCTCAGAGCTGGAGAGGAGGAAACACACATGGTTTTCATCTCATAGCTGTGGGAAGGGAGCTTTCTCTCAGCAGCAGCTGATGATTCTCTGTGGTCTCATGAATGACCTGACAGAAATCCCTTGAACACATTTCCAAAACCATCCAAACACCATTTAATCTCCTAAAATTTTAAATTCTATTTGTTATTGTTATCACATCATCACCACCACAACTACCACCACTACCACTACCACCACCACCACCATCATATGTGTGTGTGTATTTGTGTGGGGATGAGACTGCCACATGCATATGTGGATGTCGAAGATAGCTTTGTAGAGGTAGTTCTCTACCATCTTTACATGGGTACTGAGGATTGAACTATTAAACTTGGGTCTAGAGGCTTGCATGGCCATCTCACTGGTCCAAGCATAATTTTGTTTTATCAGCTTGTCTATATACATATGTGTGAACATATGTGTATATGCATATTTATACATACTTATATATACATAGTGGCATTGGAGCTCAATCTCAGGGCCTCACGGACACTAAGAGGTCTATCCCTGACTACTCTGACAGCTACTTAGAATATTTTTGAAGCATGGATTACATAGTAGAGGGAGTCTTGGTACATAGATAGATGAGGATAGTATGGGAAGAAAAATCCAGGCATGAGCACTTCTGTAGAACTGAACAGATAAAACACATCCTATTATACAGTGCCAGAGGTAATGAGACATTTACAGTGTTTGAGGTCCTCTTACAATGTGTTTCAACACTTCATTTGACTTAGAATGATCTTAATTATTTTCCACACTTGGTCAAACAGCCTCAGCTATTTGTAGAGGATATAAGAGCCATAACATGCACTAAAAGAACTAAGAAAGCACCTCCAGGAAGAAAGCAAGCATCTGCATTAATTCTTAATTTTCAGACCTCAGTAAGAATGGCTCCTTTAACCAATGACGACTCCATGCTGATTCAGAGTGCCATTCAGGCAGCTAAGTGGGCATTTCTAAGACCATACAGTTCATTGTTGCCATGGGAAAGCCTTACCATGGTAATGATGAACAGAGAGGTAGGGCCTCATGCTGAGAAGAACTCAGAAAGCTGGAGCAGATGGCCCGTTGTCTGCTTCCACTTTGCATCTGACAGATGAGCAATGGATCCAATTATATCACTGGAAAGGGAGAACCATCTAGGACATTTGTGATCTGCAGGACAGTGGAGGTGCCTCAGAGCAGAACCAGGTGTAGTAGTACCTGCCCACAAGTAGCCACGGTAACTGTGGACATGCTCCAAGAGGGCACATCCTGGCCTACATATTTCCTAGGAAAGGAAGTGTGAAGGTGGAAAAAAGCAGAGGTAAAACCAGCAGGTGTTGAGATGATGTGACTATGAACCCTTTGCCTCACCTTGAAACACTGCATTAAAAAAAGACAAACTCAAAACAAACAAACCATTTCAAACTTACCAGAAAAAGCTCTTACTTAACTCAGTGTGTCCTATAAAAGAAATGGTTGTTTTACATTAAAGTAAATAATAAGCTTATGTCCCACAAAAGCCTTCCCTAGTGTCAGCTTGGAATGCTTTATAAATAGACAGTGAAGGATTCCTCGCCATATAAATGGGCAACTCAGTGTTGGGTAAATTTCCTCCCTGAAGCACTTCAGCCTTTCTCTTATGAAGGAAAGACATTCAAACACGATGTATAAAACAGAGGATTCTTAGAATTCATTCGTGTGAGAAGCCCCTTTTATCTGGAGCATTTCTGCAGAGGGAGCATGGATGTATCTTAGAGTAACGTTTTGTAGAGATTCCCTTAGAGAGGGCTGTTCTGGAGCCCTTCCGGAATAATGTAGGGATCAGAGCTGGTGGCACATTAAATAATTTAGCACCAAGGAAGCTTTGGGATTTAGCTGTTCTGCTTGAGCCCACATGAACTTAAGATTTGTACTTTCTTCAGATGCGAAAATGAAGACAATAGCCACGTTTCTAGCTCTTCATCCAAGCCTACATACATGAGGCCAGGACTACTCTAGATTGCCCCATCATCTTTGATATTTTCCTTTATCCCTATGAGTCCCGAGAATGAGATATGGAAGAATATGGAAGAATTTTCTAAATGGGAGGTACTGAATGAAAACAAAGATTATATAATGATTGGGATATGATATACTATGTCCGAATGTTTAATTTCCAAAGCCATCATGACAGTCTCAGAAACATTATTAAAACATTATATGCTGATAAATAGAGTTAAACTTTGAGTGATGAAATAGTTAATGTGTTTTCCCCCAGTAGTCCTTTGCAGAAGGACACTGTACTTCCTCTATCAGAAACGTGCTTCAGAAAGCATATCCTGAACAACTTAATCACCATGCAATTCGCCCTACATACACTAGGTAAATACACCCAATTACATATATTTTCAGGCTACTAACAATCCAGTCATCCTGGAAATTCTTCTTCTGTGTTTGAATTCTTGTGGAACTCCACTCTGAGAGCAGCTCTCTAGCTGCAGGTTTAATGAATCTCCTTTCTAATCCTTCAGCAGTCATGAGAAGGAGAGTGGAGGCTTTGGTTCGGCCAGCTCCTAACTGTCAATGAAATTGAACTTGGCAAGAAGTATAGAAGGGAGAATATGCTTCTCCTCGAAGGGCTGCTGGGATTACATGCACTGGGGGAGTTACAAGTAAGCAGGGGGCTCTTGGGAGTCTGCAGGTCCATAATGGTCTCAGGCCTAACCCACTTGCACAAGGACCTCCAGTACAGGACACAGCTCCAGTGGCTGAAGAGATGCATGAGCATGACCAGGTGGATGCCGGGATGCTGTACAGAGGTACAACCTGGTTCAAGGAGTAAGGAGCAGAAACCTAAGCTCTGCTGTCATTAATTCTCCCTGTAGGGACTGTACCAGTTTAGAGCCATAGCCTCCCTCCTACTCTAGCTGTAAATCACATGCCAGTCAGACTCAGGGCCACTAGGTCTGTCCATGTGCTCTCAGATACTGCACTGAGAGAACCCACTCAGGCAACCTCCACAAATCTTGCTACTCAGAGGTGAGCGCCCTGGAGGAATAAGTGCTGAATTTGGAAAGATAAATGAATCATCCAAGTTAAGTGGGAAGATTATTTTCTGATTCAGAGCAAGCATTGTTGAAGGGAAAGGGAGATGAAGCGGAGGCATGGAGAAAAATATTCACATGCCCGCAACTCTGTGCTTGCTAGCAGGAGCTCTGGCTCAGTGCATCTGTTTGTTCAAGACAGTGAATAATGAAGTCTTGATGCAGCAATATAATAAATAAAATCATAATTATAGTGACCATGCCTTAAGTGATTATGATGTGCTAGGCTCTGGGAATCGAGGGTTTTACGGTTAACTTTCACAGCACAAAGTACTCTTATAATCCCAGTTTTACTGGGGACTCAGAAAGGTTAAATAAGTCTCTCTAGAGTACACTGAGTTGGCAGTGGAACTTGCCCTTGGAGAACAGAGATGGGAACTCTTGCTGGTGAGGAACGAGGTTATTTAAAGTGAGGAACTAAAATAGGTTTTAAGAAATATAAACCTTTCTTGGCCTGTTGGAACTCATGATCATGGGGGGGAAAAGTGTTTCCAATAGTTTTTTATATGCTCATAAGAACAATGAAGATTAGGGGGAGAAGTGTGGGAATCTTAGGGGCTTTGGTGAGAGAACCCTATACCAGTTTACTTCTGGCCACAGCTTTAGGGACCAGCCTTCACATACTCTATAAACATAATTATTCAGAAAGCTCAGATCAATCCCTTACATTCTAAATCAGATTTTAATTTCTGAAAAAAATCTGCAGAAGAAGAAACTGCAACGTCACTATGTAGCATCTTGTTCCTTTAGTCCACAGATTTTTTTAAAAAAAGGTGTCTTTTAAAATGCTGCATATTCTTGATCTCTACGCCATCTTGAACTTCTTTGATGTTATGGGAAAACAGAGAGACTCGAACTTATGACTCACAGTCTTTACTTCCCAACCGAGTGTGGCGCCCGTTGTGGGAGGTGTTGGAGGCCAAGCGAGAGCTGTCAATCTAGCAGCTTTTGGTTGTGTTCCACTGGGGTCAAGTCTGTGGATGGATTTGGTGGGGGGCATAGTGCATCCAACATGCTAGGCTTCTTGCATCTAGGTGTGTTTGGGATTCTGAAGACACACACACACACACACACACACACACACACACACACACACACACACACAGAGTGAAGGGCTACTGTGAGAGAGGAAGTTATACTTGCGCTTCAGCAGATAGCTTCACATCCATGCCCACAAGAGCAGTCCTACTTAAACTCAGTTGGTCACAACACAAAAACAAAAACAAGACAAGAAAGGGACATGGGGACTTAGTGGTGGTAGGATGGAGGGATGAATGTAACCAGAATGGAGTCATCAAAGAATACCCTAATCTAAAGTGTCCCTCCTAGAGCTTATTTGCCTAATGGGTAAAACTATTTTTTCCAGGACCAAAAGGGATTCAATAAGTCATCTATAATCATGTCCCAACCGGACCAAGGCAGCATAGCTGTCCATTCAGCTCAACCCTATTGTTTTGTTTTGTCCAATCAGGAACTTGGTTGGGCGGGTTGGGGTATTAGAACAAACTGTATTGAAACAAATTATTAGGGACAAATAATTATCTAGGAAACAGCTAAGAAGAAAGGCTGCCATGATTTGGATGTTTTGAGCGTGCCCCTCAAGGTCATATTCCCACTGTGCTGTGGTGATGTGTCTGACTATGGTTTAGAGGTAGAGCCTTTTGGAAGGGATTGTGACTGTAAAAAGTGATCAGGGTAGATGTCTTATGATTCAATGATGGTGATTTTGTATGATGGAGATTCACTAGAATAGACATCCACTTTTCCTGTCTCTTCCTACGAGCTGTCCTATATCATGTGGGGATTCTACCAGCAAGATGCAGCCTCTTTACCCACACCTAAAGAGCCAAAATAAAACTCTCTTCTCTTCATAAGTATCATGTCAGAGGGATTTCACTGTGCTAATTAAAAAAACAAAAAACAAAACAAAACAAAAAAAACCCCTGAATCAACAAGGAGATAAACAGGACCAGAAAGACTAAGAACTCAGCATGGATTTAGTCTCAGGCCAAGAAAGCCATAAACCTTTTAGAGCACACACCAGGGGGTTTCTGTTCCTAACCCAGTTCCATCCCCTAAGGGAGCCTCACCTTCAGGGGTTCTCAGGTGTCAGAGGAAGGATTAGCACAGGAGATCCACAGACTGACTTAGAGGGGCAAGATGAGATGCTCTTAAACATCCCTGAATTTCAAAGCTGTAAGTGCAGGGATGGAGAGGTCTAGCAAACCCACAGCACAGACTGATTCTGCCTTTCTGATGGCAACAATCCACCAGGTAAATACTGCAGAATTTCGGGGCCAGTAGGAGAGCTTTCTCTGTATCCCACACTCTCACTTCTAAACAGACTGAAAGTGTCCTGTCAGCCAGAGTGCCTTTCAGTGGTCATGAGTGACAAGCAAAGCTATCTTTAAGTTTCCTCCCTCAGGACAGAACATTCTCATAAACAGAGCCTGTGAAGATTTTATCTTTTAGGGAAAAACGTCTCCACATGAGCCATGGAGCTAGACTAACACTTTTATGTGTTTGAAACTCATTCTCACAACCAAGAGAATTAAGATTCCTGCAACATTTCTGTACCTTTCCACAGCAACTGTAACAGTGTAGAAGACCTCCATGATTCATTAATTTTTCTTCCGGAAGCATCCAACTTCTGTCAACAGAGAACTTAAATATTCACTTCAAGACCATTTGTTTGGGAAAGTTGGGACTTCTCAAATAACTTCACTCAATCATCCAGTTCGCAAAACTATATACTCTCTTTGCCAGAGCGATTGGCCTTTATGGTGATTACTTCGGCAAAGTCTGAGACCTGTGGACCCAAAGGAGAAGCCAGAGAGCATCCATCTGCTGAGTTCATGGGTCAATATGGTGCCTAGCAGAAACTTTCGGGTCCCCTTCTGAAAGGTTGTTGCTATTTTTCCATTGTATATGTATTTCCAAAAATCCTAATATGATGGCTCTGCTTTAGCACACCAATTAAGGATGCTCTAGTTAGTAATGCCTGGATTTTTTCAGAATCCATTCCCTCCCCCCGGCCCCGAGTAGTTCCATGATAGGGTACGCCAAATAGCCTAACATGAATGGAAACTGGAAGGCAATAGGAAAGCAAGCATTTGTCAAGTTTTGAAGCTGCCACGCCAGCAGAGAAGAGCATGTGGGCTGTGCAAACACCTTCCAGCCCATTATCCTGATTGTTTGGCTTGTCAATCAAGATTGTCCTCTAGGACGCTTGCACTCTTTATTCTTAGAGGTGTTGGCTTCTGCAGACTTCTCCACACAAAACACTCATCCTTACTTGGGATTTTTCTGTGAACCATGCCATGCCCACTAAGCAGCTGATTTATATTGTCATGCTTGAAAATAGTATCTGATTGTCTGGCTCCCCTCCTCTATTGATTAAATTGATGGAAAACTTGATCTGTACTGTGAATATCTCACTCTTAATGGTAGCTATGGTTTTCCTCATTTCATGACAACTACAGAGATGCCATCACAAACAACTACAGTAGAGAACCTGTGTAGTTAGTTTTGTGAGGTGACTGCTTTCATCTTGTCTCTGCTTCAGAGGAGACAGTTTTCTCTGGTCAGGAAGAGTCTGGCTATTTCTTACTTGTCAGTGTTAGATGCCACTATTCACATCAATTTCTATCATATTGTACCTTCTTTGATTAAAAGATGCTTTTCCTTCAAATAATATTAATGGCTTTTAACAATTAGGATGCTGACAAGTGTTTTGTTTTCAATTACTGAGAAGATATATTGAAATGTCCCAATGCCATAAAAAAGAGAATCTCATACTTCACTGAATAATTGCTTCTCTTCCGGTTTTTCATGGATCAATGGCCAGTCAATTATATGATGTATTTTTAATAGCTATATGTAATTCTTGCTCCAAGTTATAAAATTCTTTTATCTAAATAGAAATCAGAACTGCAAATAAATGAATCTGTACCAATACATCAGAGAACTTGACTGAGGTTTGACTGGCATACTGATTCTTTCATTTTCCCATGAGTCTTACTTTAATAAACTACATATTGTTTCACAATAGATGTGCATGCGTGTAAATGCCTGATTTGTAAATCTGCTACATGTTGGAGCATGCTGGAACACTTACTTGACATTCTGATTAGTTAGAGCACTTGCAATTTTTATGACAGTTACACGCTATGTGATAGCATTCGGTCAAAGACTGTTGCCTGGCATATAAAATGGTGATTACCAGATTATAGAATCTTATTGTGATGTCTGTTATTTTAATGCTTAACTTTAAACCAGACATGACTGTGGGTTATTTGATGCTATTCACATATAATAGGGTTTTATAGTTTTGAAACCTGTGAAGACACTTAAAGTAAATACCAACTAATCATAAAGATAGAAGGGTTATGTGTCTGGATATAGACCACAGTGACTCTTCACAGGTCCATGCTGAACCAATGCTTCCCAGTAGAACAGAGGTACCCATCTGATGGGACCCATCAGCTTAGAAAGAAGACACAGAGGCCTTGGGCATGTAACTGCTTTCACGACCTACAGTGATGTGTTCTACCAAGTGAGCACTTTAGCCATACCCACAGGCACTGGCTTAGCCTGGGCCCATGGGGATGAATCCCTGGACTCTCAGTGAAAGCACATGTTGATGACTGCCAAGGTAATTCTTAAAGTACAGTGGCTGAAGAAATGAAATCTGATTCAAGTAAAGCAAAAATCAATATCTACCCCAAGAAACAACAAATCTTGATATTTTATAAAAAAGTGAGTGTGCTTCCTGTTACTCATCAGACAGCTGAGCTAGGTCTACATGTTATGTACTCTGGAAGGTGGATAGGTTTGTTTTATTTTTGCTTGTCACTGATAAATAATGACTAATGCCAGGTAAGTAAGTAAAAAGAAAAATGACTTAATTAATTTTATCAGCAGCATTTCTCCACTGAGAAACAGTAAATTAGAAAATATACCCCTAACCCAAGTTTTAATATTTGGGATTTTAAGAATAATTAAAAGAATTCTGTTATATATTTACAATTGAGACTTATGATCTATTCTTAAGTCATGGAACTACCTAACCTACTCTGGCCCTCACTAAACAATGTCAAGAAAGTCACTGTTAATTTCATAAGCAAGGATTATCTCTATAAGAGCTTAGCGGTCTGGTCACTCTGTCACCACCCAAATGACTGTTTGGTGCCCATTATGCAAGATGCTGTTCTAGGTGCCAGGGACTTGATGACAAAGCCATCGGATGAAGCAGCTGCTTTCTTAGAGTTGGCTTCCTAGACCTTGTTTCTTTTGGGAGATGGTGTCTTGGTATGTAGCTGTGGCTGATCTGTTCCCACTATTCAGAGAAGACTAGTCCCAAAATTGTAGTCCTCCTACCTCTGCCTACAGTATATAGGGCTACAGATACACACCACCATGACAGATTAATCTCCTTGCTGCAAAATAAGAAACAAGGAAACACATATAGATATATTTTCAGGTTAGGATAAGTGATGTGAAAAAAAGAAGTCAGAAGAAAGAAAAATAAAGAAAAAGGGTGTTGGGAAGGGATGTGCTATTTTGGGGAAGATTGCCAAGAAATGCTTTTTATAACCAGGTAACTATGTCTTCTGTACAATTATATGAAGTATGTAGTTCTAAATGAGCTTAAATATATATGAATATTTAGGGGGCAGAAAGAATACACCCATCAAACACTAAGCTGAGCATTTTCTTGTCTTAAAGCTGCTGGTCTACTTTATTCCTTTTACTGGTCAGTGCTTTGAAGAGTTTCTTAAATTTTTATCTGTGATGGAAGCATATGGCTCAGATCAGGAAGTGAGGCAAGAGTTTAGTACAGAAACCAGCAAGAACACTCCATCAGGTGATCCTGATGGAGTGCGAACCTCCTGGTTAGACAGCCTCAAAGCTGATGATACCAATGTAAAGACAAGAAGCTAGCGGAAAGCCTAAGGATGAGATGTTAATTCAGACCAATAGGGAGAAGGACAAGGACGAATGTGAGACCATCCCTGAGGCAAGGTTGACACCTGTGATTGTTGTTCCTAAGGATGGGATGTCTGCTTCACAGTTGTGTCAGGTGCGTGAAGAGGTAGGAAGTGAAGGTATTGGGGTCAGGCAGCATGAAATAAAACAACTTGCAACATTCCAGAAGGTTTGGTTTCAACTTGGCTCATGGTTATTGTGCCGTGGCTTCCATATTGTCAAGGGCTAGGGACAAAGCTGACTATCAGATTGGAAATGGCTACCTTATTGCTGGAAGCTCAGTACAGAGATGGGTTAATTGCTTAATCAAATTTAGCAGGAGATAAAATTGTTTTGGCAAAATACATTATTTTCTTGATTTTGCTCAGATTATAGGGGCATTTTCAGATATTGTAAACATTGCCTACCCTATACAAACATACACATACACACACATATACACACACATGCACACACACACACACACAAGGGGTGGAGAGAGAGAGAGAGAGAGAGAGAGAGAGAGAGAGAGAGAGAGAGAGAGAGAGAGAGAGAGAGAGATGAATGAGAACGCAGGCCTTGAATATCACAGCTGTTTTCACATCCAATTATTTATTCACTTATTCACTTAGCAAACTTATGGAAGTTTTGAAGCTATGTAGATAAATCATTAATTCTTGGTTTTAAGAAACACCAGCCTTCTAGTTCTAGGCTGAGGTACTTTTCTAAAAACTCCATTTCATTACTCAAAGGGAAGGTTCTTTTTTCTGGGCTCCATGCTGTTCCTTGATCTCTGACTCCACACAGTCGTTCTCTCCAGGTTCTTACTGTTATTTTCAGAATGTCTTTGCCATCTCCTTGGACTATGCGTCTTTTCTCTTTCTGTTCTTAAAACCAGGCTCTTGGGCCATATTTGAATTTCATCCTGCAAATACTTGCCACTGTGTAGATTCTTTAGTACTGTCCTTTCCCATTAAGCAGTACAGTATTATATACACTACATTCATATCAACCACACTGTTTACACCCACTGGGAATATAGAGCATTCTG
The DNA here is from genome assembly GCF_978045245.1 of Mus caroli. NCBI lineage: Eukaryota > Metazoa > Chordata > Mammalia > Rodentia > Muridae > Mus > Mus caroli. The sequence continues at coordinate 50,441,363 of NW_028227266.1, forward strand.
CTCAGTGCTCAACATCACTCATCATCAAGAAAATTCGACTCAAAACCACAATGGGATAGTACCTTATCCCTATTAAAATGGAACAAGTACAAAGGCCAGATAGTGTAAAGTATCCGGGTAAAGGATAAAGGAATTTGTGGGTACCTAGTGGGTAAAGGAATTTGGGAGCAAGCATGAGGAACTGAATTCTGATCCCCAGCACCTACATCACAAGCCAAATGCAGAGTGGTACATGAATGCAATCCTAGCACTAGGGAGTCAGAGATGAAAGGATCAATGGGGTTTGCTCACTAGCCACGCCAGCCAAATCAGTGAACTCTATGGAAACTTACATTAAAATATACACTCACATGCGAAAATGTACACATGCACACACGCACACACACACACACAAACACACACACACACACACACACACACATGGAAGAGCTTGCATATGCTACAAAGAGTACAGTACTAGAATAGAAAGACAAATACAAGAAATGCCAGTAGGGATGTGGGGAGGGCAGGAGAGAAGGGAATCTTAAACCTTTCGCTGAGAATGCTAACCACTATAGCCAGTACAGACTTTCAAACCACTAGAAATAGAATTACTGCATCATCTATCAATTCATCTAATGGCAGTATGCATAGAGAAATTATAGTTAGTGTGTTGAAAGAACATGTGTACTCACATATTTATTGCAGGGTGCTTTTCAACAGCCAATATGAGGAGTCAACCTGGGTGCCATGGGCAGATGACTAGAGAAAGAAAAAACATGTGTATCTCCAACATATATTATCGAGCCTGAAAAACAATGCATTCCTGACATTTGAAGCATCATGCATGGTCATCACACTAAGTGAAAGAAATCACATGGAAAATCAAATAAGTACACTCTTCTATATGGAAGCTGAAAGCATGATCTCAAAGAAGTTGAAAGTCAAATGGTGGTTACCAGAGTCTGGGAAGGGTGTGAGGAACACCCTTATTATTAGTGTGGATAGTAAGAATGGGGTAGCAGCAGTTGGATATGAGGAATAACCTCCAATGATCTAGAGCACAGTAGATTTAGATTAACTGTATTTACAGTCAGCCAGAATTGAACTTCTTTAAAATGACTAGGGAAGAGGACTTTGAATGCTCCTATTGCAAATACTAAGTATCTGGGTATTCCTCATGGATGATTACCTGATGTGTTCATTCCATGTTGCACACACTTATAGAGATGCCACACTGCTACATGAATGGATGCAACAGCTGTCAGTTAAATATGAACATGTATTTTAGGAAGAAAAAGAACATTACTTAGATATTCTCCCAAATACATAGGCTTTCTAATCAGTCTCTACTACCTCCTTAATTATCAATCATAATTTATCTCTGTGACAACGGGAGAGACTAGGAGAAGTGTCCATTCACATCTCCCTTTCTGAGGATTTTACTCTCCCTATGGGTTTGAAATGGATAATATCTTTAATACTAACTGAAGTTCATAATTAATTTAAACTTGCTTAGACTTTGTTACTGTTCTTTATTCTCAACCCAGCCCATTTAACTAGGAAATCAACTGGGTAAACATGTAAAATTTAAACAGAAACATATATGCGTCTGACTGCCAAGAAAGTAAGGGTGTTCTTTGTCTTTCCTGTGGCTCCTGGGACAGAAGGATAAGCCAAACAAATTTATTACATACCTCCTACATGCCAGAGGTTTTATGAAGCTTCTTGTGTTAATGGTATAGTGAGGAAGCAGGGTCACTGAGGTCAAATCATTTCCAAACACAGCTAACATGAAGTAATCTGGGATTTGAACCAGGATCTTCGTGTTTCTAGAAATGGCCTTTTATCTTACATCGGACTTTGACTTGGATCTGCTGCCAAGTGGCTGCATGACCTTGAGCTCAGGCACCTCAGCTTCCATAGTTGGGAGACACCACTTGTGAGCACCAGTGGGAAGACCACAGCCATGCCCCTGTTCTCCATGGCTGACATCTGTGTGCACGTTGCTCCTTAGAATTGTCCTAAACCTTCCCAACAGTTCACCCTGGTTGCGATTTAGAAGGCTTTGCTAGCTCCTTTGAGTATACATTTATCAGACAGATTCATAGACCATATGAAGCTCAAGAAGGAGGAAGACCAAAGTGTGGATGTGTCAGCACTACTTAGAAGGGGAAACAAAATAATCAAGGGATGTAGAGGGTGAGAGGGACTTGGGAGGAAGAGAGGAGAGGGAGGGGAAAAAAGGGGGACAGGAACAGGTATGGGAGGAGACAGGGGAGATGTACAGAGGGTCAGGAAATTGAACAGAGGTGTGTATCAATGGGGGATGGTGAACTGGGAGTGGCCACAAGAAAGCCCAGATGCTAGGAAAGCAAGAGGCTCCCATGACCCAACAGGGAGGACATTAGCCAAAATGCCCAACAAAGGGGAGATAGGACCTTTAGAGACTATATCCAGTGGACAGGCATAGTCCACAGTGGATGGGACCACCTACTCACCTCAAAAATATTAATCCAGAATTGCTCCTGTCAAAAGGAAATGCAGGGATAAAAAGTGGAGCAGAGACAGAAGGAAAGGCCATCCAGAAACTGCCCCACCTGGGGATCTATCCTGTATACAGCCACCAAACCCAGACACTCTTGCTGATGTCAAGAAGTGCTTGCTGACAGGAGCCTGCTATAACTGTCACCTGAGAAATTCTGCCACAGTCTAACAAATACCAAAGCGGGTGTTTGCAGCCAATCATCATATTGAGCATGGAGACCCCAATGGAGGAGTTAAGGGAAGGACTGATGGAGCTGAAGGGGTTTGCAATTCCATAGGAAGAACAACAATATCAACCAACCAGTCCCCCCCCCTCCCAGCTCCTAGGGACTAAACCACCAACCAAAGAATACACATGGAGGGACCTGTGACTCCAGCCACATATATAGTAGAGGATGGCCTAGTCAGTCATAAATGGGAGGAGAGGCCCTTGGTCCTATGAAGGCTCTATGGCCCAAGTGTAGGGGATCACTAGGGCAGTGAGGCAGGAGTGGGTGAGTGGGTGGGTGTGGGAGTACCCTCATAGAAGCAAGGAGGAGGAGGGATGGGATAGGGGGTTTGTGGAGGAGAAACTGGGAAGGGGGATAACATTTGAAATATAAATAAATAAAATAACCAACAAAAAATTAAAAGAGGAAAAGACCACAACTATGACTGCAAGTTTTAGAGAAAAAAAATAAAACTAATGTTATATACTGCATGTAGCTAATCATGATTAAAGTACAATAATAACTTTAAAAAAACAGAAGCAGAAGTGGGCTTGGTCTTGAGAGTAGCAATGTAAAATCAAATCCACAGCCACGTTATCATAAAACACCTCTGCTGCCCATTTCTTAAAATGGATCAAGAGATCAGCTGAACAAAAGAGTAGAGAATTGATGGGAGATTCAAGGGTTAATGTCCATCTCAGGAAGATGACTTGACACAGTGCCCTCATAATGTACAGCGACCAAAGCACTTTAGAGATTAATGGGAAAAATTAATGGAATATCTGCTATCGATCATTTTGGATTTCTGTGGCCAAAGAACTACATTTGTATAACTCGATTGCTCAATTGCAAAGCAACATTAGGTTTCAGACTCCAGAAAGAGGAATTAGAGGAAATGAGCAATGACCTTTGTACTAATGGAAACAGAATCAGCAGCTCTGGGCACGTCTTGTTTCACATTGTTCTTAATTGGGTGATATCACAGAGGCAATGAGAAACAGTATTGATACTGATGGAAATTGCTTTCACAGAACAGAGAATTTTGACACCATTATTCCAAAGTTTTCTAATTTGAAAATGTCTGGACTTTATCTTCTTTTACTAAAGCATATTTTTATGTACTAATATTCAGAGGTGACAAATACAACAAATGTCTAAAGCTGATCTATAAAATTTCACTGCTCTGGGGACTCGATGACATGAAAAGTCAGGTCATCTAGCTATGCACATGAAAAAGATAATTGGTTGGGGTCCTAGAGCCTCAGTCACGAATGTCAGACAAATTTGAGAGCTGTCAGAATTATACAGATGATACAAATAGGGTTGTCAAAGGCCCTTCAAAACTTATCCTGTATATATCAACTACTCTGAGTTATAGGGAACAGCAAGCCCTAGAAAAACCATCCTAGAAGGGTTTCACAATAACTCCAACTTTGCAGCACTGGCATGAAGATGAACAGAAGGATTTTAAAGCTGTGACCAAACAGAAGCTGGACCAGATGATGCTGCAAGAAACTAGCCAAGAACAGTGTCTGATGCTCTGCATCCAATGTATAAAAGGCCCATCCTATGGGTCAAGGCTCCTACTTTGCATCCTTACTTCTTATGTCATTCAGAGAAAGGAGGAAGGATAGAGAGAAACAGACTTCTATGTTAAATTTGCTATTATAGTTTTCAGGTTATTATTTTCTTGTTTTTATTTATTGTATTTTAACTGCTATACTGTTACACGATTGTGCCCCAAATGAGGTAGTTTTGGCCACGGAGTAAGACTCAGGGTATGTCTGTTAGTCTCTATATGCATATATATGTATGTGTGTATATGTGTATGATGTATGTACATATATGTACCTGTGTATGGTACATGTGCATGTGAATATATGTATATATGTATGAATATATATGATGTGTAGTGCATGTATAAATATATATATATATATATATATATATATATATATATATATATATACAGTATGCAGGCATGTATGTGAGAGAATGAAAGGTAATAGTAATGTTTACAAATACCAAGAACTAATTAAAAAGAAGAAACATTACAATTTTGATTTGATTTGCCTATGTGTTATAATACTAATCAGTCATTTTTGTGAGCAGACAAGCATTTGAGACTAATTTGTTTGCAGTATAATAAAAATTATGCACTGCATTAAAATATTCACCTGATTAACTCTGTTACAGGCTTTGTTTGATTACAACAATAACCTCTATACCCATATATTCAATCTTTGTAATTTGTTTCTCATGAAGTAATTTACAATAATCTGTGGAAACATTCCTGTTAAAAGGGTCAAATTAGAGAATGTGCAGATAGGTGAGGGTATAGAGCAGAGAGCAGCCAAGGAAAACGGGGAGAATTCTCATTCAGGCCAATACAATACAAGCATTTAAAAATTTAATGAATTTTCTTTAGTTTTTGAGAGTGTAATACAGTTGCATCATTTAGCTCTTCCCTTGTCTCCCTCCAAATCCCCCCAAATACCCCTCCTTACTCTTTTTCAAATTCATGGCCTCCTTTTTCTTTGTTTTTACATGTATATGCATATGTATATAATGCATATTCCTAAATATAACCCTCTCAGTTTGTGTAATGTTAGTTGTATGTACGTGTTCAGGGTTGACCATTTGGTATTGGATAACCAGTTGGTATTCTCTTCCCTGGGAGAATTGTTTCTCTCACTCTCAGCATCCCTTCGGTGCCTATGGTGCTTTGTGTAGGATTGAGGCCTTTTGAGCATTTCTCCATCCATCTTGACATGTCTATTGTTCTTGTTCAGCTTATGGTGAGACAGTCATGTTGATGAGGCATCATAGGTGTAGTTTCCAACATTCCTTGGAGACACAATCTCACAGCTGATCCTCTGGCTCTCAAAATCTTGCTGCCTCCTTTTCCTGGTCCTTAGGTGCAGAAATTGTGTTACAGACTAGTTTCTAAAACTCTGTATTTTTATTGATTGTGGTTTTCTATAATTGTCTCTGTTGCAAAGAACTTGTTGAGAGTTGAGGGCTACATTTATCTGTGAATATAAGGGCAAGTAGGTTTAGTAAAGTGGTAGGTATAGGCTCTCCCCCAAGATCAATAACTTCGCTAGCCTGGGGCAGTTGGCTAGGTTTCTATTACCAGGAATGATACTCCTTGTGTTGAGTGGGTCTCACGTCCAGTTATCTGTTGGTACTCTCAGGGTATGAGTGCTGCTACTGTACTCTTAGGATCATGGTGCCATGTTGGTTGCTGTTGTGATTCAGAGATATCATAGCTGGGTAGGACAGTTGGTTTCTTCCTTCTTTTGGAAGCTCCCATGATGCTTTCTGGTACCATGAAGATAATCCTTGGGCAGGAGGCTTTCAGGTCTCTTTTTACCTACAAAATACTTGTCTTGCTTGTATAGTTTATTCTCTTCTATCTTTTACATTAAATTGACTTCATCATATGAGCATTTCAACTTCCATCAGAATATCTGGAAACCTTTCCAGTCACACACCAAAGGTTCTTTAGGATCAAGAAAAGAAGTTGGCCCATTAGAACAACAGGCCTGGGCTGAAAGAGAAGGGGAAGGGCCTGGTCTGTTTTCCTCGTATTTTTCTATATTGGCTATTGATTTTTTATATACTCCTTAAACCATTTATGAGTAGATAAGCAAAAAGGTATGAGAACAGATGGAATGGGAGCAAAGAGGAGAAGCCAGTGCTACTGACAAGGGAGCCTTGAGTACCTAAGGCCCACTGTGTCCACAATGCCTCAGATAGTCAGGATTGGATATGCTTGTCCTATTCACATCGTTGTCTCTCTTCTAGATTTATTTTTATTTTATGTGTATGAGTTTTTTCCCCATGTAGCATGTATCTGTCCTGCATACCTACCTGGTGCCTTTGGAGGCTAGATGAGGTTTTCAGATAACTGTTGGCCACTGTGTGATTGACGGTGACCAAGGCTAATTACTTTGCAAGAACAGGCAGTGCCCTAGCCCCTGCTCTCTGTTCATCGTGGTGACCTAGCAGTAATACGTATTAAACATCACAAGAAGTTCCAAACTAGTAAAATGATGCTAGAGAACCAGAGGAAATGGATAATCTCCCTGAATGGGTAGGGAATAGGGCTGAGAGGTGATAACTTCTGTGGTACAGAGGATACAGAATGGCAGCAATAAATGCTTGAAATAGTTGTCCAAGCTCAAAGAGGCAGAAAAGAAATGTGTGGAAGATGTTTTCAGTTTTGTTAGAGAAGCTTATGAGAACACTACTTTAGGAAACCAGCCTTCAAATTCTTTGTTACAGATGAGTGGCAGGATAAGCAGCTGTTTTCTGAAGGTAAATCAATGTCCCACTGTAGCCAGGCACTCTTGTTAGAAAGAAAATGCTAGCTGAATCAAAACCTTGCACAATGCCATTCTTGATGCTGTCAAGAGGTTCTTATCTTGTCCCAAATGGGTAACCAAGTCCCCAGATCATCACTAGACTCCTGTGGTACACTGAGTGGCTGTTGCCTTATAAACTCATTTGTAATGATGCTGGCTAGTTTTCAAAGTCTACCAATGCCCGAATGACAAATACAGAGAATATGATTTAATAAGTCTGTGGTGATGTCTAACACCACATGGTACAGCATTTCCCTGAAGACAGCCCACAGTCAAGGTCAAGTTTGGTAGATGGATTAGGAGATGTGAATTCCTGATACTGACCTTTGGACAAAACACTGAGCATGAGTTATAACCAATATAGGATAGAAATGCCATTTGGAAGGCATCTCACTTCTTAGGTCTTTTATTAGCTACATACAGAAAGAAATAAACCTGCACTCAGTTACTAAGAGACTGGTGACAAGCATCAGGGAAGGAACACCTACAGGCTGTTTGAAACTTTAGGCTAAGAAAGGTAGATTTTGCAGGAGGCTTTAAGGATGGAATCCTACCCCAATGCACGGGTGAAAAGATAGAGGAGGTAGTTGAAGAACAAAAAAAAAAAAACCTCTCACAATATCCCTACTTTTGTTTTTTCTTTTATCTTCCTCCTCCACTGTAGTTTTCTAGAAAGAATGGGACTGTCACTGAATATGGAAAGATAAAAGTGAGGGTTTAGGAAGCAAGAGCTATAAATATGGAGATAAGAGGCACAAGCTGAATCTGTCATCTATTTAAAGTCCTTAAGTTCAGAGTTGTGCCTGGAAAACATGCAGTTCAGAGTTAATGAACAGGGAAAGTGGACCTCTGGTTGCTTAGTCCATTCATCACTCTTGGACATACAAAGTCACAAAACCCCAACTATTATTTATCTTCCACTCAATAAAGATGAAATTAAAAATGTAGGAATACTTGCCATTGAGTTGCAGTGGACTGTCTTGGAGTCTTTGCTTAGTGTTACTAGTTCCTTACATCCTATATTTCAGAAAATCTAATGGTGAAGGCTAAAGTGATCTCCTTTGTAGACACTGCCAAGCTTTCCAAGTAGGACCATCTTATTTTTGCCCTCTGCATATTCATGGGTATACAAATATTATTAAAAATATTATTATTAAAATATATAAATAAATATATATAAATTTATATTTATATATAAATATAAAAATATTATTAAAAATATTTGTATAAATATTAAGATATGAAACATGACATGAAAGAAAATATACAGGTCATTTAACTAGCCAATAACATCTAGGGCAAATTTATTTAATTTCTTAAATGTTGGTTTTCCTCTATGATGAAGAGGTAATTATTTCTCTTTGGTTCATTTAAAAGATCAAATGTGAGCTTAACAATGTCATCCAGTAAGCAGGATTCAGTAGGATATAATTAGAAACAATTTTATATTCTTTAAAAATTGCTTTATAATTCTGGTCAACTGAAATATCCCTTTCTGTCCCTCAGCAATAACTCAGGTGAGTTCATAACTATTCTTGTCACTTGACATTTAAATACAAGCCTCATCTTGAGAAATTTAGTTCAGTCCTCCATAAATGCTTTGATTCCTTCTACAGTCGTCTGCCATCCAGAT